>NW_017728949.1:56553810-56573895 GCF_001723895.1 Crocodylus porosus | reverse complement strand
CACACGGCACTCTCTCGTGCACACGGCGCTCAGGCCCGTGCACACGGCACTCTCTCGTGCACACGGCACTCAGCTGTCACTCAAACAACAGGTTCGCTTTTTACCTCACACTTTTCTGCCAAGTGTGTGCGACTCAACTGAGCATGCTCAGGACCAGCTAAGTAGGTCACCATGTCACTGTGGGTCACAAGTTTAAAGTATCCAGAACTTTCTGACCCTGATCATGTACTGAGCATGTGCAAAACTATAAGGAAGCTTTTTAACTTGCAAAAACTTCCTAACTCACACAGAACCACTAATCAGGCAGGGAAACCTCGCAGCTTTTAGCCTAACAAATGGTTGTAGCTTCTGTCAAATAGCAACCGTTAAGAACTGCTGCTGGCTGCCGAATGCCTCGGCAAGGGTGTGTTTCTTCCAGGGTGATGTCCCTTAGCCTTTCTCCAACCCAGGAGCGCCCGCAAGGTAGTGGGGCTAAGGTGTTGAGGCACCCTGTACTCCTGAGGTTGCAACACTGTGGTATTGTATAGGAGCTACCTTGCCATGAGTGGCCCCACTGCATTGCCACCAGGTCCTCCAGTCAGGTGCGGTTTATGGTCATACCAACATGGCCAAATATCTTCCAAATATCTGAAAATAAACACAGGGTTAAAGCCAACTTCTGCAACTCCTTCCTCCAGATGAGTAGCTCTTAATTATGCAGTAATGTATTAGCTCTAATAAATAAAGAGGATCAGATATTCATTCATACCAATGTACAAAATTATCTTGGACAATGTGTGGACCAAGATTTTTGTTCAGTCCAGTGGGTCCCAACATGGCCCATAGGGACTGTATAGAAGAAAGAGAATCTAGTCTCAAAATTATCTTCCTCTGCTGTCTTTCTGTTCGCCAGACAAAAAAATCCCATAACTTCTGCTTATGTTATGAAGTTCATTAAAGACTTTCTGAGCAATAGGCCAAAAAACTGCTTCCCTGCCCAACTTTCAGTCTGTCCATCTCAGTGCTTATTTGGACCCCAATGTTAGACTACCTGAGTCTCTTAAAACCTTTGATGCATTTGTTTTCAATACACCTCTTGGAAATTGGGAAAACATGTATTTTAACAGCAAGTGGGATATTAATAGTGACCAGGAGCCTCACTCCTAATGAAAGTATTAGATTTAGGAAAGGAGGATGTCACTATGGGTAAGGCACTGGAGTGGGATTCTGGAGATTTGAATTGAACTCCAGGCACAGGTTGCTTCACCTATGACCATAGGTCTCTTGGGATGTCCAAAAATAGCTGAGAAATTAACAAGCAAATACCTTAGTTTAGGAGAATGAGGAGAATGCCTCATCAACATTTTGATGAAATTTATTATGTTAAACTCCTCTGTGTTTTGAAATATCTGTCTCCTGATTCTGCAAGTCATCTATCTACCTATCTACCTATCTATCTGCTTAATTTTATACATTGCATGTAAATACAATGCAGAAATAATATGGAAATCCACCAAGCACTTCTCTCTCTCACATATTTGGGATATTAGCTCTTTGGAGCAGTATTAACTCTTTAGAGTAGCTTTTAGTACAACAAGGTACTGATGTAGTGGTGGCTCTCATGCAAGTGTTATTACAATTGAAATTTATGTAGATAGGGAGAAAATGTCAACAATTGTTAATACACAGCTAGAAAATACAACACTACAACAGACTAAGAGTACCACATTATATGGGGAAGGCTAGATGACACAAACATATTTACTAAGTATACTATTTCTCTCTCTCCATCTTTCTATACATGTAAGTTATTTCTACTTTGAGAAATTACAAAGGAACAGGTCAATGGATAAATGGGGCTAAAGCTAAGGAAAGAGAGAAGACTGAAGAGATCTAAATAAAAGATTTTATATCAGGTTGTGTGTTTGTGTTTGCGTGTGTGTGCGTGCATCTGCGAAGTGGGCCCTGTTTGATTCAGGTTTGGCCTGAATCAGGGACAGCGATTTGATTTGTTGATTTGGATCATTGTCCCTGATTCGATTCGGCCGGATTCAGATCTGAAGATTTGATGCTGATTTGGAGAATCAGCAATTCAGACATGAACACAGCTTTAAAATTTTTTTCTACTTACCTTGAGGTAGCAGGTGCGGCTCATGATCGCTGCAATGCTTGGGTGCATAGAGCGTCCCACAGGAGTGGGGGTGGGGGCCTTCACCTGCTCGGCAGTGAACCAGAAGTACTGCTGGTCCACTTCTGGGTCTGCCGGAGACCACCCAGGCCCCCCCCGCTTGGTGATCGGCTGCCCCCGTCCTCCCCCCCAGACCCAGGAAGCACCAGTTGCCAAGCTGGGGGAGTCGGGGGGCGGGGGGACACCCGGAAGTGTTTCTGGTCCACTTCCAGGTCTGCTGCCAAGCACGCTGGGGAGCACCCCGTGCTTCTCTGGGACACTGCATGTACCCCAGCATCACAGCACTCATGAACCCCTGCTACCTACAGGTATGTAGAAAAAACATTTAGTATGTTTCTGAATCTCTCTCAATTGGTTCGGAGGGTTCCGATTCAATTTGGAGACGTTAAAGGGTCCTCTGATTTGGTTCAGATTTGGTGATTCAGCCACCGAATCAGGCCAAATCTCCAGTGAATCGAATCAGGGACTGAAGCTTTGTGTAGCCCTGTGTATCTGGGCATGTCTACATTTGAAATTAATTCAACCGAATAAACTGTGGAACAGTTTATTTACATGTGTGTCTGGGACCACAGCATGTTGAGTTCTGTTGGAGCAGCCCTCGCTGGCAGAAGGCCTTGGGGGTCAGCCTGCCAGCCCAGGGCAGGGCGACTGGTTGGGGCATGAGGGTGCTCCACTGTGGAGCCAGCAGACAGTTTCTGCACTGAAGCACCCTCATGCCCCAGCCAGCCCCATCAGTGTCTACATGTGCATTGAGGCACACTAACTTATGCTGCCACAATTAAAGAAATTTTTTTTGCAAAAATCTTGTTGGTCTAATAAAAGATATCATCTCTAGTGTGAGTCCTGATTGCCGCTGCCATGGGATAGCACTTGTGTTGACAAGTACTAAGCTACAGTGGCATTTATTAGTTTCCTGTGGCCTGACAGAACCTGAAGTGTAGATGCTGAGATTTTACTTCAGAGCTAATTAGATAACTACGCAGTAAATGTCTCATGTAGATGCACACACTTTGTGTGTCTGTGTGTAAATGCTGATTGAGAAACCCGGAAAAGACTGCCCAGAAGCACAAGCTGGATATAACCTTTGGGAGTTTCTTTCATAGCTAGATGCCAAAATTAATTTCTCACTCTGGAGGAGACAGTCATGGTGAGATGTGGGCAAATGCTACAAAAAAATATTCATTAACATTTTTTCCAGAAGCCCATTCATTCACTCCATCCAGTCCTATATGGCCCCTATCACAATAATATCTGTCGTTTATTATTTGCTTTTCACCATTACTTACGCCAAGGAAATTTTGCTCACCACAACCAGGAAGTGAAGTGAAGGGTGACCGATAGTTGTGCACGTCCAAGTGCAGTAATATGCCGAGTAAGAGTGTCTAGAAACTCTTAATGGGTTTAACAGTAACTCAAGAAGAAGAAAGAATACTTTATAACTTCAGTGACCAACCACACAATGCTAGAAAGAAATTATGAACAAGAGATACTCAAAACAACAGTCAGAGCAATGTGTCTTCGTGTAATTCATGGGTAGAAGCATTGGCATAAACCACTCATTAAATAGTGCTGAAGAATGATCATAACCTGGACAAGGAGGTTTGTTCATGGATATTTTGTGAACAGGAAGAGGGACTGTACCGATGATAGAGTATTTTCTCTGCTCTTTTTCTATCTCTAATCCAGCCCAATACCCTTCGCCGATGTCAGTCAGCACTGGTTTCTCATTTGCCAAGAAACACTAGTTGAGGCTCAAGAATAAATTTCTCTTAGTGACGTATTTTCAAGAATATGGACCTTTTCCCAGCGGATGTGATGAAAGCCTGTTTTTGCTTGAAATAGAGCAGCAAACTCTGGGCTCTGTTACTTGGGGTTCAGTTAGTGTTGGCTACAGAAAATGTAGGAATTTGCTGCATTTTAAAGGAGATATATAGCATCCTGAACAGTGTAGTCTTCCTAAAAAAAACCCCCAATGCTCACATTTACAGCCTGCATAGATAACTATATTCTATATAAATAAATAAATATTTTCTATATTCTTTAAGCCTTGTTTATACTGAGGTGCAAATCCAACTCCTGGTACAAAATGCTGCTTAGAAAGGAGAGTTCAACTTGCCGTTAGCCCTAATTACAGAGCTTAGCACTTGCAATGTTCCACTCACCCACAACCAACCTCTATGCTTCCTATTTATATTCACCCACTGCATAATTAACACTCCATTAAGCCTCACACCTGCAGTGCCTTTACTCTTATTCTCCTACAGTTGGCTTCCAGTTCTCTGTTGCACCCTAGAGTATTAACGGTATGTGCTGATTTTTTTTCCTCTTTCATTTCTCAATTCTTTTGAGTGAACTGTTTTTGACAACAGTGCTGGGCTGCAGAGTTTGGAGGCTAAAGTCTTCTCCTTCTGATTTGCAGAACAAAGTGCAAGCAAGAAGAGTGTGATTTTTGTTATGCATTGGTCCAGTGGCAGTAGCCATTCTTTGGAGGCAGGAGAAGTTCTAGCATGTTGTGTGTCCTGTCCTTGAGCTGGTGCTTTTTTCCACTGAATTAAGTTGGAGTGCTCTGGGTATGAGTTACTCACTCATACCCTAGGAGGTGCTGTCAGCTTCTGGCTCTCAATGGCGGTACCCCCACATCTGATTCTTCTTTTCTTCCTCATTCCTCATTGTAAGGGGGGCGGGGGGAGGAGGGATGATGCTTAAATAGAATAAATTCCTGTGAGTTTGTCACCCTATGTCTGGTGGTGTTTGCAAGGACCTTTATCTTGAATGACATATCTCGATGCAGAATTTTTTTCTTGAGATTTTCTTCAATGTAGGGAACTATAGGGGAACTTCCTCACAAATTTGGTTGGTGATATCCCCAGCAGGAGACTTCCCAGGACCTTCTGGGGTTGGTGCTGCCCAAGGGGGCAACAAGAAAACCCTTAGCTCATGCTTCCAGGAGTAGTTCAATCCAGAATCCACCACATCACACATCTTAGTGCCCAGGCAAGGTGGGGATATTGTCTCTGCGCTTATGTTACCTGTGGAAAAGGGTACCTGAGCACATCCACAGAGATCAAGTGCTAGACTTAAACCAGCTCTGCTTCACAGAATCATGGAATCACAGAATCAATGAGTCGGAAGGGACCTAGACAGATCCTCGAGTCCAACCCCCTGCCAGCCGGAGGCAGGAAGGAGCACTTGTCCTTGTTGAACTGCATCCTGTTCAGATCTGCCCACTTCTCCAACCTATCCAGGTCTGCCTGGATGCAGTCCCTGCCTGCCGGTGTAGTCACTTTACCCCACAGCTTGGTGTCATCAGCGAACTTGAACAGGGTGCTCTCCACCCCCTCTTCCCGGTCGCTAATGAAGATGTTGAACAGCACCGGCCCAAGGACCGAGCCCTGGGGGACTCTGCTGCCTACACCCTCCCAGGTCGATATCAACCTATCCACCACCACCTCTGGGTTCAGCCCTGGAGCCAGTTTGCCACCCATGTGACCGTGCATTCGTCAATGCTGCAGTCCCTCAGCTTGCCCACCAGCACTGGGTGGGACACTGTGTCAAAGGCCTTCTGGAAGTCCAAGAAGATGACATGGACTTCTTCCTTCACATCTAAGCTCTTTGTTACCTGGTCACAGAAAGAGACCAGGTTGGTCAGGCAGGATTGGCCTGGCATGAACCCATGTTGGCTACCCCTCAACATTACTTCCCCTGCAGGGCTCTCACAAATGTGGCCCTTGATAATTTTTCCAAAGACCTTCCCCAGGATAGAACTGAAGCTGACTGGCCTACAATTGCCAGGCTCTTCCTTCCTCCCCTTCTTGAAAATAGGGACCACACTGGCCCTTTTCCAGTCCTCAGGGACTTGGCCCAAGCACCAGGAGTCCTCGAACAGCCATGCCAATGGCTCCGCAATGACACCAGCCAATTCTCTCAGCACCCGCGGATGGAGGTCATCCGGGCCCGCTGACTTGGACACGTCTAAGCCCCCCAGGTAGTCCTTAACTAGGTCTGAACTAACAGTTGGGGGATGTGCATCCCTCCTGAGCCTCTATCACCGGAGAGCACCCCATCATCAGCAGACAGGAACACAGAGGCAAAGACCTTGTTAAAGAGTTCTGCCTTCTCTCGCGCGTCCGTCACCAACTGCCCTGCCCTGCCCTGCAGGGGTCCAATGTCACCCCAAGACTTCTTCTTGCTACCTATATACTTGAAAAAGGACTTTTTGTTATCCTTAATCCCAGAAGCTAATCTAAGCTCCAGTGCTGCTTTAGCGTTCCTCGCCAAATCCCTACAAGCTCGCGTCAGGGAGGTGTACTCCTCCTTTGTTCCTGCCCCCTACTTCCACCACCAGTACGCTTTTTTCTTTGCCTTCAGGCCAGCCTGGATATCCACACACAGCCATGAAGGTTTCTTGGACCCTTTTCCCACCTTCCTGCGCAGAGGAATTGCGTCCTGCTGCGCCCCCAAGGATAGCCTCCTTGAGGAAGGACCACCTTTCCTGGACCCCCATACTAGCTACCCCCTGGGCTCTGAGTGCCTCCCTGACTACTGCCCTGACCACATTGAATTTGGCTTTTCTAAAGTCAAGCATTTGTGCTGTGCTAGTTACCCTCCCCACCTTTCTATGAATAGCAAACTGGATCATTTCATGATCACTGTCTCCTAGCCTCCCTGGTACTAGCACCTCCCCCACCAGGTCGTCCCCAGAGGTTAACACCAGATCCAGTATGGTGTTTTCCCTAGTGGGGATGAGTACCTCCTGAACAAGGTGTAGGTCCTGTACACGTGTCAGGAACCTTTATGAGTGGCTAGACCTGGCTGACTGCTCCTCCCAGTTGATGTCAGGGTAATTCATATCACCCATGACTACAACATCCTTTGCCCACACGGCCTCCCCCAGCTGCCTGGTGAATTCCAGATCCAGCTCTTCCTCCCGATGTGGTGACCTGTAGTAAACCCCTACCACCAGATCCCTCTCCCCCCGCCCTCCTTGAAGTTTGACCCACAGGGTCTCAGTTAAGCCTTCCCCTGGTCCCATCTGGAAGGTAGAACTGGTATACTGCTCCCTAACAAAGCGCAACCCCCCACCTTTTTTCCCCTTCCTATCTCTTCTAAACAACCTATAGCCCTCTATGTCTACTGCCCAGTCAAAAGTTTCATCCCTTAGAGGAGAATTCAGTATTAAGGCCAGAACAGCTTATTGCTGGCCTGTGTCATGCAGGAGGTCAGTCTAAATGATCCAAGTGGTCTTTTGTTTTTGGCCTTAATATCTTTGAAATTTCCATCATTGCCAACTTGTGTTGGGCTTGGATCAGTGACCAAGAGATGGATACTCTGTTCCATTACCATACCTAGTAGCCACCTCCATTTGTTTAGCTGTTCTGAACGTAAAGACTTCTGTGGAACATAACCAACAAAGATTACCAGGCAAGGGGGCATCTGGACCAAATCATGCAGTTGCACGATTTGCATGGGAGTAAGGCTGTACCTGCAACATTGTGGGCATGTCTACGTGTGCCTTAATGTGCCATAATTATGGCACGTTAAGATTGGTAGCTGTAATAATAGGTGCTAACTTAATGCGCTGTTATTGGTGCTACTGTGCAGTAGTGCTGGTGCACATCTTTCAAGTGACACTAATGTACAGTAGACTAATTCTACTGCACATTAATGCATTAACATGACTTTCGCCATGATGCGCTAATGCACAGTAAAATTTATCTACTGTGCTTTTAGTGCCTCGTGTAGACACACCGTATGAGTGCTTTCTGGTTTCATGTCCCACAACCCACTGAACCAAGCCTGTTTTTATGTCTGTTCTGAAATGGAAGTTGAAGAAGACTGACTGTACATTATTAGCTACTAATATAAGTTATGTTATTTCCCAAGTCTAATTCTTCAAGAAGGAGCTTCCTGGGCAAATTTGCTTCACACATTTTATTCTCTGTCAACGAAAAGCAAACCATTTAATCCCTGTTGGCATTCCTTGTGCTTTGTTTGTCAGAGGGAGGCAGAAAGGCATAATTAACTGTCTGGTTTTGCATGGGCGGCCGCCTTATAGATAAAATTAATAATGAAATAAACTGGTATGTCAAGCTAAGGGCTGGGCTGTACTTCTTGGAACATGGACAAACATCCCCAATTGCTGTATTTGTGTATAAATTTGTGATTCCTAAAATGCCTAAGAGTCTCTGGGTAAATTTCAGATGTTGCCTTAGAAAGGGACATATTTTTGCAAAGCAGCAGCAGAAAAATTTCCCTGTTTATGTGAATTCATTTTTAGTTGCTTCCAAAATTACACCTGGGTTAACAACTTTGCTCTTCTGTAATTGTTCCACCTCTCAGAACAGGGGACTGTTTTAAATGGGAGAATTTTATTAAAACTTTTCTTGTGATTGAAAGCCAAACAAAGACAGTAAATAAACAAAGCTTGCACAACTTTGTTAGAGAATCAGCTTCCCTCCTCGTCCTGTCCTCATCACAGCTCTATCCCTCTGATACAGCCAAACTTGAAATGAATATGACAGGGAAATGTAGACCTCTGATGCCATCCAATTTTAATACAGAAACAATTATGGTTCTGTTCACATCAGTTTTAATATTTACTGCATGCTCTTGCACATAATTCCCCCCCCCCCCAAAAATAATAATAATACACATGCCTTGTTTTGGAAGGGCAGAATGGAGAAGGAAAAGGTCTTTCCTTGAGGCCCTCTGTTGTAGGGGGAAAACAAAGTGTCCACAGCCAGCAGCTAGTAGGAAGCCCATGTCCAGCATGTGAAAGTTTACTCTTATTTTTCCCTGGTACAGGCTTAAGTACCAGAAACTAATGTTACCATATTTCCTGGATAACAATACACATCCCAATGTCCAGCAGGTGAATCTGGGGGGAAAAGTGTGTTTGTATGCAAGAATATATAGCATTCTAAGTTATGAGTGCTACAAAACATCCGTAACCTCATTATGTTTGCTCCCTTAGATTGCAGGAAGTCAAACTGATAACATTAAAAAAAATTAAAAACAACCTCTCCCTCCCCATCCAACACCAGGTCTTACTTAAACACAGTTGCAAAACCACCCACTCAAAACACAAGACAGGGAGAAGAAATGGTTTGTGTGCCATGACCAAAAAAACAGTGAACTCTTGCTCTGGTGGAGAAGTAGAAGTGCATTTCATAGCAAATGAGTTTCTGTTGGAGAAGCACTCAGCTAACAGCCTCCACGTGATTAAATATAGAAGATGTTAGTTCCAGTTAAGTGGCTAAAAGGGGTGTCTCAAATAGCCACAGAGTTGATTTGTATCCAGATTCCTCAGTACCAAAGATCTGCAGTATCTCGGGCTTACTTAGCCAGGATGAAACCTTTATAATGCCATATACTGATTTCCTACCACGATGTGGTATCGGTCAAGTCACTTGACTTCGTGTTTCTTTCTTCCTAAAGAAGCTCACACTTTTATTTACCCATCTCACAAGAACACTAGTATGCAGCTTCATCAGTTCATGTACACAGAATGTGTTTGTAATCTTGCAAATCTTAATTTGAACGGGAGCTTGGCCACTTTCTCCCATGAGTGCCATATGAAGCACTGTAAATATGACATCATTTTGCTGCACATCACCTCATTTAGTGCGGATGTCATCATTTAGCTACCCCATTGAGACTACAGAGGTATGTTGGGATGGGTGTATTATGTGGGGAATCACCGCCAGTGCATTTTCTTGATTTACCCTGCATATTCAAAAGCAGAGAAGTGATTCATTAAATAATTTACCTGACCTTCTGTGTCATTCCACTGTCACGCGTCTTTAAACATCTGCAAATGAAAGGGGCATTATACGGTCGGGAAACAGGCACATCTAGAGAGCAGTCACTAGCTTTCCATTATGTCATTTTTCAGTTCTTTCTATTTTGGGACCATTCATGCACCTTCAGCAAAGCGGTGGGAGAACACTCAGAATCATTTGCCAGCCCTAATTAAAATGCAGATGATTAAAAGCTCTAACTCACCAGTAATAAGACTGGTACGACATCCTAAAAATGCAGAAGCTGTTGTTTTAAGTTGGGAGCAATGAGATAAGCTGCTGTGTACTGGACTTATGGCTCTTCTTCTTTTTCTTTTTTGTTTTCCTAGTGCAAAACTCCTTTTTATGTTATGTTAAATCAAGACATTTAAATGAATGAAGTCCAAGTCAGTCTCCCCTCATTGCTAAAATGGCTAGTTTTCTTTCAGGAAGCTTACACGTTCCTTAGCTTTCACTCAGTGTTTTTTAAATTAACTGGGAGACTTGTTTTCATTACATTTTTCTTTAAAATGAATGCTTAGCACAACCTAGGGAAATATAGAGGCTGAACACTGGAAAATTTCTCTTAGTGCCACTTATTCACAGGCAGCACGATATGCATGAGACTTGCTAGTCATATTTACAAAGGATTGGGGATCTCATGTTTGAAAGCATTCATATTTAAAAGCATTGTTGAAGGCCCAAGAACCAGATTAAGCCCTGGTGCAGCACTCCTGGCTGCAGCAGGATTACTTACAACAGTTTTGAGACACGATATTAGTGCTCTGGGAGATGGCAATGATCATGAGACAAAAACGAGGGAGTCGAGAACCGTCTTCTGCTGTTGGTTACCTACAGAGTGACGGCGGCTTTTAACCCGCGGGCTGCATGTCACACTTTAAAGAAAGATCAAAGCAGAAATAAAGGAGGAAAGTGTGATGAAAGGAGGTTTTAATGAGAACATCAATCCCTCGACTGAGGTGAGAGGGGAGGAATACAATCGGTTGCACTGGCATAGCCTCACCAGGTCTGGAAGTAGTATGAAGTGCTAGGGGTTTAGATAGGTAGTAGCAATGAGTGCTGTGGTGTTCAGTTTGTCAGGAGGGTTGCAGGGGGGTGGGGTAGGGAAGAAAGGTGAGTGACAGAGAAAAAAGCTGTTTCTGGTACGTGCAATTGCTTCTGTGCCTTGTGAACAGCTCAGCAAGCTGTGCCTCGATGGAGGCATGAATCACCATCGCCATCCCCACCTACAGCCTCTTCCCTGCATAGCCTTAAATAAAGATAGGCAATGGTAACAAATTA
The DNA here is from genome assembly GCF_001723895.1 of Crocodylus porosus. Classification (NCBI taxonomy): domain Eukaryota; kingdom Metazoa; phylum Chordata; order Crocodylia; family Crocodylidae; genus Crocodylus; species Crocodylus porosus. Next base: position 56,562,648 of record NW_017728949.1, on the reverse strand, counting down.
GATGTGGGTGGGGTGCACAAGGCAGGGGGGATGACATTCAGTACAGGTACAGGAAGGCGAGTGAGAAAAGAAACAGGCCTTTTTCAGATCCCTTTGTGCTAGCCGTCTAAGGTATTTTTGTTTTTTACCTCTCTTGTTTTGCTTGGATAGATATTCTGGGATTTAATTACCTGCAAAGGGTAGCTGGGAGAGTTTCCAAGGAGAGTTAGGTGGTGAAATCCTACCAGTGAAAACCCCAGCCAAGCACATATGTTTTACATCCTTTTTTCAGAGCTACTCAGGATGCCTCTAGACAGCAGTGTCTTTTCATCTCTTTTGTCTAGAAGGTTCTCCCTGGGTACATTTATGCATGCAATTAAATCAAAGCAATAAACTCCGGTGTTTATTGTGCTGGAGTTTATTGCTCCTGGACACACCATTTGAAAGTGTGCAGCACTTTGAGCTGGGGCAGAGCAGCCTGCTCTGACCCAGTTCAATGTGCTGCAGAGGGGCTGACTGGGGCATGAGGGTGCTCCAGCATGGGGCTAGCCAGCAGGTAGACCCTGCTCTGAAGCAGCCTCATGTCCCAGCCAGCCACATCAGTGTCTACATGCGTGTTGTGGAGGAGTAAAATAGTCTGCTGTAGGGTGGTATGGACAAGTATTACCCTGCTTCCGAGTTTATTAGTTTTCTGTGGCCTAATAGCCCTGCACATGTAGATGTATGATGCTTATCGCAGAGCTAACTAGTCTACTCCCCAGTAAACATCTCGTGTAAGCATGCCTTCTCTACCACTGACTACTACTTTGTGCTACTGATTTTTATGACTGCAGACCATTTGATAAAGCATGTGCTTTCTTTCTATATATAAGTCTCTCTGAGCCCAGTCCTGGGAGGAGGTGAGCTTCTCACCCTGGATTTCTGGGTTCTCAGGAGGTGGTGTGGCCCTGGGAAGGCTGGGGTCTCTCTTACTTTCAAGCCTCTGCCTTTTCCTCTTCAAACATCCTGGCTAAAAGCCTCAGCTAGAACAGTACAATTCAGGATGGGCATGGAAAGGTGGCTGGTATGCTCTTCTTACCCTGAGCTATACCTTGGCTATATCTTGCTGTGACCACCCATTCCCCTAGCTTTGCCAAACAGGCAATGGGCATGGGGATGGCATGGTTGTCTCCCTGGCAGCAGTTCATCATGATACAATCGTCTCATACTAGGAGGATTTTACTCAGGGGTGTCTTTATGGCCAAAATACTTGAGTTGGGCATAGAAAACAGCCCTATGGCACACTAGAGGATCTAAAACCTTGATCCTTCCTCCTTGCTGATCTGTGACCAGACCCCTTGTCCTTGGATGTTATTTTGTGTGATGTTCCACATTGCTGTTTGTAGATTCTCAGATCTTTATGGCTAGAAAGGCCTATTCTGATTGCTTCAGTCTTATTACCTGTATAAAACAGGCTGTAGGATTTACCTGAATTAATTCCTGCAACAACAAGTCCACTAGCTGTGTTTAGTGCAAATCTTTTTTTTTTTGATGGGGTGGAGGGGGAAGCAAAGTCAATTTAAGCATTTTCAGGCATGGAGAATCTACCCCAAGCTTAAGTGAGTTGTATCAATGATTAATTACTTGCAGTGTTAAACCTGGCACTTTATTTCTAGTTTGAATTTGCCTACCTTTAACTTCTGACTTTGCATCTTGTTAGGACTTTGCCTTTTATAATCAAATTTTCTTTCCCTCCAGTAGGTGTTTATAGACCCCATAAAGTCACTCCATATTTTCTTACTGGTCATATGAGCAAGGTGGGTGGTTTCATCACTTGACCAGGTGGAGGCAGGGTTGTTGGGAAGTCTGCTGTAGGATTGCCACAGGGATGAGATAGCACAGCATTATGCCCAGTGTTGGATCAGAGGAGGATACAAGAAAAGGAGAGAGGGGAAAGAAATACCTCCACAGTATAAGAGAAGAACCTGCAGCTGGGAGTGGAGACAGCTGGTGTCTGAAGCTCTGGGACTAGGGGTAGCTGCAGAAAGTCCTGGGTGAATGGGTAAACTGGAAGGAGTGAAGGTGCCCTGTCTGTAAGGATGAATAGTTTAATATAGTTGCACACAGTTCTAATAAATGGGAGGAAAAGCCTCAGTTGCAAGATGTGGGCTCTGTCTGCTTTGTGGTATTGAGAAAAAGGCAAGTGGAGGCTAAATAATGATGTGTCAAAGAGGAGAATGAAATGAGCTTGCATGTTCTCTGTTGGCTTTCTCCCTTACCCTACCGGTTGAGCTACTCACCACTTATTTGCTGCTGTGTGTGGCTGCCTAGGATGGTGTTAAGATTTTTCTTTCCCTTGTCAGCCTTCAAGAAAAAAGCATGATGAATAGGAATGGGATTCCCAGAAGCTGTTATTTTCACTCCCCCCAACCTGCTTTCTTTTGCTATCAAAAAGCTTAAAATTCCTCAAAGTCTATTTCTCCTATTCCCCATGTGGAAAACACTGTCGTTTCCTGTGAAGCAATATAAATTACAACAAAAATATGACTTCAGGAGTCATTAGCATCTTCAAAAGACATCTCAATTATTTCCTTAACAAAGACAGCAAAGGGAGCAGTGTCAAGAAAATGGGTGAATTAAAATGAGGAAATCAAAGCAGAACTTGCATAGGCGAGTCCCTGTGGTCTTTCTTTACCTGTTTGTTATTTCTTCTTAACAAGAGTATGTGATCCATTTCTGTCTTCTGTAATTCTCCTTCAATATTCCATTATTCCATTAGGATGAGAGAAACCATCCATTTAGTCATAAGGAATATCTTTCATTTCATCATTTGGCACCTTTGAGAGAGATTTATCAGCGCCAATCCCGAGAGACAAAAATGGATGAGATACCTTTTGTCACTCTACCACTGATGAGCTCAACAGTTTTTGCCTGCCAGTTGGAAAAGCAAGTATAGTGCAACGTGAATTCCCTTTCTTAAGGCCTGGATTCAAAAGAGCATTCCCACTCAGCACTTACTTGATGGATATTTTTAACTTTAAGTGCCTCAAGCTGAAAGGCATACACATGCTTAAGTGCTGCTCTGGAAAATGATGGATTTAAGCACATGCTTAATTGCTTTCATGTGGTCTTTGGTCCCAGTCTTGCAATGAATGCTGTGCAGAGACATCTGCTCCACCATGGAGCTTATAATAGGATCTGGGCTAAAGGACTGCTTCCAAAACTTTTTCCAAACCAGATGTTGTACCTTCTAGGTAGGTTTTGGCTGTGCAGTAGATTATCTACTGTATATACTATAATAGCGCCTAGGAGTCTTGAGTCACAGTCCAGTGTCCATGGCAATGTGGAACTACAGAGCAGAAGCAAGGTCTGCCCTCGTAATTTTAAAGTCAAAGAGGGGAGGTTAGATACAGGAAGATGGAGACCTAATGTGTCCCAGTGTCCAAGGTTGAAATCATACATTTTTGTGTGTGCACCAATAAGCTCTGATAAGAAGCGGCCCTGTGCTAATACCTATTGGTCTCAGCTCAGGAGGTAGCATACACTGAAGCAGCCTACTGCATCTCATTGTGGAGATAGTGTGTCTCAGCACAATTGCTATAAGCTGAATTTGAGCCAGCAGTGTGCCCTTGTTGCGAAGAAGGCTAACAACATCCTGGGCTGCGTTGGTAGGAATGTTGGCAGCAGATCAAACAAAGTGATCTTCACCATCTATTTGGCACTTGGGAGGCCCCATCTGGAGTACTGTGTCCAGTTTTTGGCCCCCCTACTACAAAAGGATGTGGACAAATTGGAGACAGTACAGTAAAGAGCAACAAAAATGGTTCGTGGGCTGGAGCACATGACTTGTGGGGAGAAATTGAAGGAACTGGAGAAGAGACGACTGAGGAGGGATTTGATAGTAACCTTCACCTCCCTGCAGGGGGATTGCCAAGAGGATGGACCTGGGCTATTCTCAGTGGGGGCAGATGACAGAACAAGGAGCAATGGGCTCAAGTTGCAGCAAGGAAAGTCTAGGTTGGAAATTCAGAAAAACTTTCTTATTAAGAGGGGAGTAAAGCAGTGGAACAGGTTACCCAGAGAGGTGGTGAAATCTCCATCATCAGAGGTTTTTAAGACTGAGCTAGAGAAAGCCTTGTCTGGGACGATCTAGTTGGGGCTGGTCCTGGTTTGAGCAGGGGTTTGGAGAGATGTGAGCTCCTGAGTTCCCTTCCAACCCACTGCCATGCTTTTGTATAGGCATCATAGCAATAGGGAGCAGGGCTGTGTGAAATTTCACCGACCATTTTGTTTCAACACCGTTTCAACCAATTTTGAGGTTGAAACAGCAAAATTGGAATGAAACAAAGGCCGTTGAAATAGCCTAAAAACAAAAGGAGGGTAGTCAAAACATTTTGAAAGTTAAAATCTTTCCACCATAGGCTGGGGTTGGGAAGTGAGCCCAGCTGGGCTGACTTTCCATCTCCCCCCAGCACAAGATCCAGCAGGGGACAGGGAATCAGCCCAGCTGGACTGCTTTCCCATCCCTGGTGAAATGTCAAAACAGTGTCAAAACAGCCTTTCTGTTTTGATGGAATGGAACTGAACAGCTGTTTTGACTTTAAATGAAATTCGGTACGGAACGCTGTTCCACCGAGCCCTTGAAACTCAAGGTGAAATGGATCAGTGCTATTTTTCACAGCCATAATAGAGAGTTTTGTGTAGGCAGACAGAAGTGGAAGTGACAAGGCAGTGAAGTAGCTTCCACACATGGGGGTCAATGTGGAAGGAAGCATGAGGATGCCTGTGGCAATACTTAACACAATGGCTGCCTTCTTTGGCAAAACAGAGCTGGTAACTGACATCCTGATAGCATTTGAGAGGCAGGGTTAGGATAGATCGTGAAAGGCCTGGAAAAGGAAGGCAAGTAATTTATGCATTATGCAGGGGACATAGAGGAGCTATAGGGGTTGCTAAGAAGAGTGATGTGGCTAAAGCAACAGGACTTAGGAATGGTCTTTGCTTTTTGGCTTCATGTAGGTAAGACAAGATTACATCTGTCAAAAATATTTATTTCCCTTCAGGAGTTTGTGCAAATGCACTTTGAGGCTCAAATGTCACCCAGAACTGAAGCAATCCCCATAGCAGATAGAGGTCCTAAAATAAGTTGACCAGTAAAATTCTTAGTAACGCATTTTCATACCATTTTTCATGTGGTCTATTCTAATGTGAAAACACCTCTTCATGTAAATAAATTTAGCTCCGGCTCCTCTTGCTAATGCTTTCCTCATGGTTACCTCTTTTCTCTTTGGGTCAAACAGGTATTTTATGTAAAATGTATTTTTGGCCATAGATTTTATGCGCTCATCCTGATTTTATTTGAAATGCAATTTGTCATTCCATGCATTGTTATTTAAGTTATGGGGGCCTGGTCAACCAGTGTAATTTTGTGTTGGTCCACTCATGTCAACAAAGTTATACTGCTTTTTACCCTGGCTAAGGGTTTGGTCTTTAATCATGTTATTGCTTAGCATTGGCACTCTCCTGGCCATATTGTTGTTCAGCCTAGTGCTAGCATACAATCTAAGGGCACTTTTCATTCCTTCTTCCTAAATGGTATGAAATATTGTGATCCAGATAAAGAAGCTTTCTTTATTTTCCCCACTTCAACTTCATCCCTGAAAGAAAGTTAACTACAGCAAATAACAGGGCACTCAAATTGCCTGGGTCACCTAATCTAGTTATTGCCATCAAGGTTACCAGCAATATATTTATTTCCTTCCCAATCTATTAAATTCTTTCCAGCAAAGTCACTTTACATACCTCTTGCCAGACAGTCAGTGGACTCCACCACAGGAAAGCATTACCCTTTTTTATTGCTGCTGGGATTTTTCCCCCCTCTAAACATGAATAAAAACTGCATGGTAGGCTGAAATTGCTGCTAAACAGCTTGACTGCTACCCAACCTTTATCGGGAACAAAAACATTTACCAACAACTTGATTGCAATAATTATGTTTATAATTCCTTTGAACCGCCCTAACGTCCAAGATGCAGAATTCCTATTTTAATTAAAAATTACTTAAACTGTGTCTAAATTGGCCAGATAAACTAAATCCCTAATGTGAAGTGTTCTTTGTGGTTAATGAACCATTCCCTTGACAGTGAAAGCTTGGTACAAAATCACTGGTGTTCATAATATGGTTCCAAGAATAACACTATTCATTATTGCTTTTTTCCCACAACATAGCTCAGGGGGAGGATGATTCATTAATAAAACTCCCATTATTTTTTGTAATTCTGGTAATTAGTGCCTTTACACCTCACACCAGCTTGCTGCCTAGAAACAGAGGTTAAGCCACCAGTCAAAAATGAGGATTGGACTGTCCTACTGCATACTTCAGGATGCCGTATCCATGGTAATCTAAGAATGGTGTAGCAATCAACATATGTAGCTTCTTGCATGGTTTATAGGTTAACTATGTAAGAAGTTGCCTCAAAGCTTCAATGACATCTTTCTGAAACCAGTCCTGGAAAAATCAATATTAAGAGAGACCTCAGAAGAACATGGAGACATGTGAGGAACATTTCTTCCTGGGCATAATTTTTAACAGTGAGACTCGGAACTGCAGCCTTTATTAGTACAGGTAAAATTAAAGGATACTGTATTAATGCAAAGGCTTGAGTTTTACATACATGTTGTTTTGGCCCTCTGCCTCTGAAGTCAAGGGAGAGAAGGAAATTCTATGGGAGGAGAATTAGCACTGAAAATGGAAAAAGGTGGGGGAAAAAGTTGGGGGTAGCAATAATGGGTGGAGAGAAGAGAGAGAGAGAGGAGTTCCAGGGCTAGGGACATACATTAAACATAAACTGGTATTAATGGTCAGAAACTGGTTCAAAACTGTTAGCACAACAGAAGTTCAGCACACACAAACCACTTTCAAAATGGCCAAAACTAGTTTTAAGATAAACCTGGATGGATGTAGTAACAGACTTCACTCATTTAGGTTAAATTGGTTTATTGAACTTCTGTCCCAGATCCCCTCCAGATTCAAGTTAACTCACAGTCCCTCAACATCCCAGGATGCTCTGTACCTCCCCCACAAACCTTAACTCACAGGGTGGTTGAGCTAGCTTTGGCCCAAGCTGTCTGCTTCAGATGAGCAGGGAGGCATGCTCTAGTGCCCCCAGCTTCTGACCTGGCAGGCATGTGGCTGCTTTTCCAGAATCAAAAGTGAATGTCTGTGCATTTGCTAATTGCTTCAATCTATGCAGCTTAGACTAACCTGCAAAGACTGAAGCAAGTCAGCCCCTGGATTTTTGACTGTCTGTACTTAGCCTAGGAGAGAGCCTGATTTGGCAGGGTGCTTAATCAACCAATCTGCAATTTGATACTGAAATATAATGACATGGAATCTGTCTACACAGCACTGCTGCTACCATCACCATCCAGCTCTCCTTCCCTTCAGAAGTTGAGCACTTTGTAATCTTTAGATATTAATTCTCACAGTAGGGAAGTTTGGTTATCTTCAATTTACAAATGGGAAACCAGTTCATGGAGAGATTAAACAAATTGCCTAACATTGCACAGGAAACCTGTGATGGAAGAGGGAACTGAACCCAGGTCTTGCAAATTTAAGGCTAACCCTCTCACCTCTAAGCCAGTCTTCTTCTAAGATGTTCCTGGGTGCATTGAAATGTTTTTCTCAGTCCCAAATTGTATTTTTTTCATTGGTATTTATTAAAGCTGAAGCCAATGCATTTCTTGGACTCTAGGAAGCACTCTTATATTCTTTAAATTTCACATTCAAATACCATAAGAGACTCCACATCCCACTTCATCTACAGCTAGGCCAGGATGTGCCCCAGCAGCAGAACTGATGATAAAATAAAATCTTCTTCACAGCCGGCATGAAAGTACTAAATCCCTTCAACCATTGGTATATCACCTCTTCATATGACAGAGAGAAAAACAAAAAAACCCCCAGGCCTTGCAAGTGGTAATCAGGAAGTTTTTTTGATGCCCACAGTATTAGCAACCAAGAGGCCCAAGAGCATTCATCTTCACCTGCTGCTGGGCTGTGTTTCACTAAATCCTCAATGTCTTCAAAACAAATCAACTAAGCCAAAAAACAAAGCCTCCCAAATATAGTACCTCCATTTATCTGTGTCATGTGATTTTCTGGCATGCTCTCTATGTCTGCCTTTATCCAGGGCTGCCTCGAAAGTACAATTGCAGACATGATTATAGTGCATGGAAGCATACCCAAATTAGTTTTAATTTAACTATACTGTGAACCAATAACAATAAAGAGAAAAGGGTGACAGATTTCATCTGTCAAAGTGTATACTTGAGCCCTGAATTGAACTGCACAACCTACGCTTAGGTCCAAGCTGTTGTGGCTATATTACTTTGGGTAGCCCAGCTAGCTAGGTTAGAGGCCAATACATGTATAACTGTATGTACTGGAATCCTACCTCCCGTTCACTGCCTAGAAATACCTTAAATGGTCCCTACTGTTTTGGGATCAACAGATCACAGTCAACCCTTAGTACATCTGTGGCTCAGCATAGAATCATAGGAAATGAGGGTGTGAAGGGAGGTCAGGAGGTCACATCTAGTCCAACTCCCTGCTCAAAGCAGGACCAGCCCCAACTACATCATCCCAGGCAAGGCTTTGTCTAGCTGGGTCTTAAAAACCTCCCAGGATGGAGACTGCATCACCTCTCTGGCTAACCTGTTCCAGTGCTTTACAACCCCCGGGGGTTACAAGAAATACCCGGGGGTTACAAGAAATACCCGGGGGTTACAAGAAATAATGGCCACAAACTAGAAGAGAGCAGATTTAGATTGGATATTAGGAGGAACTTCTTCACAGTTCGAGTGGCCAAGGTCTGGAAC
>NW_017728949.1:56523663-56553710 GCF_001723895.1 Crocodylus porosus | reverse complement strand
ATGTGTATCTAGCTGGGGTAATGTAGGCCCAGCACTCTTTCCTGCTTATGCAGGGGGTCGGACTCGATGATCTATTGAGGTCCCTTCCGACCCTAGTATCTATGAATCTATGAATCTACCCTTCTAACATGCTACTTTATCATTGAGCTTTTCAAGGTCGAAGTGCGAGTCACTGACCAGGGCCTCGTGTACCATGAGCAGTCCATGGATCATATCCTGTGCAACACTGGCTTAAGTGTGTAAATCTTGCTTGCCTGTGCAACACTGGCTTAAGTGTGCAAACACTGGCTTAAGTGTAAGTCTTGACTCTGTGTGCATAAGTGGTTGAAGCCCTGTGTCCTCTCTCAGCAATACTGACTTCACATCATTTCAGTATTTGTGATTCAGCAGCATGAGGTGCACGCTGTTCCCAACTGGATGGTGAGAAGTGGCCAGTCTGCATATTGTTCTGCTTGGCTCTGGGGGCATTTAAACCTATCATTAGTCTCCATGGCACTCTGGTTTGTTCCCCCTGCCCATGCCGTACCCTGTTCTGGTGCATTCCCTCCTCATACAAATCCCTCTTAGGAGTTACTAATTTCTGCTCTGTGCCCCCAAGATGAGAAAAAACTATGATTGGCATCATTGCCATAATCAATTTTATTAATAATCTATCTATTGAGCCATTGCTTTGTGAATAGCGAAATAAATTTAGACTGGCTCCATGTGCAAATTAACCATGGGGCATTAAAAAGATCCAACCAACTGTAAAATTATTGCTAGAAAACGTGTAAGAACTTTACATGTGGTTTCTATCGAGCTTTAGTTTGAACATGTAGGCTGTTTGCAGCTGGCAGATCCCAGTTGCTGTGAAAATCTGTTAAGGCCTTGACAGGCCAACCCCGGCATGGGGAGATCCCAGCAGCTCCCCATGGCTGCTGGAGCTGAGCGTCTCATAGTTGATGGGAGTCCAATCTCCACCCCACCCTCAGCCAGGATCGAGAGACCCAACACTGGACGGGACTGTCAGCCCTAGCCGTGCCATACCGCAGTGCAGATCTCTTGTTAGCTGAGGGACTTTCATCCCTGCTGCACAAAGCCTCTGCATCTGGAAACCCCCTCAGCAAAGGGAGACCTCCAGCCATGGGATCTTGCTTCTTGCCTCCGGATAGGGTGCCCCCTGCTCTGGCAATAAGGTGCAATGGGATCACATAGTAGTTTCTAGGGTTTCATAGTTTCTAGGGTTGGAAACCCTAAATAGATCATCAAGTCCAACCCCCTGCTCTGGGCAGGAACAAGGGCTGGGGTCATAATGCCCCAGCCATAAATCTATCCAGGGACGCACATTAAACATAAACTGGTATTAATGATCAGAAACTGATTCACATGTGGTATGGCAGGATGTGCGATTGTATGGATCCCATATTAGCTCCCCTGGTGACTTTGTCTGCATTTGTAGACAGGGCCCAGTTACTTGAATAAGAACTGGATCAGACCCTCACTGGAAGAGGGAGAAATTTCAATATGCATGTATTGTTTAGAGTATAAAGCATTCACGGAAGAGACATGTCTATAGTTTCCTTGTGACCGTGCATTCATTGCCTATAAGACGCACAGCTCATTGATGGAGCTTAACATATACATAATAATTTGTCATGAATAAGTCTATAAAAAAAGAATATGTATTCAGTTGTGTTTGAAAGCAAATGTTTGTGCTTTGGAAATAGAATTTGAATGGGGATCTGGGAAACACATTGGATGATTTAGAAAGAATAACTGACAACTTGTGTATTTGCATGCTAACATAAGGGCACAGTTCAGATAGTCGTGGCTAACAAATGCCTACATTTTAATACAGTCTGTTTCTGGAATAGGTCCTCTTATCTCAGAGATGCCAGAGGGAAAGAATAGGAGAAAACCTTCCAGAAGCAGTTCTTGAAAAGCACTGGCATTTTGTCATCTTCCATAGCACATCTGTTAAGTGTGGATAGCATTCAGTGCTAGAATCGGTTTTATTAGGAGTGACCTCTCAAGGCCTTTACAGAATAAAAGCTGATTTTCATCCTCTTGTTAAAACCCACACTTGGCGGGGAATGGGTTTTTATGTACACTACCACCAGAAATACAGCAAACAAATGTGAGTAAACTCTGGAGATGAGAGGAGGAAGCACAGGTGATCAAAAGGTCAAATGGGGAGTCCAGGATTACAGGACGCAGCTCACGAAGCACAAGGCAGGATGGAAATGTGCCATCCACAACGATAATAGCAGTGATGAGGAGGAGATGAGACAGCAGCTCTGTGGAAGGGACTGGGATTATGCATCCTGAAGAAAAATGGATGAGCTCCAAAATCTCCTTTGAAGGTCAGGGTGAGAGGATGCCCAGTGCCCTCTGCCAAAACAATGAGATGACCTACTAAAATACACCCCATCTTTTTCTGCCTCTGGGATGCAGAAACCTACCTGAACGATTTTTCTTGTTGAAAGTTTTGTCTTGGTTTTGTTTTGGAGTTTCATTTTTTTTTTTTTTTTTTGCTGTAATAGGTAATAAGCAAGGGCAACCTGACATCTGTGATTCCGGTTGACATGGCTCTGTGAGAAGGAAAAAGTGCTTTTGTACAACGGCACATTTTAACAGAGCATAGACAAAGAAAGAGTTGTATTAACAATTTCAGAACCAAAGGCAGGGGTATGAAAATAAAAGATGAGCTCTAATTTCCAGAGGTGAGGTGTAGGTCTCAGTAACCCTGAATGATCACAGTGTTTGCATTCCAGTTTTCACCTGTATTCAGAAATGGAGATGGACTTTTAAAAATTAAATTTAAACCAATTTTCACCAAATCAAGATCTCTTGTTTTTCGACCAACTCTTGACAGAGTGTGGGGAAGGAAGAGAAATGTTTAGGCATAGAAGGAGGACTTTATATTGAACTGAACAGCAGTGGTATCAGAATGGGCAAAGATCAGAGAAAGTGCTCTGTTTGAGCTCAGACAGAAATCATGGACTCAGATCTAGCAGTAAATAGGAATGTACAAACTTCTCCCACAGCTTCAAACTGAAACTTTTCAGAAAACCACAAAAGCCTGAATCATTTTCTTTTCATTATTTCTCTGTGTGCCGCTGCAGGCTGCAGCTGAGAACAAAAATGAAAATGCTGGGCGGAAAAAAAAAATCACAGCTGAAAACTGCTGACTAGAGATGAGAATTTTTTCTGAAGAATTTGTTTATTGAAAAATACAAGCTAGATTGGCAGATTATATGTCAATTCACACTGAGTTTGGCTAATCATTTTGGACATAAGCATGGGCAAAAAGAAAGTCAAATGATTTCATTAAGCACTTTAAAAATGAACTTTCGGAACATGCCATTTAAATATGGTGTTTTATTTTGAAATTTGCCAGAGTTCAAAATAAAATGAGGAGAGAAACCTGAAAAACAAAATATTTCATTTTGAGTCGAACAAAACACATCAGTCAACAAAATGATTTTTTTTTGTTTCAGCCAGGGAACCTAAAACTTAGTTATTCTAACAGAACAACATGTGATATTTTTAGCTCCATGTTGCTAATGGAGTCTAGATAATGCCCTCCACCCAGCTGAAGCTTACGTTATGTCAAAGTGCCTTGTGCTTCTCATTAAGAAATCAAGTTTGCTGAAAAGTTACCATTTGCAGCGAGAAAATAAAGTCAAACAGGTGATCATGTCTTGTCTAGCTGATCTTGTCACAGGCTCCCCACGTGAAATAACCTCTTGCTCTCCAGTGTTACATGTTTTAGGATAATCAATGGAAGCGCTGACAAAAAATACTCAGTCATGCATGGTTGAGAATTGTTATAAAAATAACCTACTCAGGATGAAGCTAATGAGAAAACAAGAAAAGGAAGACAGCTGAATCAAAGCAAATTCCAATTTGTCTCATTAGATGAGATCCGATGCTAGTTGTTCTGTCATGTATGTACTCACTTAAATTGGCTTGGTCATTTAGAAACTATAATATTCTACATTGTCATTTATTTTCCCTCCCTCCCTTCCTTCCTGTTGATGAGATTATTTTGTGGTAGTTTTTATTTTTTTTTGCTAAGGAGGGGGGAGGTGGTAAGGATTGCTAAGGGTGGTAAAAAGCTGAGGTCTAAGCATGGGCAATTGGTGCCTCCTGAGTCTGGGGGGGCACCAGATCGCTGGTGGGGGGGGGTGTCCCCCAGCGGCTGATCGCTGACTGGAGGGAGGGGTCCCCCAGCAGCTGATCTCTAATGTGGGGGGGCGGTTTTGTGGTTAGCGCTTCTGGTTTCGTGGCTGGCACTTCCAGGGGTTGCATGGCTGATCTCAGGGGGTGCATGTGCACCCCCTACGCATTGGCAATGGGTCTAAGTGAGAGGTAGGTCATAAATGTAAGGTCATAAATGTAAGTGGTTCCTGTGTAGTGATGTTAATCTACAAAGCCTGGGAAAGTAAGTGCCATTATCGCCATTATTTTACAGATAGGAAGCTCAAGGAAATAGGACTGAAGTGACTTGTTCAGGTCAGTAGCATAATTTGAATAAACCCCAAATCTCTGAAGTCCCAGTCTCTTTGGTGGCTCATCCACTGGATTTGATTTAGTGGGTGTAAGAACTAGATAGCAGAAAGGTTCATTATTTGTATGGGATTGATACGGTATTCTTAAACAACTGGTGTTTATTATAACTTGACCTGTCCCTATTCAATATTTCCCATTTGCATTGGGGATTGGAAAGCCTTCATTAGGTCACATAAGAACCATCATTTATCACAAAGATCCCTGGAAGCATGAGTCTTGTGCAATCAGGCCTGTACTGGCTTTAGGGTTGGGTAGTTCAAGAAGTTAGCAGTAAACAGTAGAAACTCCTGGACCTGACCAGAGAGAGTTACATTCTGATGGTTTATATAAGTGATTTTCAGACAGGGGTACATAGACCTCTGGGGGCACGTGGCACATTGTGAAGGGGTACATACCTAAATTTTAATAATATCAGTGGAGCTTCTGATTACTTGCTGTGCGTTGATGTCTGTGACCCTACAGAGACATGTCAGTTATAGGGGGTACAAGTTGTAATATTTTGCAGGTAAAGGGTTACATCACCACCACTGGTTTGTATGCAGTCCTTTTGCTGCCTTACCCTACTTTTCAGTGAACTTGTATCTTCCACCATCATTCTCCCTGTTTGATTCAAAGGATCAGATTAAGATATGGAAAGAGATCTTCATCTTAAACTTGTGCTTTCCCATATTAGGCTGTTTGGACAGTCCATAGTACTAACGACTAAAGAAATCCTCAAAACCAAGAATGAATTCAGCAACAGCAGCTATGGACATGACCTGAAGGGACTTACTGGCTCAGAAAAAAACTCCAGTGGAAATGGGTTTCACTTCCAGCTCTAGGAAGTTCAGCTTTCATAAGACTCAGTCCTGTGCATGCTACCTTCAATGAGCTGATAATGCCACCAAACAGGGCCAAGCCAATATCACTGAGGGATAACAGTCCAATCACAAACAGAAGGTTTGTTTCAATATAATGGGAATTCCTTGTTTCTTTGTATGATGTAAGAATAGGTGAATGTAATTCAGTTGGGGTAAAGAAAAAGAAAAACAGAGTCTTAGTTAAAGAAGGTGAGAGGGGCATATCTTTCCATATCTCCAGGGACTCTTGTACATTCTGGATATTGCCAGGCCACCCATGCTATAAATGAAGACCTTATTTCTTATTATTTTTGAGGATGCCTCTGCCTGCATTTCCAAAGCAGTCTCCCCTGGGGGTGATACTCTTGAAACCTCTTCTCTCCTCATTACTCTATTTGAATGCAAAACAAACAAACAGTTTTGCATATCCGGAGAAACGGGTGGGTTTCTGCTGAGAGTAGGGTACACCTCTAAAGAGACTGTTTTATTTTTTTTCCTATTAAGCCTAGAAACATGAAAAGTAGTGGGTTGGGCCAAGCATCCTAAACTGGATATATGGAGGGCTTTTTAAAAATTTTAAATATCAATGTGTGGCCAATTCATATTTTAACATTACACAAGTGATGTTTAAAAGAACCTAATAAGTAAACAAACAAAACCCCAAAAACAAAATGATCCCCCATAAAGTTTGCAACTTTTATGTCAGCAGCACCTGAGGCATTTTCTGTGCTTGAACTAGTGGGGAGACTGCACTGAAAAAACATGTGATTCCCTTGAAATGACAAAATTTGATTTCAGAGGAGGTGAGCATCTTCCAAAAGGACAAGCCCAGAGTAATAAAACAAGGATTTGATTGGCAGCATGTTGACTGACAAGCATATTATCCATGTCATGCTATAGAGTACTCAGCTGCTTTCTCTCTTACAATCAGAAGTGAAAATATTACAGACAGGTCTAAGATCTTATGAACTAGAGGCTGAAAAACTGATTTGTCAGAGGACAATATCATCTAAGCTAGAAGAGACCTGAGAGTAGGAGTGCTTGTTATGAGGTTGTCGAAATTACTGAAAACTTTAATAGGGAGTAGAACAAATTGGCCTCAACAGCTAGGTTTTTTGCAGCTGGGGAAAAAGGTTTACAAAAAGTGACTGAACAGTTTGTGGAGAGGCCTTAAGTCCTGTTATAATTTTGTATGCTCAAACCCTTTATCTTCTGATCCTATTCCCAGGAAAGAAATTACTTCCATTGAACATGTCCCCAAGAAGAGGAGACAAAAAGCACTGGTGGTTACTTTGTGAGAAGGATAGTTATCCACTTGCTAACTGGACCTGTCATTTTGGGAATTATGCCATCTACTCAACATTGAAATCCAAGGCATCAAGGAAGGGCTTTTGAGGTTCATTCTGACCTCTGACACTTGACCCATGATGCTTCTCCATGTAGGTATTAATGATACTGATAGGTATGACCCTAATCCAGTCAGACATAACTGCAATGCTCTAGGTAAAGATAAAAGGGGAAAAGATTTGGAGTGATGCCATGACAGGCGTCTACTATAAACCACTCCATCAGAAGGAGAAAATGGAAGAGGCTTTTATTAAAGCTACTATCAGACATATCCAAAGGACAGGAGCTGGTGACAATGAAGGACCTTAAGTAGTTAACTAACAGAACAAAGAGTGATGGTCTTGAATTGCAGCAAGGGAAGTTTAGGTTAGATATTAGGAAAGTCTTTTTCACTAGGAGGGGAGTAAAAGACTGGAACAGGTTACCCAGAGAAGCCGTGGACTGCCACTTTGGAGGTAGTCTTGGCTGGGATGATATAGTTGGGGATGGTCCTGCTTTGAGCAGGGGGTTGGACTAGATGGCCTGATGAAGTTCCTTCCAACCCTCATCTTCTATTATTCTACTTTGGTTTTGTCTATACTGGTATAATGGCTGGTGCAGGTGAGGATGAAGCTAAACAGGTCCTGCCCTTCCGAATCGTTATGCATCCTGTAGGTATGGGAATTCAGCAGAGACGCTGATCTGAATTTGTTTCCAGAACCTGCTTTTGAGCCCTTGAATACTGGGGGCTTGAGAGCTGGCTGATACTGAGAACAAGTCCATGGCAACCTCATCATGAACTTCTGGATTGGAGCATGCCTATAGACTTGGCTGAGCCAGGTATGCTGCAAATCATCATTTCAGGTCCCTTCAAGCTTTGAGTTTCCATGATTGCATTCCTGTGTATCCTGAGTCAGGGATGTGCTTTGGGGATAAATATATCAGATTTCCAAACATGTCCATACATTTCCAATGACAGCTGACTGAAAAACATGTGTCTATAGGAGAGGTGTGTGTGGAAGCCTCCCAGACCATGGTTTCAAGGGTGGCCAGTCTGTTTGCTCTCTGCTTTTATCTGCCAATTGACCTCCTGTTGCTTTCTGTTGCCTTTGTTGCATTGAGTCTTTTGCTTGATCTTGAATTTTAACAACCTGAAAATAACTGGATTTTTGAAAAGATAATTTAAGGAAGTAGTCAGAATAAAAGGCAAAATAGGACCTTAGGTTCAGAGAAGGATGAGCTTTCATAGGCAATAACCTATGATACTTACTACAGTATGTGTAAGTAGTACACATACTACAAGGAAGCTATGTATGCTTTTCTTTGCAGTTGTGAGCCTACAGATATTACCTTGGAGGTTCAGATCCGTGTAAAACTTGAAACAAACTTAAGTATAAGTCCTTAATTACTAATCATAAAATTTTAGTAAGTATTATCAACTCCATTTTATAGAGTGGCACTGATAAAATAAAGGGCAGGATTTAATGGGCACATCTACATGTGCAATTAATGCAAATCAATAAAGTCCAGAGTTTATTGCTGTTTGAACATGTACCTGGGACTAGAGCGTGTTGAGCTGGGTCGGAGTAGCCCTTGATAGCAGGGAGACCAAGGAATCGGCCTGCCAGCCCAGGGCAGCTCCCCCTGGATCAATGTGCTGTGGAGGGGTTGGCTGGGGCAGGTGCTTCAGTGCAGAGCTAACAGCACCTTTGTGCTGTAGCCAAGCTGGGGCATCTACACATGCACTGCTTCAGAGTTTTTTAATCCACAGCAGGATAGTACTTATATTTACAAGTACTATCCTAGTGTAGAGTTAATTAGTTTATTCTAGCCTAATAGGGATGCATGTGTAGATGCTGAGATGTTTACTGTGCAGCTAATTAGTCTACTGCACAGTAAATGTCTCATGTAAATGCACCCAATCAGTACCAAGGCCAGGATTAGAACTAGATTTATTTCGTGGATAATTGTACTTGATGGCAACTTTTAGAGGTTTCAAAATCTGATTTTGGTCTACATTGGAATTAAAATGACACAAAACAAACTTTAAATGTGTTCTCTCAAATGAGTTGTATTAAAATTGTCCATTTTTAGACCAAAATGGTTACAGTTTCAAGTCTTTCTCTTCTCCTTCCTCAGAAGTGACCAGAAATTCCACCCTGTCTTTTAGGAAATTTCCCATAAAGAAATAAATAAAAATTTCTTCATCTCCATGAAACATCCAGACTTAAGTGAAACATCCTGTTTTAATGAAAACAGATTTCTTCAAAGTATTCAGAAACCCAGGAGCTCCTTTGCTTTGTGTTACTAGACTGGGGCATAAAATTAACAAGTATTAATGTAAAACACAAAAGTTCAGGGATATTGACAAAACCTAGTCAGTTTGAAATTGCTTTACAAACTTTGAAATAGATGGCTTCTTGTCAGTTTTATTAATTATACCTTTAAAGGAGAACAAGTATGTTATGGTGGGGTTAAAGAGTTTCTTTGTACTTAAATAGTTTATGCTTGTAATCCGGGACGCTTGTAATACTTGTAGATACAGAGTTTACTACAAAGTAAGTAATGGGAGGAAAAAGATACATAACATAATGCTTCTAAGTATATTTTGTACTTACCCAGTATGCATTTAAGCAAAGCACCTGTATATAGCTTTTCAATATGGGGGACACACGGGTGCTAAGGCGCGCAGTTGACAACCCAGGGGTCCCGAGTTTAAGGCTATAGCAGGAGCACTCACAGCATGGCCGTGTCAGATTCCAACAAATCTATGAATTCCACTAAATCTTGTCACAAGGACAAGGACATGAGAAGGGAGGAGTATGGAGGGGGATTAGGCTATATAATACTAGCCAACAGCAGCCTGAATTTCAGGTGAATGCAGCTTTTAGGTCTATGCTAGAGGCAAAGTCCCTTGCTTTTGCAAACTCTGACTTTTTCAGTATGTCATCATTATTCAGTTGGATTATTTTTAACCACAGAGAGCAGCCTGTGATCATAGAAGGAAAGGTTTTTATCATAACTGTTCATCCTTTATTCATAAATAGTCAGCTGCACAAGCTTCGAGTAACACTGCTTTTCAATGCATGGTAGAAAAGGAGCAAATGTATTTCAACAAACCTCCATATGCTGTAGTATTAGCATCTGGGGTTACATAAATATCCTATGAACATATTTTTTCTAGGACCTGTTGAAAAGTCACTGAAGTGGTATATTGGGTAGCAGTGCAGGTGTTAAATTGATGTTCTGCCATCAACACCCTAAATAGCATCCCATGATTAAATATTTGGATTATAATACAACCTGATACCTCAACATTTAGCAGTGTTCCCTTGTGTGAGGTGCTATACAAAAAGAAAAAAAGTACAAGACTTTATCTCAGAAAGCATGCAGGGTAGGAATGTAATAAAATGCAGGAGGTAGTAGAAAGTGGGGAAACAGGGTAGAGAACAGGAAAAGGAAGGAATATTGAATAAAGCATAATGTACATAAGAGCTAGTTGTCTTTGTACTAGGTTAACCATTTTCAGAAGCAGGAATGGTCAAAAGTCTGGGTCTTATTTTCACAAGGATATTGCTGTTGTGGATTTTGAAGATTTGTGACCAGTTCAATGAAGCAAGTTTGGTTACAAGGCCTCATTGTAGCTGTAAGTCTTTTCTGCAGAAAGGTAAGGAAGAGGACAAGGTAGTGGATTTTATGGACTTTTGGGAAGAAATTAAGCCTGTGATATGGATAGAACTGTGTTGACATGGGCAAATGAGCAAAGGTGTTGCAGAAGAGAGGCAACATAGGCCACCACTTTTGGTGGACGGTGGGGCATGGGTCAGCATTGCAAAAAAATATTCAAGTTGGTATGTGGGATCGAGCTAAATAACAGACATGCAGCTAAGCATCTCTGAATTGGCAGCCTGCAACAGTGAACTCTCTGTAACATGCTGCTCTCCATACCTCCCCATTAAATGTGCTTAGAGACATTTGGACTAAAATCCAAAAAACAGAAACAATCTAGTGACGTCTTTGGTTTGTTTAACCCAATGGCTCCTAGCTGGATGATGCATTCATGCTGTGACTACCTGGAATAAGACACTAATAAAAGTGCTATGAACAGTTACTCTTAATGGACACAGATTATTGGTGGGAATCTGGTTTTAAATATAAGTGATGACTCTGGTAAGCAGTGAGGAAAGTTCGCATTTGAAAGGAAGAAGAGATGTTTCTTTGCTCGTGTAGGAGTGTCCCAGATCCTGACATTTTAGATCTGTGGGAACGTGACTTTGTGTTCACCAGTTTTTTCTGTACACTATTTATGTAAATGGTGTCAGTCTTGATGTGCTGCTCCACAATCTAGCTCTCATAGATTACAGATGGCTCCTGAAAAGGAGGGCGAGAAAGGACAGTAATATAACCCAGCAGGTGAAATCAGTCTCCCCTGGAAGATAGCTCATCTTCTCTCCCATACACATCGCCACTAATGAATATAGCATTAGTATTGGATAAAATTTGATTTCTGACCCTTCTCTTGTTGAAGTCAATGACAAAAACCCATTCACTCTGATTCAACCAGGCGTGGGCTTTTCATGTGCTATGCCTATGTTTCACGTTGAGACAGACATCTGCGCATATGGTTCTAGCTACCACCCCATGTGTTGCTAATATCTAATGAGATACCCAGTACTGAAATTCAGGACTCATTTAGGCTTTGCTAATATTTCAACAGATGCTAGTTGAGCATATTCTTTTTGTAAGAATCGTGTATGAAATGTGAAATCTTTCCCTACCTAGTAAAGACATCACAGCTTGAGGATTTCCAGATAATTTTGGTAAGCAAATAAAACCTTTGAAAGTGTGTTTTTAATTAACCAGTAACTCAAATGACTCTAGAGAATATCATGCAACTTCCTAACCTCATCTCTGGACTGAGACTAAGCCCCTGTCTGTACAAAAGGTGCTGCACAAGTTCAAATAAATCAAACTTCAATCAATCAAGTTATAAGCCCATACCAACCCCCTTTTTAGATGCACTTAAACCAGTTTAAATCTCCCATAAATTGGTTTAGCTCATGGCACTAAATGAACAAATTAGGTTAACCATCTTACCTGAGTGTTAAATTGGTTGAAGTACTAATAATGCAGAGGTTTGCACTGACTTAACTGGATCAATTTAGAATTGATTTAGGTAAACCAGTGTGATTTTTCTTCAACAGGGAAGTCCAGAGATAGTTCAGACACAAATAAGAATTCCTCAGAAAAATATGAACCTTGGCAAGAAGACCATGGTTAACTTCAATATAATTTTTGTTAGAAGAAATGCTATAATGTAAACCTATATATATATATATATTTTTTATTATTTATTTATTTATATATATATAAAAACTATCTAGATCACTACATCTACCATTGAAAGAGAGAGGGGTACATAGTATGATAAACAGATTCACCTAGGGTGACATGGAGAGAATAGGACGAAAATGTGCAAGGGGGAAGACAATCTTGCAGTTAAAACTGGTTTGGGGCTTCGGAGATTAAGGTTCAGTCCTACATATACTGCAGTTCTCCTGTTTGCAAGTCTTTTACGGCTAGACTCGAGAAAGATCGTAAGTAGGACACAGGCAAAATTTAGGTTATATTGCCTGAGTTCAAAACTGCAATTCAAGAAACCCATGTATCTACCAGCTAAACTCCTTGCTTGCTCATTGAGCTATAAAGATCCAGGTTCATTTTATACTTCTGCACATTCCCAGCCTGGTCACTTCAGAGCCCATAACAAGGTATTCCTTTCCCTAAGACCCTTGAAGGGCTCCCTTCTTGAAACAGGCATTTCCAGGACGTGGGCCTGACCTCACGCAAGCTGAGGAGGGAACTAAACCTGGATAAGCAAGCACAAGAGGATGGGCACTAGGGCTGTATGAAGCATCAATCCCTGATTCAGTTTGGTGGAGATTTGGCCCAATTCAGTGGCCAAATCTCTGAATTGAATCAGAAGACCCTTTAATCTCTCCAAATCGAATTGGAACCCTCCGAATTGATTCGGAGAGATTCGGGATTTGGAAATAGAGACAGCTTTAAATGTCCTTTTTACATACCTCTACCATCAGATTCTGGATTCTGCATTGTGCGCCCCCTACGTTGTTTTTTTCTTGTTTCTAAGACTAATGCTTCTCTCCCCATTGGATTCAGATGCTTAACATCCATTAATTCAGGGGGCGTTGATTTAAATGGGAGTTAGGTGCCTAAATACCAATGGAGCTCCAAGATTTAGGCACAGATCTTTTCAGGCATTAAGAAGTTTAATTCCCACAGATTAGCTATCATAACAGAGGTTGCCCATCCTAAAGAGTATATATCCTAATTGGAGAAGACCGGGAAAAGGTGGAGGAAACAAAGTATTATCATCTCCGTTTAACAGATTGGGAATTAAGAGTTTTGGCCATTTTAACTGGAGTTATTTTTTTAATGTGCCTTCTGATGCAGCTATGCTACTTGCCTTTGCAGGAAAAGAGACCCTGGCAGTCATAAGATGCATTTTCCAAGCAGAAAATAGAATTGTGTAGGGATGGGGGTAGAGTGCAGTGCAATTTGTATCATGCCTGGACCTCAAGATTTTGCATTGAAATTAAATTTGCATATTCCCCAGCATCGAAGATAGACCTTATTAATAAATAGTGCTTCCCATGGAACATTTCTGGCCATTCCATCAGTGGCATGAAGCAGCATCCTACAAAACATATCTCAGTTTATATTGACAGAGAACATTTTCACTCCGTCATAAACGTCTAAATAATCCTTTGTGAATGGCTGAAGTTATTGAAACCTCCTGCACTGCCATAATATATTCCTTCCTCCAGCAGACAGACATGTTTTCTGAAGGTTTATTGAAAAATGAAAGTCTCATATAAAATGTATTTCAGATCATTTAACTTTTCTATCTTTTTTTATAATCCAAAGAATTGTATTCATTTTAGTAATCTCCTCCTGAACCTAAGTACTGTGGGGGCTAAGATTAAAATACCGTGTATATGAAGCTGGGTTCATAAAAGAAATTCAGTCTCTTCTTACTTATGAGGTTGCAGCTACTTCAATGAGCTAACGCAGCTGAGAAATGAGATGAGAGTAAACTGCCTCCTAACTGATTTTTATTCTTCTGTGTCCACACAAATCAAGTTCAGATGGTTCAGCTACTATCTAAATTAGGGTTGATAAAGCTGGCGCATTTCTCCAGGGAATCCTTTCTTGAAACATTAAACCTGGGAGCCCATTGCAGTATTTCTGTAGAACTATCAACTGATCAGATCAGTGACAAAGATTAGCAGTTAGCTGAAGCCCATGGCAATTTTTCTTCAATAGATTTCAGCATAGATGGGAGGTAGTGATGCAACACAGATTGGATAACTGAGTTGCAACAGCAGCAAAAAGCTTATAGCCATGTTTCAGCATGCGTGGCTAACTTCAACCACAGGAGTACCATATTTTCTTGTGTATTACATGCACCTTGTCCCCTAAAATCAGCACCCCCAAAACTGGAGTGCATGTCTTAAGCATGGATGCTTATTTTATAACCAGGATAGAAGCACCCTACTGTGATTTTTGCTCCACAGGGGAGCAGCTGTTGCATTAGTAGTCAGGAAGTTGAGGAAGTTGGTTGACTTAATGGTTTATTATTCTTCATTGTTCCAGAGGTGTGAATGATGGCCTCTCATTTTTAGCTGTCTTGATGTTCCACTAATCAAGATAAAATTTCTTAGGGCAAGTTTGATGTCTGCTAGCTGTCTCTTGTCTTTCTCCTCCCATTTCACAGCCATAGAGACTCTTTAGCTCTTTTCAGAATCATAGACCCACCCATTAAGATCAGTCTCTAGCAGCAGCTAGAGCTTCAGCTTTAGTTAAGAAGGAAAGGGAGGGTGAAGATTAGTCTCTGCCTGCTCTGGAAAGTCCTTTTTGTTTCTTTCTGTGTATGAGAAAATACAGTATTCTCTTTGGCCTCAATACCTTAATTAAAGCTAGCTCCTACGGAGTCCAGAGTGCTTATGGATAAAACAATTTTGTGTATAGAATTTGTCCTCAGGCCGGGGAGAAGTAAAGGAAAGAGAGTGCTTGGGTTTTGCAGGTTTAAAGTTGAAACTTGAGGTGACTTAGATCGAGGCCCTCATAGCTGAAAAGGGTTTCAAGGAGAAGGATTCTTGGTCTGGGCTATCCCTGACTCAGTCCAGTGGATGAAAGCAAGGGTGAGGGCCAGTGATATTTTTCCTGACTGCAACTCTGTATTTGGATTCAATAAGTTGAGGAATTCTCACCAGTTTTAAGGTGTGATAAAATGTGTGTGTTGGGTATCACATATTTTACAATCATGTTTGAATAGAAAATGGAAGACTCTTCTAAGCAACATGGATTTAAAAAATATTATGGATAAATTTAAACTGCACAATTTTCATTTGAAAAAATTCAATTTCCATAGGAAATTTATTAAATTTAAGGAACAGTAAGTTTCATTTTGTCATTAAAATATTTTCCTTTTATTGTTCTTTTTCTCCACCATTGAAATAAAAAATGTAATTTCAGAAAGCTGTAATTATTTTGTTTTCTGTGCTAAGTTTTAAACAGAACAACTGAATTCCATTTTCTTGGTATAAAAAGATGATGGTGGGAAAAGTTTTCATAGAGAAATATTGAGATGGATCCCCCATAGTGGTTTATGGGCAATGCAAATTAATTTGACAGGGAAGGTCAGAGATTTTCAATACCTTTTCTGCAAGCAAGATACCCATGATGCCAAGGTGTTGAGATTAAATAAGTCAAATTACTTAAACAAAACAGCATTGTGAGTCCATTTCCCTAAGTGGCCTATCAGATTGTTCAGAATGCTACAGTTACACTGGGACCAACCAATCTAAACAGAGGTAAGGCTTCATACTTGGATCCATTTAGTCATATGACGGTCATGCCCAGGCATACACAGGGAACAAGAGCTTTCAGCCTCCTTTAGTAAAGGGACACAAACTTCTTTAGGGAAAACTAAGACCAGACTGGGGAGCATGGGTGACTGGTGCCGCCTGAGTCTGGGGGGGCACCGGATTGCCGAGTGGCGGCTGGGGGGGAGGGGCAGTGGCCAATCGTTGAGCTCAGAACTGCCAGTGGCCGAAGCCAGAAGTGCACTTCCATCAGTACTTCTGGTTTCGTGGTTGGTACTTCCAGGGGGTGCATGGTCAATCTCACGGTCATGTGCACCCGTGTGCACCCCCTACATGTCACCAATGCTGGGTTGCCTTAACTTTCTAAGGGATTTGATTTGTTTCATGCCCCATCACTTAACAAGGAAGCTCATCAAATGCAGCTGGTCATGAAACATAAGCTTCAGTAAGACTACATGGTATGGCTAGCTACTGTTCTGGAATTCAGCGTAGTGCTTTGTTCCAGCTGTAAATTAAAATACTGTAAGGAAGCTGTGAGTCACTATTGCTGCCCACAGGTCCCTAAAGAGAGAAGATACAGACATCTTACTCCTAGATGGCCTTAGAGGGTGATAATTTGTTGGCACCTATGTCTCAGTCAGAGAGTAGAAGAGTCACAAGATTCCTCACTGAGGCAGGTAAGAGCAAAAGACAGAAGACTAAACAAGCCAGAAAGGTAATGAGATGCAGGTCTGCCCAAACCATTCATAGAAATAGTTGTTTCTTCAATTTTATTCTGTGGAGAGTTTGCATTACAGGAGTTTGTATTAGGATCAAGAATAATGGTTCAAATAAATAAGCCATAGAGTCCCCACCTCTCCTTTCCAAGGCCTCTTGTCTTCCGATGCACAATAAAGGAAGACTGAACACTTTGAGAGGTGGTTTCAATGTCTGGAATCAAAATCCATTCTGCATTTTATGGTGAACAAGAAAACTGGATCCAAGTGCCCCATATTGAGAACATTCAAGATCTACACTCAAACCAATGTACTGGTACTGGGTTTTGTAGGTCCAGACCCGTTTTGTATTCCTAAAACAGAAAGGAAGCCAGACAGGTTTCTAAGGCTTTGCAATATTCAGATAGTTTTCTTGCCTTCTGTTTTCATTTGTTCTTGAACTTTATTTCTGAAACATGACTGATACCGAATCAAAAAGACACCATCAGTGTATGATTATGGAACAGAATGACTTAGATCACATACTTATATACAAGAGCAGTAAGGGAGAGTAAGAAAACAGGTTGCACCCAACCTCAATTCCTAAAGCAGGTGAGTTTCCATAGTTCACCGCAGCCTTACATAAACACCTGCCAACTCAGAGCAATGAAGGAGTATGGAACTAATAGTCTCTCAGAGCTGTGTGCCTGGGGCTGTTCCTACGTAGGTGCTGCATACACCCTTTGTCCCTTGCTCCGGGCTGTGCCTGAAGGCTCAATCTCCCTATTTCTTACTAAAGACACATTCTGTGCCTATGTGTCTCCTTTAGCTACAGGAATCACAACTGCTATTTATTCATATCTATGGATGTATCAATCAAGATTTACAAAGTACTTGCAGAGGTGAAATCAGATGGAGATAATGGAACTGCAATGCATCCATTCCAAAATGACAGAGCATTTTGATATAGGGAGCCATGGCTTGGATACAAATCATAACAAGGAGGAATGTGACACAACCAATGTAGTACAAGAAGTGTGTGACCCACACTATCTCTACAATAAGATTTACCAGCCCATGCCTTGTTTTATTCCTCATAGAAAGTGGGTTTGATGCCATTAAAATTTATAAGCAGTCCCCAAATTATATAGAGCAAAGTCTCTGCTTGTCCTTATGGTCTGAAACCTTTCCTGAACTTTCCTATAGCTCATAGCTGAAATATACATTAGTTTGGTAATGTTGATCTGGGAGACTCCTAACCAAATGTGCAAACAGCCCTGGATTGAGAAGGGTATAATTACAGGCTTCTATTACCCATGGTGGGTAGAACAACTTCAAGGTAGTTTCTCTTGGTATATTATAAAATTTGAAAGAAAGTGTCAGACACATCATACTAAAATAGGATGACATTCTTCCTACATAAGCATAGATACTGCACTAACGAGCTGGCTCTTCTGATAAATTTGGAACATATGGGAGGTGACCTGAGAATAAGTCAGAGAAGCTTATGAGATACGTAATGTAACCAGTAAATAATAGGAAAAATAGGTCAATTGTCACTTGGCACACTCAGAAACCATGATTCACTACTCAGGAAAATTATCTGTAGTTAAGGCATAAAAAGATATGCTAAAATTTGGACCTCTTCAATTAGCAGAAAAAAACTGAGCAAATTCTGTGCTGTGAAATTAAAAGGGCATGCCCACACATGCAAGTGCATGCGCTTGCAGCAGCTCAAATAGAAGCTGTGCAAATTTGAACCAGGGCTTTTTGCTTCAGCACACATGTTCAGACATGCACTTTGTTGTGGAGCACATTGTGCCACTTGGGCAAAATAACCCTGCCTGGCTCCTCCCAGATTTGCAGTCGGGGGAGCTAGTGCCCGGGGCTCGTACCTTTGCTGTCTCCAGCAGTATAAAAATCTGCCCTGTCCTGGCCCCAGCAATATAAAGAGCCGCCCTGGCAAGTAGCTCAGGGCTACTAGCTCTCAGGAGCTTCTGGGTCCCAGCCAGTTGGTACCTGGGGACACTACCCCTTGTGCCAGCTGGACTGCTGAACCAGCCTTGAGAGTTCCCTGGCCAGCTACCAGTGGACTGTGGTTGCCGGGTTGGCTTCTGTGCGACACTACTGCCATTTGTGCCCCCTGCCTGGCCATCTGGGCGGCTATCACCTGGAAGATGTTCCGGGTTTGGTGGCGTGCTTTGAACTGTCAAGGCATGAGCTCCTGGCCCCATTTGGCCAGGAGGTCAGCCACAGCCAGATGGGTCCAGGGTGCCAGCTCTGAGCAGGTAGGGTCCTGCCACTGGACTCCCCAGCAGGAATTCTGGTGTTCCCTATTGGAAAACTGAAAAATCCCCGATTAAAAAAAATCCCAAAGTCACTCTGTAAAATACCCCCAAACCCAGGTTCCTCCACAAGTAAAACAAAAGACCACTATAAAGAGAGAGAGCAAGACAGAGACAGTGATCAGTTGGACAATGTTGAATTGATATGTCTTACAGTGTTAAAGCAAGTCTCTTATCATAATAATAAAGTGAACTCTAAAGACATGTTTCATGAATTCATGAATACATATTTTACTGCCCACCCACGGGGGCGATGGCTCCCATACAAGGGGTTCGGCCCCCCAACAGGGGATTCATCCCCCACACAAGGGATTCATCCCCCACACAAGGGTTTTGACCCCCCAACAGGGGATTCATCCCCCACACAAGGGGATCATCCCCCCAACAGGTTTGCAGTGTGGGGAATGTTTTTTCTTTCCCGCATGTGCCTCTTGCCCCACCTCAAAGGGGTTTGAGGCGAGGCAAGAGGCCCGCGTGTGCTCATGTGGATGTGCCTAGATAGGACTGAGAGAGATACTGAGTCAACCAAAATGTCTAAAGACAGAGTTGTTGATATGAAAACAGAGGCAGAGCCCAAAATTCAGAAGCAGATATGCTTCCGATAAAAGCCAACCTGCATTATTTTTTCTTAAAAGTAAAAAATATATAAGCTTCTCTTCAAACATTTTTGGGCAAAACTGTATCCTCCTGCACCTTTCCGTTGACTAGAGGCAATGCTGAGAGTTGGACACCAAGAGTATTGGTGGTAAAAGCTTGGGCTGGGGTCAGTATTTTCCACTCACTTGGTGATATGATAAAGACAGGGGTTTGTCTTAGGTCTGTTATAAAAAGAAAGATGCCAATGAAGTGTTTGAATCAGGACTGTTTCTGTGGAGTATCTAGAGTGTTGTCTGCAAGGTCTAGATTGTAGCTTTAGGCACAGCTGTGAACAAGGACTTGGAGGCATCGTGACTCAGGAACATCCTTCTGTGTCACCATGGTTCCTCTAAGATCTCGTGATGATTGCAGGGTGGAAGTCATTTGCAGTTACATTACTGAGAAGATACAAGTTTGTCCTTCAGCGCTGAAGCTTCAGGACTTGTCCCCTGTCAACCATTCAGGTGAGAGGTTGTTACAGCTGCACCCAATAATGCCTTTTATCACGAATGAGTTTTTCAGTCGTCTGTCATGCCACATGTCAAACTAGATGATGACAACCTCTTCTGGTCTTAAAAGCGATGAAACCAGGAGTTTTGTAGCTATTCTGATGCTTGAATTAGCTCAGCTCTCCCTATTAGTAAGATGATAAAGTAGAGCCCAAGCCCTGGCCATTCCACGTACATCTTAGCTTTAGGAGAAATTAAGCAGGGAAGTAATCTTAATTTTGTCTAGTAGCCTGATCCAAAGATTCAAATAGCCCAGGCATAAAGGGAATTGTTATTCCTTTGCATGTAGTCCACATTGCACTGTATTTTTAGTGAAGTAACTCATTTCTGTAAATGTGTAATGACACTAAAATAGCTAACTTGTGCATAAGCTTAAAAATGCCCATGCATTCTGTTGGAGAATTCAGTGAAACCCTTGTTTGTTTGATGCATTGGCTTTGCCTACTGTGAAATTATCTTCAGGCAAAAGAAACATGCCAAGACCTTACTTCCACAATGGCTAAAATAATTTCCGTTATTATGACAATACTATACTTTCATCTTGAGACAGGCCACAAATTCAAGAAGCCAAATAAGATATGGCTCAACAACTTGGTCTTCAATTTCTTTGGGTGAGAAAAAAATAAAAGAAACCATATACATTGCAATTTATGGAGCAATAAATGGACTGAATAGTGGAATAAACATCAGCAGAGAACATAAAGATGTCATGAAACATTTCCACCAAAATGGTTGAAATCTTGCTTGTTAGACAAATCCACCCAGAGACATTTTCATTCCTCTCTGCTTTGTAGTGCTCAGGTTATTCTGAACAAAGGGAGAAGAGATCATTAAGAGATTAAAAACAAAAGAAGTTTTAGCTTCACGCATTACATGTCTTTCAGTGATACTATTAGGGAAATTAATGGAACCCATTTTCTTTACTCTGGGGCTCTAGAAAAGTCATTAGATTCAAATGAATATATAACAGTACATCAATCTAATTTCAAGAGAGGGAATCAGCAAACCAATGAGCAGATGCAGCTTCAAAGACATTCACCTTAATGGCAGTAATGTAAGTTTCATGAGTTACAGTAGAAGGCAAATTACAAACAACACAAAGAGACAATGATTCAGTGGAGCACAAACACAACAATTAAGTGCATCTGTCTATTCAGCATCATCTTGACAATTAACAGTACAGTTTACTAATCCCAGGATTTGCTGCTGCTTATTTATCTTTCTAGTTCCTTCCCGATGCAATCCATGGAGCACAGAGTGAAACTGTGCTCCTTTAAATACCTCTGTTTACTGACTGCTTTGAAGTTTCAGTAGAGATGGCTTTGCAGTATATGCATTTTGGGGGGGGGGTGAAGGGCGGGAATCAAAGGCTTGTCTCATAGGAATTTATAGTGTACTGTGCCTCCATTCAAGCATTTGCTTAAAGCCTTAAAACACACATGGCTTCTTTCATTTTAAGTTGCTATATTTTGGGTAGTTTTAATTCATCTTTTTATTGCTAGTATAATTTAGTTCTTAAAAATCATTCTGAAACCCAATTAAACATTAGACTAGAAATGGTAATTAAAAAAACAAACCAAACCAAACCCACTAAGAGTTTGTGCTGAACTAACAAAATAAATAAGGGCGTCGCAAGCTTGTGGCCAAAAGTTTCAAGCGCTGGTGATGAAAATTACCCACTTATTCCATAATTCTGCACCTAGATATGTGGCTGATTTTTTTTGAGAGGTTCTGAGTTCCCAAACCTTGTTTTGAAGTCTTTGCTCTCAAACTATACCACTTTTCCTAAGACGTTTTGAACACAGAGTAATATTGCATGACACGGGGGAAAATACTCTTTTCGCACCTGTGTGGTGTATCTCAGTGAAAATATCTTGTTGCTTCTTATGAGACTGAACTGGCACACGGTGAAGGCACGAGAGCCTTTCCATTGGCTTCAATGTGATTTATATGAAGCATTTATGAGTATGTTCCTTCCTTCTAGCTAAGTATAAGTACATTAGTTCAATCAATAGAGCTTATGTGTTTAAAGTAACAGATCCAGGTTTTAGTCCTTTCTCAAGACCAGCTCTTCCAGGGACTAGTTTTATCTACGTGAGTAGGACATCTCCTAGCATCAGTTGGAGGCTTACACATATTCCTCAGAAAGAGTACAACACTGCTCCATGTGCTCTATATTTCCTTGTGACTAATACGGTCATTTAAGTACAAAACGAGGGGTGTGACTCCGCATTCCCAGATAAATTTTACTCTTGTTGTCAACATTTATGAGGTTGAAGCTCTTAGCTCTGAAAGTTTCCAGTTGAGCTCCTAGTGAGGACACAAAGGACAACTTCCCGGTCAACATTATTTTGTTCACACAAATCTTTAGGCGATGGTGGTTTTTCATGAGAATCTCCTTGTGCGAATAACTGCACCTAATATTCATTATTTACTATTTGTTATACCCAATTTACCAGTGATTATTTTTTATTTAGAACATTCAGTCTTCTGTTTGGGAGTCAAAGTCATGTAACTAAAATGACCAATAATATGTGTGTGTGTGTGTGTGTGTGTGTGTGTGTGTGTGTGTGTGTATAAATAAATAAATAAATAAATAAATATATATATATATAGAGAAAGAGAGAGAGAGAGGTTATGTGAATATACATATATATATTCAGCTTTCCTGTGGAATATGTATTTTGATTTCTACCTAGGAGAACTTTGACTATCGCTGCTCTCCCCTATGCCTGATGAAGGGTGTGTGTGCCCAAAAATGCAATAATTTGTTTGCAAATATCTAGCTCGTCGAATAAAAGATATCACTTCTTCCACAAGTTTTGATTCCTTTTGCCTCTAAACCAGTACAACTGCAACCTGGATACCAATCACATACCAGGAATATGGAATAGCAAATCATCAGAATTAGTAGTTTATGAGAAAATCTGCTTTTCCCAAATCTTTCTTCTAACAAACAAATCAGTTGTTGCTGGTGGGTAAGAACCTGTCATGGCCAATAAAGTAATATAGACTCAAACCACTAATATCAAGCAGGAGGTAACTAGACCACTGGTTAGCCTAGATAGGGTACTTGAGTTTACAGAATAGATGAGAGCACACTGGCCTAAATGATCACCAGTGCAGTAACTGTAACTGATGCTCTCTAACAAGCATCCTTGTTGAGAAATAGAGATTGTATGACCTGGACCTCAACTACAAATATGATTTTCTCAGCAATCCCCCTCAATCCCCAGTTAAGGTTTAGTGTGACAACTATCTTGGCACAATAAAAAGGGGGGAAAACATCTTGAAAATACTCTGCTTTATATTTTCCTTTGAAAATCTTGCATTTTGCAGTATGTTAACTGTCATTCCACTAAATGTAATGAAAATCAAGTATCCAGAGGAGATTTACAAGCTTTATCGCAGCTGCAACAATGTTTTTGTAATCAACAAAACAACTCTATTGTAAATGAGGCTGATACATTTCCTTGCAGCAAGTTTTATAATATTTTATAAGTATCAAGAAAGGCATGCTGGGGGGGGGGAGGGTTATGAAGGTCTGCTTTTATTTATTTATTTATTTTTCTCTCTTCACAGCTACATTCAGAAGGCCTGAGATGTTAGTCAGTAAATGGCATGACTTCAGCACCTAATAAATTTCTCCAAGGTGGAAAGACCTGATGAATTCAGTGCTACAGAGGAGTTATCGTAATGGTGAAATGAGAAAACTAACTCTTGGATTTGGGTTTAAAGCAAGGACTGGATAGCTTAAAAGAAATCCAGGGTTTTAATGAAAGCCTTCAAAAGTTTCTGCTGATTGTTGTTTCAAACCAGAATCTGATATGGATGATGGTGCCCAGCTGTCCTTTACTTACTCCTTCACTACACCAGTTCTCAGGGAATGAGCAGAACCTCAAGACCACCCTCTAACTTGCCGGCAAATGGCAATCATTCTGAATGTGGATGAAGGGAAATGGGTGCCTGTACCTAAGCGCGGAGGCTAGTCCGGCGCGTTGCAATTACAGCATGTGGGAGCAAACTCGATTAATTGAGTCTGCTGGAGCATGGTAATTACCGTGCTTCAGCAGCCTCCTGCATCTCATGTATCAGTGTCCCCATGCATCCAAATAGCAGCAGGAATGCTTAAACTAAAACTCATTGAACAAGATTTAGTTCTAGCATCCCTGCCACCATTTTGAAGTGTAGGGACGCTGATAAATGAGCTCTTTAATTAGAACGTCTCTCAGAACTGCTCTAATTAAAGCCCCACCCTCCCCACACCCTGCAGCATGTATAAAAGTGCCCAATATATTTCTATGCTTCTTTTCTTCCAAAACAAGTCCAGGATGAACTATGAAGCAGTGATATCTCCCTGGACCATGCTGCCTCTTGGAGCTTCTTATTAATTAGTGCAGTTTACACCCACATTGCTCAATGCTGTGCCTTATGGATTACTAAGAAAAAACATATCAAGCAAAAATAATAACATAAAGATAAAAAGAAGAGGTTGGATTGGTTAGTGAACATAAAGCATTGCATACTGTATAATGGGTCGGTCTGTAGAACATGGGGAATATTTCTGTGGAAAAAAATTCAGACAAAAGTGTAAGAAAGCTTATATTTCCACTATTTTCAGTTAAAAATATCAACATTTAGTTGAAAAGTTGGAAATAAAATATTGTGGCTGAACACCACGTAAAACAGCCTAGGCTTTAGATTTTTGAGCAAACAATGGAAACACTTTGCTCAGTCAGCATCGTAGGTTCACTCTTATCTTTTCATCAGCATTGACCTCCACACTCATCTTTACGACATTTTTCATCTGCGTATTATTACTATGTCCATTGCTGGTGCTCATGCTGCCGAAGCTCCAGAATGAACTCTGACGAACAATATTGCCATAAGAAGCTTCTACCTCCTTTATTGAAGTTGTTGCTCCCGCAGGCAACACAAACAATACTGTAGCTACTGGCTTCTGCTCTCCCCAAGATCAAACGCAAAGTGTTTGTTGTGGGAGACTCCATCCTGAGGGGGACTGAGGGGGTAATCTGCTGCCCCGACCCCTTAGCCCAGGAAGTCTGCTGCTTCCTGGGAGCCAGAATCTGAGACATTGCAGAGAAGATCCCTAAACTCCTCCAGCCCACTGACCACTAACCTATGCTCCTCATCCATGTGGGCACCAATGACATGGCTTGGAGCACTCCCAGCTGGGTCATGAGGTGCTACAGGGATTTGGGTGCAGGGCTTAAGGGTCTGGGGGCGTGGGTGGTGTTTTCTTCAATCCTCCCAGTCTCGGGCTATGGGCTGAGGGAGGCAGAGGAGGATACACGTAGTCAACCAAAGACTTCACTGCTGGGGTCATCGGGAAGG
This sequence comes from Crocodylus porosus, assembly GCF_001723895.1. Classification (NCBI taxonomy): domain Eukaryota; kingdom Metazoa; phylum Chordata; order Crocodylia; family Crocodylidae; genus Crocodylus; species Crocodylus porosus. The sequence continues at coordinate 56,528,542 of NW_017728949.1, read as the reverse complement.
CTTTGGCTTCCACGAGCACAGCCCGCTCTTTGGAGAGAGAGGCAGCGAGCTGCTGGGAAGAGATGGCCTCCACCTCTCTCCCCTGGGGAGGAGGCTCTTCTCAGCCAGGCTGGCTGACCTGCAACACCGGGCTTTAAACTAAGCCTGCTGGGTGACAGGGGGATTACTGCCATTGCTGACCTGCTGAGCAACCCTTGCAAAGCCAGCAGGCCAAGGCACTTAAGGGAGCCCACCCCAGCCCCGGCCCTGGAACAAAATGTAGGCAAGGCAAGAGCCCCCAAGGGAACACTTGCCTGCCTGTACACAAATGCCAGGAGCTTGGGGAATAAGCAGGAGGAGCATGTTCTGCTAAATGCAAATAACTATGATGTCATTGGGATAACAGATACCTGGTGAGACTCCACCCATGGCTGGGCCACAGAGCAGCCAGTACAGGAGGGATGGAGTGGACAAAAGGAGTAAGGGTGTAGCTCTCTATGTCAAGGAAGGCTACGTGTCCCTGCAAGCCAACATTGGCACCCACAGTGGATGACTTGAGACCCTATGTGTTAAAATCTATGGGGAACACGGCACAGGGGATACTATGGTGGGAGTCTATGACAGATCCCCTACCCAGGGTTAAGACCTTGACCAGGAGTTCACCAGGGAATTGGCTGAGGCCACATACTCCCAGTGTATGGTTATCATGGGAGACTTTAACTAACCAGACATCTTGTGAGAGGACGCTTGGCCAAATCTGAGCAGTCACAAAGCTTTCTCCCATCTGTGGATGACCTCTATCTGCTGCAGGAAGTCTACGGGCCAACAAGAGGTAAAGTGATGCTTGACCTTGTACTGGCAACTGGGGATGACCTAATCAGTGACCTAATGATCAAAGGGAAGCTGGGTGACAGTGACCATGAGTTAATCACCTTCACCATCTCCCATAAAGCTGGCAAGTCAGTCAGTAATACAGAAGTCCTCGACTTCAGGAAAACTGACTTTGACAAACTAAGGAGGCTTGTTAGGGAGGCCCTAAAGGGCCACAACCCAAAGGAGAGGGGAGTTCAGGACAAGTGGTGGATCTTCAAGGGAGAAATCCTGGATGCACAAGCAAAGTCCATTCTGTCTTGGAGGAAAGGAAGCAAAAGGGCACAGCAGCCCCCTTGTCTTTCCAGGGAACTGGCAGACCTCCTGCATCTTAAAAGGAAGACCTACAAAGAATGGAGGGAGATTCCTTGCCCTCCATCGAAGCTGACCTTGTAAAGGAACACCTTGACAGGCTGGCCCTGATGGGTTACACCCAAAGGTATTCAGGGAGCTGGCGAGCATCATAGCTCAGCCCCTGGTACAGATCTTTGAGAGCTCTTGGCGCTCTGGTGAAGTGCCTGATGATTGGAAGAGGGCCAACGTCATGCCTATTTTCAAGAAAGGGAGGAAAGTAGATCTGGCAAACTACAGGCCCATCAGCCTGAACTCTATCCTGGGGAAGGTCTTGGAAAAGATTATCAAAGAGGCCATCCTTAACAGACTAGCTAAAGGCAATATCCTGAGGGATACCCAGCATGGATTTGTTGCAGATAGGTCTTGCTTGACCAATCTCATTTCCTTTTATGACCAGGTGACCTATCACCTGGACAAGGTGGAAGAGATCGACATTGTATATATTGACTTTAAAAAAGCCTTCAGTCTGGTATCCCATGATCACCTCTTGGCTAAACTGGCTAACAGCGGCCTTGACGTCACCACAATCAGCTGGCTGGGGAATTGGCTCTGCGGTAGGACCCAGAGGGTAGTGGTTTATGGTGCATGGTCACCAGTGGGGTCCCTCAAGACTCTGTCCTAGGGCCCATACTATTTAACATCTTCATCAATGATGTGGACATTAGTGTTGGAAGTGGACTGGGCCAAGTTGATGACACCAAACTCTGGGGTAAAGCAGCCATACCTGAGGACAGGAGGGTGATCCAGGTGGATCTGGACAGGCTCATGAAGTGGATGGATGAGAACCTGATGGTGTTCAACACAGAAAAATGCAAGTTTCTCCACCTTGGGAGGAAAAAGTGGCAGCATGCTTATAGGCTCAGTAGTACTACGCTGGTCAGCACTACAGATGAAAGGGACTTGGGGGTCATGGTTGACCACAAGATGAACATTAGCCTGCAATGTGATGCTGTGGCTAGTAAAGTGAGCAAAATGCTGGCTTGCATCCATAGATGCTTCTCAAGCAAATCCTGGGATGTCATTCTCCTGTTGTACTCGGCCTTGGTGAGGCCGCAGCTGGAGTACTGCGTCCAGTTTTGGGCTCCACAATTCAAAAAGGATGTGGAGAAGCTTGAGAGGATGCAGAGAAGAGCCACGCACATGATCAGAGGTCAGGAAAACAGACCTTATGATGAGAGGCTGAGAGCCATGGGGCTCTTTAGCCTGGAAAAGCACAGGCTCAGAGGTTGATGATGGCCACCTATAAGCTTATCGGGTGCTCATCAGGATCTGGGGGAACATCTGTTCACCAGAGCGCCCCAAGGGATGACAAGATCAAACAGTCACAAACTCTACTGTGATCAATTCAGGTTGCACATAAGGAAGAACTTCATTCTCCGAGGCCCCAAGGTTTGGAATAGACTGCCGCTGGAGGCACTTTGAATGCCTTCAAGACACATGTGGATGCTTATCTTGCTGGGACCCTATGATCCCTGCTGACTCCTGCCCCTGGGGGAGGGGGCTGGACTTGATCCTCCAGGGTCCTTTCCAGCCCAACTGTCTATGAAATCTATGAAATAATCTCCCCATGTGCAGACAGAAGTGGAGCTCCTGGGTCTAACTCATGGCAATTCATAGAAACCACCATGAATTAGACCGATCTTCCTGACCTAACATACATATGCTGTTGGATCTGGAGGGTGGAAGTTTGGTTCCAATTTGGAGCTAATCCAGAGAGAGAGAATGCATCTGTGCAGCCTCTCCTTTTAGCTCAGCCCCTGCCCCTTGTAGCTCCGCCCCTGCCCCTTGTAGCTCCATTGCTGTTTCTGGTTGGGAGCAGGGAGAAGGCAGGGAAGAGAGGTCCATTCGGGGGTTTTCTCAGCCCTGCTGGAGAGAGGGGTGGATAGATTGGAGCTCCCTGAGGTGAGGTGCTCCAATTCACCTGCTCCTTCACACCTTCAGGGCTGAGAACCCCAGGACGGATCTCCCTCCCCTGCCGCCTTCTCCTCCCATCTAGAGACAGCAGCTGGGGCTGGGCTTTGTTGCAGCCAGAGCAGAAAGAAATTAATGAAGGTGCTCCACTTTGGAGTGTCTTCATTTGAACCCCATGCAATGAAGGTTAATTTGTTGTGTGATCAGAGCACTCTGCAGCCATACTCTTCTGTTTGTGCCCATCTTTAGAGAACTCTCAAAGGACCAATTTTGTGACAAACATCATTTCTGCCCATGCCTCTTGTCTTCCTGGTTCACTAAGGCACAGGAGGCATTAGACAAATGTGCATTTCTGCTGAGTTTAAGTTCCCAAGTATTCTGTTTCCTTTCATTGCAATTATTTCTCCTGTCAGAGTGGTCATTCATGGTCCGCTGTTCTTGGCCTTTATATTTGTTCCCTATACTCTGAAAATCATATGGATTATGTGAATACAAGAACTTTCTCTTAAGTAGTGAGATGGTTATAAACATTGGAGTCTTGGTAAAATAATATCTCTGACTAATATTCACCTGTATCTTGGCTCTGTTTGGACATTTTTAGGGTCCCAAGAGCATTCTTATTAATAAGAAAAGAAATACCATACTGGGCCAGACCACAGGTCCATGTAACACAGTGGCAGAAAAACCCAGGGTCAAACATTTGGACTCACTCAGTGGTATCAAGGTGAGACAAGACCCAGGATTATACAGTACAGAATCAAAGGAAATCTATTTTTTTTTAATTTTCTTAGCATGTGGCAGTATTGCTGCTGCATCTATAAAATAGATAACAGTCATTAAAAATGTAAATGGCATCACTTTATTTCTGAAAGTTGCTCTTGGGTACATTGTGCAGAAAAGAATTTGTGATGTTCGAAACAAGAACTATTATTTTGCTTGTGGGAGATGGAGCAATATTAATTTCTTGCTTGCTCCGCACACAGGTAAGAAGCTTTTGAACTGTAAAATGTTCAGTGTCCACTGATCTAAGTTGTTTACTCATATTCCACATGACTTGCCTTCATAAAGGTGTCGAGGGTATAATCTTTTCACTTATCCTGCAGTAAGCTTTCATCCCCCTGAAATCATGTCCAGGAATCCATGAGACTAGATAAACTAAAAACCATTAGATCTGTGAATTAAAGGGCCAAAATACTTTATAAAAATTTTAAAACCTTAGTTGCATAGATTGCAGGAATTTTATTCATAGTCAATAGTACCTTACACTGACATAGGGAGACTACACTACATAGAGTTCCCATAGTGGTGGGAAGGGGTTAAATCCTCGCTCCCTGGAGGAGGCCGCTGCCTGGTGCTGGGCCTGGTCAAGCCCCCACCCAGGACCCTACTTGGCCCAGCCCCCCAGGGAGCCCCGCGACCGGAGCCACGCGAACAGGCTGCGTAAACAGGCACTCGAGTTAGCGTGGAGTTCGCGCAGGAGAGGGCGCGGGAGGGCACAAGACCCTGCCTGTGACCCCCACCAGAGTAGCCAGCCCCAGCCGTAGCCAGCCTGCCAGAGGCATGACACGGATGGGCACGCGCCGCACCCCGAGGGTCCCCTTGGGCTCTGTGGCACCCCCATCGGGCACCTCAGAGACGGCTGCCCAGACGGAGCCCATGGTTCTGGGCTCCACACAGATGGAGCCCCTGGCTCTTGGCTGCGGGGGCTGCCTGTCCCTTTTTCAGCCTCTGGGGCCCGGGAGCATGGCCACCTCCCCTTGCGGGG
>NW_017728949.1:56522417-56523652 GCF_001723895.1 Crocodylus porosus | reverse complement strand
GAACACCTTCAAGAGTAAATTGGATGCTTATCTTGCTGGGATCCTATGACCCCAGCTGACTTCCTGCCCTTTGGGCGGGGGGCTGGACTCGATGATCTCCTGAGGTCCCTTCCAGCCCTAATGTCTATGAAATCTATAAAATTTACCTTGTGGAGTAGGTAATACTCAATATACAAAAGAGCTATGGAATCTAAATTCATTTCAATAAACATGTTTTCACAGGCTAGGAATATGCAGTTTATAAACTAACCAAAGGAGATAGATGTATATGCATAGCACAAGCTTTATATATGTCTGCAACCTAAGCTTAGGGTGGGTATCTTGTTCTTAGAACTGGCAAATAAAAGATTTTGTGATTCAGTGTACAAACTGAAAAGTTTTTGGGAGGAATGTTTCATTTTAAGAGGATATTTATTTTTGCTTAAAAAAAATTTTAAAAATGGCATTTGGTCTCAGAGTGTGATTTCAAAACAACCACCAAAACATTAACATGAAATATTTTATCATTTCTGATTTATTCCCCATTTTACAAGAAGTACATGCCAAATTCAACCTGAATTTTTGCAGTGTTTTTATCAGTTTGCCTCTTTTGGCAAAATAAACTCATCAATTCAAAAACATCTCAAGATACATTATCAGCTGGACTTCTCAGCAGATGAGCTGCAGAATATGGCCTATCATTTTAAAAAATGTCTTGAATATAGCTGTTCAGTTTCACTGCCGTTACCCTCAGAATTGCAACTTCTTTGCGAAGTATGTGAAGATTGTAATGTACATTTACCCCCAAACAGGTATCACCAGTATTTAGTCAGTCTATATTTTTTAGGTTTCATTTTAAATGGTGAAAAAATAAGTGTGATGTTGCATTTCTTTCAGTTGTTTTAATCTAGAGTGTTACATCTATGATGGAGAAGAAAGTTTTCTTTAATATGGTGCATCAATTTTAGGTTGACAGTCGTCCTTTTAGAAAAAATCTTACGCAGAAGTTAATATAGCTGGGTACTTTGTTTATGCTGGGAAAGCATATCTGTAAACAGCAGGGCTCTCTCTGGGTGATCCATTTCCAGCCTGTCCTTCAGCGTGAATGTGATGTTACAAGTTCATCAAGACAGGCCCTTATACAGCAAATATCTAAACAATTGCAAATCATTCCATATGTGGGATTTCAATGGGGTGAAGAACTGAGGAAAGGTGCAGTCTTTCTCATACGGCTGTGTGAAGCTTTGGGTGGTGAT
>NW_017728949.1:56467935-56522007 GCF_001723895.1 Crocodylus porosus | reverse complement strand
CCCACCCGCCCCAGTTTGGTACTTTAAAAAAAAGCCCTGGTGCTCACCAGGTGCTGCTGAGCAGAGGACGATCCCCACTGCCCCCCACTGCCACATGCTGCATAGAAACCTGGCAGGCTTCATGGCTTCAGCAGAGGCTACCGTGCCTGCTGTTTTCACCCCACTCTGCCTTACACCATGTGACACGAGTTTTGCTCGTCAGCAACTTGAGGTGCAGTTTCCCAGAAACCCTTGCACCTGTCTCCTTGATACTTGGCAGGCTTAGGGGCTACCACGCCTGCTGTTTTCACCCCGCCTGTGCCTTCACACTTATAAGTGTCACAAGTTTTGCTCTGAACAATTGAGGTGAAGTTTACCAGAAACCTCTACATCTATCTCCTTGAAACTTGACAGGCTTTGAGGCCTCAGCAGGGGATACCATTCCATCTGTTTTCATTTGAATCAGGAAAGAAATAACAAAGTTGTAGGCATTTTTTTGATTCTTCATTATAGCCTATGGGCAAAACATCAAAATGCATTGAAAGAGCATTGAAACAATGAAAAAGTTTCAAAGAAATTAAATGGAACAGCGCTTTGAAATAGCAAAATGAAAGACTATTCCTTCGAAATGGCGAAACGGAAGTCAAAACACAGTGATGCTGTTTTGCACGGCCCTTCTTTACCTTTGTGAGTCTGTTCTCAAGGACATTTATACACATGCTCCAGGAGTGTGTGTGTGTGGGGGGGTCATTTTAATTAGAGCAGTTCCAAAAGCCTATCTAATTAAAGCATCTGGAGAATCTCATGCATCAGTGGGGGTGGGTGCACTTTATCTAAAGGTCACTACCATTTTGAAGCATGGGAATGCCAATACTCAAGATGCTGGAGGCTGCTGGAGCATGGTAATTATTATGCTCCAGCAGACTCGATTAATTGAATTTGCTCTGATGTGCTGTAATTACAGCGCATTGGAGCAGCTCCCTGCTCATGTATAGACACCTTAAGTGACTTGCCCAGGGTCATAGAGAAGTCTTTTCTGAGATGATCATTAGAAGTCAGGTTTCCCTGTTACTGGGCTCATGACTGGCCCATTCTTCCCCTCTTGGGTCCATAGTCTTGAAAATGCTAAATTTCCTAATGTTTGGTAGTAGTGATAGGGGAACTTGATGAACTTTAGGTAAAATACGTCCTGAGCTTTTTCTTTTCTGAGAATAACTGTGTCTGAAGGTGCATCAGTATCATTATTTTCAGAATTACATGGTTTCCTTCAAAGCCATTAATGGTTGGGTGGTGGTAAAAAGAAGAAAGAAAGTGTCCTTAAAATTTTTCAGTTGATACAGGGATGTTACATTTTCAGGTGGCAGACCAGACCGACCCAGCTCGGATCCAAGGTGGTCTCATGCTAGGGCCCAGTCACTGCTGCCTCTTCTCTGTGCTGCTGCTGATCTCTGCTGCCTGGCCACCATGTGACATGGGCAAAGCTCCCTAGGGCCAAACAACCCAAAGCCCCTACTCTTCAGGCCAGATCCAATGGCTTTATGGGATGTAGGTTGCTGACAGCTGCTGCAGACAGGTTTAAATCTGAAATTCCTCTATATCATTCAAAGCTCCAAGGACTTATTGGACCTACACATGCTTAAAGCATGGGAAATTCTTGGCTTCAAACTTAGCAGCCTTTATGCATTAAACCCCCACTCTCCCAAATCAACACCTCCTTCCCTCCATTCTTTTCCTTGCCTTTTGGCCTTGCACAATTTGGTTTTCAAACCATTGCACAAGACTGTTGAAAAACAACTTTGCTTATGTTGTCAATAAAAAATAAAACACAGTGAGCCTAAGAAACAAGAAAGCCCTAATAACATTACAAAAGAAAATAGGTGAGTAGGTTCAGACCTAAACGTTGTTCTTTCTCTCTGCTTTATTTCACAGCTCAGTGCACCCCAACACTGACTCATCTCACAACATAGGTGCGAGTGGGCATTGAAAGGCTGTTTTAAAACACCGCACATTTTTCTGAATGTATCACAATTAACAAAACACCTGCTCTAAACAACTGTGCTAGTTCACTATAACAAATCCAAATGAGTCCTTTCTATAACCTTCATTAGTTCTCTGTTTTTAATAGTGAGGATGTCATCTGCTTCTTATACATTTGTCGTCACTGCTGGCTTAGAACAGCCAAATGCCAAATCAAGAGACATAGAGCACAGGATACATCCTGGAAAAGCAGAACCTGAGAAAGTGGTACTACATGACTACGGCATAGCAAACATAGTGAGTTGAAGAAAAACGGGGGGAAGTATTCTAGCAGCCATAGATCTGTTAGTCTGACCCTGATAAGCCTCACCAGGACAAATTTTGAAGGAGAGATGAATTAAAGACATGGAGGTAAATAGGAAATGGGATAAAATGGGTTTAGGTAGAATATGCCAGACTAACCCAATATCTTTCCTTAACAACTGGACTGATTTCTGAGGCAAGGACTATTTTATCTGTTTGTATTTTAGTACACAGATTTACAGAAGTTTAGGGCTGAAAGGGACCTTGTGAGATTATTGGGTGCAGCCCCTCTGCTCTGGGCAGGAAAGACTGCTGGGGTCAAATAACTCCAGCAAGGTGTGTGTCCAGTCTCCTTTTGGGCTAGGGACAGACATTACTCATAAACCAGTTTAAGTGATCAGAAACTGGTTTAAACCTGTAATAGAACAGATGTTCATGGCATATAAACCAGTTTGAAAATGGCTGAAACCGGTTTGAGAGATACCTGGTTGAATGTAGTATCAGACATAACTGATTTGGGTCAAATTGGGCTATGCAATGCCTGTCCCAGACACCTTTTTGGTTTAAGTTAAATCAGACTCCCCCAGCATCCCAGCATGCTCTCTGGGCTGAGTGGGGCTCTTTGCTCCGGAGAGCTGGGTTGGCCCCTCCCCTCTGCTCTCTAGCTGTAGCTCTGGCAGAGACTGCACATACAGCAGAGTCTATCTGGGTTCCTCCTGCTCTGACCATCCCCCACCACTCCCTGCTGAAGCAGGGATTCTACCCCTTCCCTGCGTCTTACACAGACACCTCTCTGCATTAGCTAGCAGATCACATGCTGTCTACAGTCTGGGCTGTGGCAGACAGAACAAAGGCAGACAGGACTGTGTTGGCTTAGGGCTTTTTGAAGCTAATCAACAGGTATCTGGTGATGTCCCTCTATTCCTTCCTTGGAAAAGCTGTTGAAGAAGAGCTTGAAATAATGGAGAGAGACTGTATTTTCTGACTGGCTGAAAAACACTGAGTTATGGGGGATAAAAACTGTGTTATCAACTCTCTGTTGGGCTGCTCAGAAGGCTGGGGGGGACCTAATCATAGAGTCCCTAATCATAGAGTCCTGCCAGGCCCTGGCCACCCACTTCCCATCTTAGCTCAGCACTGTGGAAGGGAGGGGAGCTGCTCTAGTTCTGCCTGACTTCTTGCCTGAGCCACTGCAGACATGTGCCTGCATTTCTGGGATGTCTGTATGCTTACAAACTGATTCAGTCTATCCAAGTTAGACTAACCTGCAAAGATTGAATCAATTTAGGCTCTGGCTTTTTGAATGTTTCTTGCTGGCCTTGAAGATCTCCAGGGTAAGTGACTGGTGGCCCCATGCCTCACTGCTGATTGGCTGTGAAGGTTATCTATCATGTGGCCCCACCCCTCACTGCTGACTGGTGAAGAGGGGTGGAGATGCATGACAGACATCCCTCTCAGTCAATCAGTGCTGAGGGGTGGAGGCAGCCATTTTGAATTGCCCCTTGTGTCGCCAGCTCCCTTTCCCCATTTCCCCCCAGTGGGCTGTGTGACTACGTCACAGCACCATGAGGATTACTGGTTCCTTCTGGGGAGCCAGCATTTTATTTTTGTAAGATTTTTCCCCCGCCATAGATTCCATGGACATTTCCCACTTTTGCAGGCAATTCCAGATTCTACGATTTCCACAAAATCATGGTTTCGGTAGGTCCCTAGATATGATACCACATAGGAATTGAGGAATTGGCTCAGGAAGGTGAAAATTAGTGTAAGTGTTGGAAGGTGGCAAGGAACTGTCTATAGGGGAGATGACAGCAAATTATATTGAAAAGAGACCTGGCAAATTAGAGAGGGATCACTAGAGGACTTCCTCAAAGATTCATGTTGGAGCTTATCCTAATGAACACATTCATTAGTGACCTAGGCAAAAAGTAATTGGAGCATGCTAAAAACATGCGTTGAAGACACAAAATTGGGAAGTACCATCAACATAGAGGAAGATTAGAATTCCTTTAAAGACTGGAGTATTAAAACTAGGATTAAGGGACTGAGAATAAGATTTTCTTCTGTTTGAAGAGGCTATATCTGTTGAAAAAGAGCTGATTGCAGGATGATTCTAGCCACCAGTGATCTGTGGCCTTCAGAAAGGTAAATGCAATTTTAGAAGGCCTCTGGTGAGGTATTTCCAGGAGAGATATGGATGTGTCAATGCCATTGATGTAACCTCATCTGGAACACTGCTTATATGTCTGGTGATCTATATGGAGAAAAGTATGATTGCACTCAATAAATAAACCGGGTAGATGAACAGGAGGGAGACAGAAATATTTAAGTAGAAGGACAAATTAGTTTAAACTGACTGTGAATAATTTTAGGCTGGAAATTAGAAGTCAGTTTCTAACTGGCAGAAGGATCAAGTTCTGAAACAGCCTTCAACTAGGAGTAGTTGAGAAAAAAAACCAAGCTATTTTTCAGATAGAACTTGATAAATTGCTGATTGGGATCATGTGAGGGAATTACCTGTGACCTCAAGGGACTGAAGTTGATATAGTCTAGTTGACAGTGACAAAGCCATTCCCTAATGTTATTGTTAATACACAAGAGACACTGCTGGGGAGGTTGGCTATGGCCCAAAACAAGAATTCCCAATTGTGTCTACAGATTCCAAAGCTACCTACTTTGAAAGATGAATTTCTTTCATTCTTGGTACTTTTTTCCTTTCCTGGCTTTCCCTATCCTGTTTATTTCCTGCTCTTTCTGATGTTTTTATTTTGCAGGTCCCTTTGTATTTAAAGCAGTCAAAATTGTTTGATCTAAGTGGCTTGGTGATATTTTTGTTGGGACCCAAACCCCAGCCCCCCCAAAAGTATCTATTTACGGGAGTTAGAATAAAACTTGTGTTAGCATACCATCCCTTTGGTTTATGCTTTTTGACTGGTGTGTGCACTGCACTAGGACAGTGTTTTTCACTAGTTGCAGTGCTATGCCTCAATTTTTCATGCCTATGTCAGTATTGAGAAGTTAGATGAATCTTTGGAGATGAATCTTTGAAGAAGTCCATTATTGTCTTTTATCCAGTCTGATAGTTCTCCTTTCATAGAATCATAGAAGTAGGGTCGGAAGGGATCCTGTAGATCTTCAAGTCTGACCCCCCACCTGAGCAGGAGAAAAACTGGGCTCAGATGACTCCAGCCAGGTAGGCATCAAGCCTCTTCTTAAAGACCCCCAGGGTAGGAGCCAGCACCACTTCTCTTGGAAGTTGTTTCCAGATCCTAGCCGTCCTGACCGTGAAGTAGTGCTTCCTGATGTCTAGTCTAAACCTACTCTCTAACAACTTATGGCCTTTATTCCTTGTTATTTTGGGAGGTGCTTGGGGGAACAAGGTCTCTCCCAATACCCCTAGTAAGTTTATAGATGGCCACCAGGTCCCCCCTCAGCCTTCTCTTGTGGAGGCTGAACAGGTTCAGGTCCTGTAGCCTCTCCTCATATGTCCTGCCCTGCTGTCCCCAGATCATGTGGGTGGCCCTCCTCTGGACCCTCTTGATGTTGTTCACATCCCTTCTGAAGTGGGGATCCCAGAATTGGACACAGTACTCCAGGTGCGGTCTGACCAGTGCCGCATAGAAGGGGAGGATCACCTCCTTGGACCTGCTTTTGATGCATCTGTGGATGCACGACAAGGTACAGTTAGCCCTACTGACCGTGACCTTGCATTGTCAGCCCATGTTCATCTTGGAGTCAATAATGACTCCGAGATCTCTTTCTGCCTCCGTACTGACAAGAGGGGAGTTCCCCAGCCTATAGATATGCTGCTGGTTCCTACTGCCCAAGTGCAGCACCCTGCACTTGTCAGCATTGAATCCCATCCTCTTTCATTTGCCCACTCCTGTAACCTGTCCATGTCCCACTATAATCTCTCCTTCACCTTCTAGCATGCCCACCTCACCCCAAATCTTGGTGTCATCTGCAAATTTAAACAGGGTGCTTTTCACCCTGTCATCCAAGTCACTAATAAAGAAATTGAACAGTGAGGGCCCAAGGTCCAAGCCCTGGGGAACTCCACTGCCCACTTCCCTCCAGGTTGAATATGACCCATCTACCACCGCTCTCTGAGTATGACCCCCTCAGCCAATCTGCAATCTATCTGACTGTGTAGGCATCAATGCCACAGTGGCCTAGCTTTTTAATGAGAATGGGGTGGGAGACAGTGTCAAAGGCCTCCCTGAAGTGCAGAAAGACTACATCCACCACTACACCTGCGTCCAATGATTTTGTGACCTGATTGTAGAAGGCAATCAGGTTGGTCTGATAGGACCTGCCCCTAATAAAACCATGCTGGTTGCATCATTTCATAGACATTTCCTTGCTATCTTACAATACTTAGACTAATCCCTATATTCCCTAACTCAACTAATCCCTATGTTCTCTAACCCAACTAATCAATTCTCATGTGGCATCATGTCTGCTGTTTCATGAATATGAATTTAAGGAACCATGGAAAAGCTCTATGCAGACAGAACCCAAGACTCAGGTTTCTGGGGTCTCCATAGCAAAATGGCTGCCTCAGAGCCTCTGGAATTTCATCGGAGCTGATCTCTAAAAGCTGTTGAGGTCCTCAATGCCCATCAAGTGAAAGTGATGTTGAACAGACCAATCAAAGAATTGAGAGATATGGAAATAACCCTTAATCAAAACATTAAATAACTCTGAGGTTGGAGCAGCTGCAAGGGTAATCCATTGGTTTCTGTGGGTATGCCTACACAACAAATAAAGGTATGATTATAATGTAGATATATATGCTTATGGAGTTTTACTATAGCTAGTACAGTTCTTAGTAGAAGTGAGGACTCAGTGTGTGGATATGTTTGCATGAATATATATCTCAGATCCCCAGCAGGTTTGTCTAGCTTGTGCAGAGGTCCATACCACCACCTCTTCACTCCTATTGTTACTAGCACTAGCCTTGGCTACTGTCTACCTGTTCTATAATTATGTTCTCCTTTGTGTCTAGAATGTTGTCCAGGGTGAACTTCATACATTATGGAGGCCTGAACACATTATCTAGCCATTTATCTGGCTCAGAATATGACAGTTTTCTCAAGAACAATCAACTCCTCCCAGTACTGTAGCAAGGGAGGGCGAGCGGGGCGACTGCCCCCGGTGCTGAAGTGAAGGGGCACCAACAGGCGCTGCCCAGCTGGGGGGGAGCATGCTATGGAGTCATGACTGACTCATTTGTGGGGGCATGGGGATGGAGGGGGGGGGCGGCTCCTGACACTGCATGCAGCCCCGGACAAACAAGGGGGGAGGTACCCTCCAGATCTGTGCGCAGAGCAAGTGTGGGCTGCCAGTGTAGGCTTGCCATGGGAGCCAAACTTCCTTGCTATGGTACTGACCCCTCCCAAAACACAAAAGAAAACAGAACAAAATCCTGGCAATGAGCTTGGAACAAGAGGATGTCCTGATTTCTATTAAAACAAGTCTAACTAAGACTTCAGGGTTGTCTCCAGTTGCACACCACAACTTTTTCTTATTTCATGGCCTAACTGTCACAAAAGCACAGACTCCCTTTAGTTGAAACAAAGGAGAAGCTGCGAAGTATTGCTTAAGTGGGTCCTAGAAGGGACAGTTGACTGGCTCTGAGTCCATCCCATGGAGAACAGCAGAGTGCATACATAACTACTCAGATCATTCCATAATTTCCATGTGAATATTTTGCCAGTGCTCCCTCACTCTCAGGGGGTTATGCATGTGTTTTTCACTCAGCTTCCCTCTCATTCATTTATCACTGGTGTTTTTATCTCTTCCCCTGAAGGAAGAGGATTACAAAAGCAAACATCCCAGAGAAAAATGTCATTTTTTGATTGTGTAGAACCAGCCAGGAAACCAAAATGCTCCATTTTCTCTTTGGAAATTTGAGCTCACTCAGCGCTCTGTACCACACCTGTGGGATAGCTGATCTCTGCACCCACTCATATCCTTGTGTCCCAGTAAGAAAGCCGCCTCTACTTCCTTCTCCTTCCAGCAACAGACATGCCAAATAATTACAGGCTGCATCATCAATCAATTGTGTGCTCATGCAAAACATTAATATCCCAAGTGCAAGAGTGAGTCTGATACTGCAGGCACTTGCAGATATTTCCATTCTAAATTGGAAAATGTACAGTTTTACTAAGCGGATTTTATTGTGAACCTGCTACACCCCTTCTTTATTAAAAAAAATAAAGCACATGCAACTAATGTTGGCAATAATGGCAAGTTGTCTTCTACAACAATCAGGTTTAATTGTTCATTCTGACATGCTCCTGCTCTCTATTAAACACAGATTACTCGAGACTGAATAAATGAATACAAAGTAAGCTGGCCCGTCACTCTGCACACATCGATGGAAATAATGAATTACATCATCTCATGAAAATGCATAAAGGGCCAGGGAAGGTCAAGAGCTTGTTATAATTTCATGTTGTCCATTTCTGCTCCAATTTTCTAAAACAGAATATGTTATGGGGATGGCTTATTTCTTGCAAGAGAGGTCATTTTATTCTTTTTAAAAATATATACATATATATAATTTTTTTCAAGATAACACCTGAATGTAAAATTCTGTAGCCAGGATATTTACTATTAAGAAAACTTTTAAATCTACAATATACCACCTAATTAACCAAGTGACTTTTGTAAAATGATATTTTTGTTGTAATGATCTATTTTACTAAATAATGCACTGAAAGGAATAAACATTTGCTGGCAGAGGGAGTGGAGTAAATTGCGTGGTATTGTCACAAAACATAGAAATCTCATCTAAGCTTAGTGCTCTGTAGCGTGAGGTACAGCGCACAGATAGAGAAAGAAACAGTTCCTGCACCAGTGAATTTCTAATCTAAATAGACAAAAGAGTCTAACAGAAAAATACTAGGCCCATCAGACTCACAGGTGTTGCATTTTAGCTTAATGCGTTGTTTTATAAGAGAAACTAGAAAAACAAATGCAATAGCAAATAAGATACCATGCACATTGCTACCTTATGTATTAATAAATTCCATGCAACTATTATGTGGCTAATGTTCTGTAAAAGCATACAGTACACAAATGATTCACATGAACTGCATTTAGCTTAATAATCTCATCACCCTTCCTGCTCAGTCCGAGGGACAGTGCCATTTTCCCACTGAAGTCTCAGGTCTGTAATTGATAAAATGCCTCTTTAACTTTCTGACATTTCAACATTTTCTGAAGTCCAAGTTAGTGAACATGATTATTTTTCTGGAAATTGCAAAACATACAAATAATCCTTGTTTTCCCTTATAAAAAATTGAAAATTTTCTGATAAATCCCTCAAATCTATAATTAAAATGAAAGACCCCTCACTCCCTCCCACAACCCCCCCAGCCCTACTGGTGCCCTTCACTCCTCATAATGCCCCAAGCCCTGTTGATGCCCCTTGCCTCCCAGTAACAGCCCCTTGCCCCTCCAGCTGCCAGGGATATGGGGCTAGGGACCCAGGTCCACGTATATGCACATGGCAGGAGACAGTGGCTGCTGCAGCTGAGCAGAGCCCCCCCCGCACCTCACTGCCTGCTGCCTGCTTGCTGCAGGCTCAGGCAGTGGGGAGGGGGTGGCTTCCCATCACTGCGCGCACTCCCAGGGGCTCAGGGGGACCAGCACCCCCCAAATTTCTGCACGGGGAAAGGACAGGTGTGGGCTGCCCACTGCAGGCTTGGGCTCCCCACCCTGCTGCCCTCCCCCAGGGCCTCTGCAGCCCAGCAGGTACAACCAGGTGCTGCAGGGCAGATCAGGACCAGGCGGGGAAGCTGCTTGCCACTGTGAACTCCATGCTGCCCAGGCAAGGTGTCCCCTGCCTGTATGGCTGCAGCTAGGGGCACGCCCTTGCAGCAGGGCAGGAGCCTGAGTCCACAACAGGCAGTCCACACCTGCCACTGCCTCATGCACAGATCTAGGGGGCATAGGTCCCCCCCACCCCCCTGGGATTGCATGCAGTGCAGGACAGCTTGCCCCTCCCCTCCGCCCCCCAGATGAGCAGCCTGCAGCCCTGTCCCACTCCCTGCTGGGGCCCTGCAGTGGTGCATTGGACCCCAGGCCTCAAGCTCCATGCACTGAGCAGAAGCCCCAGCCCCCTCCCTATGGGGGGCCTCAACCCCTCCCCGCAACCACTTAACTGTGAGAGCTGCATATACATACACATGGCACTCCCTGCCCAACAGCCCTCCTCCTGCAACCTCCCAGGCCCTTGTAGGCTGGAGTTCTGTCTATCTGCAGAGAGCTCACTGCAAAACCGCAACACCCATGGTTTCTCTGCCAAAATGAGACATCCACATTTTCCTCGGGTAAGGAGGGAATCCATGTTTTTCTCCGCTTTTCGGTGTGAAATGGAAAGCTGGATCCCTGCTGATAATGGTACCACCCACCTCTCCCAAAAGAAACACAAATCCTGACAAAATTCTTGAAAGCCCCACAACATGTAATGGACAAGTACATCAGGCTGAGAGGAGATAATTTTAATGAGCACTTACAGAACCCTCACACTATTGCTACACACTGGCATGACTGGAAATCACGGCTCTATGCTCCACTTGGGATAATATGCTTAGGGAATAATCTTAAATCCCTTGAAGTCCTCAACACCTGTTAAGATTAATGAGAGTGTTCAGGGCTGTGTGAGGCTGAATCCCATACTCAGCTTGGAAAATGTAAATTATTATTGCATTACCATTATTTTGTATTATTGCAGAAATATGACTCCTGTTCCTAAATTGTATGTTGGATTATGTTATGACAGCAGCCGATACAAGGTCATTCTGAGAAGACACCTTCCTCACCTTCCACAGTAGGAACTTCCTCTGCAAATTGGTTCACGTTGTTCAGCTTCATTCAACTATTCAAACAGTTCTATTGGTTTCAGTGAAACTATTCACAGA
The DNA here is from genome assembly GCF_001723895.1 of Crocodylus porosus. Classification (NCBI taxonomy): domain Eukaryota; kingdom Metazoa; phylum Chordata; order Crocodylia; family Crocodylidae; genus Crocodylus; species Crocodylus porosus. The sequence continues at coordinate 56,510,815 of NW_017728949.1, read as the reverse complement.
AGCAAGTATCAGTGGGAGTAGAGACACTATTCTGTCCTATTGCAGGGAACAACCTCTGCCCCAGTTAACTTAAAGGCAGTGTTATAATTTTTGTGGCATTGATCATCTTTTAATTTCAGAAGCACGAGGCACTGTATTTACTGAGTCCTCTCTAAAAACCTCAGAGGCAGGCAGTGTGTCTCAATGAATCAAGCACTAGGGTACACCAGAGACACTATGGAGATTTCAATGGAAAAAATGACTCTTAAGAGTAGCAAGAGTTAATGCTTTTGAATTTTGGAGGAGACACTCGATCGTATTGCCTGGGGTTTAAGGCAATCTCTGACCATTAGGGGTTTGAAGAAACTGAATATGGGGAAAAATAATTTCACCTCCACTTAAAATGCAATGTTTCCTACCTCTTCTTCTGGAGTAACTGGTGGTGATGGCTGTTAGAGACAGGATGCTGGACTGGGCAGACCAAGGTTGTATACAGTATCACCATTCCTATGGTATTAATGAGGAATGCGTATCAGAGATGAGACTGCAATCATAATTCCCTCTCCTATTTCCACACTATTTCCCTTTCTCCCTCTGTTTCTGTTATGAAGTTCATCATGAGTCTGCAGGGACTTATTTCAGTTCTAATATCCTGAAGTATACTTACCACAGAAGCAAGGTCATCTTTTGGATGTAAATAGATGACAATGGATACTGTGCCCACTTAAACCAGGGCTCAAATCTGTTCATTTTAAGTGAAGAAATGCTTCTCCATTATTCCAGATTGCTCTTCAGGACCTTTTCCCCATTTTCAGCCAGGTGGCAAATCCAAATCCAATAAGCAACCTTCTAGTTCAAAGAGATTGGATAGGAATCCCTTCCAAGAGAATGATATTCTTTAATTTCCTGGATGGGTGTTAGCAAGCAAAACATGCTGGAAGGATGGCTGAATATGGCTAGCATTTTCCCTGGCTTGGGTACGAGACTGGAACTCAGGGGACATGTCTACACATGCAAATACTTTGGGGTGGACTTACTCTAGAGTGATTTCCCTAGAGTTAAGCTGCACTGGACAGATGTTTACACATGCAGGGAAGCAGGAACAGATTTACTGCTCATGGCAGCAGCCTGCTGCCACCCCTGCTGGCCCTGCATCGGCCCCTGGCAGCAGCCAGGGGGAGTTCTAGGCTTCCCCTGGGTGCTAGACCAGGGGCTGGCGGGGAGTATGGGGGCGGGAGACAGCTCCCTCCTGGTGGCGGGGCCTGGGAAATTGCCCCTGCCCCCAGGAGCCGCCTACTACTGGGGTAGATTCCTATCTCCCAGTGCTGGCTCTGTGGTGATGGGGCTGGGGCTGGCTCCCAGCCCTTATTCTGCAATTGTGGAGTGGGGGTTGGGAGCTCCCTGCTGCCAGACAGGGGGAACATTGTCCCTGCCTGGGCCCCAGAGCCTGCCCTGGCAGCAGGCATCTTCTGGGGGCGGGGAGCAATTTCCTGCCCCCTGATGCCCAGGAGCCCATTTGTTCCTGGTCACCCACCTACACATGCTGTACTGTGCAGTAGGGCTGTGCCAAATGGCACTGTTCCATTTTGACACCCGTTTTGAAGTTTGAATGGAACAGTGTTTTGTTTCTAATTTCATTTTGAGTTGAAACAGCCTCGCTGTTTCACTTTGTTGAAACAGTGAGACTGTTTCAATATTTCTCTGGACCATTGCGGAGGGGAAAGGAACTCAGCCCAGCTGGGCTGTGTTCTCAATGCCAGCCCCACAAATTGGCTAGATTCCACATTAGATCAGGCTGGGGATGAGAAGTCAGCCCAACTGGGCTGACATCCCCTCCCCAGCCTGATCGTAAGGCTGGGGAGGGGAACTGAGCCATGGGGCTCAGTTCCTTTCCCCAGCCCCATTGCAGCACCTGGGAGGGGAACTGAGCCCGGGCTCAGTTCCCTTCCCCTGCACTGTGATCTGCCGCCGCCTGACGGTGGGAGAGCCAGGGCTGTGCTCCTGGCTGCTGCTGGGAGCACAGCCCTGGTTCTCCCCTGTCTCCCACCACCTTGCTGCTGGCTGCTTCAAAACTTTTGAAACATTTTGACTAGCCTCATTTTGTTTTGAGCCTGTTTCAAAGCCCCTTGTTTTGATTTGATTTCACTGTTTCAAGTTCGAAATGAGTCAAAACAGGGTGAAATCAAAACAGCCGGTGAAATTTCACACAGACCTACTGCACAGTACTTACTCTCAAGTAGATTTGCTACTTGTATTTACAGGTATCACATTTATCTTGGATTACAGAAAATTACTGCACAGTTAGCGTCTGCACATGTAGACAGTGATGCTTACTGCACAGTAATTTTCTCTAATCTTGAGTAAAGCATCTTGTGTAGATGCGCTCAGGAAGTACCTAACTGTCACCTCCACAAATGTCCTGTATTGCCCTGGCTAAATCACTGGAACTACCATGTGCCTCATTTCTCACTCTGAAAAATAGGAATAATACTTCCCTTACTCCCACAAGGTCTGTGAGCATAAATTCTTTATTGATGAGGAAGCGTGTAAATCTAACACTGATGAGGGCCCATGAAAGAGACAAAATTGATGTGAAAAACTTCTACCTGTGGAACACATCACTCCCAACTCATCCTAATATCAGCCATTTACATTTGTAATTTTTTCTTAAGATTTTTAATCCCTGCCAGTTCGGAGACCAACTTCACCTCAACTACCACTGAGCTGGAGATAATATTTACTACCTGAGGTAGCTTAAAGCTCCTGTCTAGTATTTATTTTAAAAGCTTTGTTATTACCAGTACAAAGAATGAGAAGATTTACAAAAATCAGCCACCTGAAATTAAAGGTCATGAATTTGATTAAAAATATAGGCAGGGGTGAACCTATGTACTTGTGCTGAAGAGGTAGAACATAAAAGAGCAGTAGGAGACTTAGTCTAGCAAAAGCTTCCATCTAGTGCTAGAGAAACACTTGAAACCTTTTCAAAAGTTGACTGAGTGAGTGTTGTGGGTGGTTTTTATTGTTACTAAGGGATAAGCCAGCAAGACGCTGATAAGAAGTGGATTGCCTCCTAATTATGGCCACTATGCTATTGAGTTTAATTTCCCTTTCTAACCAAACAGTGGCAGACAATATTAAAAAAAAAAAGAGGCAAAATAAGCTGGAAGGTGTTTGAAATCTGTGCGCCATGCTGTTCCTGGTTATTGTCTGGAGGCATTTTTGACAGCTGATTTAACCTGCTAGTAACTCACACAACAGGAGTGGAGAATACCTGACCAGAATTCTTTCCTTGGTTTTTTCAGATAAGGTTTTCTGAGTTGTTTAGGTGATGAAATGAGGTTCCTGTGGCCATGATAATGATCCACAAATAAAGACATGCACAAAGGCTGGAGATGCATTTTCTTTCTGTGAATGTTTCTGTGTGCCAAATGTTTCTGTGTTTTTGCAAAGTTTGCAGGAAGTGAGAGAAAGGGGAAGTGAGTATCATCAGAACAAAGCCACTGTGACTCTTTATTTGGACATTCACAAAAAAAAATCAGAAGTGTTTGCAGTACTCTAGGAATTACTAGAGAGACAAAACAAGGGGAGGAAGAATATTATGGCTGCAGGGAAATGTAGGGTTTCAGGGGGCATGTCTACACGTGCAATTCAAGTGCACAGATAAATTCTGGAGCTTATTGCAGGACTGCAGCACATTTTGCCAGGGTGAGCAGCCTCAGCTGGCAGGAGATCCAGGGATTCAGCTTGCCAGCCCAGGGCTGCTCTGACCTGGCTCCACATGCTGCAGAGGGGCTGTCTGGGGCACAAGGGTGCTACCGCATGGGGCTAACCAGCAGGCAGCCCCCCACAGTGTAGCACCCTCATGCCTCAGCCAGCCCCATCAGGGTCTGCACATGCACTGCTGCTAAGTAAAAAGCTCCATAGCAGAATAGTACTTGTATTTGCAAGCATTATCCTGCTGCACAATTAATTAGTTTATTCCAGCACAACAGGGGACTCGTGTAGACGCACAATGTTTAGTGTGCAGCTAGTTCGTTTCCTACTCAGTAAGCATCTCAGGTAGATGCACCCAGAATTATCCAACTTGGAATCTGGCCTAGAAATTTAGGCTAAGACTCCTCCATCTCTTTGCTCAGTGTGCATTGGGACCTCTAAAGAGTAGGGGTGATTTGGGTTTTCCCATTTTTATCCATAATATGGCACAGGCAATGCAAATATATTCAACTTATTTTTTTTCCAGTCCATTTACACGCATGAGAACCATAAGGGCCTAATAAATGATAATTTGATTTCATGTATTTTAACCCTGATTAACTGTATTTTATCTAATTTCGTAAGTTGGTTATTTACAAGCCCAAATGGTATTCTTCAGTATGTAATCATTCCTTTCAAGGAGGTTGTCAGGATGCTAATTATCCTTTGTCCTTTTCTTTAAAAACAAAAACACAGAAAAAAGAAGATTTTAGCACCTGTGGCAAAAAAGGAGATATTTGTACAGAAAGGAGTATGGTATGAGTGTATCAATGCGTGGCTTGTCCATAAAGTCTTATGACATGGGTACTCAGTGAGCAATGGGGAGTAGAATATGCAAAACAGATTAAATGGGATAAGACTACTCATGGAAAGAGTTACAGGAGCTCATCTTAATTGTAGTGGGGAACTTTTACTAATAAGCAGTTCTCCAGCTGTCTAAGTCTGGTTGAAAGCATGTTCCAGTTATGGGGATATTCAAGGCTTGGGTAGACAGCAATACATACACAGCATCAGGAGAGCAGCATTCATGTTTCATTATGTAGCATCAAGGGATAGCAAGGCAGAGTGAGATTGGAAATGAAGGCAGCAAAAATGTGTTGCTTCAAGAAAAAACAGACAACAGTTCTCAGTCTCAAAGGAATGAACTAAACACTACTGAACGGAGAAACAGAAAGAGCCACTCTGCAGGGACCTAAGAATGACAATCGGGAGTCAGATAGGGCCTTCTGGCTGCTTAGTGCTCTCAATGCCTGAGATGAAGAAGAGTAAAAGCTGTAAGAAATTCAGCATCTGGAAGGGTGAGGCCCTAATTTTGGATCTTACTGCCACTGAAATCAGCCACAGAGTTTCCGCTAATATTTCTGGTGCGGGATTGAGTGCTAAGTGCAACATTTCAGATAATGCCAATGATATATTCAGACATGTATTTAATACAGATGGACCAACACCAAAACTGTTTATCTAAATCTAAAATGCAGTGTTCTGGATAAAATAAAACCTGGATGAGAAACATCCTGCAGTTTGCAAAGGAGGGAAGTAGCAAATCAAACATACCGACCAACCCTGAGATAGGACAAACCCAACACCTTTCATCTATATTCGGGGTAATTGTGGTTTGAATGGAATAGAACCCAGGGATAAATGATGACTCTTCTCTGTGGGTGCTTCATTGCACCAAACGCCACCCAACAAAGAGCGGCAAAACAGAAAATACGAATGGATGCTACTTTACATAACATTGACGTTAATCACCTGGAATAGGTCTATCTTGTTCCGGTTTCCCCAGTGCAGGAAGGACATAGAACAAGCAGAGAAAAATAAAAGAAGGGCAACAAAAATGATGCACAGGTTAGAGAAAGAGATATATGAGCTGAGACAGAGGGAGCTAAACCAATATACAACCTAGAGAAGAGCAGACTCAGGGGGGACATGATCACAGTCTATAAATACCTTCCACAGTCTATAAACACCTTCAAGGTAACAATATAAATAAGGGGAGGGAATTATATAGCCTCAGAAGATGGCAGGACAAGGAGCAATGGCCTGAAGCTAAAGAAGAAGGAAGTTTTAACTGAATGTTAGGGAATGGTTGACTAGATACCCCTAGGGAAACTGGTAATTAGGTACCATCACTACTGATATTCCACAGCAGGTTTTAAATCATTCCCATTAATATTTAATAGCTGATACTCCTACAAAATGCAGATTGACTGCCTGTTTGAGCAAGCATCTCTTTTTTGTAGCCTTGGTAATATCAAAAGCAACCAGACATTGGGGTATTTTTAAATGCAGAGTCAAGAGCTGAATTCTGTGGAAAGGAGCAAATTTAAAAGGGTGAGAAATCATTCTCTTCCATACCTGGATGCTTGTAACACCCCTACGTCTGAGGGGCGAAGCCCATCCTCAGTCTCCTCTATGCTGTACTGGTTAGTGTAAGCAGGTTGCCTACCCTGCAGACTTCTGCAGGCAGGTTCGGAGGATGTCCTTAGCCACCCCTCCGACTCCAGCAGTTTGAGTAGCAAATAAATGAGCAAATAAGCAAAACCTTCTTCTGCCATCTCCCAGCACAGCAGCCTGGCCCTCCTTGGTAGCAAACTTGTTCAGCTCGCATCTTGCCTTTGGCTCACAACTTCCCTTCACAGTATACTGTCCCTTGGTCTCTCGTTGGGGGTTTTTTTTAGGTCCAAGAGGGACATCTCTCATTATCTAAATGCCCCTCAGTTGGGCTTCCTCAACAAAGCTGACTGTTTCTTCTTAAAGAGACAAACTGCCCTGTAACACTTAGGTAGCTATTTTGCTAGAGTTTTCTAACAGAGATGAATAGATCTGTTCCTCAGTATATATTAGAAGGCAAAGTGACCTTTTGCTGGCCGGCTGCAGAGGCAGCTGGGCCAAGTATGTAAGCCCAGGCCTTTCATTTGGGCTCTGGTTAGTCAATGCCTCACATCCTGAAGAAGCTCAGCCTTGCTCCAGTCATAGACCCTAGTACCTTGCCCATGCCCATCCTGCTGGGCATCAGGACTCTCTAGCTCCTGACCTTCAGTTTGACCTAAACTATGGATATAGATATCATTTTAGATTAGGAATCTGACTCTGACTTCCTGGTTCTGACCCCTTTGGTGCAGCCACAGCCCCTGATTTGGATTCCCCATAGGCTCAGGTACTTGGTTAACCTTGCCCCGCTGAAGACTTCTTACCTCTCCATGCATACAGTATATCATGACCAATCCCTGACAGGATATGAAGGAAATAAATACAATGGTTAAAATACTGGCTCCCTCAAAGTGAAACCTCTAAGTGATTTCAGTTGTACTTGGTTGCTCTCTTCCTACACAGGGAGGTATTTAACTGGGCAATGGAGGAAGATGGTACAGGCTTTCTGGGAGGCATTCCTTGACACCACCATAGCTCCACATTCATTCCTGTTGTGACTGAAGTCAATGGAAGAACTCCAATTGGTGCAGGTGCAGAATCATTTTCAGAAGGATAACTAAGAGGTGTTTATGAGGCCTTTTCCCTCCCAACACACACGGATGCAATCAAGTCTCCAGTATTAACCACATAAAGGGCTCATTTGCATGAGACACATTAATGCACATTTGCCTAAATTAATGTGCTTCACAGCACATGTTTACATGTGTGCACCCTTAATGCACATTAAAAATGGTGAAATTAGGCGAATCCTGCCTAAATTCGATACCTGCAAATGCAGGTATCGAATTTAGGCATGATTAGTTAAAGCACATTAACACACATGTAGATGCAACTTGGTACTAACTTTAGTGCTGGGTCTGCCAAGCCACTAGGGGCATATGGCAGGGCTGCAGGGACTGGGTGCAACTTTAGTGCCAAATCTCTGCAGGTGTAGACACCTGTAAAAATCACTTAATGCGCATTAACTTAATACACATTAAATTTAGTCACACTTAAATGCACATGTAGACCCTCCCACTGAACACAAATAACTCCTTTCCATTTGCTGAAGTAAATTACATGTGCATTTGGGTGTTGATGGATGAGACTGACTTATGACGCATACACATCTACTTAAGGAGGCCCATTATCAGTGAAAACTCTTTATACTTGCTATTAGGAGTGCAAAAAGTTCATAGTACTTTTCTCAAGAAGCCATCATTGCATGCTAATTAGCGCTGCCAGTTCCTATCCTATCTCACAGCTCTTTTTTCAGGAAATACAATAAGGAAAAAAGTAATGATGTGAAAACTGTTGCAGCATGATCCGGTATTAGCTGTAGTTCACTGAAAACTTCCCTGGGCTTCAGTCAGTGTAGAACTGAGCATGCCTATTGTACAGAATGCTTTCATCCCCCATCAGTCATGGTTCTGAATTGGTGTGGATATCATATCTATGCGTGGGGCTAAGTTGCAGGTCATCTCATTTTGAGAGATAGAAAAGGAAAAGATATTAAAAGAATAATTCACACAGGTACTGAACAGGTGTATCACCTCTTGACTTCAAATGGAGTTGCAGGTGTACTCTACCAAAGAAAATTCGATCGGGCTGGTGGTACCAAAACAGTGAGGCACCAACCTGATGGATAGTTTTGAATATGCTGGTTTTACTGAATTACCTACATTCACACAGGGGCTATGTGGCAGGGCTGTGTGAAATGGCAGTGTTCTGTTTCGACCAGCCTTTCGATGCTTCGACAGAACAGCATGCCGTTTCTAATTTTGTTTTGATTCAAAATAGCTGTTCTGTTCCATTTCATCAAAACAGTTTTGCCGCTTTGCCGCTGTTTCAAATTTTCACCCAGAGGATATAATTGGGAAGGTCAAAACAGCCTATAACTTTATCATTTCTGGACTGATTTGATGAAACTTGCAGGAATGGTAGCCCCTTCTGAGGGCATAAAGCCTGCCAAGTTTCAAGGGAGATAAGTATAGGAGCTCTGGGGAACCTGCACCCCACATTCTTGAAGGCAAAACTCATGTCACGTGTATGTGTTAAGCCACAGTGGGGTCAAAATTGCAGACATGCTAGCCCCTGCTGAGGCCACGAAGTCTGCAAGATTTCAAGGAGATAGGTGTAGGTGTTTGGGGGAAACTGCATCTTAAGATGCGGACAAGCAAAACTCATTGCATGGGGACACTGTGTGTGTTAAGGTGCAGCACGGTGAAAGCTGAAGGCATTCTAGCCCCTGCTGAGGCCACAAAGCCTGCCAGCTGTTAAGGACATAGGTGCAGGGGGAATTTGGGTTCTGGGGCCCTGCACCTCTAGCTACTGAGAGGCAAAACTTGTGACATGGTTGCTTGTGCAACTATGTCTGTCTCGGGGCACAGGGGGGTGAAAACTGCAGGTCTGCTAGGCCCTGCTGCAGACACTAAGCTTGCCAGCTTGTGCAACTGTGTCTGTTTTTGGGCATGGAGTGGTGGTGGTGGGGGAACTACTGAAGGCCTGGCTGCTAGGCTCAGCTGTGGCCATGAAGCCTGCCAGCTGTCAAAGAGATAGGTGCAGGCAGATTCTGGGGACTTGCACATCTGGCTGCAGGCAGGCAAAACTCATGACATGGGTGGGTGACATTGTGTGTGTGTTCAGGTGCACCCTTTCTGGTGCTGGGGTCTCTGCACAACATGTCAGTGTGCCCCAGTGAGGCCTCCTCCTCCCCTACAGCCCTGGATTAGTCCATCACTGTAAACGGCATCAGGTAAAAATAACCTGATGGCACCAGCAACATCTAAGGTAAGCAAACAGAACTGTCAGGCATGATTTCTACTCTGGCTGCTCCAGATGTCCAAGGTGAAGTATAAGGCCACCTGCATACCTGCCTTTGGCAGGTCCTCCCTCAAGTACTCCATGCATGCCTCATACAGGGATGGTACCACCGTCCTACTGAATGTGATGCGTGAGGGCACTTGGTATGATAGAAGCATAAGTGCCATGAGCTGCCTGAACCCTGGGTGCTCAATTTGGGAGAATGGCTGGCCACCGACAGCAAGCAACTCCCCAATGCTCGTGCACCTTTGGAATGCACCCCCTTCCTCTCCAACTTTCCTCCACTGTTCCAGGGTGGCCTGCCTTGGCTTTGCGGGGATGGCGGCTTTGGAGTGAGAGTGGGACTTCCCTTTGGGCATGCTTCTGCTGATGCCAGTCCAAGGAGGAGCAAGGGCAATGGGGTGGTGCTTGCAGAGATGCATCAACATCCCTGTGGTGCTCATATGTTTTTTTCCCTTGCCCTGGCTGATTTTGCCTCAGCAGTGCAGGCAGATAGCATATGTGGGATCATCTGCCAGTTCAAAATGATCCCAGACCACACTATGCTCTTGTTTCTGGAGTGCGGGTGCATGTGTGGATGCTGCTTCACTTTCCTCCTCCTCAGCAGGAAGAGGCACAGCAAGAGGAGGAGTGGACTTAGTTGAGCTGCTTGCCTCCACCTGTACATCAACCTCCTCCAAAGTGCCTTCTGGGGAAGGAGACCTGGCTCTAGGAGAAACTTGGGGGATGTCAAGCACTGACGTAGCTGATTCCCCTCCTTTCCCAGATTTTCCCTTGCTAGGGCACTGAGATCCAGATCCAATGCCAACTCCTCCTCTGGTACTGGAAAGCTTAGCATGGGAAGTGAAATAACGGTGGAGGGGGCTGCTGTGCTGGTGTGGGTGCTTCTGCTGCTGCCTGTTGTTGCCCTTGTGGTGGTGGTGGGGTTATGGCTGGTACGTGTCGAGGGGATGCAGTCTTGGCAACAGGTAGTGGCACTGCTCCCCTCTCCTTGCTGCTTGTAGCATCCTCAGCCCTTTTAGCTGGAGGAAAGAGGCTGCATTTCAGTTTGGTGTTGGGGGGGACTTACAGCTCTCCCTCTACCCTGTCTTCTGCCTTTCCCTGAAGGCTGGCCAGTGTGGCCACCTGCCTTTCCACTATGCTTCATGGTGTTTCATGCCTGGTGCAAATAAGAAATGTGAAATGAAACAGCAAATATATGGCTTAGCCCTTGTATAAATTCAAAACTGTGGTGACAAGAGCATTGTGGGTAGAAGTAGGGGTGTGTGTGATGCAAATAAATGCTCAACAAAACAGCGACTATATGCCTTAGCGCTGGTATGAATTCAAAAGCGTGGTGCAAGATCATTGGTAGTAGTAGTAGGTGTGTGTGTGACGCAAATAAGAAATGTATAAAAGCAAATAGAAATATGGCTTTGCCTCTGTATAAATTATATAATGTATGCTGCAAAGCTTTAAATATATAGAAATAAAATATAAATGTATTTCACTTCCTATATAAATTAAATTCTACAGTAATCCTATCCAATATAATTATAGAATTCAAAAGAATGAATCAATGAATATAATAAAGTAAAAGAGCCTTCAAGAATAAGGTATTCTGAATCTGAAATCCCTCTTGCTAGCAAGTAGGGAATCCTTTGGAAGATCAGAGCTGCTGATAGTCGTAGTTGTCTGATGAACACAGACAGCTCACTAATTGGCAGCAAGGTGGAAACTAAGTAGGGCAGTTTAAACAAGGCTGCCTTTTATTCAGTTTTTCCATCCCTGCCCCAGAGCTCTGGGGTTGGAAGGGACACCAGGGAAGGATGCCAGTCACTGGCCAGCTACACGGTCAATAATGAGAACACTCTTTCCCCACCACCCGCCTTCCTCCCTCTTCCCCCTCCCTCTCCTTACTTTAGTTTCTCTTTCCCTGCAGGCATTGAAGGTGACTGAAAGCATTGAAGGCAAGTCCAGCTTCAGCTTTGAAAGTTGAAACATTTAGAAAATTTTGAAATATTTTGACTTGCCTTGTTTTGTTTTGAGGAGGTTTCGACAATATCTGTTCCATTTTGATTTCACTGTTTTGACCTCAAAATGGATTGAAACAGCATCAAAATTTCGCACAGCCCTACTATCTGGTGCAACAAAGCTACTTACCTCTTAAACTCTACATCTGTACTACAGATATAGGTTCATCTGTCCTCTCTAGAAGAAACCTATGACAAAAGCAAAGAGTCTATTAAGTGAAAGTGATCTGGAAAGAGTGTTAAAAAGAGAAAAATTCTTAAACTTCTGTGGAAGACAAAGTTTGTGAATAGTGGAAATGAAAATGAAGTAAAAGTAGATGAGAAAATAGGAAAGGGAGAAACACAACGAGAGATGTGATCTGATATAATATATCAGTCACTAAGCAATAGTGATGAAGCTATTTTATATTCTACTCCTCTGCTGCAGGGAGAATTGTTCACTTCTGATTAAACCTTTCTGGTCTTTTCTCAAATTACATGTCAGAATGCAAATATTTATGCACACATCAATCTTGCAACCCTCAATATTATTTTCAGAACAAACATTTCCCTCTGAAAATGAAGGTTAATAATAACCTATATTTTGATTATGACTGAGCTGCATCTGAACAAAGACTGGGAATATCAGATACTTCTTGGAGAGTTCTGCCCCCAGCCAGCAAGAGATCTAGAAATATTGTACTGGTCACAGTGGCTAAAGTTGTCTAGTAGGGGATTATGCCTTCAGGAATGGCCAATAGTTGACACTTTAGAGTGGGAAAAACATTTCTCATAACACTGCCAAGGAGATTCTACATAGTTTTCTAATGTTAACGTAATAGTTTGCCATCTTCAGTTGGTTCTCTTCAGGCTTACACCAGTTTTCTTTTTACTTAGTTCCTGCTGTGTTTAAAAAGATATAACATATGCACCAGCACAATGAATTATGGGAGGTGGCACTGTCTGATGCTTTGAGCAAGGCACTGAGAAAAAGCTCTTACTCCTGATGATGGTTCAGATGATGCCAGCTATGGCATTCTCAGAGCAGATATAATGCAGGCCACCCATTTAAGTGGCCAAGTATTGATTTAGAGGCTGAAGGCACCACAAACGTGGGTATTGCAATGCTCAGTATTACAGCATCTAGCTTTTAGCCTGTTTCCTATGTGATGGACTTCTGAGCCTGGGGTTAAGCTCCTAAGCTTCCTATGAAATGCTTGGTGAGTGTTGGGTGTCAGTGGTCATGTCTATACTGTGGTAGTGACATGCCTTGCCTAGGACAGTCCCAAGCACTCACCATCTGCTCCCATGCCCACATGCCAAACAGGGGAATATATCAGTGAAGCTGCTCTGGAGTCATCCCCAGTAGCCACCCTCTAGCACCAATGTCTCAAGACCAATTGCAGAGGGATGTCCAAAAGTGGCTTTACCACTTCAATGCCATACTTGGAGCATGGGGACAGGAGTGCATGGGCCCAACGTGCTTAAAGCCCAGACATAGCTGCTGTGATGCAGCCATGCCTTAAAACTTAAGACCTCCAAAATCCAGTAGGCTGAGTGCAGAACCATATAAGAAAGGCAATAGGAATGAGATGAAAGGGGTGTCTTAAACCTTGACCCTCTTCAGGACTTTTGCGTCTTACACCAGTCTACAGGAAGACCCTGGTCTCTGATCTGGATTCACACCCGTGAACCCTTCCCTGGATTTAGGCACCTACTGCAACCCATTTTCACTAAAGGATAAGTTTGTGTTGCCATCATTTTTATCTATTAGCTCAGTGGGCTTGTGTCACAGATTTCAAATGCTTTTGCCATGGCTCCATTGATCTTCTCAGCTTTGCCAAGGAAATTCATGAACTGGATAGGGTTTGGACTTTGGGGAGCACTGGATTTGCAGCTGAATACAAGGCTGTAGCCTGTGGCCTAGCAAAAGCTGCTAACCACAAGGCAGAACAATATATTAAAAGTATATTGCAAGATGCCGCAGCTGGAGCACTGCATTCAGTTCTGGGCACCGCACTTCAGGAGGGATGCGGGCAACATGGAGAGGGTCCAGAGGAGGCCACTCACATAATCAGGGGGCAGCAGGGCAGGCCCTATGAGGAGAGACTAGGGGACCTGAACCTATTCAGCTTCCACAAGAGAAGGCTGAGGGGGATCTAGTGGCCTGTTACAAACTAGTCAGAGGGGATCAGCAGGCATTGGGGGAGTCCCTGTTCCCCCAAGCACTACCAGGAGTGACTAGAAATAATGGTCACAGGCTGGCAGAGGGGAGATTCAGATTAGACATCAAGAGGTGCTACTTCACGGTCAGGGCAGCTAGGATCTGGAACCAACTTCCAAGTGAAGCGGTGCTGGCTCCTACCCTGGGGGTGTTTAAGAGGAGGTTAGATGAACACCTGGCTGGGGTCGTTTGACCCCAGTACTCTTTCTTGCCTTGGCAGGGGGTTGGACTAGATGATCTACTCAGATCCCTTCCAACCCTACTAAATATGAAACTATGCGTAGGTAAAGCAGATTTTGCTTATGAATGCTTATGCTAAGCTAAGCCAGCCATTTTCTTATGCTAAGTGTCGAGGACCCGTAGCTGGCGAGCCAAGCTCATGGTCTCGGTCACGGTTGGTTGGTCGAGTGGTGGCAAATTGGACACGGAACAGGTGGGATTTTTGGCGTGGAGTTCTGAGGCACCGAAGCGTAACGGTTTCAAAAACAAACTGGATTTATTTACTTACGTTTTTGATGGCATAGGTACTGATCTTCGGTTACAGTAGACAATAACAATACACAACAAAGGGGTCTGTTGGCCCACGACGTTTGCAATGAGCCCTTGCTTTCTACCCCTACAAGAAGGATAGGTACGGCTGCCCACTGCTAGTCCCAGGGCTGGTCAACAGCTCATGTAAGGGATTCACATAAAAAAGAATGACTGTAACGTGTCGTGATGCCAGTCCAAGGTGATGGACAATGAGTAGTAGATGGATGAAGCCGAGGTTGAGAGTCGGGATGTGGTGCAGTGGAGACAATCAAGGTAAGGCAGGACGAGCTGAATCGTGGTCAATGAGGAATGTTGAGGTCTGTCCAAAGCCAGGTAAGTAAAGCCGGAAACAGTATAAGCCGTAGGGGTGATCAAAATCGAAGTTGAGGTCAGAGCCAAACAGTCCAGTAACCGAAAGAATCAAATACGCATGAACGAGATGGAAGAGGTAAGTCGTGGTATATGGTTAAAAGAAGAACCGGGGAAAACAGATCCTAATCTCTATCTGCCTCGCAGTCCCTGCTAACAGCAGCCTCTGCTTGTTGATAGAGCAGCTGTCTCTCTCATCCACTCACACCAACGACACCTACGCTACCAACTCCCAACGCCCCCCTGAGGTGGGGGTCAGAGACCTTTTAAAGCTACCCTTTAGCCAATTAGGGTGCTTTGTTGTAAGAATTTTCTACATGGTGACATCATGCTTGTAATAAACTGAGCATGTGCAAGTCTGAGCTCTGTGTGGTGACTGAGCATGCGCAGGACTGAAAAGTAGGTCACCAGTGATTGACAGTCCAATAGGTCACCCAGGGGGCACATGCTGGGCATGCTGTGGAATTTTCCATGAACTAGTGTTATCTGCGCATGATCAGACTTAACTCATGTGTTGCCAGCACTTCTTTGAATTTTGTTTGGACACTAAGTAACCATCTTAACTATGTCAACCATTTTCAAGTGAGTCTGTGTGAGTCTGTGTGCTGTGAATGAGGTGAAGCTTTAGGAATGTGGAAGATGGTACAACACAGGACTGAAAAACAGAGTGGAATGTGAAAGATAACACGTAATTGGTAACAGGATCCAAAATGAATATGTGCAAAAGGGTGAATGGTGATTGGTGAAGAAGCTTCCAGGTTTTAGTCAAAGTCCGCCCATTGACTGAAGAAATGAGTTCATGGCTTTGGACATGCGCTTATAACAAAAGGCACATAAATGAATAAAATGCATAGGCAATTCCATGCTAATGAAGCAAACAGTAAACAGAGGCAGAGCTTGAAAGGGGAGAACATATGGGTAGAACAAAGGAGGAGTGTTGGTGGGATAAATGGTAATAAGCATGAACCAAAGTATATAAAATATGGAAAAAACTATTGTTCAAGGCCACTCCCCATGTTCACAGATTGTGTGTCTGTGATGCAGCTCGCCCAAAGCTGTCTCCATTTTTAATAAAGCTGTTGCGAGCAATGTGCGCTGGTGTTTGCTCCCTACTTGCTCTGGCTAATGAACAGCAGGATCCATGGGCAATTGGATCATCGCCTCCATAGTCACTGGGCGCTGCGTGGAGTCAGGGTCTAACAGTTTGAACTTGTAATAAAACTGGAAACCAAGATGCATTGTCATGATTCAAGTGCTGTAACAAACTGTTCAGAGATATATGTAGTCATAACACCTGGACAGAAAGATTCAAGTTGTATTCTGTGATAGTGACGTGGGGACATGAATTTCAACAGTTTCATAGGGTTCAGAATTGATTTGCTATTTTTTTTTGTGATCCAAATGATTTTCATTAGTATAATTTAAATTGATGTCGTTGATGTTGTTTTGCTCGCTGAAAAATGATCCTATTTTGAACATAAACTAGAAATGGCTGTGAGATGTAGAAACGTTTTGAGTATGTTAAAATATTTTTGGTGTGAAGCTTCATTTCTGGAAAAATAACATTTCTCTCAGAAATGTATTTCTTACCTGGAAAAATATTGTTTAAGTTTATTGCTCAGGTCTAGTCAGAAGGAATCTTTAGGAGTCATGGCCTCAGTCCATATGGCTGAAGAGTGCTTGTGCTTTGCTTCTCATCCTGGCATTATTTCTGAGGTCTTTCCTCTGGTCTTTCTGACCCTACCTATCATCGGCAGTCCTGCACAGTCAAGGATGATTGTCTTCTGTGACTGTTAACTGTGGGTCCAGAGATGGCTGCCAAGGCCAATCCAGCATCAACAGACTGCTGCAACTTGAGCACATGTTTCCGTGCAATGAGGGGTGGGGTGGGGGTGGCGCTGGATTATTGATTCAGTCTGCAACATGCCATTTCTGCCACTCCTACTTTTCCATCTCCTGTTTTTGGCATAAGGTCTCAAAGTACTGAAAGCCTTGTGGCAGACTCTTCCTCCATTTGGGGTGATCCTGGGAGATGTTCTCCCATGAGGTTATGTTGATATTACTTTATTTTTGAGTTGGCCTTGAGAATGTCCTTGAAGTGCTTTCTATGCCCTCCTCTTGAGCATATGCCTTGACTGAGCTGGGGGAATAAAACTTGCTTCAGGAGTCTGGAATCAAGCATCTAGATGACATGGCCAGCCCAGTGAAGTTGATGTCGGATGATCGTTGCCTCAATCCTTGTGAAGTTTGCTTGTGAGAGGATGCTAATGTTGTCCCATCTGTCTTCCCAGTGGATTCAAAGGATCTTCTCAGGCAGCATTGATCTTCTCCAGCAACTTGAGGTGTTTCCTGCATATTGTCCACATCTCAGCTCTGTACAGTAAGCAGTAATCACAACTGCTTGATAAACCATGAGTTTGGTTATGGATCTGATGTTGCAGTCTTTGAACCCCAGCTTCCTCAGGCATTCAAAGGCTGTATTGCACTTTTAAGGCAATGTTGGATTTCTTTCACCATCACCAGCTCTGAGACCTATGCTCTTCAAATTGGAATTAATCTTCCAGTTATCTAGGCTATACATCCTTCTCTTCTCTGTTATGAAATCAGTAGGAGTTACGTACCTGAACGCCTTTGGAAATCTGGAGCTGAGATGATAAAGTATTTCATCATTGTAGGATAATCTAGGCAAGAAAATGAGGATGTTGGCCTTTCTAGAATCTCAAAATCTATCCCATGCCATTTCACTCTTTTTTCAGTCCTGTAGCTATGATTAACTCATTTTTAGGCCCTTCGGTCACACAGACGCACACAGACACGCTTTGAATTTTGAGCTGAAAAGGTATATTCTGAACTTGTGATAGCTAGCATGAGGTAGCTATCACAATGTGAATAACTTTATGCTGCTCAATTACGGGTCCAAGCAGACCATGCTGTGACACGATGTATGTGTTTTGTGCACACAAGAAAGTAGCACATATAGATTGACCATGGTTTATATGAATATGGTACTGCCTAGCACCATAAGTGGGCAGTAGAAATATTCTCTGAGGGTGCGTCTACATGTTGCCATAGGGTGACGTTGCTATGGTGCTGCACTTTAGTACTTCCAAAAGATGTACTGAAGCACAACCGCTTCTACTGCGCTGCGCATATGGCACCTGGTTAGATTTCACAGCTACGTCGCCATAGCGGTGCCCTATATTGGGGGAGTGCAACGCTATGGCGATGTAGCTGCCAATCACGTGTAGACCCACGTTATCGATATGTCACCGTAGCATGCCATACAGCAACGGAGCACATGGCTTTGTCACCATAAGAAAACTTATAGATGTGTCCTGAAAGCACTAGTGAAAAAAGGCAGTTAATAGTTTAAACATGAGTTAACAGGTTGGGATCCCTCCTTTTTTGTTTTTAGAAATGCTAATGTGTGGAAAACTGCATGATGTCTTAAGCTGGGTGGACAGGACAGTGAAGCGGCTCTTATCTTTGTGGTCATTAGCACAAGTGCAAAGTAGGCTTAAAATGCAAACCCTCTGAAGTGGCAGATTTTTACTTCTTCTTTGCCCTCAGTATTAAGCAGGTGCATATTCATCTTGATTTATTTTTATATAATGCAAAATTGTATTTTTATGCATTGCAAAACGTGGTACAGAAAACTAGAGAACTAGGCCTAACATTTATTCCCCAAAGAAGAAAGATGATTCAGAGGTTGGTGTGCCATGTTTGGAGCTCATTAAACCCAGGTTCAGTTTAGGTTAGACATGAGAATATACAATGCAGAGAGAGCAAAATGAAAGAAAAATGTGAAAAGAAAATGTCCAGAAAAATAATTTCATATCAGGGAAAAACCTCAAAAAAAGTATAAAAAATACATTTGGAAAGAACCCAAACAGAATTTTTCAGTGTGTTTTCCAGGTTGACAGTCTCCCAGCTGCCTGGGGGAGTTACTCAGCTCTGGAAATCTTAGATAATAAGACTACAGGACTGAAGCAAACTCCTGGATCACTGAATCCAGTCCCTTGTGTTCACAGACAATTATTTATCCATAAAGATTAACACAAAAAAGAGATCCACTTCATTGACCAGTATTAAAAAGAACCCCCACCCCCAAAAGAACAAACCAAAACCCGAAACCCTACAAAATGCCAACGAAGAAAGCAGGAAAGAGTAGTGCCTTTGATGCTACAGAGAAAGGCAAAAACAAAACAGCAATAAAAATGGTTCTCGCTAATCTGAACTGTGGGATAATGCCTCCCTGACCTCAAATCTGAGACTAGATTTGACCACGAGGGCCAAAGTTAGACCTACTAATCAAACACCTCAGAGGTCCCTCACCCATTTCCTGTCTACTTCCATATCCTTAATTATTATTCCCTGCAATAGCTATTCTAAGACCCTGCATAACATTGAAATCAAATTAATGTGCTTGTAGATGTCTGGGTCTCTCTCTTTTTTTTGTGTGATACAGACACTAATTTGCTATTCTCCAACTGCAGGGCGCTACCCCTCCGTGGGACAGCCTGGTGGATGCTGGCTGTCTGGGAAGGATGCAGGTTGCTTCAAGAATTGGGGCCTGAGAAGCCTGGGGAGTTACTTGTTCAGGGAGGCATCTGGTCATGGAGTTGGGAGTCTGAACAGTCAGCTGTGTAGGGATTCAAGGAGCGAGGGGAGTCCTGGCTTGCCAACAGTCTGCTAGGTGGGCTGCTGGGTAGCTGAGCAACTTGGGCATCTGGGCAGCATGCTAGGCCATCTGCCAGGTCGCTGTGGATCACAGAGATACAGGAGGCTCAGCAACACAGCAGGCAGACTGCCAGGGAGTCTGGGAGGTCAAGGAGATGGGAAATGTAGTAAGCTGCCTGGTTTTCTGCTATATTTTCCATAGAATTGACATGCTCCTGCAGACCTGAACCCATCAAATGACCTTCCTTCAATGACAGTCTCTTCCGCCAGAGTTCCTCTCACAAGCTGTAGAGGAGATTTATTTGAATATTTACCCTAGTCATTTGGTCACTTGTACCATATGCTCAAGTGGCCTCTGAGCCTCACTCTTCCCCTTGCTGGCTTGTTTAAAACTTTGGTCGTTGCTATGCTGAACAAATAGATCCTCTCTGGTAGAGTCAGTGCTAACTACAAGCTGGCCTTCTCATCACACTGAGGATGACTGTTTTAAGGAATTCTTCTTCTACCTAGTGGGTTTCAAGATGGAGATAAATTTATGTCTGAATGCAACTAACCTATCATTTCATTCTGCTGAATAGCTGGAGTCTTATGCAAAGCCTGCCGTCACTTCTAATCTTGTAGCTACCAATAATATTTTAGGAGAGAAGACATCTCAATATTTCAATTTACAGTTTTGATTACTTTATTTATTGTTTTTGCTTTTTGGAGGTGTCCATCTTTTATTTCTAACCTATTATGGATACCGCAGTATTATTTTACACTGCAACATGTTCTCTTTTTGATCTTTGTGCTGAAAGAGCAAAATTTCTTTCACTTCTGTTTCACTTGCGTTGCTGCAGTGCATCTCTCTTGCTCTTGGCAAAACAACTACCTTACCTATGGTAGCATTTGCTCCTTAGACTCTTAAAAACTGAGAGAACAACTCCACAGGAATAGCAGGCATCTTTTGATCCTTCTGCAACCTGGCATATGTGTGAGAGGTCACCAGGACCTTTGTCCAAGTACACCTAGGCAGGAGCATGGAGGAGTGGAGATAGCCCAGACATCCCATCCACACCTGACACTATTGAAACAGAATCCAAAAGCCAGACTGAATCCAGACCTGTGGTGCCTTGATGGCTGTGATGCGTGCATCAGGGAATCGCGTGCAGGTCTCCTGCACAGTGGACAAGGAATCTACCACTGAACAGTGCTTGGGCTAACTCCACAGGAATATTTAAATCTAAAATGATTTAAAAAAATATTCTCATCTAATTTTGATGGTTGGCAACTCTAACTTCTCCTGAGTGAGATCAAAATGGAGAGAGAAATGTACACTGGATCTTTTTGACTTCTTATACAATATCTTCATTCTGCCCCAGTGATTTGCAAAAGGTTGTATTGTGTCTTTTCCATTACTCTGGCAGAAATGGCACTGATATTGTAACCAGCAAGGCCGATGTTCCATAACCATCATTTTAATCTCGTATTTTCAGTTGCCAACACAACTCTTCATAACTTTAAATCAAAATAAAAATGCCAGACTGGCCCTTTTCTAGAAGCTGACTTGTTAATTGAACATTTGTTCGAAGTCATTTATTCTGTCTCAGACTAAAACTATACTTTCCTTAGTATTTAAACATAACAAGAATCTGAAATCTTGTATTTTAAAAGCTCCGGTCCTAAACTTGAAACTTAATGTAATAAGTTGAGCTTGACTGACTTTATTGAGGTCATCTCTGAATACTGTAGATACAGCTGTGAATGCTAGAGTAAAGGTTATGTTTGAGTAACTCTATTCAAAGTAAGTTCTGGCCAGTCTTCTTTTATATTAACTTTGCTACATAAGACCACATTGCGCATGGCTTCTTGATTAACTTAGCTATATAGTTAAAAATTGGTAAAGTTGAATTTAAAAAATATGCTACTGGGTTTTTTGTTGTAGCCATGTTGGTCTAAGGACATAGGCAGACAGGGTTCTTTGAGTAGATGTGATATCTCCTATTAGACCAAATGAGTAGTTGGAAAAAAGTTCTTAGCAACCTTTTGGGTGCAATCACCCTTCTTCAGGCATTAGGAGCCTCTGCTGTTCTGAGCCTCCAAGGAAAGAGAGAGGCTGGCTGAAGACTGGGAGTCTATGTGCGATAGGCTTGGAGAAGGTAGGATTCTGGACAACAGAAACCATGGCTTCGTTGTGGGCAGGTCTTGTCTTACCAATCTCATCTCCTCCTACGACCAGGTAACTTGCCACTTGGGTAAGAGACAGGAGGTCAACATTGTATACCTATACCTAGACTTCCAAAAGGCCTTTGATTTGATATCCCGTGATGTTCTCATGGGAAAATGGAGGATTGCAGGCTTAACTGCTCAACAGTCAGGTGGGTAGGAAGCTGGCTGTAGGGTAGGACCCTGAGAGTCCTAATGAATGGATCTGTGGCATCTTGGCAAGAACTGGCCAGTGGTGTCCCTCAGGGGTCTGTGCTTGGTCCAGTGCTTTTCAACAACTTTATCAATGATTTTGATGTGGGGGTAAATTGCTTACTGGCCAAGTTCATGGATGATACCAAGTTACGGGGGGAGTACAGTCATGCTTGAAGATAGGCTATAGATACAGGCAAGCATAGACAGGGCTAGCAAGTTGGGTGGACTGAAACCAGATGAAGTTCAATATTGAGAAGTGTAAAGTTCTCCATCTGAGGATGCATAATCCCCAATATACTTAGAGGCTCAGTGGTTCCAAACTGACCAGGATCTAGCGGTAATAATAGACCATAGTATGAATATGAGCTGTCAGTGCGATGCTGTAGCCAGCAGGACAAACAATACTCTGGCATGGATCAATCAACGCATCTTCAGCAGATCCAAGGAGGTGATTCTTCCACTTTATTCAGCACTGGTGAGACCGCAGCTGGAGTACTGCATCCAGTTCTGGGCGTTGCACTTCAACAAGGATGTGGAAAAGCTTGAGAGAGTCCTGAGAAGAGCCACCCGTATGAGCAGAGACTTGCAAGGTAGACCATAGGAGGAAACGCTGAGTAACTTGGGTCTCTTCAGCCTAAAAAAGAGAAGGCTGAGCGGGGACTTGGAAGCAGCTTACCGCTACATCAGGGGAGTACATCAAGGGCCTGGTGAACATTGTTCACCAGGCACCCTGGGGGAAAACCAGGAGTAATGGCCCTAAACTTCTGGAAGACCGTTTCAGGCTTAGTGCTAAGAAAAACTTTGTCACAGTTGGGTGTCCAGACTGTGGAATAAATTCCCCCCAGAGGCGGTGCAATCGCCTACCCTGGAAATCTTCAAGAGGAGACTGGACTGTCATGTCGCTGGGGTCTCTTGACCCCGGTTGTCTTTCCTGCTTAGAGCAGGGGGGCTGGACCCGGTGATCTTCCAAGGTCCCTGCCAGTCCCTAACAATTTATAAATCTATGAATCAATCTAATGCCCTTTTGAGACAAATCCCCTCCCCTCTCCTCCTTTTTTGCCATTTGTTTTCCTAATTTCCAGCTATTTCTTTTTTCATAGACAGCTTCTTTTCTACCTTGAATTACTACTACTGAAGACTCTCCCCTATTCAACTTTGCCTTTCCACACCCATGCTTTTTTTACCCTCTCCCTTCCCTGCTTTAACTTTTGTTGTCCTAATTTCTACATATTTACATTCTTACTGACATCCTGCCACACTTTTAGCTTCTCTCATTCCTTCGAGTCTCAGAACAGCAGAGACTCCCTATGCCTGAAGGGTGATTGTACCTGCAGGCTTGCCAAGAACTTTTTTCCAAATACTCAGCTGGGCTAATAAAAAATATCGCATCTACTCAAAGAACCTTGTCTGCCTTAAATATATACATAATTTAGCACTTTCTCCCCAAAATGTTAGCACGGATTTGCATTAAAGCTCATGGAAATTATGTACAAAGCTTCTGCTTAGTTATTACTCTCATTGGTTTGTTTTGCTATTTCATACTCATAAGTATGACTGTTTGAAACTTTTTGTTTGAATGTTTTATTAGCTGAGTTGCAGGTTGTATTAGTCCGCAGTGTGAAGCTGCTAGTGAATCAGGCCCAAATTTATCAAATATTTTAGCTGGCAAAACCCCCCCATTAAAAATGAAAAAAAATCAAAATATTTCAAAGTCAATTTTATATATATATAAATAAATAATATTTGTTTTGAAAAGAGGTATTATTTCAAAAGTAGCCTGTAAAAAAAATACACCCCCAAAAATGAATTTTTTTGGTTGAACAAATCATTTACTGATTTTTTTTTTCCCTTTCATTTCACATACACCTAAAAACGCTTTAAAAATATTTTAATTCAGTCAAAACCTAAAAATTATTCACATAGATATATTCATACCTAAGGATTTGTGTTATTAGCATCAAAGGCCTAGTTCTGAAAGTCTGCCTACAGGTTAACTGTGGCATGAGTCATGAGTGAGTTTGTGACTACTTTATTATGTTCACTAATTAGGGAGACTGACCATCAAATACAGCACTGAACAACAAAATACACACTTGCCATTCTTTGTGGCTGTTCAATTGACACCAATGGGAATAAATGGATGCTTACATTTTAGCAGGTGCATCTGCATCTTGATTTATTTTTATGCATAGCAAAATTGTATCCCAAGATAGTTAACCAAGACGGTAATTACATCCTATGTCCTTTACATACCTATCTAATATTACCCTCCAGAGGTATAGACTCAAGTTTGGTGGAGCAGAAGGGTTTGTGGTCTAGCAGGGAAGAATGGAGGAATGCATGAATAATTATTGCACTGGGAGCCTTTGTGAATTTTACCCATTCAAATAATTCCTTAAGCATTTTCTTAATGAGATTGTTTAGAAACAAAGGGATCCCCATTGTTTACAG
The DNA here is from genome assembly GCF_001723895.1 of Crocodylus porosus. Lineage (NCBI taxonomy): Eukaryota > Metazoa > Chordata > Crocodylia > Crocodylidae > Crocodylus > Crocodylus porosus. Next base: position 56,486,698 of record NW_017728949.1, on the reverse strand, counting down.
GTCTAATTGCCTACATCATAATTAGCTGGAGATACATTTTCTACCTCTTAAGCTTCCTCGCTAGTTGTTTTAGGAGAAATTAAAAATTAGAATGACAAATCCTTCCTTTCCTACCTCTTGCAAAAAAACCCATGGTGGCTTCTTTTCTTAGTTTCTCGTCATGGGGGCACATGTTTCCCCACTCAGGATTATATATGGAGGCATAATTCCTCTCACAAAAGGTGTACACACCATGTAAGTTAATGGAACGACATCAATATGGAAACAATGCAAAATAATTTAATGGAACCATATTAGTGCTAACCATACACTAATCATTCTAACCAGTTTTGTTTCTCTAAAACCTCTTACTACATTGATGGTAATAGAAATTTCACACAATAACAGGTTTTACAGTCAACCATTAGGGTCTACCTGCCAAGATTTGAGGAGGTACCAAAGCTCCAGCAAAATTATCTTTTGCAAACAGAAGGCATTAATGTCTTGGTAAATGGATTTTTTTGCATATATTTATGGATATACATTTGCTATGAATGTATGTGATGAATAAAATATAAAGAGAACCCCAGACTACAAAAATATAATTGCCTCACATTTAGACTACAGAAGTATAGAATGTCTATCTATCTATCTAAATCTATATATCTATGTATATATATCTAGACAGCGAGACAGAGAGAGAGGAGGAGAGAAAAAAGAGGGAAGCGTGTGTGTGTACATGTGTGCCATGGCAGACATTGAGACATAGCATATGGATAACAAAAATGATTTTAAAAAATCAGAAAATACTGTCTAGCTATTTACACTAAATCAAATGCAAAAATAAATTCATTAAAGAAAAATGAAACAAGAAATATTAAAAAGTCATGTTATGGAATAGCTTCAGAGTAAACATGCATCCTTTTGTTATCATTATTCCTATCCTCTTGTCTACACCATCTTTTATTATTTCCTCATTGTGTCTTACTTGATATTGGCTCTTAAGTTCCTTGGGGAGCTGAGTATCTGTTTTGGGACAAAAATAATGTACATTAGAAATACAATGTATAGCAAAGATTAATTTCCTGTCGCAAGAGCAGGTGTGGAAGATGAATTCAGACTGGAATGGGATCCATGTTATAGCAGTTCACACCAAGACACACTCCTGGTTCACACAAGGCAAGTAAAGATTTTTCTAGCCTAAGAAGAGGATCTAGGAATCATAAACTGAGGTTTCCCCATTTGGATTCTTGAAGACACAACCCTCCTTCCCACCCACACACATCATCTCTTGAGTAAGATTATACATGTGCTTTGAGAAGATGCATGAGTGGAGTCCAATGCCTGATACAGTGAGCGCTTAACTCAATGGATTTCCTTCCATGGATTTCACTGGACTTTCACTGGATCAGGCTGTAAGTGAGGTTAGAATTGACTCCTTCATGAAGTGATTGTCTTGGGCATGGACAGTTTTGTGTCTGACGAGACAGAATTTCTATTTAGACACAGAAACCATTCATCCTTGACCTTGAGCCTAGGTCTTTTGAAACTCATACTAAGACAATAATGGCCATTCGAGCTTTTCCTGTTATCCCAGAACACCTATTCACTTTCTGTACTGCATGTTCATTGGTGGGATTTGTTTGGGACAATGATAGGAATGCATTGGGTCCTTTACCTTGTGCTGAATTGGGCATGTGGTTTCAAGTGATCCTGAAATATTAGGTGTACAGAGATAAACCACATGTATTTGAATCTGGTTCTGGTTTCAGTTAGCAACTTTCTCACTGACTCATATATGCCATGGTATTTTAAGTCAGATTTGTTCAGACTTTCCGTAACATGTATCTGCAAGTGACAATAAGCCCTGCTTTTCCGGGAAGACATTCCCTTCCTAGGGATATTAAACGAATCTTCTGGAGCAGGCACAATATGAAGAAGAGGATTTTCAGAATGATTTCTGCTCACCACAAGTACCACCCGCTCCGCTGTGAAAGGGAAAATGCCTTATTTGACATAAAAGGGCTTGTGTAGTTTTTAGAATGAAGCCCGACTTCTGAATTTGGAACGATGGGGATTCGTGCCAGTTTCTTCTGTGACTATGATCAGATTTTGAGTAACACCAAATTATGCATGTATTCAGCCTGCTTTTCCTATCAGATTCACTGAGTCCAATGCAGTTGCACTGCTGTAACTGTAAAGAAAACTTGGCTTCCTAGCTCAAGCCCCATACCATACAATTGCCCCAAAGAGAAAATTGGTGGTATGAAATGAGGTTCTCCAATAAATTTCATAGTTTCTAGTTTCTAGGGTTGGAAGGGACCTGAGCAGATCATCTAGTCCGACCCCCATTTCAGTGTGGGCATGTAAGCTTTGTGGCAGAACCAAGGAATACATTTTAAACACATGTTCCATTACGTATTACAGCTCTGTGATTGATCACTTGAGTAACTGAACAAATAAATTGTGCACTGGCCAGATCAGTAAAGTGTTTTGCAAATGGCCCCATTTGATTTCTGGCTTTAAAATAAAGATGAAAGAAGCAAGTAGAGTCAAAAGACTCAGTAGACTGCCTAAGCCTTTTATCATTGAAATACTCCTAGTTTTTTAGGTTGGCAAAGACAATAAAAAAAGGAGATAGTATTGTAGAATTCTGCTGATATAATTCTTGGTGGACAAATCATAAAATTGGCTTGCCCATACCTTTCTATTGGGAAATAGTAAGATTAAGTATAGTTTTATTCATTATTGATTATTTAAGGCTGTATCAGGCTAATAATTAGGTATGTTATGCAACTCATTTCCAGGATACGGGTTAAATATAAGTTCAGGTAGACATAAAATGATGCCTCTTTCCCCATGAAAGTGAGTTTAACCTCTTTTCTGAGTATCTCAGAGAAGGAATACTGCTTCTAACCATTCTTTCCTAACATTTTTTAAAACTTTATTTTTAGACTCTTCTTTCATTTCATAGTCTATCACAGCACTAGTTGCATTTCATTACCATTTTATATTCAGGCAAATTTCAAACTTTAAGTAATTGCACTTTCTCCAAACAACCTTTTTTCTCATACATTCCCATGCCTCTTCTGCTTTTTAAATATCTCTTCATTGACTGAAGTTAAACTTTTCTTCAAAGCCAAACTTTTCTGCCAGGGAAGATGGAAGGAGACATTGTTTCCAGGGAAGGACACTGCAGTTAAAAATTGATTCTGGGTCTATAACTATATACTTAAAGATGGAAAGATCAAAGGGAAAGCACTATGGTTTGTCATTTGCACGGAGCACTGCAAGGGTCAAAGTCTATGTTATCAAGAAGGGTATACATGCAAAAAAAGTAGGCCGATACAGAAAAAAAGAAACCTTTTTTGCATTGAGTAAAGCAACTTAATGAGGTTCTTTATCCAAGAATGTTCTTCATCCAAGGGTGCTGAAGGAATTGGCCAGTGTCACTGCAGAATCACTGGGAAGGTTGTTTGAGTACTCATGGTGCTCGGGATGAGTCCCAGAGGACCGGAAAAAGGCTAATGTGGCCCCTATTTTTGAAAAAGTGAGAAAGGATGATCCAGGTAACTATAGGCTGGTTAGCCTCACCTCTATACTTGGGAAAACTTTTGAAAGAAGTATTAAAGATCACATTTATGGGAGTCCAGTAGGAAAAAATAACGCTGAAGGGCAACCAGCACAGATTCATAGCAGGTCGATCCTGCCTGCCTGACCTTGTTTCTTTTTATGACCAGGTCACAAAATGCTTAGATGCAGGAGATGAGGTAGATGTCATTGACTTGGATTTTAAAAAGGCCTTTGGTACGGTGTTGCATCCCATTCTTATAAATAAATTAGGTGATTGTGGCATAGATTACTACACAGTCAGGTGGGTGGAGAATTGTCTTATGGGGAGCACACAGAGGGTGGTGCTGGATGGGTCATTTTTGATGTGGAAAAATGTGGGCAGTGGAGTTCCCCAGGGTTTAGTCCTTGGACCAGTGCTGTTCAAGATCTTCATCAGTGACTTGGATGGTGGTGTGGAAAGCGACACCAAATTATGGGGCAAAGTAAACATGCTGGAGGGCAGGGAGAGGATTCAGGAAGATTTGGACAGGTTGGGAATGAGGGAAGAACAGAATAGGATGCAGTTTAACAAGGGTAAGTGCACAGTGTTACCTCTAGGGAGAAAGAATCACCAACACACCTACAGGCTGGGAGGTGACTTTCTAAGCAGTACAGCAGCAGAAAGGGATCTCAGAGTCATAGTTCACCCCAATATGAACATGAGTCGTCAGTGTGATGAAGCGATAAGTAAAGCCAACTGCGTTCTTTCATGCATTACTGGGTGCATCATGAGCAGATCCAGGGAGGTGATACTTCCCCTCTATGCAGCATTGGTGAGACCGTAGCTGGAGTACTGGATCTAGTTCTGGGCACTGCACTTCAAGAGAGATGCGGATAAACTTGAGAGGGTTCAGAGGAGGGCCACGCGCCTGGTTATGGGCCTACAGTAAGATCCTGCGAGGAGCGATTGATGGACCTGAATCTCTTCCTCCTGAGCAAGAGAAGGCTGAGAGGGGATCTTGTAGCTATCTACAAATTCATTGGTGGGGGAATAGGGGGGCAGCAAGAAATAGGGGATACTCTGTTAACCAGGGCACCCCTTGGGGTTACTAGGAACAATAGCCATAAACTGACAGAGAACAGATTTAGATTGGACATTACAAAAAATTTCTTCAGGGTGAGGGTTGCCAAAATCTGGGAGGTGGTGCTGTCCCCTACCTTGGGGGTCTCTAAGAGGAAACTAGACAAACACCTATCTGGGGTCAACTGACCTCAGCGCTCTTTCCTTCCCAGGGCAGAGGGTCAAACTCGATGATCTACTGAGGTCCCTTCCGACCCTAAAAATCTATGAAACCTATGTTTCTGCACATCACTATACAGTGGGATTCTGTATTCAAATATATGGTCCTTTTCAAAACATCTCAACATCTCATGAATTCTTAGGTACTGTATGCCTTGGAAGGGATGATTCATGAAGTTAGCAAAATGTCAGTTTTATAAAGGGCAGCATAATGTAAATGAAATTAGGACATACATGAGGCGAACAAGGGTGACTCATTAGCACATTAATAAGAATTGAACGGATTGTCTTCTTCCTGTGGATAGCCATCCTACTAACAACCCAAGCAGAGAAAGTGGTTGGGAAGCGCAAGTGTATATAAGAAAACGCTCTCTCTTTTTAGATATATACATTGCCCATCTGCAACCGTAAAACTCCTTGGCTATAATCCCATCAAATATAACAAAGGAGCAGCATGTCCAGTTAGTCCTTGAAAGGGACACTGTAGCGGGGCTCTCATACTGAGCGTGGTTCAGTTATTGGTGCTTGTCTGTAGACCAGTATTGGACATATTAACCAGTCTATTTATAGTTGACTTTAAGCTACAGGAGATGCTGCTATTTGGATGAGACCCTGACTTGTGTGTAGTAAAGATTTAATGGCACTCTCTGGACAAATAGTGTTTTTCAGTTATTGAAGCCTGCTCATATTCCAAGGTCAGTAAGGCCATTATTTATAACTATAACCTTCTCTGCTTTCACTCTGGTGCAATGCTCATTTTTACTTTCTCACTCACGCCCCATATCTGTGTTCTGTAAGGGCCAAGGCGGATAAGGGAATTGAACGTACATTTCTCACAGAAGTTTGAGTTTTGTTGGCTGACAAGTGGCTGGAGACTAGCCAATTTCTCTGCAACTGTCCCTTCCTGCCTGAGGGTTACCATGTTGTTAATGGAACAGTCCTGCTTTATGCCACTGCCCTTCAGGACTTCTACTGGTGGAAGCCACTGTCTCAAGGATGACTTCTAGTCATGCCAAACATCGCACAGAATGGATCTCTACTGGTGAGATTTGGGGCCACACTATCCCTTAATTACTTTTCCCCATATATGGGGTTAAGGCTCCTTTAGGCCACCACAACCTAGTCACCTGACCAAGCTCCTGCCTGTAGGGAACTTCTACCATCAGGTCAAAGAAACAAAATCATAGGTCTTACTGAGCCTCACAGTCTGTTGGGTAGTGCCCTTTAGGCATGTTAGTTTCTGAAGTCAGTAGTCATCTTTGAAACCCCAGCTACCCATTTGCAACTGAGTTGACTGGGAAATCTTCAGCCCAGGTTCAGAGGAGAGTTTGAACTCGTAACTCTATATCTGTCCCACAGAGGCAGACATACAGATCCACCAGCTGATACAAATCCCAATATAGTGTATAGATGCTCACTTTAGTGTCATTATGTTATTATGAGGCTGGCTGGCCATTTCTGCCACCTTCTGATACTGCTAGGATCAGTCCCTGAAATTTTTATTTTTCATTCACATATATCACCACAATGAGTTTATAGCAGAAATTTCCAATTCTACCACATTTCCCTTTGAACTAGATGGAAATCAGGCATTGGATATGGGCTAGTAAAGAGAACCTTATTCCAGTAATGACGAAGCTTACCATAGAACTGAAAGATGAACAGTTTTGTGAGTTGATTTCAAGCTAAGATTTGAAGAGATGCATAAAGGCAGAGCTGGAAATATCAAGGCAAGAACATACTTGTGTTGGTGTAGCTATGTCTACTGTGACCACTAATAAAGAGTCATCTGCGCTCGTGTCTTCACCATGTCATGAATGATCTACGTGTGACTTAGACTGACCTTGTCAATGTTTCACTTTTAAATTGCATTATCAGGAGACCTTCTGAGGACAGCAAGTTTTAGTGGCTATTTTACAACCCAGTCTTGCATAAAACACTAGTCTTAATTTCATTACTCTTAGAGGTCTTCCAAAACTGTGCTAAGAATCCCGGTTATTTTTGGTTGTGGAGCATATCCACACTTAGGGCTTGATCTAACTCCACTGAAGTCAACGAGAACCTTTTCACTGACTTTAGTGATGGGACTGGATCTGGCCTTAAAAATGTTTATCTCACTTGCTGTGTCTATTTGTAAAATCATCCTTTTGTGCTCAGCACACTGGAGAAATCAAATCTCTCTCTCTCTCTCTCTCTCTCTCTTGTTTCACTTAATGTGTGCCATCAGTTCTTGGCAGTTGTTCTTTTTCTTTGCCTTCATCTTTGAAAGCAGAAGACCCCGAAGCATCATCCTCATTAGCAGCTGAATCAAGACGCTTACAGCAGCAAGCTCTGATGGAGCAGTTCTCTTGAGGGAAAGATGCTGTTTCCTGGAAGAGTGCAATAAATACCAAGCATTTATCTGTCAGAGAAAAGATTCATAAACAGTTCTCCTATCAGTTCAGATTATAAAATAATAATATAAATAACCTTATCCATGACAACTGTCTTCTTGTATTTTACACTCAACTTAAAACCAGTCACCACAAACCATACTGGATAGCTAACTAAAATGAAGCAATGGATTAAAATTCCAGTGAGTCACATGAGCTAGGTGAAACTTTGGGATACATGTGCAAATGTCAGATTATAAAAGTGGGACTGCTGCATGTTTTGAGTCTCTAGTGACTCTTATGTCTGTAGTCGGACACGGACTGAATTCATTTCTGAGACAGCAGGCTTCAGGGGAGATGCACATGCTCCCTGATCCCTAGAGGGGTCTCTTCTTTTATGCTTTCTGTTTTTATCCTTCATTTATACCTTGGTTTTCATTCAGAATGCTTTTGAGGCCAACATAAAGATTCTTCTTGGCTTGAACAAGTTTCAGATCTGCAACTTGGGAATGATGAAAGTGGTACTAAGAAAAAGCATTACAAGGCCTTAGTAGCATAACTAGGTTGGGGCTTGAGAGGGGCTCCAACCCCAAGCACCAATTTAGAAGAGGTACCAGCAGCATCCTACTCAACAGAGGTATTCAACAGCCCTGTTCTCCAATGCTCTGCCCAGGGCACTGAAATGGCCATTTGTGTATCCACAAGGTCTCCTTAACTGAATGCTGAGGTAATTACATCTCAGTGGGTGCATCTACATGAGACTTTTACTGCGGAGCTGCCTAATTAGCTCTGTAGTAAATGTCTCACTGTCTACACATGTGGCCCTATTAGGCCACAGGAAACTAATAAACTCTGCAGCAGGGTAGTTGTGGCAGCAAGAGACTAGCTGCCATGGAGAAAGACGAACTGGAAGTACTGGGGAACCCCTGGCAGCGAGACAAACCATCACGTCCAACGCCAGCACTGCAGAAAGAAGCCCTGGCCCCAGTTGCAGCACACTTTGTCAGTGTGTGCCAGCTTTGATTGGCTGGGTGAAGCCCAGATGTTGTTGTAAAGGCAGCATGGACAAAGGTGGAGGGGAGACTGGAAGTGGAAGCCTGCAGCTGGAGGATCACTGTCCAGGCAAAACTTGCCTCGGGAGGGACAAATGGTGGGAACCAAGGCTGTGCCCTACAAATAGATGCTTGGAAGAGCCTGTTGACTTACCTGGAGAGTCCCCATGAAGGATCTGAAGCAGTGAATGGTGTCCAGACAGCGATGACCTGGTTGAAAGAGGGAGAGAGATGGTGTATAACCAGGAGTGAAAGGGGAAGAGAGAGAGGAGACTTTCTCATGAACCCACACACTCTTTATAAGGTATAGAGTGCAGATATTGTGAAAAAAAGGTGCGATACAAGGGAAGAGTCCCTTATTCAAAGGTGGAGGGTTTTGTTTTGCACCCAACTTAACCTGGTGCTTTGAGACTGTCTTTTTTTATTAAGGCTCCAGGCTTAAATTAGGTACTCTGGACTTTTTGGTAAAGATGCTACAGATAGGCAGCTGGACCTACTTACCTGACTGTGACCTCAACACTGGGTTGGTACTATGCTAGGGTGTAGGGGAGGTGGAGCCCCAGGATACATCACCTGACCTGGCCAAGTGGCAGTGCAAGAAAACATAAGACTTTACTCCCTCGCAATACAAAAGTAAATATATCAAGGCATGGCAGAAGAGAGCATTGGGCACCATAATGTTCAGCTTATCAGGTCAAACTGTCCCCTCATAAAGGTGAGGGAGTAGGGAGTCATGGCATAAGAAGTAGACATCTGGCTAGAGAAACATGTGGATGTCTACAGTGGTACTTATAAACACAAGTACTATTCTGTGCTGGAGTTTTTTAGTGTACAGCAGTGTATGTGTAGATGCTGATGGGGATGGATGGGGCACAAGGGTGCTTCAGTGTGGGAGTTGCCTGCTGACTAGCCCTGCACTGGAGCACACTCATGCCCCAGCATGTCTACACATGCACTTTAGTGTTCAGTAGCCTATTTTATTGTGTGTTAAAGCTTCATGTAAAAAAAACATGCGATTACACTAATGTGCAGTAATATAGGCTACTGCACATATAAAAACCATGTGCATTCATTACTGCACATTAAGGCAGCCTAATGTGCATTTCTTTAATACCTCATATTGGAGGCACTAAATTTAATACGGATTAGAAAAAAATCCTTAATGCATGTGTAGACTCACCCAGTGGGTGCTTGTAGGTTTTAAGAATTGTACCCCTCTCTCTGTATAATAGTGATTCTCAACTAGGGTGCTATGGTATGCAATGTTAACCCTGTCAGGTGTATAAACACAATGCATAAGATAAACCCAGAGGTTTCAAAAAGGAATCCATGATGTTAAAACCATACTGATCTGTTGTGACCTTTCTGAGTTCTTTGCAACAAAAGAATTGCAACAGAAGAATTTTTCCATAGTCCAAAAATAAGCATTCTTTTCCAAGGGATGCCTTGACTCTAACAAGAGGAGTCTTGACTGTAAAAAGGTTGAGAACCATTGCCATATAAAATAAAGGTTTCTTCAGCTTGAAAGCAAAAGCTGTTCTCTGTGTACAAAAATATCCCACAATGTCATCTTTTCACACAAGGGTCTTTCCATTATATTGTTAGGAGATCTACAAGCAGATTGAACCCTAGTGAACATCATATCACCCATATACAATACTAGCTTTTTCTTCATTACTTTTAGCAGCTTTTTCCAAATTGTACTGTTATAAAGTTCTTCATTATAAAGTAATTCCTCACCCAAGTCCATGCTCCATTATAAAGTAGACACCACTAAGCTGAAGGATGGTATTGCACTCTGAACTTGCAAGGACAAAGAAGAAGCATCTTGGTAATGGTGTGTAATTTTCCAATAATCTTCTGTTACTCTGTTGCCCCATTTGACATGGACATTTAGTCAATATTCACAGTCAGTTGGGTTGTTTCTGGTATGAGAAAACAATTAATGATGCAAACAAACAGTTTTTGGATGTAAACCTGGGTTTTTACAAAGAATGTGCTTAAAGTCTTGATCTCCCAAACACAGCAAGATAAAAATTCCTTTTTTCACATGGTCCCAGACTATTTCCAACCAGTATTCTACCCCTCTGTCTTCCTGGTTTTCAGGATTACACTACAAGGACTTTTCTGAGAGAAGGAGCCAGCAGGCTCCAAGGATCCCGGGCTAAGCAGGGGGTCAGCGGCCCCGGCCCCGCAGCCCCAAGGACCCTGGCAGAAATTCCCCTTACCCAGGTGTGTTGGGAAGGGAGGGGCCAATATCTTCCCCACGGGTATAAAGAAGAGGCTGGGACCGGAGAGTGGCAGCAACGCAGAACCGGAAAGAGGAGGAGGAAGTGGAGCAGGCCGGTGCCCACCGAAGGGAACACCGAATGCGGGGTTTTGGAACACAGTTGACTGGCCGCTGGGGGGAGTAGGATTGTTAATTTACCAGCAGGAAGCTGGCTGAGCCTGGCAAGAGAAGGGTACCTTAACAACCCTAATAGAGGGGCACTATTGACGTTGGGTACCGTAGTCCCTGTATTAGGAGCACAGTTCAGTAGTGAACTTAAGTTGTTAAAAAGGAATCTCATCAAGCCCTACAAAAGGGCTCTCTGAGAGCCAACAAAGGGGTGCTTGACCCCTCGAAGGTCAAGCTTGAGTTGGAAGGCTGCAGACAGACGGAGCAGCTACACAGATCAGGGGTACCTTCTTGGTTGTCATGTTTGTTTTGATTGACCTTTCTTTTGTGGATTATCTGGGAGGAACTGAGGATACATGGCTGGACCAACCAGTTGGCCACCACCCGGTGGAATGGGCGAGGGTGTAGGGGTGGCGGAGCCCTCAGAAAATCAGGACCTCATGAGACACCGGGGAGATTCATAATTGGACTACACGCTGAGACATCTGAACCAACTCCATTAATATCAAGTCGTGGCAGGTGAAACATACTCATGTGAGACCCCAATTATGGCTGATGACACCCTAGGCAAGTGGCAGGCGGCGTCTGTTAGGTCCACTGGGGACGGCAAACTCCGACACTGATAAACATACACCTTCCCTTTACCCTCAACCTAAACTCAGCGTGGATTCACCAAGGGTAAGTCATGCTTGACTAACCTGATTGCCTTCTATGACTGGCTCAGTGAATGTGGGGTCACCAGTGGATGTAGTGTACCTTGATTTTAAGAAAGCTTTTGATACAGTCTCCCACAACATTCTTGTAGGCAAGCTAAGGAAGTATGGGCTGGATAGAAGATGGATAGAAAACTGGCTGGAGCATTGGGCTCAGCGGGTAGTAATCAATGGTTCAATGTTTAGTTGGCAGCCGGTGTTAAGTGGAGTGCCATGGGGGTCTGTCCTGAGGCTGGTTTTGTTTAAAATCTTCATCAATGATCTGGAAAATGGCATAGAGTGCACCCTCAGCAGGTTTGCAGATGACACCAAGCTGGGGAGAGAAGTAGATATCTTGGAGGGAATGGCTGGGATTCAGAGTGACCTGAACAAATTGGAGGATTGGGTCAAAAGAAATCTTCAACAAGGACAAGTGCTAAGTCCTGCAGTGAAGAGGGAACAATCTCATGCACCAGTGCAGGCCGGGGGTGACTGGCTGGGCAGCAGCTCTGCAGAAAAGGACCTGGGGGTGATAGTGGACAAGAAACTGAATATGAGCCAGCAGCATGCCCTTGTTGCTAAGAAGGCTAATGGCATCCTGGGCTGCATTGGTAGGAGCACTGCCAGCAGGTCAAGGGAAGTGATTCTTCCTCTCTAGTTCAGCGCTGGGAAGGCCACATCTGGAGTGCTGTGTCCAGTTTTGGACCCCCCCCCCCACTACAAAAAGAATATGGACACATTAGAGACAGTCCAGTGGAGGGCAACAAAAATGGTTTGGGGGCTGGGGGACAGGACTTCTGAGGAGAGGCTGAGGGAACTGGGCTGATTTAGTCTGGAGAAGACTGAGGGGATTTAATAGCAGCCTTCATCTCCCTGCAGGGGGGTTGCAAAGAGGATGGAGCTGGCCTGTCCTCAGTGGGGGCAGATGACAGGACAAGAAGCAATGGGCCCAAATTGCAGCATGGGAATTTTAGGTTGGATATTAGGAAGAATTTTATCACTAGGAGGGTAGTAAAACACTGCATCAGGGAACTCAGGGAGGTGGTGGACTCTCTGTCCTTAGAGGGTTTTAATAGGGCTGTGCGAGGCTTCGGACCCTGTTTTGGATGCAGAGAAGCTTTGGATGCTTCAGCATCTGAAGCACCATGTCCGGATCGAAGCGCTGGCTTTGTTAGGCTTTCCAAAGCACTTTGGAAAAGCTTGAGAGCCTCTTCAGAGATCTGGCCACAGGGCATAATGGGGAATCAAAGAAGTATCTATAATGTTGTTGTTTTTTGTCTGATTTAAATGAAATTTGCAGGAGTGGTAGTTTCTGCTGAGAGCATGAAGTCTGCCAAGTTTCAAGAATATCAGTGCAGGGTTCAGGGGGAACTGCACCCCAAATTTTTAAAAGAAAACTCATGTCACGTCTATGTGTTACCCCACAGCGGGGTGAAAACTGTAGGGGTGGTAGCCCCTGTTGAGGTCAAAAAGCCTGCCAAGTTTCAAGGAGATAAGTGCAGGAGTTTGGGGGGAACCGCTCCTCAAGCTGCAGACAAGCAAAACAAGTGACATGGGTGACACTGTGCGTACTAAGGTGCAGCACGGTGACAGCTGCAGGGATGGAGGCCCCTGCTGGGGCCACGAAGCCTGCCAGCTGTCGAGGAGATCAGTGCAGGGGCTTCTGGGCTCTGGGGCCCTGCACCTCTAGCTGCTGACGGTCAAAACTTGTGACATGGGTGCTTGTGCAACTGTGTCTGTCTGGGGGGAACTACTTCAGGCCTGGCTGCTAAGCTACTGTGTTAGCAGTTACCAATTAATTGTGATTCACTCTGGGACCAGCTCAATACACAGTAGCTAGCTAATGTAGCCAGTTAATTACCATCAATTAACACCTAGAAATCCAGAGAATAAGGAGAGGAAAGAATCAATGCAGACAATCAACTGCCCCAAGACAGAGGCAGTCAGTTGCATGAGCACCCATGTCACGAGTTTTGTCTGTCAGCAGCTAGAGGTGCAGGGCCCCAGAGCCCAGAAGCCCTGCACCGATCTCTTTGAGCCTAGTGTTTAAGACCCGGCTAGACAAAGCCTTGCCTGGGGTGATCTAATTGGGGCTGGACCTGTTTTGAGCCGGGGTTGGACTAGATGTGACCTCCTTAGGTCTCTTTTAACCCTCATTTTCTATGACTGTATAAACTTATTTTCCCAAGCCCCCTGGCTCAAACAACAACAAAAAAGTAATCGCTTTATGGTTAATACATTTTGCAGTTGTTTTTAAACTTTTTTCCCCCAGGACTCTGTATCAGTTCTGTGCTCTGAAATGTTTGGAAGTTTTATCTTACTCATTTCTTACAGACTCCACAACCTGTGTGTTTTGCATTCCCACAATCTTGGAGCCTTCATTCATGCTGACTTTTGCTTTGTGTAGCTCTTCCTAATTAATAACTTTCTTGTCTTTGTCTGCTATTTGCATTTCCAGGCCTAGCCTAACTCTTCTTTCACCTAAATGCTTAGCATCATGAAATATGTATTTTATAAACACTAAATTATTTTTCCATCCCTTCCTCCATGAATAGGACATGCATCGACTGAGCACCTGACACTTGAGCGGGATTTGTCTGGAACCTATACAAATCCACACAATGATACAAAATGATTAGGAAAACTGGAGGTAGGTGATTGATTGGCTAATGACAGTTTGGACAGTTCCTATTAGTGCCTAACCTTGATTTTTTTTCCCTGTCAGATTTGTTCTGCTCTGTATAATGGGGCAGTGAATGGTCAGCACAACTCTAGTATTGATATTTAATTTGAAAGAAATCTGAATATAAAGTGGACTCTCAGCACCCAAAGCAGTGTCAGGCCTATAACAGAGCTCACAAACATTGTGGTTTCTATCCAAGCCTAACAAATTCTTCTCAAGTTTGCCTCCTCCTCCTTCTTTTATGGAGAAACTTGGTCTTGTCACACCGGCAGATGATTTTTTCCACCTGATTTAAGAGGCTCTGAATGCTTGAAAAAGCTAGTGAAATAGGAAAGCTCCAGATAGAGATCAGGCTTTAAATCCCTTATCAACCACATTTGAAACAAGGCTTGCAAGAGGAGAAAAACAGCTGGGAACAATGACCCCTGGGAGTAAGCCACAGAGATGGGGCTCACGCTTTGCATTTTTTTGTGTGCAAATGTCTTTGCTGGTTTCCATCAGATAATGGCAGGCATAATTAAGCTCCCTGATTTCCAGTGCTGTTTCTAGTATGTTCTGTTACAGAAATAATCCAATTTTTGCCACAAGGAATTAATTTGCTGGAAAGTGATCTGTCCAATCTCCTTTTTTCTTCCACTTCTTTCCCATCATATTATTAATTATGATTTTTCCTAATCAGTCAGTCTGCTTCCTGACAGCTCTGGGCCAATGTATCACACCTAGTGCATGCTTTCGAATTTCCCTGAGGAAAAAAAAATCTACCAACGTGTAAAAAGAAAATGATGGAAACCTATGGTTAATTGATCCTGGGAATGACAGGAGACTGTCCTTGAAACCTTTTTTTTAGTTTCATATTTTCCGTTTTTTTCCTTTTCCAGTTTAAAACCTTCTTCTCTTCTTTTTGTTGTTATTGGTTTTTTTTTGAAGGTTGATTTATTGCATCCTAGAATTTAAAAAAACCTCCAATTTGCATGAATAGATAATGCCAGTTCTTTAGCTCATGAGTTTATCATCTCATGTACTTTTGCTTCTATAAAGTATTTTTACTTTAGCACTAACTAGTCTCAACTTTCTATCATCTTATCAACTCCTTTTGCACAGTTCACTTACATAGAAAAAAAGTTGAGTACGGTGATATCAGGCTGCTTCATACATTTAAAATGAAGTGGAAACACCATGATGATTTTTTTCTTTTGCAGGGTAGGCTGCAGCTTCCTGTGTATTTTCTCAATATCTTTGCTTTTTGAGATCAGATACGACTCAGAGAGTTCTGATCAGGCTAAGCAAAGCTCAAGCATTTCAGTGTGAATAAGCAGGAAAAATGGAGCTTGAATATCCAAAATCCATCTGAATACAGTTTTGAAGCATCTTGTGGAAAACAGGCATTGGGAAATGCCTTTTGAAGTGTGGTTTTGCTCAGATTAGACACACTGAGAAATCTTTCAAGAACACTTAAAAGTGACTTAGGAGCCTTGACCTTCAAGGTGCTTCCAGCTTGAAAGATTAATTCTGAATGGACTTAAATGGAAACATTTGCACAGATTGAAAGCTGGCTAAAGGGCAAGAGATGAGCAAAAAAGTTAATGATAAATGGTGATATCTTAACTCACAGGGAGGTGTTGGCTGAAACAGAACAGTAGTTAGGGCTGGTTTGAGCTGGGATCTTCATTAAATGAGCTGGAAGAAGAAGTAAACAATAGACTAATTAAAGTGACAGAAGATCTTTAGGGCCCAGTCCGACAGGATATTTTGCTGTCTCCATTTCCACTGACTTCATTAGATGAGGCGCTAGTCACCGTTCTGTATTGCATCCTAAAGTGGGGAGACTGGCCTTGGCTCTAGTAGATTAAGGTGACTGCATTGCTCATGATAGGCTCATTTGTTGTGCATTCAGTGACGGACATGCACTTACAGAGGAGCCATCCTGACTGAGCTGCCTGGGGAAATGAACTTCAGCTCCATGTAAAATCTCAGCTTCTCAAGTATTTTTCAAAAATTCCAAACCAGAATGAAAACCTCAAATCCCAACATTATTAGCAGAGCTGAAATGCCGCAATACCTCCTTTCGTGAGCACAGATGCAGCCTGCAGCAGGATTGTGTTGGCTTTTTTCCATGTAAAATATGATCATAATAATTGCCAGCTCCCAAGCTCCAGGACAGCCAGGGAATCTATTGCCTGGTGAGCAAACCTTCTTGCAAAGTAGATATAGAGGACGGAGAAAAATATGGCCCTGGGAATGTTTTTTTTTTTTTTTTCAATGGAAATAATCCCTTGGAAAATGAATTTTCTGGTAGGAAATCCTTCTGAGAAAAAATTTCCAATCAAATTCACCAATGTGGTGTCTGGGCAGACATTTCAGCAGATGCCTTGGCCCCTGCATTGTGAATGTGCTTACAAAAACATAAATTTCTACTTGTCAAAAAATAACCCCCAAGAGTTTTTGTTTATGGGGAACAGATGAATAGTTCACCTCTTTAAAAGATAAAATGCTTCTAAACCAGCAAGGCACATACATAGGACATGTCAAGGTAGCACGGGTGGTCACGTGTCCTTTCAGTGCTCCTCACTAAATGTATCTGATCATGGGATACAAAGTGCTCATAATTCCCCCCTCATTTTGTATGTTTGTGACTAGCCAGTGACCTGAAACAACTGAGTGATGCTACAGGGCCTGGAAAGCAGTGGGAGGATGTCAGGTGTCCAGGTTGTAGCCATACTGGTCTAGAGGCAAAAGGAATCAAAACTCATGGAAGAGGTGATATCTTTTATTAGACCAACAAGATATTTGCAAACAAATTGTTTTATCTATCTGAAAGCTTTTGGGCATACACACCCTTCATCAGGCATAGGAAAACGCAGAGATCGTAAAATTTCTCCTGGGTAGAAATGAAAATTCATATTTCACAGGACAGCTAAAGGTGTAGTGAAGTCCCCTGCTAGAGGAGTTCATTCTGTCCAGGTTAGGCACAAGAAAAAGTTGAAAAAGAGAGGGTGTTGAAATGCAAGGCTAGCTCCTGTGCACCGGCACCCCAATCTGTGGACACTGTGTCTAACTCTCAGCCTAGCAGCTCACATACATGTACACAGGAAAGTGAAGGCTGCCAGTTCCCTTCTACGAGCTCACAAGGTTGTGCCAGGCTTTACACAGAAAACCTCTCTTTCTAAAGCCCTGTGGATTTGCAGTAAGTCGCACACGCTCTCCAGGTGCTCTGATTCCAATCTGATGCCAAAGCTGTACAACACTTCTGTCAGAGAGGTAGATAACTATCATCTCCACTGGGCAGCTTGTGAAGCTGAGGCAGTGAGACCTTTATAATTGCCTTGCCTGCAGCCATACAATAAGAAGCACTTAGCAATAGGATCAGAACTCAGGTGACCCCAACACTCAGTTCCTTGTTTGTGCCCTCAAGCCGTTCTGCTAATCCAGTCAGCATTATCAATATTAAACTTCACAAAATTGCAGATACAGCATTGCTGCTTCCTTGAGAAGGAATAGTAAGTCGCCTTAAACACTAGTTAAGGAGACACCTTTGGTTCTGTATCACTCATTTAGAAGCCCGTAGCTCCAGGAATGCAAAAAAAACCCAATTGAGATTTGCAGTGGGCGCGTCTACACGTTCATTAATGTGCCCTGATTACTGTGCGTTTAGTTTAGTACTTGTTTAATGAAGTACTAACTAAATGCACAGTGATTAGTGTTACTGTGCAGTAGCACCGGTGCACAGTCTTTTGTGACACTTACTGAGCATTAGCTTCATTACACTGCGCAATTTTTAGCCTCCATGCTACTGCGCAGTGTAATTAGGCTAATGCACAGTAAGCATCTTGTGTAGATGTGTCCAGTGATACTATTTTGCATTTATGACATCTTTTATTTTCAAAACAACCAAACAATAAATTGATATTCATTCTTTTTGCAGAAGTATCAATTCAAGGAAGGGAGTGGGGGGAAACAGAGAGGTTCATATGTTTCATAGTTTCATAGTCTCACAGTAGCTAGGGTCAGGAGGGACCTGATGAGATCATCTAGCTTGACTCCCTGCCACAGGCAGGAATGAATGCTGGGTTCACAAGACCCCAGACAGGTGATCATCCAACTTCCTCTTGAATTTGCCCAAGGTAGGGGTGAGGACCACTTCCCTGGGAAGTTGGTTCCAGATTCTGGCCACCCTAAGTGTAAAATATTGCCTTCTGATCTCTAATTTAAACCTATTCTCCATCAGCTTATTACCATTGTTCCTTGTCACCCCAGTTGGTGCTGGGGAGAATAGGGCTCTTCCTATTTGCTGATTTCATAGACATCAGGGCTGGAAGGGACCTAGGGAGATCATCGAGTCCAGCCCCCTGCCCAAAGGGCAGGAAGTCAGCTGAGGTCATAGGATCCCAGCAAGATAAGCATCCAGTTTACTCTTGAAGGTGTTCAATGTAGGTGCTTGAACCACCTCCAATGGCAGACTGCTCCAGACCTTAGGGGCTCGGACAGCAAAGAAATTCTTCCTTATGTCCAGCCTGAAAAGGTCTCGCAGTAGTTTATGACCGTTCAACCTAGTCATCCCATGGGGCGCTCTGGTGAACAGACGTTCCCCCAGATCCTGGTGGTCACCCCTTGATAAACTCATAGGTGGCCATCAGATCACCCCTGAGCCTGCGCTTTTCCAGGTTAAAGAGTCCCATGGCTCTCAGCCTGTCATCGTAAGATCTGTTTTCCTGACCTCTGATCATGCGCGTGGCTC
>NW_017728949.1:56465347-56467924 GCF_001723895.1 Crocodylus porosus | reverse complement strand
TCGGGGAACGCTGGCTTCTCAGGCCAGGGGGGCCCTGCCCGGGATTTGGAGGGCCCTGCCCTACAGGAGGGGGACTGATGAGTACCCCCTCCTTCACTCCTCTCTCCCTGGGGGGCTGGGCCAAGTAGGGGCCTGGGCTGGGGCTCCCCTGATGATCTCCCCTGATGAGTTTGTAGGCAGCCAACAGGTCCCCCCTCAGCCTCCTCTTGCTCATAGGGTCTGTCCTCCTCATAAGGCCTGTCCTGCTGCCCTCTCACAAAGCAGGTGGCCTCCTCTGAATCCTCTCCAGGCTGGCCACATCCCTCTTAAAGTGCAGTGCCCAGTACTGGATGCAGTACTCCAACTGCAGCCTGACCACAGTCGCATAGAGGGGGAGGATCACCTCTCTGGAGTGGCTTGAGATGCATCTTTGGATGCATGTCAGGGTATGGCTGGCCTTGCTGGCTGCTGTCTGGCATTGGCGGCTCATGTTCATCTTGGAGTCAATGATGACTCCAAGATCCCTTTCTGCCTCTGTGCTTTAAAGAGGGGAACTCCCTCCATACAGCCTGTCTGTATGCTGTGGATTCCTTCTCCCAAGGTGCAGCACCCTGCATTTATCTACATTGAATCCCATCTTATTCTCATCTGCCCACTTTTGTAGTCTGTCTAAATCTATTTGCAGCCTCTCTTTCCTTCAAGTGTGTCCACCTCACCCAACATGTTAGTGTCATCAGCAAACTTGGACAGCATGCTTTCCACCCAGTCAGTTACAGTGGGCTTGTCTACACATGCATTTACTCCGACCTAAGTTTACTCTGGTGTAAAATGCTCAGGAGTAAGTTTTTTTGGGCAGGCAACTACACATTCAGGGATTAGGGAGCAGATTTGCTGCTTTTTGCTCCAAGTTTCCTGCTGCCTGTTCAATGGGCTCCTGCTGCCACTAGGGAGAGCTCGAGGCACTCCCTGAGTGCTAGCTCAGGGGCTGACAGGGAGCACCAGGCCAGGAGACATCTGTCTCCTGGCCCCAGGGGGCTGCCTGCTACAGGGGCAGAAACAATGTCTCCCTGCCTTGGCAGCAGAGAGCTTATGGCCCTGGCTCCCCAGTTAGGGGCAGGGGACTTGGAAAATGCTGCAGGGAAGTGGCACGTCCCAGCCCCCTGCTCTGATCCACCAGTAGGGCAGTGAGTTAGCTGCTAGCTGCCCCATGAGAAGATCAGGGCAGGTGGCTGGGACCTATTCTACCCCTGGAGCTCTTTCCAAACCCCATGCCTTGATCACCTGATTGGGGCACAGGGCTGGGACCTGCTCTTGACCAGGACAGTTTCCATCCCCCACCCCTAATGCTAGGTGGGGGCTTGGGAGCTTGTCCCCTACTCAGGTCTGTGAGCACAGAGTGGGGGGAGGAACCAGCTGGGGAGTTTGTTCCTCCCCACAACTCTGTGAGGGCAGAGCTGGGGGAGGAGCAGGCTGGGGAGCTTGTTCCTCCCCCCATCTCTCCACTCACTGAGCTGAGTGGGAAACAGGTTCCCCAGCCCCTGCCATTAGGGAGCTGCCAGTGCCAGCTCCAGGACTACAGGGCCGCTGCTGGGAGATAAGTATCCCAGTGGCTCTGGGACTGTGGGACCACTGCTGTGAGGTAACGATTTTCCAGCTCCAGCTCCCCAATCTTGATCTCAGAGCAGGGGTTTTGGAGCTCTTTGCTGCTGGAGTAGGGGACATAGTCCCCACCTGGGCTTCTGTGGTGGAGCCCACCCCACCAGCAGGCAACTCCTCATGGCAGGCAGCTATCTCCCACCCCCTGGTGGACAGCTGAGTAGGGGCAGATTTTTCTCCCTGTCAGGTATTTACATGAGCACTATAGTGCCATTACTAATCTTGAGTAAATTTGCTACTTGTATTTGCAGGTATAAAATTTAATTGGGATTAGGGAGGTTTACTGTGTAGTAAGCATGTGCATGTGTAGATGCACATGCTTACTTCACAGTAAACTAGGTTAATGCAAAATTAAGTGTCTCATGTTGATGCACCTAGTGACACAAAAATCACTCAGAAGTGTGCTGCTTCATTAACTAGTGTGACATCCTTCCCCATGATTTGATTGTCATCAAGTATGGCATAGCAGTGCTGCAGTTTATTTACATTACCTGTGCCTGGTTGGCTTCACTTTACTTTTGTTGCATAGTCCTGAAGTCAGAAGACATCCATAAATGGAAGAGCACTGAATTTATAGTCAGTATACAATAATAAAGCTTTGCAAACTCCAGCTCTGTATGGAATACATATATTTCTGCACAGCAAGACAAAGATGTTTATGATCATCAATTTTTTTTCTATGGACTGGTTTAGTGCCATAGACTTTGTAGACTACCAGCATTTGAGTCCCTATTCCTGTGAGTTATCTTGTACAGATGGAGGCCACAAAGCTACTTATGGACCTAGACAGGTTACAAGGGTGGGAGGATGAGAATAGGATGGGATTTAACACCGACAAGTGCAAAGTGATGCACCTGGGGAAGAACAACCGGCACCATACCTACAGGATGGGGAACTCCCTTCTTGTCAGTACAGAGGCGGAAAAGGATCTTGGAGTCGTCA
>NW_017728949.1:56433416-56465112 GCF_001723895.1 Crocodylus porosus | reverse complement strand
GACGGGACCTGAACCTGTTCAGCCTCCACAAGAGAAGGCTGAGGGGGATCTAGTGGCCTGTTACAAACTAGTTAGGGGGGACCATCAGGCACTGGGGAAGTCCCTATTCCCCCGAGCACTACCAGAAGTGACGAGGAATAACGGTCACAAGCTGGCAGAGGGTAGATTTAGGCTAGCTATCAGGAGGCGCGACTTCACTGTCAGGGCGGCTAGGAGCTGGAACCAACTTCCAAGTGCTGGCTCCTACCCTGGGGGGTCTTTAAGACAAGGGTTGACAATCACCTTGCCGGGGTTGTTTGACCCCAGTACTCTTTCCTGCCATAGAAGGGGGTCAGACTTGATGATCTACTCAGGTCCCTTCCGACCCTGGAAACTATGAAACTTCATATCAACTTTTGCAACTCTTAAAAGTTGACATGCTATTGAACGCCACATTCATAGAAGAAACTGGTTTTTCTGACCCTTACTAAGGAAAAATCTTGCTACATGCCAGAAGTGGCCCAGGCCAAAAGCTGGGGGGCACTAGAGCACACCTCCCTGGAGCAGACAGCTTGAGCCAAGGTTAGCTTGCCCACCTTGCTGGGGGGATTTGCGGGGGAGTTGCAAAGCATCTTGGGATGCTGGGGGAATGTGAGTTAACTTGAATCTGGAGGGGATCTGGGACAGGAATTTGATAAACGAATTTAACCTAAATCTGTTAAGTCTAATACTACATCCATACAGGTTTATCTTAAATTTGTTTTGGCTATTTTGAAAGCAGTTTATGTGCACTGAACTTCTGTTGTGTTATAGTTTTGAAACAGTTTCTGATCACTTATACCAGTTTGTGTGTAACTTCTGTCCCTAGCCCCCCACAAGAGAAGGTTCATAGGTACATATCTAACAAGTTGCCAAATAGGTCAGACCTGAGACATGTTAAACACAGCATCCTCTCTCTTAACATGGATCAGTACTAAAGCTATCCAAGATTTTTGAAGAAAAAAGATCACCAAGATTAATGGATAGATTAGAATATGGCCATATTCTATTCAATATACCATAGATAAAGCCTCCAGGCTGAAATCCTCTCTTTCTCTGGTTCAGGAAAGGGGCTTCATTTATGCAGTTAGGCAGGAATTCTCAGAGAAATCTGTCCACAGATTCTCCTTGGAAAATCTGAGTCTAAATTATCATCATCATTATCCTCACTCTTTGTACATGGGACCTTTTCTGCCCCTTGGTGAGAGAGGGGCAGTGGAAAAGAAAATGCATGATGAAGGATGGACCAACAGGAATTATTGGCACCCATTGTAAGGATAAGCACAGCAGTGGGATTTCACTATGATACCAGGAGACAGGAGATGCTGTATCTAGAACTGAGTTGAACTGAGCTTCAGAAGGTACTGATGATCTGCCCAGACGTCCTAAATTGGTGATACGCTATACCTGTGGGACTAGACTGGGAACTGATTTTAGGGGCCCAGCACGCTATTGGAAATCTCTAGGTAGTTTTTAAGAGGCCAAAGACAAGTCAGTACTGAGGTATTTTGTTTTTTTAGTGTGGCTCTGAGTAATAGGGAAAGAGCTGTATTAATTAAACTGTGTTCAGACACAGTAGCTAAAATGGACTGATGAATAAGGTTCAAGAAGCACTGTGAGGAAATAGGAGAGATCAGTAAAATATGCAATAAAAATGGGGAACTGGATAGGCCTGTGTCCTCCTGAAAGCAGAACCCCAAATCCAGGAGGAGTATACCACCTCCCTCCAGTGACAACAAAAGTCACAGTATTATTTATCATTATTATGGAATGGCTACCGTCTATTATATTTATTTTATTTGAAAATGGGACACCTAGCAGGAGTCTGTACTTGGCTATGTGTTCACATAGGAATGCCAAGAATTATGGCCGTTCCAACTTTGAGAAGAGAAAGTGCAAGTCTTTAGCTAATTATCTGATAATGCCTTAAGAAGAGAAAGATTGGGTATGGAAGTGGAGGAAGAACCAGAGGAGGAGGAGGGGAAGGAGGCCAAACCTCAAAAGATGGAGTCAGGAATATGGAATCAAAATTCCTTGGGAGATCTCCTAGAGGGAAAGGGCCTGTGAAATGGGGTTAAGAGAAGACGAAGAGAGGATGAAGGAAAGGATACAAGAACGAAAAAGGCAGGAGAAGAGGGAATGGAATGGGGTACCCTACGTCTAAAAAAGAAAGAGAGAGACAGGCAAGAACAACAGGAAATGAGGAGATGTGTGGGGGTGGAGGAGGGGTGCACAGGTCTCCCTCACCAAGGGCAGTCACCCAGCCCTACCCCAGTCCCCTCTACAAGGCCTGGATCAGGTGGAACAAAAGGTTAAGGAAGCATCCCTACAGGGGCGTTCTCTCCAAGACTTTGTGCAGACCATACAAGGAAAGCAGAAGGAGGAAATGGGTGAACAAAGAAAAGGAAAATTACAGCGTTTTTCAGAGCAGCATGGCGGAAAATGAGAATCTTGCTTGTTTTCCAGTGTCTGGGTTTAGAAACAAGAGACTGTTTTAAAACTGGCTCAGTGAGTTAAGACAGTATTATTTAAATAAAGGAGAAAAATGAATTAGGGGAGGATGGAGCAACAGGAACCTGGAAAAACCACAAATAGACTTCCTAGTACAAGGAGAAGAGACTGCAAATCTTGTTAAAGAGGGTGAAACAAGTGGCATTTACATGTCTATTCATGGCTCGGTGTATTTTTTGGACAAAAGGATGTTTTAAATTCAGGGGCAAAGACCCCTTTACTGTAATCACATGTTAACAGTGAGGGAAGGGCAGGTATAGAGTAGGTCTCAGAGCCTGGGTTTTTTTGTTTACAAGTTACAGATAGATAGAGCTCTCCTGGGGCTGTGCGCTTAATAGTCATGCCTTCTCCATCGTGTTCATTGCCTTGGTCTGAAACAAGAAATTAGCTAATTGTGTGTAGAAAGGGGGGGAAGAGATACAGAAAAATGGCAAGAAACTGCATATTTTGGGGTGTGCTTTGTCGTTCAGAGTTTATGTAAACACAGGGCATGTCTACACATTCATTAATGTGCAGTGATGTTAAATTTTGTGCTTGTATCATCAAGTACCAAATGCACAGCAGGTGCTGTACTGCATTAGCATGATTGCACACTTTTCGTGTGACACTTAATGTGCAGCAGACTAATACTACTGAGCATTACTGTATTTGCATGGTTTTTGCCACCAGTGCTAATGCTCAGTTTGCCATAGACATTAGGGCGGGAGGGACCTTGGAAGATCTTCAAGCCCAGCCCCCCACCCCAGGGGCAGGAAATCAATTGGCAATTGAATCAGTCTACTGCACATTAGGTGTCTTGTGTAGATGCGCCCACAGAGAGTCAGAATTTATGTTGTTCTTGTTTGGGATTTTTTTTTGATTAATGAAAAATTTGGTTTTGGTACTTTTATGTAATGAAACAAATACAAATGCACTTTAGGGGTACTGGAGCCTTGTTCTTAGTCTCCTGGTCCCTCCCCTTGATTCCTAGTTTCACGGTTCCTGTTTTCTGCCTAGTATTCGATTCTTGCTTGCTTGTTCCTGAACACTTGCTCCTGGTTTTTGCCTACTGTGCAAGCTCCTGGCCATCTATCAGAGCAGGAAGGAGGTGCTGGCTGGGGGGAACCAGGGTGACTGTGGAGCTGTCTTTCTTTCTCTTCTCCATGCACGTGTCTGGGCAGAGTTTTACTGGGTTGTATACACAAGCTCCTTAGATATGTCTGAAGGGCATCTTGAGTAGTGGCTTCCCTCAACCAAACCTTGTTCATAGAGCAAGAATGGTTTCTTGGCCTCTGTCCCCCTGAACTTTGCTCCTGTGAAGGAACCAGTCACACCAAGATGTTGGCATGTAGGAAATAAGCTGTATTGATTTGGCCTAACATTAGTATTAAAGTTGGCCAGATTTATTCAAGCTTGCTCATAGAATCATAGCAAATGAGGGTTGGAAGAGAGCTCAGGAGGTCACATCCAGTCCAACCCCCTGCTCAAAGCAGGACCAGCCCCAACTACATCACCCCAGCCAAGGCTTTGTCTATTCGGGTCTTAAAAACCTCCAAGGATGGGGACGCGTCCACCTCTCTGGGTAGCCTATTCCAGTGGTTTACTACCCTCCTCATGAGGAAAGTTTTTCCTAATATCTAACCTAAGCTCCCCTTCTCATTGACAATGCAATCTGTTTTTTATTCTGTGCCCATAACCACTTGTTGGTGGCTGCTTCTCCTTTGACTCCCTAGCTTATTGATTGATTACCCTACCTCTTGTCTCCTGTCCTTCATGCCACTTGTTTGTATAAATGCCCAGTCCCTTTCTGAACCTTACAAACTGTTTGACTTCAATGACATCCCATAGCAATGAGTCACACATTCAGGTTATTTCTGAGTCAAAATAGTCAGGACCTCAGTGCCTTAGAAATACTAAGCACTGGGTAAGAAGCAGATAATAGAAAATTGTACGACTAGGACCCAAACTTGGGAACTGGTCAGACATCCACACCTACACGTCACCCATATTTGATGACTGGCCTGCTAGATCCTATCCCTTCTGCCTCCCTCAGGCATCAAGAGCCAGGCATTTTATTCAGGTCTTCTGTGGTGGGACTGCCAATGTCATTCAAGAAATTCTCAGCTGGCTGAATAGCACTAAAATTCATGCCATTCAGCAAATGTGTTATTTGATTCACCATCCCTAAAGAATGGGCTTGTACATTACAATTGCCACTGCATCAACCATAAAGAACACATCCACAGGTCTATGGCTTTTATGGCCATTTCATCTTTTAATAGCAATAACCTTGGTGCAGGTATTTTTTTTTAAGTGAATAAAGGCTAGCTGACATTATCAGGTAATGCAGTGGAATGCAAGTGAGAGCTGCTGGTAAGGAAAAAGAAATGAAACTGGGGAAGGGAAACCGAAAACAAAGGAATTTAGATTGACAATGAAGATACTTGATGACAATAAAAGCAAAGTGCTTATTGTCTTGAGTAGCGAGAACAACGGTCGAACAGGATGCAGTGGAAATACAAATTGCAGCTGTGCAGTGACAGTCAACGAGGGATGGAGATTTATTTAAAAGGTATTTCCTGGCAGAGACAAATGGGCCTGGTTTGCTTATTTAAAATGCTGCTCCCTAGGATGGCCTCCAGAGATACCTGTCGCATTTCCCTGTGGACCCGCAAGAGAGAGTGGCTGGTGAAGACTTAATGTTTGATACGCTTTCAGATTACTATCATACTCTCAAAGGAAAGCTTGTTTTTATATCCATTCAGGCTCCCCCCCACCTTTTGTCCTTTCAAAGGTGAATGCAGCGCTGTCAAAAGCTGCGATGTCGGGAGCCCCGATGTCTCTCCTTACCCAGAGAACAAGCACGGCGGAGACAGCCAGAAGGTCAAGCTTCTTTCACAGGTCTCTACTGATAGGCCTCCATTCACACATCTTGGGGTGAAAGTGCATCACAGTCGCTATGGAGAATTCATTCTCTTGCCTCTCTTCGAAGACTGTCAACCAGGCTGCCAATTAGTCTCTCCTGCTCAGCGATGTAGATACATGCCTTCAGGCAACTGCACGGACACCACCCACTCACTTCTGCCGGCTGGAGCCATCAAGCAAGTTTTCAATCAGGACTGACCTGTGCTCCACAAAACTTTCCGCACCCCAGTCTCAGCATTTCCACAAAGCATTTGCTTAATTTGCAGGCAGGGAAGCAAGGACAATTTATTCTTCCCACTGGAGCCAGGTCCCGTAATTGATAGCACAGGCTGACCATGTTGAATACACTGAGGGTGTCTAGTTCTTGCTGCTAGAAATGAAAGGCCAGAACAGTTTCCATCCCTGAATTAGCCTAACCCCTAGGCTCAAGTATCATCCCCAGTCTGCAACTCTCTCTCTGGATCAGTGACTCTTGAATTCCTTTATTCAGGAAGCCCTGCCTTGTAGTCCTTCCCATATCCGAAAAGGCCTAAACCCCGGTGGGTATGGTGCTTTTCTTGGAAGGTGGTTTTTGCATTCCTCAGGCTTTGGAGGGAAATAAAGTCAGGTCTCCCAATCCTGGGTGAATGCTCTAACTACTAGGCTATTTTATGAAAGACGCATGCTGCCTCTTCTTCTAGCCATGCTTTAAAAGAAAGCAGAGGCCCCATCTCTACTGGGTACAGAGTTTCATAGTTTCATAGTCATTGGGGACTGGAAGGGACCTTCCAGGTCATTGGGTCTAGCCCCCCTGCACTT
This sequence comes from Crocodylus porosus, assembly GCF_001723895.1. Taxonomy (NCBI): domain Eukaryota; kingdom Metazoa; phylum Chordata; order Crocodylia; family Crocodylidae; genus Crocodylus; species Crocodylus porosus. Next base: position 56,458,881 of record NW_017728949.1, on the reverse strand, counting down.
GGGCAGGAGAGACTGCTTTCAGCTTGTGGATTTGATGAAGGCAAAGTAGACTTGGCTTTAAGCTAGGTGCTGAGTTGCCAGAACTAAGGTGCAGAGAAAAACAACCCGGGAAGCTTTAAAGTCAAAGGCTATATCGCCTATATGGTGCCTCCGGGGTTAGCAGGCACTGAATGGGATTCTCAAGATTGGCATTTTCAGGATTTAGGCACCTAAATCCCATTTTCATCAGCTTCATCCTCTCTGGATCTCATACTAATCCCTTATAAACTCAGCCACATGAGGGATGATATTGGACAACTGCCCAACTAATGCTTTGCATTATGCCTACAGTATATCTGCTACGGCTGTGTCCCAGCCTGGGGCAGAGAGTTTGGGGGGCATTTTGCATTTTGTTCAGTGAGAAAGAAAGGCATACCACCTTTTCCTAAAGATGCTTTATTTTTGTTCTTTTCTTGTGTAGTCCTTTCAATCTAAAAATAAAAGTCAAGGAGGCTGAGAATCTATTTTGATTATTGTGCCTGAGGCCAATTATAACCGAAGGCAAGGACCAATGGCTAAAATCTACAGCTAAACAAATTCAAGCAAGGCATAGGATACAAATCCTTAAAACAGGGTAATTAGTCACTGAGTTATGACAGACTCACATCCATTGTGGTTTAGGCACAAAAGGATGTGAGACATAGATTGAGACACGGGTTACATAGGGCTTGAACAGAATAAACAGAAAGACTCTGGCCAAATATTTTATAGTTGCAGTATAAGATTAAGGGAGGCTGATAGATAGACAGATGGGGAATAAAGAAAAAGCAGTAGGAGTATTAACATAGAGTTTAGGTTTGGATATATGGCATCCCCTTGTTATTTGGATTTCTTTAGAGGCCAGAGTCCTATGGAAACTGTGTCTATTTTGTTCTCTAAAAGCCTTCGGATGCTTTTGAAAGCCACCCTTTTTATTACTTTGCCCATTACATGTTCTCCTATCTCCAGCCACAAACCCAGCCTGGAAACCAGAAATCCATTTGCTCACATGTAATGATTTGATGATGAATCATAGAAAATAAGGGCTGGAAGGGACCTCAGGAGGTCACATCTACCCCCTGCTCAAAGCAGGACCATCCCCAACTAGATCATCCCAAACAGGGCTTGCTGAGGTGGGTCATAACCCGTCCTGGTAACCCATTCCAGTGCTTCACCACCCTCCTAGTGAGAAACTTTTTCCTGATATCCAGCCTAAACCTCCCTTCCTGCAACTTGAATGAAGGAGGATCTAACTAATCAAGTAGTAATTCAGCTGGTGATGCAGTAGTTTAAACAGACCCCAGATGCATTAGCTCAATCATACTACAAGTAAATGCTTTCTTTTTTATCTGTAAAACCAACAGCTATGTCCTGAAATGCATGCAGGGACCATATCCACTGAGCAATATGGTGCTACTTCCCAAACTTTTGCTTTTCCTTTTCTTAACTTTTTTGTCCATAACCACTCTTGAAAGTATCCCCAGGTAGCTGCCAGTGCAATACAGCTTGACCTTTACTTGAAAACCTATTTCTGCAAGGTGACAGTGTTTTATGGTCCCTTGGGTGGGTTCTGAAGGAAGGTCTCCCTGTACAGTTTTTTAATCAGAGAATCTTGAGAGCCTGTTGAGGAAACTAGAGGAATCAGAGGATAAAATAGGACACTGGGAAAAGTAGAGGTTTTTTCTAAAGTCATCCCCAGTAAATGCTGCACATTAACGTATGAGGGTATCCGCCAACTATCTAAATGGCAATAAGCTAAAATCAGCATGGCAAGATGGGATTTGCAGAAACTCTCATCCCTGGCTTAATATCACTGCTATTGAAGTCAACAATTTTATTAGTGACTTCAACAGGTTCAGAGGTAGTGTACCACAGAGTGCCACTACATATTGAGTGCAATTAACTTGAGTTATGTACACCCAAGTTCCTCCTCTTGAGCTGAGCCAGAGTGGCCACACTACAAAACAACACTTAGTTTAATTTTTCCTTATTGGCACTATTTTCACTCATGTATATCATTGTATTTTCTGGGAGGAGGCATATCTTCTTTCTCTTCCTCTCTAAAAGCTTTGTGCTTTCTCCCAGTGAATTTCGACTGTGGGAAATCTTGTTTGCCATTTTTGTGCACATGACTGATATCCTGGTTAGTCATTAGAAGACTACCTGGATTCAAGAGGTATACTGTATCCACAAAGCAGAATGGGCAGACTAGCAGCCAACAAGATGCACTTACAGTAATAGCCTGTATCTTCCCTCAATCCATCAAACTTGAGATAAGGCATCATCACTCTCAGATAAGGGCATTTTGGGTCAAGCTATTGACAACACTGGAGTGTTAACTTTGAAGTGGGATTTGCAAGTACTTTGTGTCCAAAGCAGGAGGCAATCATTTAGCCAGGTCAAATATTACATGCATTGCAATCTAGGCTGTAACCATCTTTAAGTAGCTGAGAAATAGGGGGCAGCACAATTGTCTCAGGTGGGAAATCTCACACTCATTCTTCTCTTTTAGTGACTGAGCAATGATACGGCACTAACAGGTTGTCTGAGATTAGATTTTCTCGCTAGGTTTCCTTCAACAAGATTTAGGTTGCTCTAATGAAAAGTCGTGCTCCCTATGAAGAGGACAAAACAAGACAGGAAAACATGTGGATCAGCTGGCATTACAGGGACATTAGAAGGAAGACTCCACTCTTCACTGGTGTTTATTTTGCAACATTAAATTTCCAAGGCTGTGTGCAAAGAGCATAAGAAAGCAAAGATTTAATAGGGATGTTTAGAATCAGGCATAGCAATTCATATCCCCGTGGGTTAGGAGGATAAAAGGCAGCATTTTGATCATTTTCTAGTCTCACTTTGTAAAACAGGCAATAGGGCATCCATGAATTAATTCCTACTTGAACTGGAGATATCTTTTAGAACAAAAACAAACTTGACTTTTATTTAAAAGTGTCCAATCCTGTGGAATCCACTACAATGCTTGATAATTTGTTCCAGTCCACAAGTGCTCACAACATTTGGCATCATATTTCTAGATGGCATACGTCTAGCTTCAACTTGCAGTCCTTGGATCTTATTATACCTCTGTCTGCTAGTCGGAAGAGCCTGTTATCATCACTTTTCTGCTCCCTGTGTTAGCGCTTATAGAGTGTGATCAGTTAGTCCTTGACTTTCTCCTTGGTAAATTAAGCCCCTTGATTCTTTCACTATCCGACAGGTTTTCCAATCATTTAATCATTTTCTTGGCTGCTTTGGGGACTTTTTCCAATGTGCACACATTAGTTTTGTATTGTGGACCAGAATTAAAAGTTAAGCATATTACATCAAGGCTATGAACTTTATCAGTGAAACCAGGGGGGGGTCTCCTAAACTTATCTTGTGTCTAGCACAGGGAACAAGGAAGCTGCAGTGGCAGCTGAAGCTCTGGCTCTGACTGGGATCAAGTGTTGGCAGCTCCAGGTCCCACCATGATGGAGCTGGAGCTGCCGCACGCTCTACGTTGTGGTGGCAACTCCAGCTCCAGCTCCAACACGGGGCAGGCAATGTTGCAGGGGGTGGCAGCTAGGGAGGTAGGGCCACAGTGGTACAGATGGGTGAAATGGGCAGAGGGTGACTGGAGTTGTGTCAGCCTTCATTTACCCTCCTACTGTCAAGCACCATGTCCACCAGGACGCAAGGGCCAGATGCTGTGGCAGGCCACTTCCCCCAGCCACGCCGAGTCCAGTGTCTCTGCGGGGCTTGTTTTGGACATGACTGAAATAAGCTAAAAAAAAAAGATAGCAAATTATTCTGATAATATGTCTTCCATAAAACTATGTTGATTGGCATTAATTGTGGGCTTTTCATTATTTCTTAATTGAGGCTTGTATCAGCTGTTCCATTATTTACTCAGGATCAATATCAGAAGAGTAAGCCTATAAATACATAGGCTATTTAATTTATTGTTTTTAAATATTGGTGCATTTAATTTTCTTTCAGTTCCTCTGGAAGTTTTCCAGTTCCTTTAAAGCTCCTAAATGAAAGTTCTCTTGGATCTGATTATTTTAAAATACTTAGTTTAATAGGTTTCCCCCGCAACATTTCCCTTGCTTTACTGTTATGTTGGAAACTATTTCATCATTTCACCATGATAAAACTACATCATTTGACTTTTCCCCAAATACATAATAGAAGCATTCACTAAACACTTCTGCCCTTTTTTCATTTACATTCTCTCATTTTTAGCTAGTAACAGACCACAACAATCATTAGAAGTAGGATTCCCTTGATTCTTATTATATTTGGAAAATCTCCTTATTAATATCCTTAATTCTGCGGACTCTAGATTTCACTTTGTCCATTTTTGCTTCCCTTATTAATTCTCTATTTTTTCTTAATTTGTTTTACGCTCGTTACTATCAATTCTCCCTTTCTTCCATTTATTACATGCATTTGCACACATGCACTTCCCTCTGCTGTGGTTTGTCCTTCTTCCTTAATTGTGCAATGACTTTATAGGGATGAAATAATGCAAATGTCCATTTTGAACGTCTCTCCCACCCACATAACTGTGCTGCTAAACTCTTTAATAAATTGAAATACTTCCTTAGTGATCACAGTCAGCTGCTGGTAATTTCAGTACTAGCACAGTGTTGCACTTGCCTGGGTGGCTAAAAGGACGTTTCAATTTTCTGGGTCAAAATAGGCTGTCGCTTTCATCTCTCTGTATAGAATCCCCCTTTGGTTTTATTTTATTATCACACATCTCACTGTATTTCTGTATTTGCCCTATGCATTTCGTTGCCTACTGCATGTGGCCCCACTTCTCACCTGACAGGTGCTGCCTTTTGTGGTGAGTTCCTATTATCTCCCCCCATGTAGGTGCTCCCAGTTCCCGATTCTCTTCCATTTCGCACAGGACCCTGGTCTGACCCCATGTTCCTCTTTACATAAAAACGTTGTGTTTTTTTAGCCCTAAAATTCACGAGAGCCTGAGGATGACTAGTATGGGGCAGCCTTCCTTTGAGCTGGAAATTCTCAGCAACTTGTAGGACCATGTCCCGGAAAGCATGAGGAAGCGAAATGCAAAACTCTCACACTTTTGGGTCAGAGATGATCCCTGTTATTAGAAATATGCTATTTCTTAGTTGATCTAATAAAAAGGTATCGTCTCATATCATTGCATATTTCTTAGTTGGTCTAAAGAAAGGTATTATCTCTGAACCAAGAGGTCTAGATTTTGCATTTCTTTTTGTGTCAGACCAACATGACTGTCAAATACATCCCTGAGGAAGCAGAAGTCTGGTTTTTTTCATGGGAGCTGAAACTGCCCCTTCAGAAAACTGCATCACCTGGAAGGGATGCTGGTCTGGATTCATGGGGCAAGTCTGTGGTTCTAGGGAGTCATTCTGGCACCTTCAATTTAATAGTGATGTGAAAAGACTTGGACTGTGCATCCTGTTGGAACATTTAAACGCACCTTGTGATCCCCCTGTTGCTTCCTCCATTTCCTCCTCAATGCCTTTTGCTTTCCCTGAGAATATAAGCGTTTTCTGTATTTGTTAGGAACTGGGATTTAAGTGTTTGCTTCCCATTGATCCATGCAGAAATGACACCAAATCAAAGCGGCTAAGCCTGAAACCAAATGTGTTAACCAAACACATCATGAGCTAATGACTTTCCGATAGTTAAGGTGCACTTCTAGATGCCAACGTTTCTGCGGGAAAAAAAAATGAGATGCAGCATCAGGGCTGGTTACAAGGGGACTGATCCAATGCCTAGCGCATTTATTTTCTTCTGCTTTCTGATTGCTCGGCGTTTGGATGCCTTTTAATTTCATGCTCATTGCAGCATGGCACGGGTGAAATGCAGGCTCCGAAAGCACCGGGTGAGGCTTTGTAGGCTGCATTTTGCAGGAGGACAGACGAGCTGGTCACAATGGGCCCTTTCCTGGCTTTGAAATCTGTGAAATTATACAAGCTGCTTTTTACCTCAAACAGGGAAAATGCAGTCTGCATCAAATCCACTCTCTCCTCTTGCCCTTTCCCTTCCTCCTCAGCTATCACGGCTACTTTTAACTGAATACAAGTGGCAAATAGGTCTCCAGCTGAGCTGACTTCCTTAAATAGGCCTGAACAATCTTTTCCCCATAGACTCAGAAGACCCGGGGCGTGGGTTGTGATTGAGTACATAGATCTGTCTGAAAGAGGGCAGCTTGCAGAGGATATTTCCCAGCTGTTTTCTTCTCATGGCGTACTGCGGGAATGCAGCCGACAGAAGTTGCACCATCAAGTCAGAAGAGGCGCGGAGTATAAAAAGAGGAGGGCTAACAGGTGGGTGGGTAAGGTCCTGCTTTGTTTGGGATGGAGGGGAGGTGAAAGGAAGTCTTTATGTATTAACTTCTGATCAAAGGCAATGCTTTCTCTCTTTTTCACTGCGGTAGTTATTCCCTGGATTTTAATTTGGAGGGCTGCTTTGCATATTTTTGCCCTTATTTGCCTTTTTTGGGGTGTGGGTTCAGAATGACGAGTCACAAGAGTCAGGGTGGAGGCTGCTTCTTCAAGCTGTGTGCATACAGACCAATACCTTAGTAGAGCTTTGCTCAGGATTATCAAAGGTAGCTAACATGCAAATAACTTGTGCAACAGTGTGCTCTACATGCAGTAATGGTCATCTCCTATTAGTCCCTGCCCTTAGTGCTTGAACCATGGGTGGGATCCTCCAGAATGGAGGCGTGAGGCACGGGGGGCTGCTCATTTGAGCAGAAATGCTTTCCTACAAGCATACCCCAGACAGCAGTCACATTCTCATTGGAGGGGTGATATGTATAAGATTTAGTTGGTACTCGATGCAGTTTGATCTGAGCCAGGAGGAAGAGTGGGTTTCCTTCTGAATCCTGTGTACTGAGTCCTTCTGAGGTGAGGAAAGGACTTGCATTTTAGAAATAGCTAAACTCCCAAGTCATGGGCCACGTGCCTTTTTGCGCTAAGGGATGCACAAACTCCAGATCTGGAAGATGGATGTGTCCCAAAGAGTTTACCTCTAATTCCTTCATCCTCAACCAGGGTGCCCTGGGGTGCCCTGACATCCTTTTGGGGGTACCACACAATGTTTCACAACACGATTCACAAAATGAACCCAGAGTCTTCAAAGAGAAAAATCACAGCAGGCCAGAGTGGAGTTTCTTTTTTTAAACATTGTGGATTTCTGAGTTCTTTGCAACAGAAGAATCGCTCCATCTTTCTGTAGTCAAAAACAAATGAAAACCTAGAGTTGGCATTTTCTGAGAGGTGCCTCAAATCTATTGAGGGGTGCTTTGAATCTAAAAAAAGGCTGAGAAGGAGCCACTGTTTGAACTAGAAAGAAGATGGGTGCACGGACTGGAGGCAGGTAGATTATCCCCATTCCCTTACAAATTGGCCATAGAAGTTTTTCACCGGGGGCTCCTGAGGAGACTTTCAACATATCCTTGTAGAACCTATTGGAATCTCTTGGCAGAGCCGACTTCCACCAAGGTTATTTCATGCTTTAAACCATATTAATTAAGGGGGCGAGAGGCACTTCCCACCTCTGCTGCAGAGAACAGTATTAGCAAGAATGGTCTAAAAATATTCTGAAGGCAAAAAAGTGACTCCTGACTTAAACTTCTTGAGAATGGAGAAGAGGCGAACAAAAAGCAAAAGCATGTTCTCTGCTTCACACCTCCCTATGCAGAGCTCCTGAATGCATTACACTGCTCTTCCTGCTCCAACTGCTCTGATGTTATGAAAGCTCCAAAAAACACACCCTGGGAAGCACGCTCAGCTTTACCAATGGACCCACTAACTGATTCCTCTCCCTCCCCCAGTCCCCACTTATATCTAATTTTTATAGTACAAAGATAATAGATAGGCATTTGGTCTATGCACGTTGTGCTCTAACTATTAGCTGATTGATTCCACCTTCCTCAGCGCAAGTTCTCATTTACACATTGAAAGACTTGGATCCTCTGGTGACTGGGCTGCTTTGCTTTGTCGAAGGAAACAAACCATTGGGTTGAGGGCATTCTTGATGGGCTAGCAAGGGTGAAACAGAGAGTCTCTGTTCCATCGTCAAGTTGTTCCTAGTGGAAACACGTAAACCTCCAAGCCTTTCTCCCCCTTGTAGCAACATTGAATATCTACCATTGTGCACATCCACTGCCTTTAGAGTGAAGTGACATGTTACACTTAGACCATACTCAGGACCCTTAAAATGCAACAATACACACATTAAAGCTCATTGAGATGCTCAGAGGACACTTGGAACAAATGGATATAACCCCACTGCAGGCAAGAGTTAATTCTGGGGCCATATTTGCCTCGCTTGTGTTAGGGTAACTTCAGGTAGCTTTGCAGAGATGAAAAGAGCAACTTGTAGTCCTCCAGCATCCCACGATGCACCACTTCCAGCCTACCCTCCCCCAGAACAGGGATCAAGCCCAGGTGTCCTGGCTCCTCACCAGCCCCCTGCTTGCCAGCGCTCTAGCAGCAGATCAGAGCTGTGCAAGCAGGAAATGGCATTAACCCTTAATGCGCAAATACTCACCACACGATCTAACATGAACACTGCTTAACATTTCGAAGATTTAGTATGGTCTAAGTGTAATGTGTAACTTCATCCTTAGCGCTGAATGCTGCAACCGATTCAGTGCCGGGGAGGAGAGCAGCTGACCTATTTGTCTTATGACTGCATCTGCTTTTTGGTAAGAGCTGATATCGAGAACTGAACAGAGGAAGCTATTTGCTGAGCAGAGCAACAATAAAACATTTTACTGGTCCTTTGGACCCAAGAATAAGGTGACATATTCTTAAGGCTATGATGGTCTAGAAAACATTCAGGGAGCAAGGCAGACAAGGTTCTTTGGGTAAACCGATTCACATTTACCCAACGAGCCTTGTCTGCCTATGTTCTTAGACCAACACGGCTACAACCTACACCTCTGATTCAAGAAGCAAGGGATTTTTAGGTGGTTTCTTTTTATTGGGCCAAATGCATAGTTGGGAGAAATCTCAGACTAGCCTTTGGGCAAAAAGTACCCTTCTTCAGGTCTGGAAAAGAATCAGGTACAACCTAAGTAAAATGCAAGTTAAAACAATGGCTTCTAATATATTCTTAAGGGTCAAATATTGCCACCTTATCTGTTAACTTCTATTATACATATATAGAGATCACTCTCATGACACTCTTCTCCTTTTGAATAAGGCTTGTAGCATTTTCTCTTGTTTAATTTTTGTTGCTTGCCTGGTCGAGCTCACACTTTAGCCAGCTGTTCCAGGCTGCGACATCTTAGAAACCCAGCACCCAGACTGTAAAAGGCTAAGGAAATACATTGCAATAATTTAGATATTTCAGAAAAGCAATCTTCAATGCACTGCATGTATAAAGTGATTGTCTTAATAATTTACATCCTTCCATCACTGCTCAATGGTTTCACTACCTTGGGTATCTCCTCTTCATTGACAGCTCTTACAGGAAGTATTTGCTGCATACTGACCATAGCCCAAATTTTATAGCTGGGCTACATTGCTTTTATGGACCAATTGAAAATAATGACTCAGAACATCTCACTGGGCTTTAATGAAGTCCAGATCAGACACCAACCTTCTCAGACAAAACCCACATATAATATGTGCAGGGTCCTGTATTGTCTTTCAACTATGCCAAGCCATATAACAACAATATTTTCAACACTTTATCAATCAGTCTTTTAAATCTGTTGTTTTGCTATTATGTATGGATCTTGTCTGAGAAAGTTGGTGTCTGATCTGGACTTCATCAAAGCCCTGTTCTGAGTCATTATTTTCAGTTGGTTCATAAAGGCAATGTAGCCCAGCTATAAAGTTTGGGCTATGATCAGTATGCAGCAAATGCTTCTTCTAGGAGCTGACTATGAGGAGATATGCCAAGTAGTGAAAGCATTGAGCAGTGATGGAAAGGATGAAGATTATTAAGACAATCACTTTATACGTGCAGTGTTTTGAAATTAGATTTTCTGAAATATCTACATTATTGCAATTTATTTCCTAAGCCTTTTACAGTCTGGGGGCTGGGCTTCTAAGATGACGCTATGCCTCTACCCTATCAGAGAGAGGTCATTAGGATGCTCAACCTCTTGATTCCCATATGTGAGCGCCGTAGACCTGGAGACAGTGAAAGTGTTTCTTTGGTCTGACAGAGGTTGAGTTATTTGCTCTTACAACCATGTTGCAAGTCTCTCCCACTTTTTCAGAGGAGAGTAGTAGGGTTGAAAGGGTTTATCTGGGTCCCTGCTCTTCTTTATCTGTTTGCAAAATGTTTGTCATCAGATCATAAAATGTATGCACGTATTTAAGATTTGAGTAGGAAAATTCAAGATCATTTATCCTCTTGTGCATCTAAAACACAATGCTAAGGGCTGATATTTCACATTCAGGTGTTAAATTGACACTATTCCATCATTCCTTTGATACTCTTTAATCACACATTGATCAGACTGTAAAAATAAGCCAAGCTTTGCAAGCTACATTTTGGGGGAAAATGTACACCAAAGAACAGCCAACCTGAGTCTGACAAATGATCCTACTTGCCCAGTGTCTTGTTTCCAACAATGGAAAATAGTGGACGCTTTGGAGAGTGTAGAAGAAACATGAAGTGATCAACTCCTCATCATATCCTCTCAGTTACTAAAAATGATAGAGTTAGGGATGGGGAAATCAAAATTTTCTTCAGGCAAATATTCAAGTTTGAAAAAAAAATTTTTTTTTAGAGTTCAAGGGTTCAAAGATCAATGGAAAGTAAACATCAACATTTTTGATCAAAGGCAATTTCAATTAAAGTGAAGATTTTGTATTATAAATAAACAAACAAACATTTTCACCATTTTCTTAGTGCTGCCTTTAAAGGAGGGACTTTAAGTAGGGCATATGTGTGCCTTTTTGTTTTATACAATTGGCAATTATTCAACGTAAAAGAAATGCAGATTGCAGTCAGCATTTTTATAACTTTGCAATACAATTTAAAAACTATCCACAAAACTGACCCAATGGAAACTAATGTCAGGACGGTCGTGCCATTATGCTATTTTGTCTCATACTCATTCCCTATCTACTACTGAATGGTGATTATACCTTGCTCCATTCCTTTGGCTGGTTCAAACCCAGCCACAGCCTTTAATTTCAAAATCTAGCCCAATTGTTTTTATTAAAAATTAACTTTAGTAGTATGGCCAATAACTTGGATGGCCAAGGAGACATGACTACTGATGTGGAGCGAGAGACTAAAGAAAATACCTGAAAGTGGAAAAAATGGACATTCCAGTGGCCGAGTCTTTATCACCAGGGGCTGATGAACCATGGCAAAGGTGGCGATGTCTCACCTGCCTCCACACCAGAGATGGATGCTTCAAGGAACTAAAGAGGAAGTGGGGCTATACCTTTGGTTCAACCACCTGTGACTGCAGGACAGAGCCTCAGGCCATGCAATGCCTGCTGCAAAGCTTGCTGCTTGAAGGCACATGGATAATGAAAGATTTTTCAAACTACAATGAATGAGCACAAGCATACAGGTGCAACAAAATGGTCAAATCTGGTCTAGAAATGTGAGAAAAAGACTTAAATGTACATATTTGAAAAAAAGTTTGTAACCTAAGGAAAATATAGATCTTTTTGAGGAGAAAGCTGGGACTATACAATTGTATAATAGTAGATAAAAGTGCAGATGGGAAACTTGAATTAAATCCATTAATATTAGATTTCTGTTGTGTACTGCTTCAGTTAATTTGATGCCTATTGTTTTCTTACGTCATTACAAGATTCAGAATGGGCTGGTAATGGAAAATCATTATGAGTATTACGCAAATGGCAAGGCAGCACATATTGTTTTTCACAGCTTGTTTCAACCATTCTGCCCATGTCAGTGGCACAAAACAATTCATATAAATGAAAAGTCTATTCTTTCAGCCACTGTGAGCTGAGTTCCCTCTTGAGATGACAATGCAGTTGAGTCTAGCTGACTTCACATCATTTTCAGAGTGCAAAATCTTTCAAGTGATGATAACCTTTTCAAAAGGAAGGAATTTACATGAGACTGAATATATTAGCTGGAAGCTATTGAAGGCCAAAGACTTGGTCTAGGAGGTGAAATACAGTACACTGTAGAACTATGTCTTCGTGCTGTTCGAATGCATTTTATGGCTTCATCAAATGGCTCTTAACGTTCAGCTTTTCAGAAGGCAAGAAACATTTATGTTTGTTTATGTTGATACACACATTTTAAAGAGATGGATAGCTAGATAGCTACATAGATCTCTCTCTCTCTAGATTTGTAAATCTAGATATAGATCTCTAGGTCTATATATTTAAAGATCAAGATATATAGATCTAGCTATCTCTTTAAAGTGTGTATCTATATCTATATAGATCTATATGTAGAACTATATATATAGATCGATGTATCTAGATCTAGACAGAGAGAGAGCGTTCTAGAGATAGGTAGCCCTATCTAGAAATAGATCTATATAGATATAGCTATCTTTTTGTCATCAGTTTGATCAGATTGTATTTTACCAACTGTTTTGAATCAACTGTACATACCTGGCCATATTTTGGATTGATTTATACCCTTGCAAGCCCAGTGATCTTTCTTCATATTGGTACAATGTTTTGGTCTATTATAAGAAAAATGACTCTTACTTAAATCTAAAGTTCTTTATGAATCTGGTTTTCTTTCAAGTCAAATACACTCAAAATCAGGATGGAAAGGGAAAGAAGCTATTTAAATATGGACTTCTCTCTCATGTGGTCATATAAAAGTGTGAGATTTAATTGTAGAACAGGCTATATTAAAAAGGTGTGTATTTGATTATACAGATATTTAAAGTAATTATACCACACATAAGTATTATTATCTTTGCTAGAGGCTCAGCATATTTACTCTGAATTTTTTCTGCATCTCCAATGAAACATTATCTTCCCTAATTAGAAAAGAGCATATTTACCTATCATGTTTTAGGGGATTATACATGGATCTCTATTAGTAATAGCAAGCAATCTCATTTAGATCTAGATTGAACCCATGGTGCTCTTCTCCAAGCGGGGAATAAAAGAGCTTCTCTTTACTCCCATCCTGTCTTGCATGTATGAATCTTAGATCCCAGTGTAATATTGACTCTCTCATACCTTGTTCATAATTTCCTCTGTCAGCAAATAGGCAGACTGGGCAAGCCACTGATTCTGGTTCTCTTTTCTGGTCAGAAGGGCTCATCCAGTAGAGGATAGGAGAATTTACCACATCTTTTCAAAGCCCATGGCAACTTTTCCAATGGGGAAACAGAAGTACTCTGACTTCTTTGCGTGGTTTCCTCAGTGGTGCAATGATGTGATAAACCTTACTGAGGTCTATGCCTGGAGGCACAATCTAACTCTTAATGTCAATGCTAACTACTAGGCCATTTCTGCATCCCTTTCTCCTACTGAAGCTCAAATTTAATTTGCTTCATTGCTTGCAGCATGCAGTATGGTCTTATCCAATGCACAGAGCTAGCAGAAGCAAGTTCTACAATTCTGAATGATCACTGAATTTATCCAGTCTGACATAAAGCATATGTACTGCACAGGTCACTCACTGACTGCAGTTAACTTCCTTGCACCCTTTAAAGTGGATGCTGAAATCTGGTGCTATCATTCTACAGGGGCTTTTGGTTATGGAGAAAAACAACTTTGCCTTGGGAATGTGCCTATTTTGAGAGATTACCAAAAAGAGAAAATCACAAGTCATTTAGCCTGGGTTTCAAGCACTGCAGAGTCCTTATAAATGCAAAAAATACTGGGTTCATTCAGCATGGAGGTGGCTAGTTGGGAAAACCGAAGGCTATCCGAGGTTGCTAGTTCTTGCCTAATATTACGTAAGAAGATGTCATCCATACACAGATTTATCAAGCTGCTGGTTTTAAGTATGGTCCCTGCTACTGCCTAATTCTGCACTGTTTTGCTGGTAATGTAGGAATAACTCAACAAGAGTCACGGGAGTTAACACTAGTGTGCACAACCCAGACTAGATAAGATCAGAAGGGAGTGCAGTGCATTTGCTCAGGGACTGCTGTAAGTTGTCGAGTATTAGAGTGTTTTGAGGTAGACATCGGCATTTTGGAAAGTGACCTTGTCACTCATAGCCTGCTGCCAATATGACACTCCTCCATGCCCTTTAGCCAGGCACCAGCAGCACGATACTCTTGGGATCCAGGAATTCATGTCATCTGTCTACCATCTTCTATAGGACTCTAACTCCATTCTCACAGAGTTGCCAGCACGGAAAAAAACTTGGTTCGAGAGGAGGGAAGTTTCAGTCTGATACAGAGCAGGCCACTCAAACTCCCTTGGGCTTAGATTCCCTCTGTCCTTGGATTCATTCCAGGAAGAAAGTGCATCATCAAAGAGTAGGTGATGTCTCCTTGATTCGCGAGTAGGATGAGCTCCAGGTTCAGCACAGGACAAACAGCTGTAACTGAGCTTGTTTCAGATGCCAGTGGTTTCAAGAGGACCATGAGAGAGTTGTCAGAACACAGTTCAAGTGCACCCACCTCCTAATACCTACTGTGTTCCCCCTTTGCCTCACCCAACTTACAGCATCTTAAACTTCTACTATTTGGGATATTTGATGAGCGGCTATCCAAGTCTTACACCACTTGAAAGGTCCAGCAGAGTGGGAGAATTTCCTCCACTGTACAGATTTTAAACCCTTGCATTTCCTAGGCAGCATCAAGAGGCCAGTCTATAGGGAGAAGGTGCAGTTCCCTGCTTCTCAATTTCCTCACAAGTAAAATGGGCAAAATATATAAATCCTAGAGGCAGTTTAAGGCTCCGTGTATTGATGCAACTCAGTGAGAGAAGTTTTGTTTATAGGTGCTATTTAAGTGCAAAATAGTGCTTTTTGTTACTGTGCTGTGAAGTCTAATATCAGAGAGAGCTTGTAGCTTGAGATAGAGCCCCCTAAAGTTTGGGTAAACAACTGGCTATTGCAAATCGTCATCTAAAATATGAATGGAGTTCCAGTGATTTATTTACTCTGCCTGTCAAGGCGATCAGCGACAGCTTGAATATACATTAATGTTCTCACTCTGTTTCATGTGACACCTGCTGGAGAAGATAAGACTGAAGAACAACAGCATCTTCTTCCTTGGCTACATCAGGGTCAGGTGCAATGACTGCAGCTTCAGTGGTGCAGGATGAAAAACAACTTGGGTAGTTTGCATAGCAAAAGTGCCCTGTTCACTGAGCCAATGACTTTCATTTCTGAAACAGATGAACTCCAAAGAAATGGAAAGTGCATTCTGGGTTTCCAATCCATGCAGCTGAAGGAGAGGCACAAAAGAATATTGAACAGCTTCAAGACCATCAGAATGATCCCTTGCTTCTGTTGGATACATCAAAGCTTGTTTATTTTTACTAGTTTGGTTAAAGTGAATTAGGACCCCTTTTTTAACTGAATTGTGACTAGTCCTGAAGAACAAGCCCAGGCTATATAACATGCAACTCTTCTAGCACATTTTTGTAATGTGGTAAAGTTTTAAATTGAAATGTTTAGTAGTAAGTCCTCGACAAATTAGTGTCAAAGTTCTAGCTCCTTAACCGACTCCTTGAAACGTGTGTCTTCCACTACAATCATCACTCATACGATTAGACATTATTTCTCAAACAGCACAGTGTAATGTCTTGTATCTGATATACACATGGAGAGAAAACTAAGCCTCATTCTGATTAGTTTATATTAACTTACTGGTCAGAACGGTGCAGGTCTCTTTATAATGAGAGTTTTTAGAAGTTCATTTTTTTTCTAAGGCATGTATTTTTAATAATTTAGTGAACAGCCATGCATTATGCATTTGCCTTTCAACCTGAACCACAACTTTCTATGGGTACAAAAGAGGTGAGGAACCAGTTGATTAAACATCTAGCTGATCTATAAATCAGGAGCTGAGGTAGTACTAATTACAAATTTGAGTTGGCTGCAAACTTAGATGATCGAGGCGTACCAGCACAGTTTTACATTTGCTTGATATGGAAAAATTAATATTCAGCCTGTCATTTACATACTTCACTAGGTACTTTTCAGGCAACTGACTCTCGTGGATTCTATTTTCCTCTGCCATTCAGCACTCCAATATACAAATGAGCATCTGATGTATCTGAAAATGCTGAACAGAATAATATTATATGGACCTTATTTGCAGGAGTGCAGAATATTGATACCAGTGGGGAAATGTATGGCCACTATGGAAACTGGACTGTCTGATTTAAGAAACAACATAAGATCATGTAAATCATACCATATCGTAATTCACCTGGAGAGGAGACAGGATTAGGTTGCAATGAATACATTAGCACTTCTTGAACCTGGAGTTATTAACATGAATGCACTTTTAACTAAGGATAGATCCAGAGGGGTGCAGGGATGCAGTCACACATCCTTTTGAACCGGGCTATAGAAGCAGACTCCAGGGACTTTTTAAAGTCCCCAAATCAGGCAAGAATTTCACCCCCCTGTAACAGTGGAGGCTCGCTAGCCACTAACCCTTTTTTTCCTTAGCTCTCTCCTCTCTAATGCTTGCTGATTTTTTGTCACCTGCCATGCTATGATGTTACTTTTATGAATGGAAGAATGGCCACTGAGTTAGTGGGAATGTCTGGTGTAAAAAGTTGTTGTGTTGGACTTCTCTAGGGCTCCACCTCCCATACACCCTGGTCTGTCACTCATCCAGTTGATGTACTTGGCAATCAATAATTGATCCTAAAGGATCAATCAGTAATCATAACTCTCTTTTCTCATTCAGCCTCTCCACTTTTCCAGGCCTATCCTGATCAGGTTCGGAGCCAGAACTGCATAAATTGAATTGGGATGAAAATTTAATGGGCAGGGCCTCTCATGATCTAATTGATAACTTTCCCATCTCAATACATTTTCAATCAACATTGGATCCTCTTAAGGTACGGATCACATTCCACACAATCACCTTTCTTGCTTCCTATTCTTCTCATGAGTTCAGAGCCTTACTCAACACAGTTCGTGTTCTGAACAATTTCACTTCCCTCTCTGTTTTATCAGTCACAAAATGACTCTCAGAGCCTTCCTTGGAACAGTCCATACCCTGGTCAGTGAATTTCTCTCCTTGTCTTGTCAGGTGCTAAATGACTGCCAGAGCCTTCCCAGATGCAGCCTGTGTTTCTGGTCAACTAATACCTCCCCAGTGGGCCTCAGTTACCTTAATTACTAGCTCTGTTAGGTTTAGGCTGACTTTCAGCCCTTACACGATTCATCCACTTCCTCATTTTTCTTTTCCCCTTTCCTTCCCCTCCAGGGACAGCCCATACTCTCTGGTGAAGGAAGCCAGTATTCCCATCCCATCCCATCCCATCCCTTTCTAGTGATGGTGCTGCTTCCCTACCAGTCTGTGATGATCTAGTGCAGCAGTGATCTTGGGGTTCATTTCCAACCTTTTCCAGAAGCTGAAGTCCTCTGTCCCCCTTGGCAGCAGCTTATCTCGTTTCCCCATGGTTTCAAGGTAATTACCCTTTCCTTCCCCCTTTCCAGGGGAAACTTCCCTCCCCCCCCCAGTACTCCTGGCCAACTTTCTTCTGAAGTAGGCTGAAACTCCTGGGGAGCTTGCCCAAGCTGTGCCAGGCTATGATGAACAGGCTTTAAGTGTGTCTCCATCAGTCTGGCTTGTGCTTGTAGCTGGGTTTTCTGCTCAGGCTTACCCAGAGGACTTAGCATATCAGGGTCTGGGCTAGGCTCCCTGCTACATACCTCCTCCCCAACATTATTTCTCCCATTTGTCCTACCCCCTCCCATGTCAGTTTCACATGTCTTCCTCTCACCTTTTAGGGTGTTTTGAGCTAACTCCAAGGAAAATGGATCACACAGACTGCATGACAAGAAGTCTGCTGTCACATTCATTTTGCTGGGTTGATGCTTTTATGAAAAACACAAAATGTTGCAAGGCCCAGTGCCCAGGGTATCTGATGCATGTTATGCTTCTTAGGGGATTGTAGCCACTTTAACAGCATGTCATCTGTGACTAAAATAATTTCCCTACCCAACCAGTAGTAGCAGAATAGTTCTATACTCCATTTGATTGTCAGACACTCTTTCTATAGTAGAGTACTGCATTTCTGGTCCCATCAACTTCCTACTGGCATAGGCTATGGGTCAGTCATAGCTGTCTACTCTTTGTGTTAACACAGCCCCTAAGGCCTGGGCAGAGGTGTCCATTTGCAGAATTAAGACTTGTGAAAAATCCAGAGTATAAAGGACCAGGCTGCTGTAAAGAGCATCTTTTATTTGTTCAAAGGCCCTTAAGGCCTCAAGTGACCAGCAAACTAGGACTTTCTTTCTTCCCTTGGTTAACAGGGGTGCCACCTTTGAGAACCAGGATTTTAATTTATGATAATAGTTAGTTAACCCCAACAAGGCTCTTAACTGCTTTTTTTTGTCTAGGTGTGCTAATAGGCCCTAATACCTTCCACCTTATTGGCTACCAGTTGTATGCAGCCTTGCCCAACTCAAGAATCCAAGTATTTAGTCTCTTTCTTCCCCAGGGCACATTTTCCTGGGTTGGCTATTAGTTTCACTAGCCTGAGCTCCCTCAGAATAGCTTTAAGGTGTTCCAAATGTTGGTTCCTGTTCTCAGAGAAAATTATGTCATTTGCTTAAGCTGCAGCATACAGCTGATAAGGGGCTAATAACCGATCTGTTAGCCACTGGAAAGGAGCTGTGGCCCCATGCAAGTCAAATGGCATTCTTGTAAATTGGTGAAACCCCCATGACATGACAAAGACTGTTTTTTATTTGTCTTCCTTAGCCATTGGAATCTGCCAATGCCCTTTGGTAAGGTCTAGGATAGCTATGTATAAGGCATGTCCAATCTGTTCTAGAATGTCCTTGATGTGAGGCACTGGAAAAGCACTGGAGACAGAAATGGCAATGGCAACCTACCAAAAATCTATACATAATCAGATGGCCCCCACTGACTTGGGAACTGTTACTATTGGGCTGCACCAAGGACTCTGCGATTCTTTTTATAATCCCTCTTTTGAGCATCTGCTCCAATTCTTTCTTCACTGGGCTATACAGATGCCTTGGTTTTCTCCATTGCTCATGAACCACACACCCAGGGGGGCATGGGGGGTTGTCTATGACTTCTGGAATGGTTCTCTGTTGGGGTTGTACCCATTGCTCAATCATGTCTTTTAAATATTGGGCTAACAACCTTGGACAATTCTCTTCTGTTTTTTTCTTAACCTGGAACCACTGCCGGTACATTTCTGGTGCTATCCTATCTGATATGGGATTGCCTTCTAAACTTTATGATAGTCATTTGCTGCTTCTCATGCCAAGGCCAAATGTGCAGCCTGTGCTGGCCAATTAGCAAAAGGCCTAACTGGCTGGCCCATTTCTCCAGGCTCTAGCCCACTGCTAGTGTAGCCCTCTCAAAGGCCTGTAAGTATATCTCTGCGTCATCTTCAGGTCATCACAGTGTGGCCTCCTGTGCCTCAATCTTTTTGCTGCCTATTCGGGATCACTATCCATTCCTTTGCTTCCTGGGACCAAACCCTTACAACCTCCTCCATTTGGGCTTGTTGGTCTTGAAACAATTGGAGTATCATGCTCTGTGCTTGTTGCCAGTCCAGGGGTTTTACATCTGGATCCATCTTAATTGTCCTTCCTCAGACTTGTCTAATTGTCCTTCCTCAGGCAGCTTTGGGTTTTTCAAATTTGAGATGGTTCCTAGCCAATGCACCACTGTAACAGTGGAGGTTTACTAGCCACTAACTAGTTTTTTCCTTGGCTATCTCTACTCCACTGCTCTCTGATTTATATATTTTTCATTTTTTTTTACCCAGCACACTATGATGTTACTGCTGCAAATAGAAGAATGGCTTCCCAGTTAGTGGGTTCACCTGGTGTAAGTTCTTGTGTTAGGTCCAGGATAAGCTCCCTGCTACACCCGCCTTTTCCTCCATGCACCTCCCCACCCTTCCCTTCCCCCTCCCACTACTACTACTGTTCCCAGAAGCCCAGGGAATTGGGAGAGCTCCAGAGCCACTCCTGCTTTGCTCCATCCAGGTTATGTGGGGAGCCTGGTTTAGCTGGGGACAGTAGCAGCAGTTAGGGCAGCAATGGAGGTCTCTCTCTCCCTGCATCTTCTCCTGGGCTGGTGGGGGACATCCTGCTTGTTTTTTTTCTTCCAGTGCTCAACACTGCCTGGCTGTATGTGCAGCACAGCCTGAGTGGAGCAGGAGCACCTCTGGACCTGCCCCTGCCCCTGCCTCTGCCTTGGGATCAGCAGGGGATTGCAGCAGAGGGCAGGGGAAGGGGGGGAGATGCAGAGAAGACAGGAGGTACCACTGAGCATGGACAGGAAGGGAGAAGGTGCTGAAAGCAGTGGGGAGGGCAGGTGGGGAAAGTCTTACCTGATTCAGGGACTGCCTGACAAAGGCCCTGCCTGCTATGCCATAGCATGATCTGCCCATCA
This sequence comes from Crocodylus porosus, assembly GCF_001723895.1. Taxonomy (NCBI): domain Eukaryota; kingdom Metazoa; phylum Chordata; order Crocodylia; family Crocodylidae; genus Crocodylus; species Crocodylus porosus. The sequence continues at coordinate 56,438,357 of NW_017728949.1, read as the reverse complement.
GGGGGAGGAGGGGGGAGAAGCTTAGAGTAGGGGTGCAGCCACCCCCCAGCAGTACCATTCATTTTTTCTGTAACCCCCTTTACAAAATCCTGACTCTATCCATGCTTTTAATAGTCTGTTGCCTGGACTGTCCTCAGTTTGGTTTGTTAATTGATTGGTTTGAAATATAATTATTTAAATTCATGCTTGGTACCATGCAGCTGGGGATTTTCAAGTGCTTTGCAAGGTGGGGATTGCCTTGTTTGTGTCGCTGTATGTTGAGATGATAAGCTAAGTGATGACTTGTCCAGTCAAGTCAGAGGTGGAGCTAGGAATATAAACCTAATCTTTTGACTATAGGCCCTTGATCTAACCAGCAGATGGAATTTACTGATTGATTGCATAGTGGGATGAATTCTGTTCTTGGGAAACTGTAACTAAGTTGGCAATTACAAGAATTTCTATGGTCAATCATATGCACAATGGCTTGGAAGAATAGGATGATAAACATTTTAAATAAAACTATGAAAGGATTCTATTTTACCTTGTAAGGATTTAGATACATGCATTTTTTAGGTGAGATTTATTTAAAATATTCTAATCCCAATTACATCAGGTAATTTATTTTGAGTTGCTTTGCTATATATGGCCATTCTTCTCAATAAGGTTGTCACTTGCAAAACTATGAATAACATCTTGCATGCTTATTGCTTAAGCATCTTTGATCTTATCAATAAAAGACAAATTAGCCTGCATCAGGCCAATTCTGTCTGGGTATTTGAATTAATTTGGTGCTCCATCTTGTCTGAAATATTGATATAAATGTTTAGCAATTTTGCCAAATGGTCAGAAAGATGGAAATGAATATGAATTTTACTGTAAATTGCAAATAAGCAGAAATTTAATCTTGGAAGTTTAATCAAGAGGAATAATATGGAGCTGAGCAGTTAATTTTATTTTGAATTGCAGTATTTATTGGATACCTAGAGAAACGGTTTTTTAAAAAAATACAGTTGAGGAAAATGTATAGAGAACATGTCAAAAAAAATAAAACGTGGAACTTTTTAATTTTGGTCCTACATAATGACTATAATAGAAGCAGGTGTTTGGATAATGAGCCAAATTCAACACTTACTTAAATCAATGGGAAATTTTCTATTGACTTCAACGGATGTTTCATGAGGTTTAATGTTGTTTTAATGTGCAGAAGTCACAATGTCTCAACTAAAGCAAACAGTATGTCTATCAGACAGACAACCCTGCTCCCTCTGAAACATGCTGTGAGAAAACAAAATAATGATTTAGTTTTGTCTTTCTCAAATGCCTGAAAATCCAACCAGTTTAGGTCCTGATGGTCATTTAGGGAAATACCCAAAGCCATGGCCTTTTAATTGAGATCATTCAAGTGCCAGCCTTGAAGAGATGAGTATCAGTTCTACCAGCTGTGAGCTCCATGTTCACACCACAACAGAAGGTAGTTTCTATGTAAACTCATCCCAGAATGTGTATAGCTTTTAGGCCTCATCCCAGCTGCTCGGTTGAACATATGTTTAATTTCAAGCAGTTGAACAGCCCATTGATGAGGCTATTGACTTGATCATGGTTGAGCATATTGTCTATGACTATGCCTCCTGGAAGCTGTAAAAATGATCACAGGCACTCAGGATAAAACCCAGAATTGAACAGATAGTCCACAGAGAGGGTGAGGCCAAGTAGTTTCTGCTGAAGGTAACCTGTCTACTTAGAAATTAGACTAGTTCAATATCTACCCTAAGGGACAGAATTAGTAACAAATGTCATCTGGAAGCATGGTTTGAAAATGCTGTTGGTCTGATGGGCTTTTGAAAGGATTAATAGTCGTGGAAAGTGAAATGGTCTTTGCATCCGTAGAACACATGCATCACAGATGAGGGGCAATAAAAACAGGTCCTATTTCTTGGGGAGAGACCATTTCTCCTCTTTGTTGGGGAGAAACCATTTCTCCTCTTTGCTAGAATTGCAGAAACTGGTACCAGCTGCATTGGGTGGTTTTGTGGTGCACTGCTCCAGAAGGAACTGGATTTGTGAGATTACCACTTCACATAAAAAGGCTGCCAAACTGCAATTTAGCCGTGAATTTTGTTTATTCTACCCCTGTTGCATCTTGGCTGGAGACTGAATGTTCTGAAGACTCTTCTGTTGAATTGACAAGTGAAGAGTTATTCCCACAAAATCCTCTGCTTGGGTATAAGGGGTCTTTTGTCTCTTCTGGACAGATGTGAGATGACCAGTAGAGCCAAAGCAAGAGAAGAAAAGCAAGAGAGTGCATCCAATACAAAGAAAGCAGTACAGGTCACAGTTTGGGGCACTTTTTGTTCCCTGCATTCATGTTTGTGACTCCAGCCAATACCACTGTATGGGAGGATAGACCCCAAAGTGCCTCATGTGAAGATGTGCCTAAATCTCCAGTTTTGCTTCATTTAAGTTCTCAGAATAATTTCCATTCCCCTTTCACTTGCACAGAAGTAAACTATCTCTGTGCAGCAAAAAAGTCCATATATTTTTCCATAACTCCAAATTTTACCCATGTGTCTGTTGGCTCATACATTTCTCTGGCAACAGTTTTGCTCTAGGCTTAGGAAAAGTCCTAGTACACATTCAAAGGTATGAAACAGAGGGTAGCTAGGCATCATTTAGAATTAAATATCTTTCATCGCTGGTGTCTAAAACATAGATATGGCACAATTGTTTATTGTAGTCATCAAAACAGAATATATTTCCTGCAATCTGCTGAATACCCAGTTCAGTGTTGGCTTGTTTTCTGTTGCAGGCAACATGCTATATACTTTGCTTTTTCACTAGGTGTCAGAATTTTTCTCTCTCTCTCTTTTCTATTTCTTTCCAAAGTTGGGAAATATGGCATGCATTCTGGAGCAGTTTCGTGCTTATACTAAATAGCATTTTGTTCCATGGACAGGGACACCCTTTTGAAGCTGAAACTGTAGCATATGTATGATTCTGAAAGTGCACAATGTCAGGAGTAGGTGTGGTAGCTCAGTAGCTTCATGGGCAATGGTTCATTTCATATCTACAACCATATCTGCTCCAATTAAACGATTTCCCATCTGATGTCTGGTGGGGTCCTTTTCTAGCCGTTAAGGTATATAAAAAATGTTTATTGTGTTGTAACTAATATGATAACTGATCACCTTGATGACATTCTTTTTGAAGTCAAAAGCTGAACAACAGAAGAAGCGAAAGTGAACATGCACAATCCCCGTGAAATCAGTGGAGGTGTGTTATTCATATCAGGTGAGTTCCAGACCCTCATGGATGTTTGCCCTGTAGTTGCAAGCTGTGTTGTAGCTGCTACACAGATCAGTAGGGGACCCCAATTTTCAATGCTGTCAGTATGACATCTTGCACAAATTCTAAATTGATTAAAAAGTATCCAAAGGAAATGGAAGAGGAATAGAAAAGGCAAGAGATACATTTATATCAGAGGAATAGCGATCCATGAAGGCTCCACTTAAAACCACATATTTCATGCATATATACATTCATCACAAATGCCTAAGGTATTTGAAAATGTAAGAAAGTACAATTCCTTCCATTTCCATAGCTTGATTTCAAATGAGTTTTGGATTAGATATTACCCTCTGAAAGCCCTCAAGAGCAGTGGCGACTTAAGATTTTGCCCTACACCCAGTTTCCTTCATTTACATATATGTCATTTAAAATGTTCTATTTTTATTACATGCACTCTCTTCACATCTTGCTCTATGTTATGATCACTTTCATTTCCGTCTAACAAGCAATTGTATTCCAGCATCCCAGTGGGTTTTACCACAAAACTCAATAATGGATTCTTTTTCAGAAGATTTTTATTGCATATTCTTCAAACAAAATTTTAAGGGGAGAATGTACACAGAGAAATCTGATTTTGCACCTATACAACTTGCAGGAAATAAATATCCCTATATGTCCTTTGCCTGTAACATGGGTAATCAATGCCTTTTAATCTCCCTTACATGCACTGAAGATCTGTACTATGTATTTTATTACATTATTATTTGGATTACATGGAGCCAGAGGAATCCATGAGTTAATCTCTCCCTGCATATCTTGATCTTTAGCTTTTAGGTGTATTTCATGCACAGGATTTTCATGGACATGAGTGAAAATTTTGTACTTGGAACAAAGAGAAAACAGGGAGGAATGTGCCCCCTGGATTTATGCACAAGGTGGATGCAGGATGTCCTCTGAGGGCCTGGAGATTTCCGCTCTTCTCTCTTTTCCCCAAGGACCCCATGCTGGCTACGTGGCCCTGCCTGCCCCACAGCAGAGGGGGCAGTAAGCTGCCACTCAGCACAGGGTCCCCAGGGCAAAGGCAGCAGGGTGAAGAGCCCTGAGCCAACAGTGGGTACATGGCATCTTCCCTTACCCCACTGTGCTCTGCTCCAGTCCATCCATGGTGGGGGGGAGACAGGGAAGAGAGATAGGCATGTGGCACCCTACCCCCAGCCTGGTCAGGTGCTCCCAGCCTCACCCACGGGGCACAAAAGCCACCTTACCCTTGAATTTGGCAGCACCAAGAGGGAAGGGACCCCTTCTCATGCTGGAGCCCAGGACCCCAATAAATCTTAATCCACCACTGCATCCTTTCCATCCTTACATACCCTTTAGATGGTAAAACAAGTCTGGGGATCCTTGGTCCATTCATCCAAAATTATTTGGGTTTGACTTTTGGAATCCCAAGCAAGATACAGATTTAATTTTGGCAGCTGTTACCTATTTCTTTAATGAAACAAAACAGATTTTAATATCCCTGGACTTTGACAGAGAGATACATGGGAAAACAAGGTTGGATATTAGGAAGGAATTTCTGACTATAAGGCGATTAGTGAAGGACGCACTACAGAGTAGTAGTTTTGAAATGATGGGAGCCCAAGAAGGGTGGCTGTGCCTTAAGGAAACTATCCT
>NW_017728949.1:56414994-56433405 GCF_001723895.1 Crocodylus porosus | reverse complement strand
GAACTTCTTCACAGTTCGAGTGGCCAAGGTCTGGAATGGGCTCCCAAGGGAGGTGGTGCTCTCCCCTACCCTGGGGGTCTTCAAGCGAAGGCTGGATGAGTATCTGGCTGGGGTGATGTAGGCCCAGCACTCTTTCCTGCTTATGCAGGGGGTCGGAGTCGATGATCTGTTGAGGTCCCTTCCAACCCTAGCATCTATGAATCTATGAATCTATGATGTTTAAGCATTGGAACTGACTACCTAGAGAAGTTGTGTAATCTCCATCCTTAGCCATTTTTGGGAACACATTTGACGGACACTTGGCTGGGGTGGTTTAGTCAGGAGTGATCCTGCCTTGAGAAGGGGCTGGAGTAGATGACCTTTAGAGGTCCCTTTCAATCCTACTTTTTTATGGTCTTATGTTCTGAAATCTAGATCTGGATTGAGTTCTAACTATTGTGTCTTGGGCCCCTCTAAATTTGTTTATACCATAGGATGTCCCCTGTGGTGTTTGGATGTTGATACATGCTATGAGTACAACAAAGCAGATGTTAATATAGTGACAGTAGAATGACATATGACATTACTATAGAAGTCTCATTTTTGTTCAGCTTCTTTTCTTTTTGTGTTTTTCCTTATTTGGTTATGAAAGTGTAAACAAACTGAAAAAGAATCACATAAGTGTCTTTTTGTGTTACTGAATAGGAAAAAAAAAAGTTCACCAGTTTTGCTATGGGCATTTACACAACTCTGTATAAAGACAGAATGAAGTAGTTTATTATATCTGTCTTAGAAAATTTCTGTACAGGTTCACCTGGGCTGAAAATTAACTCCTTTATTGGCTGAGTCCTTGTTAGTGGGAGATATTTATTCAAAGAGGTTTTCAAGGAGTAAGTTAATAAAACCCCCCAGTTATTTTAAAGATTATTTAATTACTATGATGCATAAGAGGGTGCTTCAGGGACCCTCTCTCTTCTCTGAGCTTGCTGGGTCTCTGCCTCCACTTCCTCTTGCTCTAACCTGCCATGCCTTGCTGTTACACAAAAATCAGAGGGAGCATAAATGTTAGAAAGAGAGAGAAGATCAAACTGCCTAAGTGCAGTCATCTTTGCAGGGCTCCTGCCACCCCTACACCCTGCTCATTACCACTCCTGGCTGGACAGCTGAATCAGTGGTCTTGTCTTGGGGGTCAGATCTCCCTCACCAGTTGTTTTGGTGCAGTGTCGTGAAGATTTGATTTAACTGTAAATGAATGTAACATTTTTCCTTAATTCCTTGGAAGTTTGTTAATGTATCAATAAAGGAAAACAATACCTGGTCAATGAATTTAACCACCTCCTTTAATTCCTCAGAGGTCACTTCTTTTTAATGAATTCTACAGGTTTGTCTCTTGGTCCTTGCATGATTGGTCAGTTGCCTGTGAGTTCCCTCATCCCTCTTGATGCATAGCAGGACCATTAATTTGATTTACATCAAGCCAGATAAACCTCCTCCCAGGCTCATTACTCTCTGGAACTTTTACAGTCTCTCGAAATTGTCCCTTTTGCCTCTAATCAATACACAAGGCTTCACACTGCTATGAGCGCTCCAGCGTTTTCTAATAGTTTAGGCTCACCAGCTTAACTTATCCTGAAGCAATCTCACCTCCATCTCACCTTCTTCCTGAAGCAATCTCACCTTCTTCCACCAGCTGAATTCCTCTCTGGTTGTTCAGCCTCAATTTGTGGTCTCATTTTAGGCTTTCCAGGTTTGCCAGACAACATCACTGAAATCCCATTCTGCAGCTGGGAAATCCCAACCCCCGTGTCTGCATGTAGCTTGCACAGAGTTCTTCAAGATGCTCTGTTGTTTCCCTTTCTCAAGGGAATTTATGTGCTGGACTCTTCCCTTTAGCCCCCAGGAACTCCTAAGGACCAATGATGGCTTGATCCCTCTGCACGTGACTGTGTGCAACTAGGATCATGTTCCCTGTCTCTGAGTTGCAGCCAGAGCTCCTTCTGGGGTGCTCCTATGTCTGTGCAACCCCTGGGGCTCTTCTGGAGAAGTTCATGGTCCACCCTGTCCCACCAGTGTTCACTGCCTGAAACGGACTGGAGTCAGCTCCCTGTTACAGATGCATTCATGCTACTTTTGAATAAACTTTTTCTCTTTTCTTCCTGTGCTATCTTGTTCCTACTGTTTTGTTAGGTATAAATCATTCTCTAGGTCAGGAAACAATTGATTGATTCGGCAACTGTTGATTAAACAATTCATAGTCAGTTCCAAGTTCCTGTAAGCCGTGGCTATCTCAGCTGGGCCTGATCTTAAGTTCACTGATGTAAATGGGAAAATGTGAGAAGATTTCACTGGGTTGTGGATTATCTTCTGGTGCCAGTCCTGGTATACTTTTTATCTGTGCTTTGTTGGACCTTTGCAAACCCCTGTATAGATAGCAAACTCTGGCTACTTCTGAGTGTAAATGAGGTCTATATTAACTCCAAGGGAAGAGAACCGTTTAATCTTTTCTTTACTGGGCTAGGTACAGTAATAAAGTGAAGGTTATATGGAAGGCAATGGACAAGAGTTGGGGGCCAAAGTTTCCATGGAGACCGACCCAAGCAGTGCTGTTGGGGCATATGGCTGGGTGGGGAGCTGCTCCAGTGCTGGGGTCAAATCTTAATTAAGGATTCAGATAATTGTTTTCTAACTCAACCAATAGAATGACACATAAGCCTGTACTTTCTGACAACATTTGTCAAAGTTTAGGTCAAGTGATGTTGTAAGCCTTTGTTTGAGGAGGGGCTCAATGTTCTGTCTTCCTCTGACATCTTTTGCTGAGATTCCCATTTGCAGATATAATGAAGACCCAACACCTCTCAGAGCTTAGACTCCAAATGTGGGTAAGATCTCCCTAACAGGCTGACTGCCTCTTAGAAATAAGCAGTCTATAAATTAGTATGTCCACATCTTAAAATCCTGACTTCCTGTTTGCATCATAACATTATATGCAAGTATACATTGGGTTGTTGTTTATTTTCTAGCAATATTCAGAATTTGTGAATTTTAATTGTTTGCTTTTCTATTTGCTTCATAAAACAACTCCTAGAATCATAGAGAAATAGGGCTAGAAGAGGCCTTCATAGGTCATGTAGTCCAACCCCCTGCCTGGTGCAGGATTACCTTATCCAAACTATCCTATAAAAATCCATAATTTAACTGCTTAGTCAAACTGCAGTCAAATGTGACATAACACAAGACATAACATCTTAACCTGTCACAGACAAAGCATAAGGACCAAGGCAGTCAATGTCCTATTTCTGTTAAATGATGCTATTATACTATGGCTGCGCAAAGCTTTGGTTTGTGATTCGATTTGGAGAAGATTTGGCCCAATTCAGAGGCCGAATCTCTGAATCCGAATTGAATCACTAGAAGCTTTAAACTTTCCAAATTGATTCAGAGTCTCCAAATTGATTCAGAAAAGAGTCAGAAAATATTTGGCAATTCAGGGATTCAGAAGGCAGTCTTTATGGGAAAACAAACTTAGAAGAGGGAGGGGGAGCAAGGGGGACAGGGGGAGCAGGGGTGGAAAGACTGACCTCTCTAGCCAGCCAGTGACTATGACTTCTCTGTGACTGCCCTTCCAATCACAGTGTCTTGGGGGGGAAGGACATAGAAACAGGATAAAAGCCTCTATCTTCAGGCTTGCTGTTGTTGACACTAGATTTGGAACCAGCATCTATACCTTTGTTCTGCGTGGGCACAACCCTCAGACTGACCACAATACCTCCCAGTTGATAATAGGTGAATTTATTGATACAGAGTAAGAACAGAAAAGCAACAATACAAACAATCAAACAGTTCTATATCTACCAATCCTAGGGCTGTCACCATGGTCAAAGTACATTTAGTTAGGACACAGGCTCCACTTTGAGGCTCTTTCTTTTAGGTGTCAGCAGTCTGGAGGTGGGATGCCGAGGCCCACAGCCCCCCTCCAGTGGGGTGCATGAGATGGGCTACTGGTAAGCCCTCAATCCCTGGTGGCCTTGGGGACTCTTCCCAGGGGACAGGGATGGGGACCCCTCTCAAGGAAGAGAAGGAGGGATGGGAGGTACAGGAGGGAAGAGAAGGAACAGGGAGGGGTGGGAGGGACTCTTTGTTAATCTCAAGTCTTTGCTTTTGTATGCTCCTTCCTTCTTGGTGACTCCTGATGACTCTTCATCCATGGCTATCTCTGGTTGGCTTTCTCTCTGTGATCACATATCCATGTAGCCTTTTGGGCCTTCTCCTAATTTGCTTTGTTCCCCCAAAACTGGGACTTGCCCCCCCCGCTCTCTGAGGCCTTGTTGCTGGTGTCACTTATCTTGTGTTATGGGGCAGTATGGTATATACTTATTTAGTTCCCAGGCTGTGTGTCCTTGTTGTGTTAAACAACCTGTCTGCCTTGAAGGCTGTAATCTCGTGTTATGGCATGCCCCCCTTCATTTTCAGGTTGTGTTCATCCTATGGTCTTGTGGTACTAGATAGACCATCTACTTCCAAGGCCATGAGAAGCTCTTTAGAAATTCCCAAGCTCTTTAGAGATTCAATTAACACTTGTTGCCTATCTTGACCCCTTATAATGCATATATATATACCTATAAGCCAATTCCCACAGAAAACAACCCTTAAATAGTGTTTCTAAGCCAACAGCTGTGCCTTTTGTGAGCTGGTTCTGAGTGAGCAACAGCATCAGAAAGGTACTGGACTGCTTGGTTTGCTTCCTAGTTAGTAAGTGACCTGCTCTTTTTTGTTCTTAGGTAGGATTGGATAGGATATGGCTTAACTTAGTTTATCTTAGCTTATCTTAGAATCTCTCTACTTAATACTTATCCAATTCATTTCTTCAATTTATATTTGTTCTCTTTTTTTTGCAATACTTTTAAAAAAGAAAGCTCAATGTTTTCCCTGACAGTGTGATCCATCATTGTGCAGGGAAGCACACATTCCACACACACACTCACACACACACAGAAAAAGTCAGATATTCATAGAAGAAGAAGAGATTCAGAATCAGATTATATATAATTATTAGTTATTAATATTATTACAGTTAGTTTACATACAGACTAAAGACAACACAGAAGTCAGATAGAGATTCAGATTGAGAGTAACACAGAACTCAGGGTCTTAGAAGAAGGAGATATATTATTTTAGGCACACTTTACAACACAGAAGAAGAACAAGAAGTACAGTAGTAGTCACACATTCACATTAATAGCATATCACAGAAGAAGACAGCATATATAGTGATTAATAATCAAAGAAGAGTCCAATGCACACATGGAGCACAGAGGGAATAAAACATACAACAAAAGGAGTGACACACACACACACACACCTTTTGAAGCACAGGAAAGATTAATATGAAGTGTGCTGGGAAGGCAGGTGCCAGGTCTTCTGGCAGGGGAGGGAGAGGGGGTAGGGGGATAGCAAGAGCTGCAAGTTCCCCCCCCCCCAAACATAGACTCATCCTTTTCCCAGGCAGCCGTGAGGCTTCTGCTGCCAGTGGAAGCAAGGAGATGGGAGCAGTACCTGTACCTGATGTCCCTGCACCAGCACACAATCACTGTCTCCTCCACCCCAACGTCATCTCCCAGCGCGAGCCTCCCACTGCCAGAGGAGGAGCTGGAGCTGGAACTAGGGAACCTGAGGGCCCTGGCTCAAGCAATTCTGGGGACCAAGGGGGAATCAGAGTTTGTGCTCCACACCCCTCAAAGTTCCCCTAGACCCAGGTCTCTTTCTCCAGAAAGAAGCACCTCGGAGGAGGTTGAGGTTGTGGAGGCAAGTGGCTCAAGCTGAGGCTGAGGAGTGGGATAAGGCAGCATCCCCATCCTCAACCCAGTCTGTGGGGGTACTGGAGATAGCTGACAGGTTTTCTGTTTTGAGCTGTAGGAAGTTGGTTTCAGTTCTGGTGATGAGGTTAGGTGCTTGTTTGAATGTACAAACCACTTTTCAGAGCTGGGCCTATGAACTGCATTTCATCAGCCTCCTCGGTAGTAGGTGCAGAAACTCATGGACTCAATATAGACAGTGGAATTCTGACACACTGTGACTGGCCGGACTTCTGACACCCCAGGTACTTCTACACTTTCACCTGGTACATTCCCTCTGTCCCCCCAGCTTGTCCCTGCCCCCCTGATGCCTCCATTTTCACTGACTGGCATCCTTTCCTGCATTGCGGGCCAGGACAGACTCTGACTTTTTTACTATTCTTTCCATTCTGGAACCAAGAGACACACCAACTGCAGGTACTTCCTCAGCCTGACAAAGGGTTTTTCAACCCAAAAGCTTCCTAAGAGATATTTCTCTAACTATTCTGGGTTTTTTTTTCATAAGAAACATATAAACATAAAAACAGAATAAGCCATCACACACCATGAGTAACATATATCTGGCACAACATCTTCACTTCTTGCTGTTAATTCCTTTATAAAAAGAAAGGCTCTGTGACAGTTTAGTTTGGCTACCTTAGATGCTGCTGGTGCTACTGGTGCTGACTGCTGAGTCACCTACATTATTTTTACCAGCTGCCATTTATAGTGGTGGACTGGGATGAGGCTGTAGGGGAGGAGGAGGCCTCACAGGGGCACACTGCTATGTTGTGCAGAGGCCCCAGCACCAGGAAGGCTCACCTGAACACAAATATACACACACACACACACAGAGTCGCACAGTGAGGGCACACCTAACAGACACTCATTAGGTGCTCCTACTTGAGAGGAAAGAAGGGCCTGACAGTTCGGTTTGGCTACTTTTTATGCCGCTGGTGCTATTGGTGCTGAGCCACCTATGTTATTTTTACCTGCTGCCGTTTACAGCGGTGAACCAAACTAAGGCTGTAGGGGAGGAGGAGACCTCACTGGGGAACACTGCCATGTTGTGCAGAGGTTCCAGTGTCAGGAATGGCACACCTAGACACACACACAGTGTCACCCACCCATGTCACAAGTTTTGCCTGTGTGCGGCTGGAGGTGCAGGGCCCCAGTATCCCCTTGCACCTACCTCCTTGACATATGGCAGGCTTCATGGCTGCAGCAGGTCCTGGCAGGCCTGTAGTAGTTTTTTTCACTCCCCTGTGCCCTAAGGCAGACACAGCTGGAAGGCTTCATGGCCACAGCAGAGGCTAGCAGGCAGGCCTGCAGTAGTTTCCTCCCCTCTGTGCCCCAAGACAGACACATTTGCACAAGCACCCATGTCACAAATTTGCCTGTTAACAGCCAGAGGTGCAGGGACCCAGAACCCCCCTGTGCCTATCTTCTTGACAGCTGGCTTGCTTTGTGGCTGCAGCAGAGCCTAGCTGGCCTGCAGTTTTCACCCCCCTGTGCCTTAACACATGCAGTGTTACCTATGTCACGAGTTTTGCTTGCCAGCAGTTTGAGGTGCAGTTTCCCAGAAACCCTGAACCTAAAATCCTTGAAACTTGGAGGCTTTGTGGCCTCAGGAGGGGTTACCACTCCTGCAGTTTTCACCCCACTGTGGTTTAACATACATATATGACACACGTTTTGCTTGTCAGCAGCTTGAGGTATAGTTTTCTAGAAACTCCTACACCTATCTCCTTGAAACTTTGCAGGCTTTGTGGCCTCAGGAGGGGTTACCACTCCTGCAGTTTTCACCCCACTGTGGTTTAACATACATATATGACACACGTTTTGCTTGTCAGCAGCTTGAGGTATAGTTTTCTAGAAACTCCTACACCTATCTCCTTGAAACTTGGCAGGCTTTGTGGCCTCAGCAAAGGCTGCCAGCCCTGCAAGTTTCATCCAAATCAGTCAAAACATAACAAAGGTATAGCTGTTTCATTGATCCCCCATTACACTCTATGACCGAATCTCTGAATCTCTCCGAATCGGCTCCGAATCTTCCAAAGCCGATTCAGCCAAATCAAATTGGAAAAGCAATATGAACCTCCAAATCAAATCGCTAGCATCTAAATCGGCCAAACCCAAATTGAATAGTTCCCTATTTGCACAGGCCTATAATATACAATCCCAGGATCTCTCATTTTACTGAGAATGGGGCTGTCAAAACTAATTCTCAGACCCCTTAAATATCCCCCAGGGGTCACCAGATACCAATAAAGTTTAATTTACAAGTGGAATTTTACTGTCAGGTGCATGCTGTTTGATACCATTCCTTTTGGTAATTACTGGCAGACATCACACATAAGAAGCATCCAAGGAATCCCAGAGCTCGCATTAAACCCAGAAACAGTTGTTTGATTTGCACATTTGTTTCCTGTGCATTCTATAGTTGGAATACTCATGTAAGGCCCCGTTGGAAAAAGAGCATGTGTTTGTTTGGAAGATATGTTTTGTGAAGTTTTGGTGAAGTGTACTGATGTGGTTTCTTAATGTATTAAGCTTAAAACAAATACACACAGATTTGCTGCACTTCTAAAGGCTTAATAAGTAGGTTCTTTTTTTTCTCTTCTTTTCTTCTTTTTGGAACCAGAAAATGAACAAAAATACAGTTTTAGGCTTGAGCCGCATTCAAATTGATTAAAAGCTTCAAAGCACAGAGTTCTCAGCATGAAGTATTTCACTGATCACTGGGAGAAGCAAAATACCAATAATAATAAAAAAGATTAAGCCTATATGGCTGCATACACATATATGGGGAGGTGATGGAAGAGGTTTTATCATGTTAAAAATGGCCATCTGATCTAACTTACTTCATCAAGGTGTGGACCTTTCACTAGTTAGGTGGATCTATGTGTGAACTGTACAGAAGTTCAGGACACTTAGCCTGGGCTAAAAATGGTTGAGCTGATCTAAGTTAAGCATACCTTCAAGGTAGGTATTCTAACTTAGCTTGGGTCCAGCGAGACCAATTTAACTGAACTTCTGTATACTGCAGCCCCAGAGAACCTGGCTATTTTTAATCTCCTTCTCCTCCCTCCTGGACCAGCCAGTCTCCAACATCCTCCCCCACCAGCCCACGAAATCCCACATTCTGCAATTCACTTCTTGTGCTGGTTTTATCAGAGCATGCTGATGTCAGGAGCTGAAGAAGTAAATTGGCATGGGAGATGGGATAGGGCAGGGTAGATACACTGGGGAGTTGTTTGTCTGGAGGTGGGAGGGTCAGGGGGCTAAATATAGCCCCAGGTCCTGGGGGTGGGAGAGAGATTCCCCCCAACACCCTCACTGACCATGGGAGCCCTTATGATCCTTCCAAACCCTCCTGGACCCCAGAAACACCCTCACAGATCCTGCCTGCCTCCCACGGGCTCCACCTGCCCCCTTATTTCCTCACAGATCCTCTTAACCTCCCCTCTAGTCTCCCTCCATCCTGACTTACCTTAGATCAGGTGGCAAATATAAACACAATCTAACCTCCCCCTAACCTCCCAGAATGTCTGTATGCAGCCTATAAAAGAAAGAGGAAAATTAAGACCATAAAGGGTAGAGTAAGGTAGGAACAATTCATTGTGCATATTAAACTAAGCTCAGCTTTTTTCTCATGCTGACTTTAAGATAATAATGTTAAGTTTATTTTCAAGTTCCCATCTAGAGCCCTCCTGTAGGAATCAGTAGGTTTTAAGGTGAAAGATTAAAAATACGGAGGCTTTGCTCTCATTGCATTAAATCAAGGGGAACAGTGGAAAATGGATTGGATCCCTTTGTTTAGAATATGAAGGTTGCTGTTATGCATTTAGATATGTTCTATTATATTGGTATTGCTGCCCAGCTTCTGTTCTCCCAGGTAAGAGTGGTATGGTGGGTTGGTATGGAGGAGTCATAGAGACATCAGCTGAATGGCAGTAATTACTTCTGCAGAGTTGTGCCTTGGTGAAGGAAAGCTGGTAAGATGGAGTGGTGTGAGCCAGATCAGTGGGTGAGGTGTGGGCCAAAAGCATTCATAGCATTACAGAGAAGTAGGGATAGAAGGGACCGCCACAGGTCATCCAGTGCAGCCCCCTGTCTGAGAAAGTATCCCTATCCAAACCATCCTATCCAAATCCATAATCTCAGCTCTTAAAAAAATTACCATCATGTCTAACACAACACAAGACATAACACCCTCACTTACCACAGGGAAAGCAGGTGAACAACAGCTGCCAATATCCTGCAAAAGATTGTTAATATATGCTGAAGATACCTGTGAGAGATAGACATGCCTCCAGCTACAAAGGAAAAATCTGTCCATGGAGTAAAATTCTTTCCTGATCCCAGATACGATGTTCTCTCTGACCCTGGGTGGAAGGGCAAGGTCTTCTAGCTATGAACCTCCAGCTTTAAGTTCCAGCAGGAGTATTGGCATATCTCAGTCAAAATCCTCAGCTTTGGCTTCAGTCAACACCCAATGCCTCTAAGGAAGGATTAAAAATACCCTGATGCATGCATCAGAAAGGAGGTACAGGGAAGGGGGCAACTGGTAAAGCCCAGAAGCATGGGAAATCCCCATACTGGAACATATCTATTAGGGGTGTGTGAAATGGGCCATATTTGATTTGGATTTGGTTCAAATCAGGGACAGTGATTCAATTTGTTGACTCAGATCACTGTCCTTGATTCGATTAGGCTGAATCCAAATTTGAAGATTTGATGCTGATTTGAAGAATCAGAGATTCAGCCATAGACACCGCTTTAAATGTTTTTTCTACATATCTCAAGGCACCAGGTGTGACTTGTGAATGCTGCAATGGTGGGGTGGATGGAGCATCCCACAGGAGCGCAGCACCTTCCCCTCCCGCCCACATGTGCTTGGCAGTGAACCTGGAAGTGGATCAGAAGTGGATTGGTCTGTGGCCAAGCATGTGGGGGACTCCCGTCCCATTCCCCCGGGTGCCCCCTCAGACCCAGAGGGCACCAGCTGCCAAGCTGGAGGGTGTGGGCCCCTCCCCATATGCTCCCAGCAGACCAAGAATTGGACCAGAAGTACTTCTGGTCTACTTCTGGGTCTGTTGCCGAGCGTGCTGGGGAGCCTCCCATGCTCCCATGGGAAACTGTATCCGCTACAGCATTGCAGCATTCATGAACCGCCTAGTACCCTGAGTTATGTAGAAAAAACATTTAAAGCTGTGTCTATGTCTGAATTGCTGAATCTTTGTGAATGAACTCAAAGGGTTCCAATTCGATTCAGAGAGATTAAAGGGTCTCCTGATTTGATTTGGATTTGGAGATCCAGCCACCGAATTGGGCTAAATCTCTGTCAAATCGAATCAGGGACTGAAGCATCACACAGTCCTAATATCTATGCCTACATCATTGTTCACCAGTGGCTGTCCAGCCTCTTCTTGAATACTTCCAGTCATGGAGACTTCACAGCTCCACTGGCCATCTGCTCCACTGCTTCATTGTACTAACTTTGAAGAAGTTTTTTCCAGATATCCAATCTAAACCTACTGTGTTGCAACATCAAGCCATTGGTCTGTATCCTTTTCTCTGCAGCAAGACAAAAGGTGTTCTTCCTCTTCTTTATAGCAGCCTTCAAGTATTTGAAGATTGCTGTCATGTCCCCTCTTAAGTACCTTTTCTTTAAGTTGTACATGCCTTGCTCCATCAGCCTCTCCTTATATGATTTTGTTTCCAATCAGGAGATCCTGGATGATTGGAAAAGGGCAAACATAGTGCCCATATTTAAGAAAGGGGAAAAGGAGGATCTAGGGAACTATAGACTAGACAGCCTCACATCAGCCCCTTGAAAACTCATGGAGCAGATCCTCAAAGAATTCATTTCCAAGAACTTGGAGGAAAAGAAGGTGATTATGAAGTCAGCATGGATCCAACAAGGGCAAGTCATGCCTGACCAACCTGATTTCCTTCTATGACAAGGTGATTGGATCTGTTGATGAGGGACAACGAGAGGATGTGGTATACCTTGATTTTAGGAAGGCTTTTGATACAGTCTTCCACAACATTCTTGCAGGCAAGCTAAGGAAGTACAGTTTGGATGAATGGACTCTAAGGTGGATAGAAAACTGGCTGGATCATCAGGCTCAGAGGGCAGTAATCAATAGCTTGATGTCTAGTTGGCTGCTGATATCAAGTGGAGTGCCCCAGGGCCAGTTTTGTTCAATGTCCTTATTAATGACCTAGAAGATGGCATGGAGTGCATCCTCAGCAAGTTTTCAGAAGACACCAAGGTTGAGGGGAGTAGTAGAAATGGTGGAGGGCAGGGCCAGGATTCAGAGTGACTCAGACAAATTGGAGGAAAGGAATCTCATAAGGTTCAGCAAGGACAAGTGAAAAGCTCTGCACTTAGGATGGAACAATCCCATGCACCGGTACAGGCTGGGGGCTGACTAGCCGGGCAGCAGCTCTGCAGAAAAGGACCTGGGGGTTACAGTGGACAATAAGTTGAGTATGAGCCAGCAGTGTGCCCTTATTGCCAAGAAGGCTAATGGCATCTTGGGCTGCATTGGAAGGTGTGTTGCCATTAGGTCAAAGGAAGTGATTATTCCCCTCTGTTCAGCACTGGTGAGGCTACATCTGGAGTCCTGTGTCCAGTTTTGGACCCCCCCCACCCCACTACAGAAAGGATGTGGAAATGTTGGAAAGAGTCCAGTGGAAGGCAATAGAAATGGTTCAGGGGCTGGGGAATATGACTTATAAGGAAATATTGAGGGAACTATCCTTATTTAATCTAGAGAAGAGAAGACTGAGGCTGGGATTTAATAGCAGCCTCCAGCTACCTGAAGTGGGGTTTGAAAGAGGATGAAGCTGGACTGTTCTCAGTGATGGCAGATGACAGAACAAGGAGTAATGGGCTCAAGTTGCAGCAAGAGAAGTCTAGGTTGGGTATTAGGAACAACTTTCTCACTAGGAGAGTGGTGAAACCCTGGAACAGGTTACCCAGAGAGGTGGTGGACTCTCCATGCTTGGAGGTTTTGAGGACCCAACTAGATAAAGCTTTGGGTGGGATGATCTAGTTGGAGATAGTCCTGCTTTGAGCAGGGTTCTGGACTAGATGTGACCTCCTGAGGTCCCTTCCGCCCTGAATTTTCTATGGTTCTAAGGGTGTTGTGCTGATAAAATCCACCTTAAGTAATTAGAGTCATAAACAATAACACATAATTCTTTTAAGCCAAATAAGAGATGGCAGAAAATGTTGGGAAATGGTATAGCGCTACCGCTGAAAAGAAAATAATGCCCCCTCACCCTCAAGATCTATATTAAGCTTATAGCACTTAAAACAGTGATTCTGAATCAGCGTGCTACACACTATTAGCACTGTTAGGTATGCAAACACCTACAAATAATTCACAAGACAAACTCAGAGATTTTAAATAGTAACTCACAGTGTCAAAAAACTTCTACAGTGTTGTGGTCTTTCTGAGATGTTTGCTCTGCTATGTTTCTGTAGTCAAGAACTGAGTGAAAGCCAAGAGGTGGCATTTTCTGAGGGCTGCCTTGAGTCTAAAAACATTGAGAATGACTGCTCTAATCTTTAAAAAATCCATTGTTAGACTTTATGCAGTAATTTTATTTCTACATGCTGGTAATTATTTGATTGATTTACAATAGTTATTTTTAATCTGTGCAGACAGTCATGTATTTGCTTCTGTATACATTAATTTTTTCCTTCTTCCAATGGATGTTAGTGTCCTCACTAAAACTGGGGTGGGAAAAACTCAAACACATGTAGATTTCCTTGGGATGGGGAAAATCAATACTTGCTTGTTTTCCGTGTCTTGAAAAACAAGGCATGTGTTACCGTAATATGTACAGGTTAATTTGCTGGATCAATAAATACTATCATCTGTTTTCATTTCTTGTCAGTATGCTGCCTGGAAGATTGATACTGACATAGCAATAAATGAGCTTGCAAATGGAAAACCTGGATCCCCTGTCTGTCTTTAGACGGTACCATGATATCTGGTAAATAACTCCAATCAGGTTTGCAGCACAGGTGTGCACAGCAGTTTACGTAGCTTGCGGGCGGTTGGTTTGTTTGGTTGTTTTCCCATCTACCTGTTTGAAAACAGAACTGAGGACGATGAATCATAATAATTGTTTCAGGGTTGGGTTTTTTTAAGCTGCCAGGCTTAAATGGCAAGCTTTGGGAACGTATTTTGATGGTTCCACTGGCTGAGGGAGACCGGTCAGATTCAAATGCTTTTTATGATTCTGTATTGGCACTGGGGCTGAGAAGACCCAACTAGACATCAACACATTTTGTCGGGAACTAATTACACACATGAAAATGTGTCGGTCTTTTCCCCAGAGTGCCTTTTGTCTAGTGTCCTTGTGATAAAATTCACTTGCATAGAACTCTTAATTCCCTTTGTTATTTTAAAACTCACTAATGCCCTGGATACTGCATTAACATACCAGGTGCAAGGCTGATCCTCTGCTTGGAACAAAGTGGTCCTTTATCAGTCGGTCTCAGATTACTGGAATAGCAAAGAATTATGTCTTTGTATAACTCCACCCCCATCCCTGCCAGACTAATCCATCCATCTGATTATATATAGAACCATAAGACAGTTTCCCCTTCTGATCTTGAAAGAAGACTTAAGATCAAAACACAAGAATTCTAGAGACTGAATGAGAATAAAGATTTAGCACCATTTCAGTGAGTGGGAATTTTGCTTTCGACTTCAATGGGACCAGCAGGTCATCCTCAGTATCTATTACACAGATTTCTACAAGAGATATAAAGTCACCTTTTCCTTATGGCTGCTTGAAGGAGAAAAAAAAATCTGCTCATAGAAAAAATAGGATAAAGAGGACAGAAAAAATATTCCACAGTTTTAATCGCATTGCCACTTCAAATGAATTTAGAAAAAGTTATTGGAATGCTATGATTTTGTACGCCCATTTTCAAACCTTTCTTTTAGGGTTTGGAATGCGAATGGAAATTGTTGGGTCAAAATGTTGATGAAAAAGCCTCCAAAGATGTTTATTTGGTTTTCCCTTTTCAAATGTGATTTCACTTTTTTCTTTTTTGACTGTCTCTAAAACAGTACCATGATGGCCTATTATTTGGAAGAGGAGTTGTTCACCCCCTGCTGGAGGCAGCTGATAGAAAAGCTGGTTGGCACAAATGCTTTTACAACGATGAATCAACATGCACTGGAGTGCTGGGCTGGAATCCCTGCCCAGACCTGACAGGAGAGTATGTTTGGCGGTGACAGCCTTGTATTGAATTGTCCATTGAGCAACTGAAAGCATACTTAGTAAATCTGAAGATGACACCAGGATGGGTGGAACTGTCTGCATGCTAAAGGATTGAATTAGTATTCAAAATAACCTTGATGCACTGGAAAATTGTCTGAAATAAATGGGATGACATTCACTTAGAAGAAATGCAAAGTGGAAAGTCTCTGGCTAGGTTGCAGTATTGCAGAAAATGATTTGGGAGTTAGAGTAGATCACAAGCTTGAACATGAGCCAACAGTGTAAAATTGTTGGTGGGAAGGGAAAGGCTACTAGCATACTGGGATGTATTTACCAGGAATGTTTTATGCAAGTCACAGGAAACGAGTCTTCCTTGCAATTTAGGTAGGGCAAGGCATACCCTACATTACCATTTCCAGTTTTATGCTCTCTGTTTTGAGAAGGATATGAACAACTTGGAGAAGAACAAAAAATGATTTGGGGTCTAGAAAATATTGCAGAGGAGGACAGGTTGGAAGAACTGGGTTATTTAGTCTAGCAAAGAGAAGAAAGAAGAGGGATTGATATATCTTCAAGCACAAAAAGGGGGATAGTAATCAATTATTCTCAATTCTACTGGGAACAGGAGAAGCAGTAACAGGCTTAGATTTAAATCACAGCAAGGTAGATGTATGTTGGATATCAGGAAGACTATGGAGTAAGAGGAACACCTGTCCCTTATGGAATGAGGAAGGCAATCTAGTTATGAATAATGCAGAGAAAGCTGAAGTATGTAATTATTTTTTTACTTCAGGCTTCACAAATAAGGGAAGCTACCAGATGACAAATGTGTTGGCAGCAAAGATAAAGGAGATAAAAGGTGTAGTGTAGGAGAAGTGCAGATTATGGGTTACTCACAGAAGCTAGATGATTTCAAGTCAGCAGGGACAGATGGGATACACCTGAGGGTACTACGGGAATTGGATGAGGTAATTTTAGAGCCATTAGCTATCCTCTTTGAGAACTCATAGAGATCAAGTGAGGTCTCATATGTTGGGAAAAGGCCAAATATAGTGCCAATCTTTAAAAAAGGAAAGGAGGATCCTGGGAAAGATCATGGATCTAGTCCTTAAGGAGTCTATTCAAAAGCATCTAGAGGAGAATAATGAAGCTCTCAAGGATTCATGGCCTTGCTACCCTCATCAGAAGCAACCTGTCACATGCTACCAAGGGACATAACACCTCCCAGAGTGCAATAGAGTACAGGGCAATGGCATAATCATTGTCGGTATATACAAGCCACCCTCTGCTGCACTATCAATAACATCTCTGCCTATTTATGACCAGGCGAACTTGCATGCAGACGACTCTCAATATCAGGACAGGGAATATTGCATTTGAGGCGGGCCAGTAGGGGGTGCTCCTGCCATGACAACGTGACAGGCTGTATGGATGGGGTGAGAACAATGGGTGTAACAACCATGACTTTAGCAAGGCTTTTGACACTTTTTCTCACAACAGTCTCATTAAAAACTAAGGAAATACAGGTGAGATGTATGTACTGTAAAGTGCATACATAACTGATTGGATCATCGTACTCAATGGACGCATCTATACATCACCCTACATAACTGCAGTGATGCATTACATCACTGTACAGAGCACTATGACAATGTAGAGACCATGTGAGTCTACATGTGACCAGCACCTACTTTGCTGTACTGGCTCACTCCCCCATTTTAGTGCACCGCTATGGTGAAGTAGTGGTGAAATCTAACTGTGCACTACAGGCAGTTACTGCATTGTGCTTTAGTACTTCCAAACAGAAGTACTGAAGCATGGCACCATAGCAACATCCCTGTACAGAGATGTTGTAGACACACCCAATGAGTATTCATCAGTGGTTCAATGTCTAGCTGGGAGGAAATATCAAGTAGGGTTCCTCAGGTATCTGTCCTCAGTCAGGTATCATTTCATATCTTCATTAATGATTTGGATTATGGGAATGAGTACACACTTACCAAATTTGCCAGTGACACCAAAATGGGTAGAGTTGCAGACACTCTGGAGGGTAGGGTTTGAATCCATAATGGCCTGGATAGACTGGAGAAATGGTCTATAATTAACCAGATAAAATTCAATGAGGAAACATGGAAAGTCCTGCAATAATAATGAAATAATTTCATGCACAAATTAGACAGAGGAATGAATGGCTAGACTGCAGTACTGCAGAGAAGGACCTGGGAGTTATAGTAGACCATAAGCAGAAAATAATCCAACAGTTTGTTCTTGTTGCCAAAAAAGCCGACAGGATACTGGGTTGTGTAAGCAGGCGTGTCACTTGCAGATCAAGGGAAGTGAGTCTTGTGTTCTACTCAGCAGTAGTGAGGTCTCACCTGGAGTATTGTGTCTAGTTTTGGGACCCATGCTCCAAGAAGCATGTGGACAGTCTGGAAAGAGTCCAGCACACAGTAACCAAAATGATTACAGGCTTGGGAGGCAAGATTTATAAGGAAAGGCTGAAAGAACGAATGTTATTTAGCCTGGAGAAGAGAAGACTGAGGTGAAGTGGGAAGGGGAATTGATGTCTTCAAAAACCTGAAGGCCAGTTGCACAGAGGAGAGAGAAGAATTTTTCTCTGAGGCTGTAGGGGACAGGACAAGGATCAATGGCCTCAAGCTGCAGCAGAGGAAGTTGAGGGTGAAGATTAGGAAGAAATTCCTGACTATGAGGGCAGTCAAGCATTGGAATGGACTACTTACAGAAGTTGTGGATCCTCCATCTTTGTCAGTTTTCAAGAGCAGGTTGGACAGATATTTGGCTGGGATAATTTAGCCAGGGATGATCCTGCCTTGAGCAGGGGGCTGGACTAGATGACTTCATGAGGACCCTTCCAACTCTACTTCCCTACGATTCTTAAAAACTTTCTAACCAATGACTGAATACTGGTATTGATTATCTAGAGCGGCTGTTGAATTTCCATCCCTTAATTTTTTTAAGTGCAGGTGATGCAAACATGTATTTGGAATAGTTTAAATGGGGATGTTCCTGCCTTGGGCCAAAGCTAAATGGTAGGGTGGGCACTAAGGCCCCAGTGTTACTTACTGCTAGAGATTAGTTCCTCCTTCCTGCCAGAATGACCACCTGAAAGCCTAATCTATTCACCTGCTTTGATTGTATTACCCTGGGTGTAGTCCCTCTTTCTGGTCAGAGGGCAACAATTTAAGGTGCCTTTCCCTTCATGCATCATAGGGCTCCCATTCTGAAGCTTCATAGTTTCATAGTTAGTAGGGTCAGAAGGGACCTGAGCAGATCATCAAGTCTGACCCCCTGCCATGGCAGGAAAGAGTACTGGGGTCAAACG
>NW_017728949.1:56394962-56414534 GCF_001723895.1 Crocodylus porosus | reverse complement strand
GCATCATCTTGCACTTGTCTGTGTTGAATCCCATCCTATTCTCATCCGCCCACCCCTGTAACCTGTCTAGGTCTGATTGCAGCCTATTCCTTCCTTCTAGCATGTCCACATCCCCCCACATCTTAGTGTCATCAGCAAATTTGAATAGGGTGCTTTTTACCCCCTCGTCCAAGTCACTGATAAAGATATTGAACAGTGTGGGCCTGAGGACCGAGCCCTGGGGGACCCCACTGTGCACATCCCTACAAGTCGAAACTCTCCACTGCCACTGTCTGGGTGTGGCCCTCCAGCCAGTTGGCGACCCATTTGACTGTGTGGGTGTCGACACAGCCCCCCAGTTTCTTAATAAGAACGGGGTGAGAGACAGTGTCGAAGGCCTTCCAAAAGTCCAGGAAGACGATGTCCACCGCTACCCCTGCATCTAAGGATTTGGTGACCTGGTCATAGAAGGCCACCAGGTTGGTCTGACAGCACCTGCCTCTAATGAACCCATGTTTGTTGCCCCTGAGCATAATCTCCCCTGCTGGCCCCTTGTGGACGTGTGCCAGAATAATTTTCTCAAAAAGCTTCCCCAGGATCGAGGTAAGACTAACTGGCCTATAGTTTCCCGGCTTCTCCTTCCTCCCCTTTTTGAAGATGGGAATCACATTGGCCCTTCAGTCCTCTGGCACCACACCAGAGCACCATGAGTGCTCGTACAGTTGTGCCAGGGGTCCCGCAATGACCTCTGCTGGTTCCCTCAGCACTCAGGGGTGGAGATCGTCCAGACCAGCTGATTGGAATACATCCAGTCCCTCCAGATGTTCCATGACTAGATCCTCCCTGACCCTTGGCCTAGGTGCACCTCCCCTGTGTTGTAAGGGGGGCCCAGAGGAGGGGTGGTTGTTCCCATCCCTGCTCAGGAAAATGGAGGCAAAGAAGTTGTTAAAAGCTCTCATAGTATCCTATGTTTGCAGGCCCTCGCTCCATTCTCCAAATAGTCTGAATGGCTTAGCAGGTGGTTTATCAGCCCAAATAAGTCCCAGAGTCTTATTAGCCTGAAGTAGACACTGGGGTTGTTATCTCAAAACTTTTCATAAGTCAGCAGTCTGTGCACTCCCACTTCTGGTGTCCCTGTTGCCCTCATAACCATCCCATCCCTCTTGGTTCAGGGTCCTGCTACACAGTTGCTTCCAGCCCCTGTAGTGCTTTCTGGGTTCCTTTCCAATCTGGCCTCACCCCAGGCCTTTTATAAATGGGCTTCACCCACATCTGGCCCTTCCCTGGACCATGATCACAGCTGGGTCCAACTCCATCTTAGAGGAGTTCTTCTCCCTTTCTTTGCCATGGCCCTTCTGCCAAGCACCTCCTTCTGCCTGGCTTATATATCTCAGGTAGGGCAGTATTTCGGGCCTGAGCTGTCTGCCTTAGTCACAGCTCCTTCTTTCTCTCTCTGTTTCTCAGTAATGGGGCTAGAGGCATCCTATTACAGCTGGACCTGACCACCTGAGATCCCTTCCAGTCATAATTTCCTATACTATAAAATTGCCTTTCAGTTTAAAAGGATGTGCCAAAGGTCTCCCGGCTTGAGGTGAAGGGCTGGAGCTCTTTGGGTAGGTTGGCCTGATTGTGTGTTGGAACCATGGCTGACTCAAGCCAGTTTGTTTGTCTCTTCACTTTCAAGAGTACCATATTCATCCTGAATTACCCACAGAGCAGAAAATGAACTAGCTAAAACCCTGCCAGCCCTGCTGCCTCTTTAGTTTCAAGAATGTTTTGCACAGACCATCAGGATATACTCACCCTCCCTACAACAATGGAGGGGGACACTGCCAGCCCTGAAAATACACCTTAGAAGCTAGCACTTCCCAACAGGTCTAGAGATGAACCTTCAATTCAACATCCCAGGCTAATCATTATAGTGAACACACAAAGGAAACTGCTGGAGAAATTGCTTACAATTTTACTACATGACTGCAAGAGCTTTGCATGGTATATAGAGGATACATTAATGATGTAATCTCTGAACTTTACTATATAACAGTGCTCAGTTAGTCTGATAGCAAGCTGTAGCCAGTTCTTCTTTTAATGATAAAGATTTTGGAATAACAGCATTGAAACTGCTGTTGTATTATACTAACAGGGACTGACACTTTCGGCTGCTGTACTTGTACATAATGTCCATTGTTCTGTGAATCTGCTGAAGTTCACTCAACCACCCCATCTTCAGTATGCTTATCCTCAGCTATAAGGACCTTGCAACAATGATACTTGTTCAACAAAAAACAGCCAAAAGAGCTTAGTCAGAACTAGACAAACAAGAAAAGTGATGGGAAGTACTAAATTATCACTGTTTTATTGAAGAGAAAGCTGGTGCATAGTGAGATTAAGTGACTTGGAAATGTGGCCTAGAAGTGGAAACTGAATTCAGCATTGTTTCAGTATTAGTTAAGGGATTGCAATCAACAAATCATCCGTCTCGTTAGTTAGACCCTGATTTAGCAAAGCATTTAAGCATATGTATAACTTTTAAGCCAGAGATGATTTAGGAGTAACAATGCCTAGCATGGACTGTGAAGAGCAACAGTTGGAAGCTGAGGAACACCCCTTTCCATGCCCCACAATTATACCTTCGTTGGAGATTATGAGGAGAGCTGTACAGCCCATAGTAGGTGGAAATTGGAGAGGACCATGTTTGGAAGCAGGAAAAAGAATTGGCTTGGTTATGAAACAAGATTAAAGAGCAGTAACAAGTTTAGGACAGGACAGGACAAGAGAAAGGGAACTTCTGGCTCTCCAGTTAGGATGTATGATGTATAGAGTTGTGTTTGTCATCCTCAGGTTTCAAAGTGTAGAGGAGGGTGTTTGGTTTTCTCATGCTTCTGGCCTTCACTGGTTGCTGTGTGAGGTCAGGAAGGAATCTTTCCACCTCCTGTAGTTATGGGTGTTGGGAGAGTTTAGGTTTTCCTCAGAAGAGTTGGGTGTTGACTACATCCAAGGCTGGGGAGTGTGATGGGGATATACTAATGCGCCAGCTAAGCCTCAGTTCAGAGATTCCTGACTAGAGGGTCCTGCACCTTTGCTCAGGGTCAGACTGGTCACCACAGAGATCAGGAAGGAATTTTATCCCATGGTCAAATAGACATGGACTATGTGTGTGTGTGTGTGTGTGTGTGTGTGTGTGTGTGTGTGTAAGAGGGGGGTTATCTGTATTAGGGGCCTGTCCTCTTCCTTGGATCTCTCAAACTACTTCCTGTTCTTTTAGTAGCAGAAGGCAGACAGTGCACTTATCTCCCTCATTTACTTGAGCCAAGTTAGCATTTTTAATGTCCCTGAGATCTGGTCATTCTAGTGCCTCATGCTCACATTTACCCCTGTGCCCTGCCACTGAATTGCATCTTCTATAATGCACTGGAGCTCCCACTGTTGGGGAATAGAAGTGCTACTCCATGGGAACTCAGTTATGATGAAAAATTGTTTATCTTCAACTAGTGACACAAATTTGCTCATTGAAACCAAATTGCTATAGGTAGATAGGTAGTCAGGCTGTGAGAAGCTTCAGTCCCTGATTTGATTCGGTGGAGATTTGACCTGATTCGGTGGTGGAAACTCTGAATCCAAATCAACCTGGGAAACCCTTTAATCTCTCCAAATTGATCCAGAGAGATTCAGAAACATTCAGTGATTTGGAGACAGATGCAGCTTTAAATGTTTTTTCTACATACCTCAAGGTACCAGACGGCTCATCAATGGTGTGATGCTGGGGTGGATGGAGCATACCACAGGAGTGTGGGGGGCTCCCCAGCACTCTTAACAGCAGACTAGGAAGTGGACCCAGAAGCACTTGTTGTCCACTTCTGGGTTCACCAGGAAGCACACAGGCCCACCCCCCCACACACCTCTCTGGCTCAGTGACAGGTGCCTTCTGGGTCTGGGGGAGCATCCAGGGTCCCCCCATGGCCAATCACCAAGCCAGCGGGGTGCGCAGGGTGGGGGACTATGCACTCCCCAGTGGATGCAGAAGTGGGCCGGAAGTAATTCCAGTGCACGTTCAGGTTTGCTGCCAAGCACGTGGGGGGTGGTGGCGGGGGGGCGCGCATACTCAGCTGCGATGCTGGGGCAGATGGAGCATCCCACCATTCATGAGCCATGCTGGTACCTTGAAGTACGTAGAAAAAAAAGCATTTAAAGCTGTGTCTATGTCCAAATCACTGACTCTTCGAATCAACATTGAATCTTCAGATTTGGATCTGGCTGAATCAAATCAGGACAATGATCCAAATCAATGAATCGAATCACTGTCCCTGATTCAGGCTGAATCTGAATTCAAATTGAATATGGCCCATTTTGCACACTCTAAATAGATAGATAGATAGATTACCTAAGCCAAGGATTTTTCCTGTGTTTCATTTTTCTCTCCAAATCTTGTCATTATTTATGGCATTTATTACTTTCTGCACAACATTTGTTTTATGAGAAAAAGTGCTTGAAGCTAGAAAGGTTGTGACTCCCATCAAAGCAAGTAAATAGCACAACTAGAGAGACAAGAACCATTTTTAGACCCTTGAAAATATGCAGGTGCTAATTATACTTTACTTAATGCACGTGAAAGAGACTAAAAATCCATTAACAGGCACAGAACTTCATTTTCACATATCAGCTTCTCTAACAGGAAACTATGAGCAGAGAGGATTGGTAAAAGAGCTCCTGGGATCAAATCTTTGATGGTTTATTGATCTCATTTGATGCTTTTTAGAGTCATTAAAAGTCACCTTTCTTTTGTCATTCAGTCCTAGGGAGTAAATTGAACATCATGTTCATGTAGGTCATTGAACGCTTTAAAGTAGTTTATCCAAGCAAATGGAGCATCTTGTCCTTACTAACTGATTGACAAGATGAGGGTATCGGGGAGAGGAAAGATTGTTAAAGTGAAACAAAGCATCAGTTTGCTTTGTAATGAGCTACTCTTAAAAAGCAAAAGATTCAATTACTTAAGAAAGTGAAATGTCTAAAGGGCCATAGATTTCATATTTGTGTCTTTGTGAAAGTCCTTGTCAAGTATAAATCTGAACAGTAAATATCACCATTCATTTCTGTACTGGGGAGAGTGAAAAAAAAAAAGGCTTTCATCTTCCCTAGGCAAATAAGTATGTTAAAACTGCATTAAACATCAGACATTAAGTGAAGAGATTATTTTGTGAGAATGAAAGCAAATATGATCAGAAAAGGCATCCTTCTCATGGGAGGAGCTGGCTGATGAGTAGCACAGAATAAAGCTTTAAAAATCTGGTGAATAAGAGTCTTAGAAGAAATCCTGATGGGATCACATCTGGATGGAGAATGCTGTGGGTTTCCCCTGCCCGTATGCTCCCCCCTCCTGTGAAGTAGGAAAACAAATACTTAGATATTTGTAATAAAACGTTATGTAACCAGCTAAACAAATAACATGTCATGCCAGCCCCTCAAAAGGATTGCTCTGTGCACTGTGCCAGAAAATCAGGGAGAGCGGCTCTAGATTTACACCTAGGAGGATATGTGGTTATATTGCAACATGGTGCCTGCTGTAGGAACTTTTTATTGCACTCTGGTGCAATTTGCTAGACAATATTTTAGCCAATACTCTCTGATTATAGCTCTGCTATTCACCTAGTTTGATTGAAAAGACTCACGTTGTCATAAGACAATGCGCAACTTTTCCTCCATCCAGGTATACACTAGAGGAATGGCCAGTGTTGTTGGCAGCTGGCATGATTATTGCTTTTCATTCCAGCTCAAGTCAGGTTCTCTGTTTGTCACATTTTCCCCATCAAAATATTTCAGTTTGGTGAAAGCTGTTGTTTCCTAACATGCTGAATGGATCCTATTTAGCCCTCTAAGTAGCATTTTCATGGAGGAAAAACTCTATTATATATGCAAAGGATGTGGGTCTAGCAGAATCTCAGTTATGAACTTTTAGTTCAAGACATAGCAGATGACCTTATAGATTCTGGAAGTCCCTATATTAATCCATAAAATGGGTCTTGCAAAGCAGGCCCTTTTTGATTTGGATTCAGCCTGAATCAGGGACAGTGATTCAATTCGTTGACTTGGATCACTGTCCCTAATTTGATTCGGCCAAATCCAAATCTGAAGATTCAACGCTGATTCAGACATACATACAGCTTTAAATGTTTTTTCTACATACCTTGAGGTACCAGGCATGGCTCATGAATGCTGCAATGCTGAGGCAGATGGAGCATCCCACAGGAGTGTGGGGTGGCCCCCACATGCTTGGCAGTGAACCCAGAAGTGGACCAGAAGTATTTCCAGTCCACTTCTGGGTTTGCTGGGAACCACACAGGGGGCTCCCCTGTGCCCCCCCATCTCAGCGATCAGCCATGGGGGGACCCCAGGTGCCCCTCCCAGACCCAGGAGGCACCAGTTGTCAAGCCAGGGGAGGTGCAGGGGGGCCCCCAGTGTGCTCCCCAGCAAACCCAGAAGTGGATCAGAAATGCTTCTGGTCCACTTCTGGGTCTTCTGCTGAGTGCACTGGGGAGCCCCCAAACTCCGGTGGGACACGCCATGTGCCCCACCATCACAGCATTCATGAGCTGCCTGGTACCTAGAGGTATGTAGAAAAAAACATTGAAAGCTGTGTCTATGTCCACATCTCCAAATCTTTCCGAATCTCTCCGAATCGATTTGGAGGATTGAGGGTTCTGATTCAGTTTGGAGAGATTAATAAAAGGTCCTCTGATTCGATTCAGATTCAGAGATTCGGTCACTGAATTGGGCCAAATGTATGCCAAATTGAATCAGGGACCGAAGCTTCGCACAGCCCTATCCATAAAGTGTTTAACCATTGTTGGCATTAATGCAGGTCTTTCTACCTGTCTAATAAATATAGTTGGATGACATGTTTATTTCCTTTCACTTCACATCCTCCCTTCCCCCTTTATCCCATGACTTCTGTATGACAATTATATGTCCTCTTTGGTTCAAACTTTCCATTTTTTTAGACCAGAAAATGTTCAGGTTGGTTGGCTTGTTTTCTTTTCCTTATCTCCACTTTTTTACTTTTTTCCATCCTGTTTTCTTCTAAGCAAATATATTAAATCTTCTCAAAGGTATCCACGTTTTACAGTTTTTCCCTTGTTTTCAATTAGTAAAAAATTGAGCCATTTCAATAACTTTTTAATGGAAAAAATGACAGGCAAAAATGGCCACATATCATTTTGAAGGGATGAAACATTTCAACAGTTTTTGGGCTTGGAAAAATGCAATCTTGACCCAGTCTGTCTCTTCTTGTTTACAATATTTCAGCCAGATCTACTGAACAGTGATGCATTTGGTACTTCTCTCAATCTGGAAATGAATGGATGTGATTCAAAACAGGATGTCAATCTTGCTTTCCACTTCAAATGTTCAGAACTTGATCCAAACCTTTCCAACTATTCCCACCCCCAATACTAGTCTAATCCAGAAGATTAGGTCTACTTTTCCCAAATTTAGCTCTAGAACTAAACTTTGTAACTCAAGCTCATCTGTAACATAAAAACATCCCAGAAATCTCACGGCACATTGAAAACTGGATCCAAACATTCAGAACTGGATCCAAACTATTCTATCTATCCCCACCCCCAATACTGGTCTGATCCAGAGGATTATGTCTACTTTCCCCAAATTTAGCTCCAGAACAAAACTGCATAACTCAAACTCAGCTGGAACATAAAAAGAAATCCCAGGAATTTCCTCAAAACACATTGACATGGCATGCTGAAGTGCAAAATCTCAGATCATTGGACTGATTTATTGGACTTATTGCCTTCCATCAGCTGAGCTATCATTGTGGTTATACCTGCAAGAATTCAACTGTAAGAAAAAATCCCTTCTTTTGATTGCAGCATTTGCAGTTTTTTACCTTTCTGTACATTACTGCAGCTGAGAGAAAAAAAAATTAAGGTGATAAGAAAGTCTCCCAAGAGGTTAAAAGATGTAAGCAGTCAGTCTTTCCTGATACTGATCTATAAGAAATGATCTTTCAACTGAGTCAGAGAAACAGGATTTCCCTAGCTAAAGTACAAGCTTATCTTGCCCCATGTCGTCATAAACTTCATGTATGGGAGAAAATTTTGAAAGCTGTTCTGGCGGTCTTTTATTCTGACACTCAGCATCCTGCAGTTTTAACTGGGAGGTCTTGGCAATGGACATGCTGCTTATTCCAAAGTTCATCATCTTATGCTATAAGGGGCCTGTCAACAGCTCGTGCCACTAGGAAATAGGTGATATCTTGTTGAAGGCTATTTTTGTTTTACTGTTTTTATGTCCCTTGCTCTGTTCCTCTTTTGTCCTCATTTTCCTTAAAGGGATCAGTGTGAAGAAATGGCCAGTGTTATAAATTAAACACTGGGGGGGACCAATGCAACATCACACTATCTGTCCATCACAGCGGCAGTGCATCTGAGTGGATGTTGACTGTCTGGTGTCTCAGAAACATTTTCAGGTGATGGAGAGCCTTTCACTTCTATATTCAAGCCTCAGCCAGCTACTCTAGAAATATCTCTGATCTGTTTAAATAGTTTCAGTATATATAGAAATAGTAAATAATGGGATAAAAGATGTGTTCTCTAGGGGACAGTTCTATGAACCACAACAAACTCTTTTTATATTGCCTGTTAAAAAATGCCATCCACTTTTTTATTGTAAAGAGGTCACTGTGGACTAAAAGTAACAGATGAAAAGATCTCTTTTTGCAGTATTTCAATCCATTTTTTTTGGCCATGGAGAGAAGAATGGATTAAAATTCTAAAGTGCTGTTGCAGGAGTTTGTATTTTATTGCCTTGCTGTTCTGTGCACACGCCACCAAGACCAAATGTTACATTGCAGAAATAATAGCATTAACATCATAGAAACCATATTTAAAATCTACCTGGCGGGTTAACAGAACCTATACATGGATAGTAGCTACCGTTTGATGGAATTCGATAGAATATACCAACCATTAATGGTGTTGGTGCTTGCACGTGTTGGCAGCGTATTGCGCACTAATTCCAGCTGCTGTAGCAAATATGGTGGCATAATGCACCTTAAATGACTTGAGGTGCAGCAAACTAAAACTCCTCCAAGGATTTTCAGTTTGCTGCCCTATGACCGCGAAGCAAAGCACCGGACTCCATGCAGCTCAGAGGCTCTGCAGGAAGCCCATACAGGCAGCCTGGCAGCAGCCCAGGGAGGCAGGCTCCACCCAAGAAAAGCCGTCTCCCTGGTCTTTTTGTTTCCCTTGAGCCTGTCTGCATGCTTGCCTCGCCTGCAAGGGGGCCTGGTGTTTCCCTCTGTAGCTGTGGTGCCCCCGGGACTGCCTGAGCTGGATGCCTTGGATGGGTGCCTCCTGGCGGGGGGCACCACTGCTACGGAGGGAAGCACCAGCCACCCCCCACACCACAGCGCAGGGACCGCTCTGCCTGCTGGCAGCTCACCCTCCTCTCCCTGCCGCTGGAGAGGCAAGTAAGCTCAGGTGTGTGCATGACACGGGGGTTTAAAGGGCCCTAAATTGAAGCGGTGTTTTTAAAAACCCACTGCTTCAATTTAGGGCTCCCGTTTCACCTACACATGCCCTAAGAACCTAACTATATCAGGCCCTGCTCCTACGTAGGACAGCAGCCCTAGCCTAAAGTTTAGCATGTCCCATGTAATTTCCTAGTCAAAATTAGGCTTGTGGTATTGACTATGTGTGCACTATTGCAATTTCTTGGTGAACATGAATGGCTTTATAGAACATATTTCTGATATAGCTAATGCCATTAGCTCCAAGGTGCAAAAGGCTAGAAAGCTAACAAACTTCTTGGTAACGGAACAGATAGAGAAGGTCTGAGGCAGGGATGCAAAGCAAACTGGAATCTGGAATTGATCTGAGGGCAGAGAGGAAAGTGAGCAATAAGAAAACAGAAAATGAATTTAAAATGCGAACATGAAAGAATGGCCTTGTCACAACCGCTGTTTGCAAAGTGGCTCACACCAAAGGGGTGAAGATATGACTATAATGAGCTCATTGAATCAGGTCTCACTGGAAAATGCTCTCATCAGTTCATGGGATGGCTTAAAAGCTCAGTGAATAAAAGACCATAAGTGAGTGTGGTTACAGGCACTTAGAAACTGAGGTGTAAAGGGAAGTGAATCTTTTGGGAGATCAAGAAGCTCTACCTGTGGATCCTGAGTCAGCTGATGGAGCCACCGCTGTGGGTTCAGTTGCTTGTTCTCCTTTTACCCTGACCACAAAGGGACTATTAGAGACACAGACCCTCTGCAGCCCTCCCCGAGCCTCCTTCCCATCCTCCTATGGGAAATAGAGGGCATCCACCATTTGAACAGAGGAGGGGATGCTTTCTGGTGCTCATTTTTGATGCTGCCTATCTCTGAAAGCCTTGACTGCCACACATCAGCTAAGCCTGGTCTCTGGAAGTGGTCGGGAGTGCCTGATGGAGAAACTTTTCTTCTCCGTATAGATATTTGCAGGGCACTGTTGCTAGGGGAAAGTTTTATTCCTTGGAGAGGTACTTGATTCTGACGCCATTCTCCCCCATGCTTACCTTGCCTTCCACATACAAAGCTCATTCAAATAAATTGGAAACCAAATACAGGTAGCGGAAGAGATGAGTTGTCAGCAGAACTTAGATCTATGTTGTTTTGCGCTCTCATTTTAAGTGCAATGGGGAGATTATTTGATTCCCACATAAGCAAGTGAGACTATATTAATGACTAAGGGCAGTAATACCAAAGGCCAATGAACAGCAAGAATTCAGAAAAACCACTGTACCAGAAATGGGTGTTTTGTAATAGGATGCTGGGTTTTTGGTTGTAGCTGTGTTGGTCTAAGGTCATAGGCAGACAAGGTTTTTTGGGTAGATGTCATATCTTTTATTAGATCAACTGAGTAGTTGGGGAAATGTTCATAGCAAGCTTTCACCCTTCATCGGGCATAGAGAGTCTCTATTGGTCTTAGACTCCAAGAAATGAAAGAAGCTAAAAGCGTGGCAGGATCTCAGTGAGAAATAGGATTTTTTAAAATGTCTTGTAATAGGATGGTATCTGTGTTATAGGCTGGTGTTTTAGGCAGATTTATATAGGGGTAAAACACTTTCAATATACTCTCCTCCTTAAGCAAAACACTGCTTATAATCATGTAATAAGTAAAAAAAATGGAATGCATTTGTTTTCCTCTCTGTACTGACATAATAATCAGTGTTAGATGACAATGCATCATAATTCAAACTTTTTAATGCCCCCAATATGTTTATCTTTCTTCCAATTTGCTATCTAAAATAAAGCTTAATTTATGAGGACAGACTAACAATGAATATTCATTCATTGGTAAAGGGGTCTATTTCAAGCAACAATACATGAAATAGTAAAAACTGAGGAAATGCTTAAAATTCCCTATAGATGCAATTCATCAGCAGAAACTTACAGGGTAGCGAATAGGAAACAGGCGGCCAATGAGGAAAGGGGAAGGGTTTCGTCACAATCTGTTAATCAGGTTGCATGGCTGTGTAGTGGTTTGCTGTTCATGAGCCACACCTTTAATTTTTCCTTACAAACTACACTGACTGCTTCTGTGTTGGGCTGCTATAAATGGACTCGATGATCTCCCGAGGTCCCTTCCAGCCCTGATGTCTATGAAATCTATGAAGTCTATGAAATGGAATGGGCCAGATTTTTCCGAGATGTAAACTCCCTTGATAAATGTGTAATAGAGTTTATACCATAGGGGTAAAGCTGAATTTGTATTTAAACCTGCTAGAAGGACAGAAGTAGCCAAGGTAAAAAACAAAACAGAGCATAAAGGAGGGGTACTGGATGGCAAGGAATGGCTACAAAGCCAAAATCATGTACTGTGTGAAAAGCCACTTAGTAAGTGGTAAAGCTGGAGAATGTAATACAGCATCTATCTGTATGTTGTCTACATGGTGTTTTTGGCAAGGGACAGAAATTACACAGAAATCAGTATAAGTGATCAGAAACTGGTTCAAAACAGAAGTTCAGTGCACAGGCTTTCAAAATGGTGGAAACCAGTTTAAGATAAACCAGGATGGAAGTATTCTCAGACATAGCTGACTGAAGTTAAATTGGTTTATTGAACTTTTGTCCCAGATCCCCTCCAGATTCAAGTTAACTCATAATCCCCCAGCATCCCAAGATGCTTTGCACTTCCCTCGCAAAACCCTGCTCATGGGGAGGGTAGGCTAACATTGGCCCAAGCTGTCAGCTGCACCCCAGCAGGGCAGTGTACTCTTGTGCCCCCAAGTTCTGCCTGAGCCACAGCAGGCAGGTGGCTACATTTCTGGAATCAAAAGTGAATGTATGTTCACTTGCTTATCAGTTCAATCTACACAGTTTAGACTAACCTAAAAAGATTGAATCAATTCAGCCTCTGCCTTTTTGACTTTCTGTACTTAGCCTTTAGGTTTTACAGCAGTCCCAGTCTAATCTACATTGGGCCAGTGATAGCAAGATATTGCCTGAGTAAAAAAATCCCTTCATAGCACCTTGTGTAGCTCTTCATGCCTCCTGTACTCAGAATAAACTGTCCACAACTCAGTTGAGGTCTGTGTTCCCATACTGGCTTGAGCAAAGTAGTACAGAATGATATAGCTGCACATGAAGAAATCTCCATGATGCAGACTTGTAATTACAGGTGAACTATAAATATGGCCTTTGCATTTTGTGAAGAACAACTGGGCTGATTAGAGATTTCAGGCACAGACAGGGCTCCATGCAAGGTTTAAATTAATATCTGAAGTGTGAAAGATAGCATTGTGGGATGAGTGCCACTGTGAAAGAATAACAAAATAAATTAGCATTAAACTACTAATTGCTGTAAAACATAAGGGGCACCATTCCCTTAACAGAGGTAAAAGACAATAGACTCTGATGGAAAACATTTTGATACAGCACAGTTTATTTTCATTCGGAGTGGTCCCAAGCACTTTCTTATGGCTCATTGTTTTCTCATCTGCAGCACTTCTTCCCTCTCATCACTCCCCAAAGCTTTGAAATATTTCTTGGAACTTCAGTTGCGCATCAATATTACCAGATTTATCAAGCATGACATCTCCTTGGAGTCTCTATTATTCATTGTGGATTATTCTCAGTGTGAACTACTTTGTCAAACATGACATGGACTCACAAGGTTGCCAAGAGTGGATTATTGGTTATTGCCTTTGGCAAGGGTGGGGGAATCTACTATCCTGAGACTACACAAAATCTCCTTGCAATTTTTACATAATTGCAAGTGAAAATGTTCTTGGACTCATTGACTTAGCATCTACCATCTTTTCTACTTTGTTCTGTTACAGAACTCTAGCGATGTTTTAGGTATTAAGAAAAAGCCTTTGAATGTGATAGCATTTCTACTTCTAAAGAGAACGTTTGGCCTTGTTTTTAAGGCACTAGGCTGGGATTCAGGAGGCCTGGGTTTGATGACAAGCTCTGTCATATGGTTCTCATGCGATCTTGGGTAAATTGCATAACTGTTCTATGCCTCATTTCTTCTACTGTAAAATGGACTATAATGGTGTCACTTCCTTTTATTCCATTTTTTTCCCCACTACATCTTTTAAAATTATACATTCCTTGGAGCAGGGGCAGGGTCCAGCCCTCTAGTTATGTTTAACATCTAAATCAATGGAATTTGGAGCTTTGAGAAACTACTATAAATGAACCATTAAATCACCATGTGCCCAAGTTGCACAGAGTCTGTCAATCCCAGATCAGCCTTGTCAGCCATCTTCAGACCCAAAAAGAAAGCAATCATGGAGGACAATCATTCTTGACAGTGATGGATTGCTGATGTAAATTCACATAGTTGTGTAATTTTGTAGAGCCATTAAGGAACTTGTCATGAAAATATATAGATTTATAGATGTTAGGGGCTGGAAGAGACCTCACAAAATCATTGGTTCCAGCCCCCCTGCACTTGGGCAGGAAAGACTGGGAGGGTCAGATGACCCTAGCAAGGTAGGTGTGGATAAATGATTTTTTTCCAATACGAAATTTACCATCACAGAAAACTAACCTCTTTCCTTGGGAAAATTCCATTTTTTTTGCTGGAAAACATTGATTCTCTCTTTTGAAAACCATTCCCAGCTCCAAAACTTGCACCCTTAGGTGGCACCTAACATCCTTCACTCCAAGGTAGCCAGTTGAGGTGGATTTTCCAAGAGTCAAGTTTCCAAGTGCTTCCATGGCCAACATTTAGGGCAGAGATTCTCAACCAGGGTACCACGGCACCCTGGAGTGCCTTGAGAAACTTTTAATGGTGCCATGGGGTGCCATCAATGTTAGTACTGTTGGTGTGCAAATATCATGCATACAATATAACTGTAGATTCCAAATAGGAATCCATAGTGTTAAAGATGTTCTGATATATTGCAGTTTTCCTGAGTAGAACCAAAGAACTGTTTTATTGTTTTTCTGTATTCAAAAAATGAGTGAAAACTGTATTAAAAAATAAATAAAATTAAAACTAAAATCTCGATTTTTCTGAGGGGTCCCTTGACACTATCAAAGGTACCTTGAATCTAAAGTGGTTGAGAACTACCACTGATCAACGCCATGACTCCCCAGTCCATGCTCTAGATGTGTCTACACTAGAAACACTAAGCAATGTTAATGCTTCATAATACATGTTTAAAATGGCTCTAAATGTACAAGTGGTCATGTTCATATGTGCTGAAGTTTCTTGCTTGGTACTGAGGATCATGGTGTGTCTGTGTGTGTCTTTATTACAAATTTTATTATGATTTAAAATGACTATAAAATTCACTGGAAGATATGTTTTAAACTCAATAAAATCAGGCTTTAAAGGCTTGGTGGCAGAAGGTATGCTTTAAGCATGCTAGCCCAGTGGGATACTCAGTTCTGCTGGACTTTGGAAGACAAGGCATAGCAATGTTAAGAAGCTTATTTTGATTTCAACTAATTACCATCATATTGACTATTAGTGGACTTACTCCTGATTTACATAGGTACCATTAAGTTTGGAATATTTTTTTTTCTCTAGATTTTGGTGCCTCTACTTTTGGGCATCCATGAACTGCAGCACATCCCAAGGTCCAAAGCTGGGTTAAAGCAGGTTGACCAAGATCATGGAGCAAATCAGATTGAAGTTGAACCCAAGATTTCTGACCCTTTAACTGAGCAAGTCAGTGGCTGCACTACCAGCAACTGTTTAATGCCAGATCATGCTACAAATGGTTACTGCAGAGAGATGAAAGTAATGAAGATCCTACAGAACAGTGGTTGGTTACATTTTTGGTAGTTGAACCATATATTCATTTAGTTATGGTGGGGACTGAGATGGGCAAAAGAAAAAGGAGGCTGAGAATATATAAATACTGATCAGACATAATCACTGTTATTAATAATTCAATCTCAATACAGAGAAGGGCTTTTAATAACAACTTCAGAAATTAAATTAGTAACTTAATTGCAATTTTATGCACTCATAATAAGTCTATAGCAAGGGGAGTTTGGGTTTTCCCAACACTTATTGTTCATTCATTCTTCATTTGCAGTAGGCACTAGTAAACTCTGAATCTTTAGCTTCACTGTTGTTCTACCATTTGTTTATATCACTGATAATGGATAAAAACCTGTGATTTTTTTTTAAAAGTATTTGTTTATTTCCAGAAGTGACCACTATGGGCCAGACCCCATTGTACTTACGCACTTAAGTGGACTTAATGTGAGCCTATTAGAGACCATGAAAAAAACCCATGCCTACTTTTGCAACATTCTCTTACCTTCACTTTAAGATCCAGTCACAGAAAGTGAGTTTATCTTTTTGTCGGGGTAACCAAATGAATCGGGCCCCAAGGTCACGGTGGGCCGGGGTGGTGATTGGAACATGCACAGGTGGGATTAGCGGCGGCGGAGTCTGAGTGGCACGGAAGCATATGGTTTCAAAATAAGATGGGTTTATTTACTCACGCTTTGAGGTGAAGGCACAATTCTTTCTTCAGTTACAGTTATTAACACGAACAACAAAGGGGTCTTTTGGCCCACGAGGTTCACAGTGAGCCCTTGCTTTCTACCCCACAAGGGATAGTTGCGGCTGCCCACTGCTAGTCCCAGGGCTGGTCAACAGCTCATATAGGGAAACACAACACAACAAAAACTGTAACGTGGTGAAACAAAGAACGGAGAACAATAGGGTGTGACGCCAGTCCAGTGTTGGACAATGGGATGGTCGAAGCAGGAAACAGAAGTTGTGGTGGGGTAGTGCCATTCAAATCCATCTAGTATTTGAATGTATTTGAATGCCATCTAGGGATGGTGGTAGACCTGAAGATGTTCTGTGCTTAGTATGAGCCAGAGAAGAAGCAGCAGATATGGTCGTTAGACATGTACATACAGATAACACATTAAGGCTGACACAAGTGGTATAATGGTTTGGCTTGATGGCAAGGAAGAACATGGCTGTTGGGGGGAGGAGAAGTTGCAGAATGATAGTCGGTATTTGGTGTTTTTACTGTAAACTGGAATTTTGAAAGGCACATGAGGATGTTAGACAGACAACAATACTGACTTTTAATGAGCCAGGCATATGTCTTAGGAGTGCTTGGGTTTTTTTTAAATTCTTTTCTCTCTCTCTCTCTCTCTCTCTGTCTTTTTGAGAATCCTAGTTCTTCCCTCGGCATTAAGTTCAAATGGCAGTAAACAACTTTCTCTCCTAGTCAAACATTCATTCTTTCAGAGTAGAGACTAATTAGATATATATGAACCTCCCTATATTTCTTATACATCATTTATGCTTAATAACAGTCATTTGAAATCAGGATCACTTCCTCCTCTTCTTCCCCTGCCTGCCAACAGAATAGAAATTTAGATCTCCATGGAGTACAAATTTCCCAAAAAGTAAAAATAAAAATGATTGGAAGAAAAAAGATAGCATAGCTGATCAGAACCAGATGCCAGTTTCCTTATATGGAAACTTTAAAGAAAAGCTGGAAGATTTGCTGCTGTTTGTTTATCTGTGACATGAAGCAAACATTCGGTGTGTGGGGTCTATGATTTCCCTCCTCTGCTTTAACTTCAAAGCAAAACACTATTTAGGGGAAGATCAGCAAAACCTATGTCTGTGTTGTGGCATTGCTGTTGAAATCTGCTTTCTCTGGTCTGGAGCAGTCACGTCATAGTACTGAGGAACTTGAAAGGTTTTTGGAGGGGAATAAGACCTGCTTACCAAATACATAGTCTCCCTGGATTTTTGGGTGGGTGTGGCATTGCACCTTTAAGGGCCAGAGCAGGCAGCCAGCAGGTACTTGATTATGGTGGCCATTTTCAAATGTAGGCAATGCAGGAAGAGACAGCAGTTTGCTGCTTGCAGCTGAGGGAGCAATATCACTTGACTGAGCTGCTGTTCACAACATCTTGGAGGTAAGGGCAGGAGCTATGGGGATAGCTGAAGGCTCCTGGTCCTGGGCATGACCTGAAACCACACCCTGATGGGTTAGGGAGGCCTGGTGGGACTGCTTGTGGTGGGGTAGTGCCATTCAAATACTAGGACCACTAATCTCCCCAGAGAAGACAGGTTGGGCAAGTTAATAACCCCAGCCCCCATAACATTGTGGGTAACAGGGCCAGGCATGGCTGCGACCACCTGAGCCCCAGCGGGACGTAAGATCCTAGATAGCCCCAGGAGGAGGCAGTAACATAGCCCCAAGAGAGAGGTCAGGAGAGTGGCCCTGGAGTAGGGCATTACAATATTTGGGGGGCCTGCATAGAGTAAGGAACATCTTTACAAACTGAAGGACTGTGAGTAAGCAAGGTGTTGAGCAGGGCTGAAGGATAGTCTGAAGGGCAGTACCTGGGGGTGTGCTGAGTAGGGCTGAAAGATGACCCAAAGAGCAGCACATGGGCTAGCCCCCAAACGAGTGTGTTTTGTAAGTGTATAAGTGCCCAGTAAGGGGATAGGGGAAAGTTAACCCAATGTCTGGTGAATTGGGTGGTCACTACCCAGATGAAGGTCATGGGAGAGGCCCAAAAGGCCAGCCAAGGAGTGAAAATGATAAGCCTGATGACCTACAGGAGCCACTCAGAGGAGGAGGGCAGAGCAACGGTGTGGCATAAGAGGCCTGGTGAGACGGGGATGATATGTGTGTGGCTCAGAAGAGAGCAGCATGTGAGAGGCCTGACAGAGGATTAAGTTTGGTCCTGCTTTAGGCCAGGAGAGTAATAATATTCTGGATGCCATCTACAAGGCATGGGCCATGGTGTAGGTATGGTACGTAGCCATGGATAGCACCTGCTGGAATTGGGGCATCGTAATGGTTATCCTCCCATTTAGAACACCAGGTTATTTAACCAGCAAGTCATGGCAGGTGAGCCTGGGTGGACTGCCCCAGGTAGACAGGTGAGCGGGTTGAGGTTGAGACCCAGCCCTGAGCCTGCCCCCCTGTCATAGCGGAAATGAAGAGCAAATGTGTGTATGATGAAAACTCACAGTTTTAGAGTTAGGATGCACACTCACAGAAGAGGTAAGCATAGTACAGGTGGGACCTCAAATACACCAGCCAACAAAGCTAGGTCATGGTTGAGGGAAGTAGAGGAATGTTTTGGAAGACCAAGTGCAAAATGAATGCCCTTGGATTAGAGATGGCATGGAGAGGTAGAGACAGACACAGAATCTGAGGTACAGTTTCTTCCCTAGGCTGTTTCATATTAGAGCCTGTATGCCTTAAAGTAAAAGTAAAATCAGTCCCAGGTGTTGACTATTTGGAGCTAATAATCTCCAGGTTCCCAAGTGCAACTATATTATATACTGTTAAAAGTTTATTACTACACCCTCAAAATAACAAACAACAGGATAATAATAAGCAGGGTTTTACCATATTTTGGTTAATGATACTTTATTAATGGTACTTTATTTATCAATCTGTCACCATGACTAACCTAGACAGTCAATATTCTTTCTCACAGGGCTGTTGTATTGGTCCCATATTCTGCACAAACACCCTTATAGTGATACCGTTTGCATTAGGTTAAATTGATGATGGTACAATGCTTGCAGTTTGCACAGATTCTTCTCTATAGACTTCAGATACTACCACAAATGCTTTCCATCCCTCTTCAAGTACATAGGACTAACTGTTCTCTTCATACCCACCCTCATGTTCTGAAAAGCACTTGTTGCCCTGTGGGTTCAGGCCAACTCTCAGGATCTCAAAATTGTGCTGTTAGACAGGAGAGTGTGACACAGCTGCATGTTTACAAACACACAAATCAATTAGGTGCATACACGCACACACACACACTACCAATGTGGTGCCTATCTTCAAGAAAGGGAGGAAACTGGATCTGGCAAAATATAGGCCCATCAGCCTGACCTCTATCCTGGGGAAGGTCTTAGAAAAGTTTATTAAAGAGGCCACCCTTAATGGGCTGGCCGATGCCAACATCCTGAGATATAGCTAGAATGAGTTTGTAGCGGGTAGGTCTTGCTTGATCAATCTCACTTCCTTTTACGACCAGGTGACCTTTCACCTGGACAAGGGAGAAGAGATTGATGTCATATATCTTGACTTCAAAAAAGCCTTCGATCTGGTATCCCATGA
>NW_017728949.1:56373838-56394017 GCF_001723895.1 Crocodylus porosus | reverse complement strand
TGGATGCTTATCTTGCTGGGATC
Source organism: Crocodylus porosus (assembly GCF_001723895.1). NCBI lineage: Eukaryota > Metazoa > Chordata > Crocodylia > Crocodylidae > Crocodylus > Crocodylus porosus. The sequence goes on along the minus strand of NW_017728949.1, from coordinate 56,393,994 downwards.
CTATGACCCCAGCTGACTTCCTGCCCTTTGGGCAGGGGGCTGGACTCGATGATCTTCCAAGGTCCCTTCTAGTCCTAATGTCTATGAAAGTCTATTAACTCAGGCACATACACATCCAAGATTACTAATCTAGGCACATGCATACCTATCACAAATTCAAGCACATACACACTCTAATGATATTGACATGAAATCATACACAATACATACAAATATGCACACAGGTTAAACACTGACTCAGGTGACAGTGTGTGTGTGTGTGATACATATGCTTGGGGTGCTTGGTAACAAAGATCAAGTGACAGATATTAGGGGAAAAGGCAGTGGAGACAAGGCAATAGCAATGAAATGGATTTGCCAGCAGAGGTGAGCTCAGGATGGCTGGAGCCACATAAGCATGGGACAGGTGCTGTAGGTGGCCATAAGCCAGAAGCAGGAGAGGGAGAGTTGAGACATAAGTTAGAGAGGCGAGGAGCAGAGACTGGCACAGGGCTGGAACCGTAGTAAAGCAAAACCCAACTCAGGGTCCCAAATAACAGTTCTATTAAATGAACACTGTACTGTACAAGCTTGGTTCCCATACACACTCACACAATGGCAGCAGGAGGAAGAGACTCAGTCTGGAGTCCAGGTAGGGAAGAGAAAGAGAATCCAACTCCATGGTTGAAGAGAGGATGTTTGTTGATAGCTACCTACCCAGGCTGGGAGGGGGTCCTCAATGGCCAGTCGGGGTCTTCTTCAGGAGGTGTTGTCCAGAGAGGGGTCGCTGGCAGGGCTTCTGGGTATATAGGTAGGGTGGCCTGGTGCTGGTCCAGATGGAGAGGGTGTCCCAAGGAGTCAGTGTTCACTACCCCTTTTTATGGGGCAGACTACCGATGATCTCCTATGGGGAGAGCATGCCCAGGCAATGTCATCCCTGTTCCAGAGGGCTCCAGATGTTCATACTGAGCATATGTAGCCTTGGCACAGTGGTGGGTTGCCTCATCTTTTGTGTCTTGAATGTGGAGGGTGGTTCCAATGCTTGGGTCATTGGTCTGGGTATTGGTTTTGATGGTGGGGTGATTTAGTACAGGGTCCTGCTATCATTGTGTTTCACTCATCCATTCATGCTTTTGTTTCAGGCATTCAAGGAAAACCAATGTACATCAGAGAGGTCACAGATTTAAACGTGAGTCATAATTACAACATACTTACACAACAGGGCACAGGGACAAGATGGGAACCTTGACACATAAAACGGATACTTGACATCACTCATGCTAACCCACATTGCAGGGCTTAATCATATAATGTTAACATAGAGACACTTAAGACACAATAAACATACAGTGTAATACATTACAGTAATACAACACACACTGCAAATCACTGTTACAATAGCTCATGGTTACTATAAAAGTGGACTTAGGTACACAGAGTTTCAACTTAACTTATAACTACTTATACATATACCCATAGGGAATAGAGAAGGGGAGAGAGAATGGCAGAAATGATGGGGAAAAGGGGATGTCATATTTCTAAGTAAAATCAAAACCAAACCAGAGAACTGGTGGGGGTTGCTACACACTGAACCGAGATTTCTGCACCTCACAATAATGAACTTCTGGTCTGGGGTATCAAAATGCGCACCATTATTAATCTGGAATGGCACTTGGGGCTGTTTGCTCATTTGGGTCTGTGTTGGGTTAGTTCTTGTTTTACCCTGTTGGGAAGAGACCCAAGGTCCTGCAGTGTGATACGGTAGCATAATGAAGGGAGAACAACCTGGACACCAGTCCCAGGTGCTCACTTCAAGGGGCAGAGGAACACCCGTCATTGCTGGGCCCTGCTGCCGCCATCCAGACACAGATCCTAGTAGTTATGCCTCAGGCGTAGTGTCCCTGCTAGTCCAGAAAATGGACCTGTAATTTCAGGAGTTAATTCACTGCAAAAGGTAAAATAGAGCTTGAGGAACTGCTTCCTGCTGAGAAGTAATCGGGCGCCTTTGCACTTAGGTCGTCTCACCACCTTAAAAGCACAGCATGTTACTTTTGGGGCATGGGACATGACAAGTAATTAAATTAAATAGGGTGGTTTTCCTACCCATCAGGCATGTCGTAGTCAGGTATTCTCAGAAAAACATTGCTGTGCTGGGCAGCTTTTAGTTCCCCGCTGCGAAGCAATAACACAGGTTTGAGACTTTTTGCCCCCTGCAAACTGGAGTCCAATTGGAATTCAAGCACTGCCTAGTCACCTTTTTATTTTTTCTATTAAGCACACATTTATCAATACTTCTATAAACTGATTAATCAGTGTCTTAATGATAACTGGCTGGGAGGGAAAAAAATGTTCTATGAAGCATTTCTAATAAAGTGAAGATCCTTCATGGTGCCTTAACATTTTTGTGGAACTTCTAGGGGACAATTTTTCATGAAAACTTTAAACATAATTTTTGTAGGGAAGCACTTTCCCTCGTTATTAATCCCGCCCCCCGCCGCCGACACACACACACAGACTACCCAGAAATTTGCTGAATCAGAGAGTTGGAATGGATCTCAAGTGTCACCTAATTCAACCCCTGCGCAGGTGTATGACTACCCCAGACAGATGTCTACCCAGCCTCTTCCTCAAAACCACTGGTAGAAGAGATTTCTACGGCCTCCCTGAGCATCTTTTTCATTTGTTCTTAGTTTCAGAGTTAGGAAGGTTTTCCTGAGATTTAATCTAGTTCTGATTTTGCTGCAGTTTAAACTCAATTGCTTCATAATCTATCCCCCGTGGAAGGTAGGAGAAGGGTTGTTCTCCTCCCCATGCCACAGCAAGGTGAGTTGTGTGTGTGTGTGGGGGGGCGGGTGGTGGTGAGTGAAGCAACTGCCCCAGGTACCAACATGAAGGGGAGCCAACGTGCACTGCCCAGCTGGGACAGGGCATGGGATGGAGCCACAAGTGGAAGGGCAGCTCCCACCACTGTGTGCCCTCCTGGGTAAGCATGGAGAGGGGTGGGGCACGTTGCCAGCTGGATCTGTATGTGGGGCAAGAGTGGGACGCTGTGGCAGGCTTTGCCCCGAGCACCAAACTTTGTTGCTATGGCACTGTCTCCTCCTCTTGATGGGAAGCTTTTCAATATTTGAAAACTGGTTTTGCCTAGCTAGTTATTTCCCCTGTTGTGTTGGTGCATTTGCTTTTTCTTCTGTAGTGCCTTACATTTGTCATTGACATATCTGTTTTTGTCTTGTACAGTTCTGTTCTCTAATTTATTAAGACCCTTTTGAATTGCAATTCTAGCCTCCTGCATTTAGGCTAATAAAACATGTTAAGCATTATCAGGACAAAAAAAGATCCTGGTGACCCCCACTTGAGACCACTTGCCATTTGAGTGTTGTTTGTCAATTATTCAGCCACTTACGTACCCACGGTAATTGTAGCTAGTCCATGTTTCTGTAGTTTCTGTACGTCACGTGGCTCTGGGTCATGCTGTGTCCACTCCATTTTGCTCTGCCACCAAGTGAGTTATCCTGTCAAAGCAGGAAATCAAGTTGGCTTGTCAGGACTTGCTTTGATGCAGGCAATCTTTTCTGCCGCTGCAACTGCCAGCTCTGCAGTCAAAATGTGGAATCTGAAAGTCAAGCTGAGTTCCTATTACGCTTCACCCTACAATACAGGTTCTGCTTCATAACTCAATAAATAACTTTGCTGATGATGTGCACACCAGACCAAAATCCCAGCACACTCTCACAGAACTGTATTAGGTCTTCAGTCCTAACAAGAGTCAAAAGTAGGAAAAAAGTTGGGTTTTCTCTTTGTTGTTGTTGTTGGTTTTTCTTTTAAATCACTTTAAAGGACATAAGATACCTTGAACAGTTCACTTGTATAAGGAAGTGCCATTTTTACATAATCACTTTTTAAAACAGACTTCTGGGATTGTGAAAGCAACATTATTCACCAGGTCCATAAAAAACCTTTTGAAAACCTAGGCCTTGATACTGAAATCCCTTTTGACTTTCAGTGAAAATTAGGTATATCTTTGTTACTGTTTTTAAAACTCTGTTTAACCCCTTTGGCTCCTGTGAAAATCCCAGTCATGCTGCATTAATAGATGAGAAAATCTAATGTTGAGTCCTTCCCAAGGTAATATTAAGCTCACAGTGATGTCAAGGGAGATCCCATGTCTGAAATATTTCATGGGACAGGGCTTAGCTACTGAAGCCAATTTTACTTGACAATGACCACTCACATTGTTCTTATAGGACTGATTATGTGCTTCTCCCTTTCTCCCTGAGCTTTTTTAGATATTTGGAGAAAGGACTGTGCCTTTCAAGATGTTTGAATGCCTCCTTTGTAATTACTTCAGAAACAAATAACACACCGACTCATTAGTTCTGGTTGGAAAGAAGAACCTTTGGGGGGTTTTCCCCCAACAAAAAAGATTAAAAGCATCTTCTCCACTTCCTTCTTGTAGAACAGGTTTAACATATGAAGAGATTTGACCGGATCTAACAAAGAAAAGAGTTGTACCTAACCTTATTTCATGATTTATGCATCTACTATCAATTGTTTTCTTTTTGCCTTTTGATGCTTCTTTGTTGAACATCATTTGAAAAAAAAAAGGCATATTATGGTCTTAAAAGAAAATTCTGTTCATTTACACAACAAATCAGTGGTTGCAAATAGTTCGGTTCCTATTGCATTTGATCCTGAGAAATGTTTTGGCTTGGAGCTGAATTTTGCCTATGGCATGCTTTTGTGAATCAGCTTTAAATTAGGTTAGGATAGACATTGATTTAGCCATGCAGTCTTCAAAGGTATAAACTTGCTGGTGATAAAAAGCCAAGAGCATGTTCCTCCTGGGAGGATCAGAAGGGCTACTCAATAGAGGACTGAGAGAGGCCTGATCATTTTAATCTGTGCCTCCATGACCTGAGCAATTAGCTCATAGATTGTCTTGCATATTGTCCAGATTTCAACAAAGACAGGGAGATGTGTGTGTGATTTGCTTTAATAAGGAGCCACTCATTTTTCATGTTAATTGTGTTTGAATTAGAGTTTGATGTCTTTATATCTTCACTCTGCTGCACTACTTGGTTGATTTGTGTTAGAGAAGGATGAGGCACTGTAAGGATTGCGTGCTTAGGAGTAATCCTTGCAATGCAAGAGAGAGGTGACTGAGCTGCTAACAAAAATAAGCAGTCTCTCTCATTTAAAGTCAGGTTGGCAATCAAAGAACAGGGCACCAGACATTGTGCCAGCTGACCCAGGCTTTTGGCAGGGTCTAAAACATTGCAGGTTGTTGCCAATCAATACTACAGCAGTGTCATATAAGGGAAGTGGGAGTGTTAATCTAGGCAAAAGGAGACTCGCCTGAACTAGCCTCAGGAAAGAACCACTGGAGAAGCCAAGATAGCAGAGAAACCTTTGGACCAGAATTTGTTCTGCACTATTAATTAATTGGTAACTTAGGCCAAAATCTATGGCAGTGATTATTGACACAGATGCCACAGCACCCAGCAGGGCCCACAAGATTATTCAAAGTGTGCCTCAGGGTGCTCTGCAACATTATAGCACAGTTAGGTGTGCGAACGCCTGCACATGATTTCCAAGATTTCCAGAGGCTGCATCCAGACTGTCGGGGAAAACCGAACTGAATGGATCGGGCCCCAACGTCACGGTGGGCTGGGGTGGCAATCAGATACGGACAGGTGGGATTAACGGCGTAGAGTCGGGAGATAGGGACTCGGAGCGGATTGAAATTAAGGTGGATTTATTTGACTTACGCTTCAGGCGTAGGCAGAGAAGTCTTCAGTTACAGTTAGGAACGAACAACAGTCAACAACAAAGGGGTCTGTTGGCCCACGAGGTTCAGTCCGAAGACCTAGTCCCAGGGCTGGTCAACAGCTCATTAAATGGATAATACAAACAACAAAATGAAAACCGTAACTCTTAAACGATGAACCGCGTGACGCCAATCCAAGGTAATGGACAATCGGGTGGTCGAAGGAGGCCGAGGTCGGAAGCCAGGAGATGATGCAGTGGAGACGTCAGTTCAGAGGGATGAGCAGAATCGTAGTCAGAGAAGAAAGCCGAGGTCGATGTTAGAACAGAGTCCAAAGGGTGATCCAAAATTGTAGCCATTAGTCAATGCGAAGGTAAGTCAGCAGCCAGGCAAGCGTAGTCAGAACGTACGTAACGATTAATACGAAAAGCAACCAGCAACGGAGGCGAGAGAGGAGATCTATAGGCCCAAGAGCCTAACTGAGAGAGTCCCTGCAGCAGCAGCCTCTGTCTCCAGTCCACACGATCTCCCCCCCGAGGGAGGGGCTCACTGAACTTTTATATCAATTTAGTGGCCAATCAAAGCACTCTCCGCAGAGAAATTTCTAGTCCGATTACCTCATGTCAGGTTCTGACTGAGCATGCTCTCAGTCAGGAGCTGACACAGTCTGAGCATGGGTCTGTGGGGAAAGTAGGTCAACAATGATTGACAGCTCCGCAGGTCACCCAGGGGGCAAGGACTGGGTGAGCCCTGGAACTTTCCACTCGCAGCATCAAACCCCACGTGTCAGCTTAACCTCTTCTGTACTGGCAGCACATACTCAAAAAATTTCCATGACACAGACGAGTGCGTCCATGCAGTATGTGGCCCCCCAGACATGTCTGCAGTGCCATATACCACACTTTCAGCTGTTCATCGTGCTGCAAGAGAGCAACACGGGGTTTTTTTGGACCCCTGCATATCTAGGGGTCAGAAAAAGCTGCACAAGAAAAAAGTGAAGTGGCGCAACAAGAGGGCAGTGAGCACCACGCAAAACGAGTCTGGCCAGCCAGACCCATGCACTGGCTGCCATCTCAGTTCTGAATGGCAGGATTGCTGCTGCCGCAGCCCCAGGAGGGCTCCAGGACCTCAGGTAAGGATGTTGGGGGCAGCCCAGTGCTGGCCACAGCCTCTCCTGCCCCACCCAGGGTACCCTGCTGTGTGCCAGAGGGTGCATGGCACAGGCGTTCCCTGGGGACGACTAGCAGCAGCACAAGATGTGCTGCAGCACAAGATGTGCTGCTGCTAGTTGTTCCCCAGGGAAACAAACGTCCACGCTCATGTAGATGCAGCCAGAGATTTAAAATAGGAAACTATAGCACATTCTGACCGATTGTGGCCTATGAGTTCTGTACATCAGAAGAATTGCTCTTATTATTTTTCCATAGTCAAAAAACCACATGACAGCTTAGAGCTAGGGTTTTCTGAGCACTGCCTTAAGTCTAACCTGGTTGGGAACCACAGCTAGGGAGAAGCTGAGTTTTAGCCCTATTCCCCACATGTTGGCCATGTTAGAGCAGTATAGGAAATTCATTAGATCACTCAAAGATTTTCCCCTCCTTATTGGTCCATTATTCCATTCCTTTCACCTTCCAATGAAACAACTGGTCCTGGCCACTGTTAAAGACAGGACATTGGACCAAACACTCTCATTGTAAACCCTGTGGTCCCAGGAGACTCACTTGGGCGAGGGAAGAAGGGTATTTGAAAATCATAATAATTAATATGTGACATTGATGATATGTTTACCCAGGGACAAGGATGATTTATCCCCTATCACTGCATACATCAGTGTCATGTCTAAGTTAGTTTCATGCTTAGTGGTTTGCAGAATTCACTTATATGAGCCAAAATTGATATTGAGTGTGTTCACATAGATAGATTAAATTGGAGATGTGGGAGATTGCATTTGGCATCTCTTTTTGAGGACTGAGTATGATATCAGTTGGTATTATGTTACTGCCTATTATTTTTTCCTTGTTTTTGTTTGTTTTTACCCACTTTATTTTTGACTCCAATTCAGACTAGAAAAATGTGGCTACTTAGTGGTAATAGTGGTAATTAGCATGAAAACAGCAGTTTTCATCATTATTGTGCTATTCAGCAGCACCCATGAGGCAAATATTGGTCAGTTTACACACAAGTGCTCAAAAAAGGAAAAGACTATTATTTTTTAACCTGGAGATTCCTAGCATGAAAAAAGGATTTAGCTAACCTATTTATTCCCAATTAGGATAGGAGTACTTAAGTTTTGTTTTGAATAGGGAAGAACTTAAGCATGTTATCTCTTCTGAAGCAGGGCCAGCATATTTTGATTCCTTTGGTTGAAAATCCAGAGTTTTAATTGAACACTTTTTGCAAAGCCTCTGTTTTCTAAAGGAAATAGTGCTCTTTATTTATTTATTTATTTGTTAAAAGCTAATATCCCTCCCCCCATCACATTTAATTTATTTTTGCACAGGGCATGTTTTTTTTGCAGTGTAGTGGTTCTGTTGATGACTCACTTGGTAAGGCTGTGGGTCTCGCGTCCCCAGGATTCTGTGTGTATGTGCCATTGGGAATGAATTCAGGAATATCACAATCTTCTTCCTCAGATGGTCTGCTCTCACCTGCCACGTCTTGATGCGACACAATCTTGTAGGGAGCTGGAGTTAGTGGAACTGATGATAATTCAGACCTCTTCCTTAAAGTGTCTTTATGGGGCTCCATCACCCCTTAATACCCCACACTTACTGCATCAGATTTGTTGGTACAAGTTCCCAGATCATACTTTTACATCACAGTCCCTTTCCCTTCCAGGGTAAATCATGGTGACATACAGTGCTATTTTATCAAAGACATTCTCTCAATCAGTAAAGTCCCATTAGCCAATATCCGGCATCCGTTCCAAGTCATCTGCTCAGCAACTGACTGGCATACAAATAGTTTAAGGTAACCAGTAATAATCAACAAAGTCCTTGACTAAATAGGGTCTGCTCCAACTCCCCCTTAGGATCTGGAGCAGTCACCACCTCCTTGTAACTTCCAACAAAAGAAAGAATGCTTAAATCAAACTCCTGGTCCTTAAAAAAAACCCTCAGCCCTTTTTGGGGCAGCCCATGTCTCTTCCAGGCCAAAGTCCCCATGTCGATGCAATGGAAAACCAGGAAGCAAAAAGGAAGAAAAGAAAACAAACAAACAAACAAAAAAACAGATTTTTTTGCAGTCCTCTGACTCAGCCTCTGCTCAAGCCAAACTGTTCCTGTGTCAGGCTGAGACGGTTCAGGTTCTCTATAATTTGAGGACCCCCTACTGGCTGCCTGTCAAGCCTTCTTATCTCACCACCAGTTCGCTCATTGCTGCTGGACGGTGGCCCTCCAGCCACCTATGCTCTGCAGGCTCTTGCCTCCTGCCTACTGGAGGACTGGTATTTCTGGCACAGGCAAAGCCCAGAAGTGCTCCCTCATTCTGGCCACTGGTGTCTTTCCTTAGCTGCCCCTCTCCAGGCATGAAGTAGCTGGTCCCAAGCTTTTCCCTCCAATCTGGAGGGAATAGCAGCTTTAAAACCACTGCTGTTCCTGCATGGCACAGCACAAAGCTTCCCTGTCTGCTGGGGTAAGTTGCCACTTTTCTGCAGCTCTTTGTTGTGCTGACTCTTCCCGGCCTCTTTACAGTTTCCACAATGCACTTTTTTCAGCAGCCATTGTCACAATCCACCACCTCTTTCATATACAAAATAGTGGAAAGGGATATCCTCAGGCTGTGGAAAAAGCTCAGCTGATCAGGGGAACTCAATAAGTAAATTTTACTATATCCATGAAGTGTCAGTTTGGGCTGTGGCCACAAGAGGCATAGGATAAAAAGTTTGTTGAAACATATGAAACCAAAAGGAGGAGAAAATCTAACAGGCATTGAGGTGTAATACAGAGTAGAGTTGATACCACTAATTGTTTCCCTGCCATTGTTATTGAAGGCAAAAGGTTTTCATGATATCTTTTATTGGGGCAATTGTATAGGCACCTGAATAAGGGTTCTTTATGCCTAAAAGCTTTCAAGCTCCTGTCCCAACTATATAGTTGCTCCGATAAAAGTTACCAAAAAACTCATTGCTTCTTGTTTATTTCCTAGACCATCATGGTGACATCAACCGGCTCACTTAACTACAACATGGAAGATACTGAAATTCATCATTTACAGTGGAAAATCCACAACACAAAGAAAAACGAAACCACACTACACAGTGACATCTGCTTCCTAAGCTTGTGCATAGCCTCATCCCAAGAGACTTACCATCTGAAACCCTCTGGCTAACACACACAACTCCAAATATACAACACAGCTATGCAGGAGGACCTCAAAAAACTGAGAAAACTTCTTCACTTAAACTGCTCCAATATCTTTTCTTTTCTTCTTCAGCAATACCTCACAGTCAAGGATGATTTTCTTCCATGACTGTCTCATCTCCATGTCTCAGGATGGTTGATGAGGCCTGATGGTTGATGATTTGGCTCAACTGCAGCTCAGATATGTGGTTCAGCGTGGGGTGGGTGGTGCTGGATCCTTGACTTTGTCCATGACATGCTCTTTCTGCCACTCCTGCTTCTCCCATTGTTGTTATGAGGTTTCAGAGTACTGAGAACCCAGCAACAGACAGTTTCTCCATTTGGGGTGGTCCTGGGCGATAGTCTCCCTTAAGTTAATGTTGATGTTGCATTTTTAAGCATTAGCCGTAAGGACGCTCCTGAAGTGCTTTCTCTGCCAACCTGTTGAGTGTACTCCCTGGCTGAGCTAGAAAAATAAAACTTGCTTTGGAGGTCTGGGGTCAGACATCCAGACAAAGTGGCTGGCCCAGAGAAGTTGGCCTCAGATGATCACCTTTGTACTCATGGTGTTGCCTTGCAGGAGGACGCTAATGCCAGTGCATCTGTCTTCCCACTGAATTTGATGGATCTTTCACAGGCAGCATTGATGGTACTTCTCCAACAACTTTAGAAGTTTCCTCTACATTGTCCATGTCTCCGCTCTGTACAGCAAGCCTTGATAAACCATGAGCTTGGTTTCAGATCTGATGTTATGATCTTAGAGCACCCATTTTTTAGGCATCCAAAGGCTGTATTTGCACATTTGAGGCAATGTTGGATTTCTTCATTTTTATCTGCTTTCTATGACATCCAATAGCAACTTTAAACAGAACGTATTTACTGTGTTCTGATAAACTGAGGCATAAAACTGGCAATCTGCTTTGTCACTATGTAACAGACTTAAACCTTTTATTAAAAAAGGTGGATGATGTCCATCCATCTCAAGAAGAAAAAAGTGGAGACCTAAAGAAGAGTGCTTTGTTCTTCAAAGAGTATCTAACACCTCTTCCAACTGTACAGTTGGTCTAATAAAAAATATCACAAAAAAGGTGGTGCCTCTCATATGCTTTCTAGACCATCCCAGCTACAACAACACTTCAGCACTATTGTTAGTCAAGCCAATCAGCATCACTCAATGGACTGTTGTGGTGCATTCAGAAGGGCAAAAATATGATCACAACCATCCCAAGCTTGTGTCATTGATAACTATGCAGTGATGCTGGCCCTGTTTCTCCCTGTTAGATGATGAGGGCTCAAGAGGCCTCATAAATGAAGCTGCCTCCCAATGGAAGAGACCAGGCTACTTGCATTTTGTAGACAAGATGGAGTCAGAGCTGCTGTGCAGTGGGATGTGCATAAGTATGAAAGAAGAAGACATGACACAGATGTGCAGACCAGTGCTTAAGCAACCTACTCAATTTTTATCTCAGACTATGGAGTGAGCACACGAGAAAGGTGAGCTGCAGTACTGGCAACATGAATGCTAGAGCTGGTTGGGTATACAAGGTGTATACCGGTCAATTAGATTAACTTAGAAGCAGCATAGTGGAAAAGGATTTTTAAGAGGGATGGATGGGACGGGGACTTTGTGATGAAATTGGGTGAGGTGCTAACATGCAGAAGGGGCCGATGGCTTTTGCCTTACCTGGTACTTTCCTGGAATAGCAATGATTCAACGGTCAGTCCCACTCTCCCACGCTGCCTGAGCCCTGATGCTCACAGCAGTCACTTTGGCGTGAATGAAAACTGAATGTCTCATTCCTGGGGTTTACTGTATGTATGAAAAACATTGCTGGATTTCAACAAGGATGAAGGATATAGCAAATAAATTGGCCTTGTCCCAAAAGGCTGTTCTTTTTCCTACTCCGACCACTTCTGTATCCATGACGTCTGAGCTGTAACGACTCCCACACTTTTATCCCCCTTTCTGCCACCCAACTGCTAATTTACTATCTGGAGTTAACACGGTCTTTTTAAAACTGTGCCAGGCCATGTTACCTGTATTGGGCTAAACGTGGTGGTCTAGATTCTTAGGTGCTGTATGTTGGTGTAACTCCATTGAATTTAATGCTGAATTACACTGCACACATATTCGGCCCAGAGCTATTTATTTTGGATGTTTGAATTTTTGCTGAGAAATAAGGAAAGGATTTTTCCAAAGGTACCCAGCATCACATGCATTGCCAGCTTTATCCAAAAACCTTGTTTGCCAGCTTTAAGATATTTGTGTGTCTTTTAGCTTAAGGGGAAACTCAGTCTTTGAAAAAAATCTCTGTTTTCATGGAGAGAAGAGTATCCTGTAATTCTATCTGATCTCCTTTGCTGCGCGCTAAGCCGTTCTTACAGCTTGTTTTGAATTCTTCTGTTAAATCTCAGGGCTTAGCTGTAAAACACAAACTTGCATTTTGGCTGTGATCCTCAACTCTGTTTACAGGATTCGGCTGAGCCACTTCCCCCACCCCCCTTTCCTATCAAGTTCACTATCATAAGCAGAGGCAAGAGAGGCACAGCTTAAAAAAAGAAAGCCTGAAGTTCTTAACCAAATCTCTGTTCAGAGAAATGCTCAGCATGTTGGGATTTGGTTTCAATGCCAAATGCGCGACAGTCAGGTTCCTCAAAGTTTCCTTTGCACGTAGACTTGTTGTCCCAGCTTTGTGATCTAAATTGAAGTCAGAGCGGAAGTTTCTTGGGGTAAGACTTTTTTTCTTACATGGTTGTGCAGCACACCACACCAGGGAGCCTGACCTGAGTGGAGCTTTTACATGCTACAAACAAGAATAAAGGGTCCTATGTCTAGCACTAAGAGGCATTCTCTTCTTTTCTGGCTGCCTACTTGACCACATGTGGTTGTCAACATAGTAATCCAGATCCCCAGAAGGCCGCTAGTGCATTATTCCCAGGCGTATAGTATTTGAACAGCCAGAGCCACATCCACACCCAGAAATGGAATGACGACTAAGGATATTTTGGGTCCTCAGACAACTATGTCGATGACCAATTTTGGTAATCTTTACATCCAGGAAAAATCCAGAATGCTGTCCTAAGTGCCTTGGACCAGGGGACCACAGTCTACATAAATACCCCATATTCTTCATAGTCTTCATCCCTTATTTGCCCCTCTACTAGACCTAAGGCTTTGAAGTGTGGCATTAGTAGACTAATAAGAGTGGAGCAAAGGCATAAGTTGCACAAGAGTGTACTGTATTTAGAAGGAATTAGATTAGAATATTCCATTTTACCATGCATATTCCTTGCAGATCAATTATATGCTACACATGGACTCCATGCTGAGTAACTTCATAGCTCTTGATTAACTATGGATATTACAGTAATTGTGTCTATTAATACCCACCTTTCCTGACAGGTATTAACAAAACTCGTTAGTTAAAATAATGACAAAAAATGAGCTGTGTACATTATTTCAGAGCTTGGCCAGGAGACTGGAGTTATTGTTCTTGTTAATGTTTTGCATTTCAAGAGTACCACAGCAGCTGTTGCTGAACAACTAAATCATACTACTAGCTGGGCTTGAAAAATACATTTTCATACCACATAAAAAGAGGTTGGTACAGCTTTTTCTCACCTGTTTTTCTTGTGCAATGACTACATTTAGCATTAGAAAGCATTCATGTTTAGGCACCATGGGAAACAACAAAGCAACTTGCCAAAACAGAAAGATTTCAATGCACAGCAGAATCTGGCCATTCTACGTGAGGGCTCTAGTCGAGCCATAACCAGCTGTTGAACTGGTATTGCTAGTGGCCTGGAAAACATGTACTATGAAGAAAGGCTGAAAGAACTAGGGTTATTTTGTCTGGACAATAGAAGACTGACGGGGGATTTGATAACACTCTTCAAATACCTAAAGGGTGATTAGAGAGGGTGGAGATAGGCTTTTCTCTGTGGCCATAGGGTGCAGGAGCCATGGCCCCAGCTGCAGCAGAAGAAATTTAGGTTGGAGATTAGGAAGGACTTTCTGACTATGAGGGTGGTCAAGCACTGGAAGAGGCTACCTACAGAAGTTGTGGACTCGTCCTTGGAAATTTTCAAGAGCAGGATGGATGGACCCTTGGTTGGGATGGTTTAGTCAGGGATGACCCTGCCTTGAGCAGGAGGCTGGATGAGATGACCTTGTGAGGTCCCTTTCAGCTCTACTTTCCTATTATCCTATGATTCCTAACAGCATGTTTGCAAAGGCAATGAAGCATGTACTTGAGTATTTTGCTGGATCAGGGCCTCTAAAATTGATCAAAATTTAATTTTATTTTCAATAAAGAAATTCTTTAAAATTCTGGTTTTAATATATATATCTTCAAACCCTTCACCCTTCCTCAATTTTCTTTCATTTCAAAATTTCCCAGAAAGCTTGATTAGGGTGTGAACTTTCAACAAGAAAGTCTGGCTTTTCCTGCACATGTACTTTTGAGTGGTTCCAGTCCTCATAGCTTATTTGCAATACAGCATAGTCTGTCCTTACTATGCAGGACGTATGTAATAGGCAGGTGTTAAGGCATCCTTTAAAGCCTATATTTATTTTCTAAATGCAACATATTGTATTCATTGGCACATTATAATGGTTTATCTTACATAATAATAATGCATTTGTGTTGCACCAATGCCTATACATCTAAGTGAGTTCCAGTGTGCTCTGTCCTGTATGTGCACATAAGGAATAAACACTGTGGCATCTCCCTCATGAAGTTTTCTAGACTGCTCTGCACAGATTTCAACTCATTTGTGGGACTTTGTTCAAGTGACTGAATAATCCAGTGTATAAAAAAGGAGTCTGCACATAAGATAGAGAGAAACTGGGGCTAGGCCGACATGAGGAACATGTGGCGATGTCCCAACACTAGGATTATAGAAGAGCCTGAAACTACTCTCCCGCCCTGAGGTAACCCCCCATCACATGTTTGTGTAATCGTTATGCCCGTGTAATTCCACAGCCATTTCTAGTTAATGTAAAACCACAAAGAGCATTTTTGCATGCTTTTCCCCTGTGGCTTTTCCTTTATGGCAAATCCAAGATGTGAGAGAGCTGCTGCTGTCAGTGAATATGAGAAGGGAAACCGATCCTATGAAGAGAGGAACTACCTTTTTCCGAGCCATTTCCTTGTAATGATTCCTTTCTCTGAGAGGTTTTAATGCTTTCAGGAAATGACTCTGTTGCCTTTGCCAAATGGAAAACTGGCCACAGTCACTGCAATAAAGAATGGAGATCTCCATGGGGAACAGATTTAGCAGAGGATCCTCCCATCAAATCTGTCCTCCTCATTCTCTCTCTCCTTCAGTCTCTACGTTCCCTGGCTACTCCCTGCTTTTCTCCCCTTTGCCCTCCTCCAACCTATGAATTACTTCAGCAATACTTCCACTTTCATGCCAGGAATCAAGGGCTCCTTCACACTGTGCTACGAGTTAAGGAAGGAGCACCTTCTTCTCCATAAGCTCAAATCCCAGCTGCATCAATCACATCCCAGAAAGAGTCAAAAATGCCCCGTATATCACGGCAGCCGAGGGACAACCCTGATTCTGTGCTCTAAATTCAAGTGGCTTTTCTCCCTGTGGCTCTTTGAAGTGGAAGTGTAGTGTCTCGCCTCCTAGGAGGGAAGTCACAGAGCCACACATCCACATGAGCTAGTGCAGGCATTGCAGTCTTCTGCTGCAACAATTCTGGACAGTGCCTGGACTTCACTGGTAAGGATTAGAGCCAACAGACAGAGATGTCTTTGCTAAGGCAAAGGTATATTTTACTCAACATAGCACTCTGGAGATGCAGATCCCTGTTCTCCTTGGATTAGCTCCTTTTCTGCCTACATAGTTATCCCCTCATGAGGCACCACAGCACACCTTAACTTGGCACTTAGCAGGGAGAGCGTGCACATGGTCAACCTGCCATGGAGAAGCCCCAGTACAACCCACTCACAGTACAGCACAAACTCCAAACAGCCCCTAGAGACAGAATAAGCGGTTACCAGTCATACTTTCTTGAGAAGCCTCCACATCTTACCACACGTATGCAGGAGAAAGGGGTTACCCTAAGGGCAGGTTACAAAACAGGCAAAGATTTTATTTGGAGAAGTGTATTGTTTTTAAGTATTAATTCACAATCAGCTCTTGGAGGGATGAATTTTAGAAAGGATTCATAGGCAGGAATGGTGCAGGCTGTTGTACTATCATAGGGAAGCTGGCGTTGGAGGAGGGAAGGCCAGGTCCCTATTGCTACCTAACTTTGGCATGGAGGAAGTGTGGACTATCAATTGGTACCTGGAAGAGCATGGGGACTTTATAATGGTGCAGCTGTGCATAAGGTGAATCATCTCTCGGTGTATACTGAGCAGTGCCATAGCAACTAAGTTTGGTGCCCAGGACAAAGTCCACAGTGGTAGCTCACCCTCACCCCATGCACAGATCCAGGACCACACACCCACTACGCTTGCCCAGGAGAGCATGCAGCAGTGGGAGCTGCCCTTCCCCCACCCCCCTGCCTCCCCCACAAACGAGGTGCTTGCAGCTCCATCTCTCACACCACCCCAGCTGGGCAGCACCTGTTGGTGCCCCTTCACTTTGGCACCTGAGGTGGTTGCCCCACTCAACCCCGCTCTTGCTACGGCACTGATTCTGAGCATACCTTGCAATGTTCTCAAGTTGCAGCAAGGGAAGTTGAGGTTGGATATTAGGAAAAACTTTCTCACAAGGAGGGTGGTGAAGCACTGGAACAGGTTACCCAGCAAGGTTGTGGACTCTCCATCCTTGGAGGATTTTAAGATTAAGCTAGGCAAAGACTTGGCTGGGATGATCTAGTTGGGGATGTTCCCACTCTGAGAAGGGGTTAAACTAGATGTGACCCCCAGATGTCTAGGGTCCTTAGCCAGTGGCGATGCATAGGGGTGCATGCGGGTGCATGTGCACCCCCTGAGCTTGGCAGTATACCTATACTGCCAGCGGCACCTGTGGGCAGTCGCTGCTCACCACCCTGCCTCGCTGCCAACACCATCGGTGGCATCCATGATCAGTCCCTGATCACCCCTGGCCATCGCCACCACTGCTCGAGGCATTTGCAGGGGTTGCTGACCACTGGTCTGCGCTCACCACCCCCCTGCCACCGACAGTGCTGTGGCCACCTGCAGGAGCTCACTGCTCACTGTTGGCCACTGCCACAGTCCCACCACCAACAGTGCTGCTACTGCCTGCAGGAGCTCATTGTGCCCCCTCCCAGCCTTGGGGGACATGCAGCATTCATGCCGGCAGCTGCCGGGGGCCCCAGTCCTTCCCTCTGTGGTGGCGGTGCAAATGGCCCCATCCACCTCCCTTCCCTTTCCTTCCCTTCTCTTCCCCTTTGCCAGTCTCGCTACCATGGTGGCCACTTCCTAGTGGCAGCTCTGAGCCCCATTCTCCACAGGTGGCAGTGCCTGGGGAGGGGAGGGGGGTGGTTTTGACTGGTCTGAGGCCCATGAGTTTGTTTGCCTGGTGCCCAATAAAGGGTTAATCTGGCCCTGCTCCTGTCTGTGCACACAACACCACTTTTCTCTCATCCACATGTGGAGCCCAGATAGCCCAACTCCTTTCTTGGCCATATGAGCAGCCTGGCTCACCTCCTTAGATCCCGTCCCAAGGTGATGCCCTGCTTCCAGGAACAGAGGGAGGAAGCAGTAACCAAAGGAGAGAGGAGAGAGCCAGGAGATTCCTGCCACTGTAGCAGCAGGAGCAATGACAGGAGGGGTGGCTGGCTGAGAGCCCCTGGGCTGCATGTCAGCCCTTTGCAGGATGCAGGCAGCCCACAAGCCACCAGTTGGATGGACCTATTTTGCTGAATAAAGTGATTCCACATGAAACAATGACAGGCATTCCAAATATCTATCTACTAACTTTGAATTCGGACCAACTTCCTGACTTGGGCTTGCTTGTATCTGTGCACTTCCGCTATTTGGCCCTATATGCGGCCAGTTACCTAAGTCATATGGAATTGTGTCCTCTTTCTGATTAAGATATCTGGAGCATCTGTGAAAAGGAAAGCAACAAACAACGCCTTCTCATATAAATTAACAAATGAAAAATAATAATTAGAGTTGGAGTTCACATATACATTTTAAGACCGACCCCCCCCCAGTAGATTATCCAGACTGACTGTAGTCTAGTAAGGGCCATGGAATTTCACCCAGGCATTCCTTTATAGGTACAAAAAATTCGTTTGACCAAAAAAAAATCTTCCAAAAAGACACTGATCCTTAAAACGTCATGAAACTCACGATTTTAGTGGTATTTTCCACTTTCCCCCATAGGATCTTGCTTTATTTTACGTTCATGGAAAGAGAATGTTCTATCCCTTTTGAGTGACTGTTAGCACAGTTAATGAATATTCAACCAAACAGGAAGAAGAAACAGTAGCCTATGACCTAAGGGCCTAATCAAATCAAACCAGGATGTATCTTTCCTGAATCTCAGATAATACATATTCATAAGCTGTGCATGCAGCTCTCAAACCAAGAATGGTGAGTGGAAATTCCATGATGAACAATAAATGAACTCTGAATGAACAATAAATGCATTTATTATTTTTATCAGTCCTTGATTAATTTCTCTTCTTTCTAAAAAGAGAGCACAAGAGAAACAAACACAAATAAGGAAGTATGTTCCGAAAACATTTAGCTAACATGTAAGGGGATGTAGGCTCCAAGACACTTAAGTGTTTCTGAGATTCCCCCCCCCCCCATATAGACTAGTTCCCTTTGGAGCAATTCCTTTGTTATAAAAATCCACCTGGTTAATATAATATGAAAATTAGGTGTTTATGAGCTACAAAGTCTTATCGTTTTAGCTAGAACAGACAAGTCCTAGCACCTTATCTTAAAGTCCACAGAATAGCAACCTAAATGAATACTATATTTAAAACTGAAGAACATCAATGGATATTGCAGGCTTTAAAGTCTCATCACTGTCGAGCAAAGCCCTCCTTCTGTGTCAGAGTTTTTCCAGGTATTAAGTTCAATATGTACTTAAACTCCTATGTCTAAAGAATATTCATAGGTCATGGTGTTGCCACTGATCTGGGAGATCTGGAAAAGCACAGAGAGTCCCTTGACATACCAGAGATATGCAGTTGGAAAGTAAATGCAGCGTGCTGCTTTAATATTCATTTAAGAAACACTTGTGTTGCCTTAGGAAAATCTTCAAGTTCAATCTTACATCAACCAGGAAAACAGATCAGGGTTGTGCCAGAGGGGATTTCTTTTGACCTCTTTTGTCAACATATCATGGGAAGACAGAAATCCCCAGCAACAACATTGTTGCAATGGAAAAACGATTTCAACTAAGAGATTAACGTGGGGTTTACTGACTGAGTGGGCATTGGACGGACAGTTTCTATCTTGTTCTATTTCAATTAAGGGCAATAAGCACTAATGAAATATTAAGGACATATTTTACACTGATAACTCTCATGTGCTTATGCTCATGAGCCCAGGAAGAGTACAATCCTTAGGCGGTCCTGCCTATCTGAAGTCCCTTGCTTTCCCCCATGGCACTGGTGCTCAACCTTTCAACCTTGCAGGCCAAATGGTTCTGGGCTGGTCTGCAGGTCAGGGCCCTTGTGGGGTTGCTACCTATTCCTCTTCTCTAGAGCTCTTCCTCAGAGCCCCCATACTGTGAAAAGAAGAGAAGAACGAAATAGATGGGGGGGGTCAGACATTCAAGACCCTGGATACTCATACTTTCTGACCCCAGTCATACCATGCTTAGGGCATCAAAGGGCCTTCAACAAATAAGACACCTCATCGACCACAACGCAAGTCTTTCCCTGTACATATCTTTGGAAAACCACAGCCCTCAAAGTTTCATAGTTTCATAGTTGGTTGGGTCGGAAGGGACCTGAGCAAATCATCAAGTCCGACCCCCTGCCATGGCAGGAAAGAGTACTGGGCTCAAAGGACCCAGCAAGGTGATCATCTAGCCTTGTCTTAAAGACCCCCAGGGTAGGAGCCTGCACCACTTCTCTTGGAAGTTGGTTCCAGACCCTAGCCGCCCTGACCGTG
>NW_017728949.1:56341972-56373398 GCF_001723895.1 Crocodylus porosus | reverse complement strand
GGATGCTACGCTAAGATTTTACCATCTTTAAAAGAAAGAAGAAAACAGAAGTAGCCTAATAAAAAAAAATACTAAGTATGCATTGTCTTACCAAATGTGCACTGTTAAGTAATTACAATGAGGTGAAAATATACTTTGTAAGTGGCCAGATCATTTCTAAGTTTCTTCAATTATTTTGTTTGCACCAGAATATGATTCTGATATTTCTAAGAAGATCAATTAACAGGTTCTGTTATTCAAAATAAGATAATGGAAATCATGACTTGTAATAATGAGGGGACATTTCAGCGAACCCCTGAAAAGTGGCGTATGATTATGGTGGATGAAACAGCAAGCTTCTCCAATAATGAGTAAGTGTTTTGATGTCTATGACATGGAGATGATTATTTATAATTACTGGATTTTACTAAATAGCCTGCCTATCCACAGAGGTAATTCTTTCAATAATTAAGAATATACTGTGGTATCTAAACCCAAGGATCAACCACTGTCACAGATAATGGTGCAGCTAATATGACAGTTTAATTATCAGATTCAGCAGCCAGATTTCAATAGGCTGAACCATGAGTCATACAGATTGCTCTAGGCATGCTTTTAATTTGGCATTCCAGAACCGTATTAAAAATAAAACACTCTGAAGAGATGGTCTTGAAACTATTTACAAATTCACAAAATCAATCACGAGAAATCATCCAAACAGAATGCTATATTGCAAGACAACAAATATGAATTGCAAAATGCATCACAAAATACCCAAGTCCTCTCTCCAGCAGTATGGCTGCTCCACATGGGAACATTGGTTTAAATTTCTCCCCACTACCTTGCACAATAGACAGCGCATGAAATTGCAGAGAAGATGCAACGGAAGATCCTGATATGAATGCAAACGTTTAGTGAAAGAGGAGCTCAAGTGGAAAAGTTGAGCTTTCTCTTTTGTATTCACCCAGGTCAGAGTTGCAAAACTTGGTAAATAAGCTGAACAAGAGTTCCATGTTTCAGCCACTGGAGGCTGAGTTCTTATTAAAATGACACTTAATTCACATCGGTTTGTCTGTTCTGATGAAAGTTACAACTTATTCTTGGATCAAATCCTAAGAGTTTAAAGTGAAGATAGTCCGAATGCTTGAGCAGCCAAGGAAGAGACAAGTTCCTATTAGATGCAGGTAAGAATAAGTGAATCCAGCTACTGATACTCAGCAAATGAGTATTATGAATACCTCTTCTTCAAAGTAAATGATTTTACAGCACCTGGTTTTCAATCAAGCTTTGAACAGAAATGCTGCAAAAAACAAATTCAGAACCTCGAAACACTTGTAACTCCAAATGTAACGGAAGCAAAATTTCAGAACCTATTTGGGTGTAGGCTTTTGATTTGCACTGTGACTGACTGACGGCTGCTCCACTCCATCGGTACTAGGTCTACGGTCCGGCTCAAGGAAGATCATTACAATTAGCCAGGGGGTGGGGTGATGCACTACACTGTGTGGTGTGTGGAGTTAAGGGAGAGCCCAGGGGCACGTGGGTGTGCAGAGCAGTAAGAGGGGACAGGACCACGGGCACATGGTGCAGTGGTGGAGAAAGAAAGGATGTGGGCATGTGATGCAGTGGTTTTGAGACATGTGAGTCTTTGTTTCTAATCACCTTTTTTTTTTTTTAAGTAATTCTTCCACGAGTAGTTTTGCACAGTAACTAAACGTTTAAATGGCAATAACTATTCCAAATGATGTTCGTTAATACAATCCCAGATCTGTCAATTTTTTAACATGGCCAGGAATATCACTATGTTCCTCTCCAATTCTAGGTGCCTACACCCTGGTTTAAAGACAAAGATAACTTTCCAGTATGATTTTCAAAAGCACATGGCCACCTAATCCCCACTGTTATGGGCTGTTCCCACAACCAGTGATGTCTTACCTATTACAACCAGGTATTAAACAAATCTCTACAGTAGTACTAACATGCCTGTTGCTTATTACAATAGTATCTAGAAATCCCAACCAGGGCAGTGCTGTGGATCGTGCCAATATAACATGCTATTGGGTATGTGTTTATACATCCTGTGTCTGGGGCAAATCTGCATAAAAGAGCCCTTTCCTCCAATTGTTGGCAAACTGATTTTATTTTCTCACACTCACATTATCTAACTGGGCTCCGGATTTCAAGGCCCTGGGTTCCAGTAGCAATAATGTGGGGTGGGTGAGTGGGGCACATGCTCTGGGAATCGCCTAATGGGAGGAATGCCAGTGGGAGGGTGGGGGAGCATCACGCCCTATGGCTAATACTTGCCAGACACCTATCTCTGACACACGTTGCACGCTTGGGCAATGAGCATCTCAGAGAATGAGGCTTTCTGGGAATCATAGTTTTATACAGCAGGAATGGAGTTTGTTGCTGCTGTGGGGGGGAAAGAACTGTACCCCATTTTGCCATCCAATTCAACACTTGTTTTATGCTCTCTGTAAATGGGCTTCGATGGGAAAAAACCGAGGTCAAAGTTTGTCCTGTCAACAACAGCAAACTCCACTGCCAGTCTAGAGAACTACGGTCCCCGAATCACCCTGTACTCCCACAGACCGCTTGGCTTTCTCTTTCTCTGGCTCCATCGCCTGCCGTTGAGGAGGTAGGAGTGGGGGCAGGAGGGTGAGGGATGATTGCCCAGGGCGCATTCCTCTACATTGTGCTTCTGCTGGGTTCACAGCCTACTTCTGGCCTATGATAAGGTATGTTATTCAGGCTCAGCAGTGACAAGATAATGCAGCTGCAGAGGTCCACGCTCTAGAAAAGTTTGTGCCTCCTCTGAGTGAGAGTATTCTGGATTTGTTCTGTCCTGCCTTTCTTCTGCATCTCACTTAGGCCTGTATGCCGTATAAGGAAGCCATTTAGTCATAAGGACCCTGGCTGGAGTCTAAAATAGGAGGAGTAAAGAAGTGATTTTTTACTAATGCCAACCTGCCATTGATGGATGATGAGTCTGACTGAATTTAATGGCTTAAATCTGTTGCAGTCATCGTACCAGCAGTGGGCTTCCTTTCATCAGTGGCAGTGCTTCACAGACCATGCTTCTCAGTTTGTCGTGCGTACCGATTGATTGGCACAACACATTAGTACTGGACAGTCATTTTCCTGGGTAGTCATTGCCATGCAGGGAGTGTTTAGGGAACCTGGGGAAGAAGAGCTAGGCGATGGGCTCAGCTGCTCATGCTTCTGCTGCTCTTCCCTTTGAAAATGAAAATGCAATTTAGTAATCAGAGCAACCCTGGCAGCAAGACTGACATACTTTGTTTTCAGAATTATAACTTCTTATAGGGTTATCTCTGTGCTGCAGTCAGCACAGCAAAATTAATGTGTGTTGACATGAGGGGCTGATGTCAAACATGACATGACGTGTCTTGATAGCCACCTTCTTGACCACATGAAGGGCTGCACCAAGTCTGCAAGCTAAGCCCAGTGAAAGGGCATGACTATATTGGCAGAGGAGTGCTAGAAAGGAATAATTCTTGCCCTCTCCCTCCGTGCTCCCAAGGGGAAGTAACTTTAGTCCTTTTATAGTGAGCAGCTTAATTCACTCTCTGTGGCAGGTCAGTGCATTTAAGTGACTTCACATTTTAAGAATGAAATATATTCCCCCTGTAGAAGGCCTTGCTTCCAGTGCATAGTAGATTTCAATTAATCTGCCAGGACTGGCTGGTCCCCTTTCTGGAACTTGTCTGCCATGCCTTTGATGTAAAAAAAAAATCCCCAAAAGGAAGATGTAAATCTTGGGAGGAAGATCAGCTGGTCCTTACTACAGTGTAACTGGCCACCTGGCCTCTTTGCAGGGCTCTTCCATCCCCGTTCCCTGGTGTTTTATCTATACTCATGTGCCCAAAACACCAGATTTCCCAATAATTGGTCATGGCCACTCAAGAAGCTAACACGGTCTGGTTTCATTGTGTCCCAGAGCAGGCTGGGAAGGAGGAATGCATGACTGTGATGGTGCCACACTATTACTTATTTCTCCTGGCCTCAGACTGATTGCCTTGATGAGCCTGGGGTAGCCCAAGAGGGGTGTCTCCTATGATTGAACTCATGGGTCAGTCAGGCTCTCCAGGTATTAGCCGGCATCTTCACTTAATTTGCACAGTGTCCCCTGTGACTCTTGCCTGAAATTAACCCCCTCCTCATAGGGAAGTCCCTTCATTGCAGGGCTGATCCTTGTTCATTTGCCTACTTCCTTCACTCCTCCAGGTAATTAGTATGGTGTGCCCTCACCCACCACCCTGGATCTTTGCTGGACTCCACGGGACAATCCTGCAGCAAGTCTCACCTCCAATAAGCCTGGTCCCCGCTTTATTGTCCATTGCTGTCCTGGTTAGCTTGAGTAATCACTGCACCTCCATGCAGCTGCATGAGCTCTCACCCCTTCTGGTCTCCCTTTTCCAGGGAACGATACCTGCCTGACCCAGCGTTTAACTCCCAAGGCTGTCAGCTGCGTGTATCAGTGGGACTTCTGGCCCACCACTTCTCTCCACCACAGCAGACATGCATAATTAAAGTTCTGGGCTTCATGCCCCATGTAGATAACTGTCTGATCAGGCAGAAACTCCTCCTTCCATGGTATTTGCTTGCCTTTTAGTTCTTCCTGGCAGAGCCTAATTGCTGCCCTGTCACAACCCCTATCTTGCTGCTATATTTGATGAGAGGTGGACAAGCCATGGCTCTTTCTGTTCTCTGCCCCATCTGTGTCTGAGGTCTGAAAGTATTGCCCATGAAACCCTTCTTCATCATCTCCCTTCTGCCTCCAAGCCAAGATGCAAGGGCTGCACAAAGGGCCCTGAATTCCTTGTGCTGTTCAGCTGTTACACTGGGAACAGGTGGGGCAGGTTGTGGCCAGGAATACTGGGGACATTGTGGGGTCATATGCCCTGCACATTTCTCACTAAATCAATTCTTCATTATTGCACAGGCTTCACAGGCTGGGTGTTGCATTGGTTGCTCCTCTTCTCTGCCCCTGGCATATGCCAATTTAAAGTCCTGAGGACTGAACTGATTCAGTCTAACTCAGTTGTTCTCAACCTGTTCAGACTCAAGGCAACCCTTGGGAAATGCCAGCTCTTATCTCTCGTTCATTCTTTGACTATGGAAAAATAATAGAGAAACTGTTTTATTACGAAGAACTCAGAAAGACTGCAACAGGGGAGAGTGTTTTTGACACTATGGACTCTGAATTGGAATTTCTGGGTTTATCTTGTGAATTGTGTGTAACTGTTTGTATCCCTAAGAGTGCTAATATTGTCCAGCTCTCCATACACTTTTAAGAGGATCTCATGGCACCACAAGGTACTACAACACCCTGGTTGAGAATCACTGGTCTAACTACAGCCACTGGGTGCAAAATAGAAGTATCCCAGGACAAGTAATGGAGCTGTAGGGTGTTTATACACATGCTCCATGAGTCTGTGTGGGGGGCACTTTAATTAGAGTGCTTTAATTAAAGCGACATGAAAGTGTCACATGAATCAGCGTCCCCATGATGAGAAATGGTGGGGGGGGGGCACTTTAAGTAAAGCTTGTTGAATAAACTTTAGTTAAAGCACCCCCACCACCTTGTTTCAGTGCCAGGACACTGATACACATAACGCTGGACCCTGCTGGAGCACAGTAATGACCTTGCTCCAGCAGACTCGATTAATCAAGTCTGGCTGACACACTGTAATTAGAGGGTGTCAGAGTAGCCTCACTGCACTTCTATAATAGGCACCCTTAAATTTTATGAAATTATGACTCTTTTCCCATTGAAATCTAAAGGTTTGGCATTAAGTTTTAAAAAACAACCAACCTAACATGTTGATATACCAGATTTCCCTGCTCCATGAAAAAAGCAGGTCACAGGAATGGGCAAAGGAGTGGAGATGGAGTTTGAAATTCTGAACCCTCCAAGTTATGTGCAGATGGTGGAATAATAATTCCAGTTTAAGGTGTGAAATGTTAATTGATTGATTTTAAATCAAAATGAAACAAAAAATCCTCATGCCATTTGTTTTAACAAGTAACTGCAAATACTTTTCCGACGTGTAGCTTGTCCTGTATTCAGGGCTGGTTTTCATCACACGCTCAGGAGTGGTAGTATCAGAGCATCTAGGCAAGGATGTGATATGAGCAGTTGTGTTCTTCCTGCTCTGTAGGTGCAATGATGTGTGTAGTAGACAGACTATAGATAAGGAGGGGACATAAATCAGGGGCATACTGAGGACCTGGATGCGAATTTTAGCACTATGAAGGGAGAGAGAATAAAAAATTCAGCCTTGACCTGAATGTGATGGAGAAAACAGGTGGCGATAAAAACATGACTGAGATGTAAAAGATAGAGAAGGAAAATAATATTGTCAAGGCTTCTCGTGTATTTATAGTAGCTGTTCAGATAAATGAAAAACTGTCCATTGTTAAGTACCAATACAGAAATTACTTAGAAATCAGCAGCTAGGTCACATTAAATCATAGCAAAGAATGATACTTTTGTTTTGCCAAATAAATGCTTAGGGTAAAAGGAAAAAAAACCCCACTGAAATGGAAAGGTAAAAAACCCTGAGATTCAGTACAAACAATTTGCTTCCATCTTGTTTCCCTTCTCTAGAAGGAGCTCATAGAAAAAAGGCAATTCATTGTGTTCTTTGCCTTGTATTTTCCTTTTTTTTTAACCCAGTACCTTTCCTTTTGCAGCCTATAGCAGTGTAGTATTGCTGCTTATTTATATTGCCATATTTCCTTTAGGCCCCAGTTGAAATTAGGTCAGTATTTGATTAATAAATTCATAGATTCATGGATTGTAAAGGGCTGGAAGGGACCTCGGAAGATCGTCGGGTGCAGCCCCCAGCACGAGGCAGGAAAGGCAGCTGGGGTATAGATTCATGGGTTGTAAAGCTGGAAGGACCGGAAGGGCTGCAGGGCCCTGCACAAATATGTAATAATAAATGTTTGCAGCCCCCAAAACTTCTAGTCTACATTGACAGAAAAAGAGAAAAATAAACTAGGCAGGGAAACAGAGGGGAAAATTAAATGAACTAACTTGTCCAACAGCACACAGCAGATGCAGAGGTAGGAAGAATATGTCCTGTGCCCCAGTCTAAGCCATCCATAACAGCACCCTGCCTCCCAACCGGGGGAGTGCAAATACCCCTATGTTACAGCAACATCTGCTGATGGAAAACATGGAAATCATACCCTGAAAGAGAATCACACTTGTAATTCAAGGGATATATACAGGACAACATGCGGTTAATGCAATCACCTGGATTTTAAGCACTTGAGCACAAAAGATTGCTAATAAAGACCTGCCAATGACTTCTGGTACAAATCTGAGATCCCTTGAAGGAGCCTGATTTTCAGAGGCATGTGGTGTGTAGCATCATTTGATAATCAAGATCTTTCAAAGTGCCTCAGACTGGACAATCAGACTCACTTATCAGTTTTTAACATCTTACCACCAGCATTTTTGTTTCATAACAAAGCTTCCAAAGAGATCAGCTTGGTTTAGACTCAATCAGTGGCTGCAAAAAAAGAGAGAAGAAAAAATGTCCTAATCTATTAAGGGAGGTTGTGTCTGACTATTGGATATTCCTCCCACCACCTAGTGGCCAGAGTCAAAACTTTGTGATTAAATCGAGCAGCCAGTGTGGTAGGGGTGATATCTTTCATTAGACCAACTAGACAGTTGCAAAAAAAAGTTTCTTTATTTGCAAGTTTTCAGGCGCACATGCCCTTCCTCAGGCATAGGAAAAGGCAAAGATTGTAAAGTTTCTCCTAGGTAGAAATGAAAATTCATATTGTACAGAAGAGCTGGAGCATGATGTAAATTCTCCTTGCTGGAAAAGTTCATTTTATGAAAATTAGGCTGAGCCAATAAAGTAATTTTGCCAGTCTCTGAGCTGATGTACACAAGGAAAGAGTTATTGATTAGCAGTAATGCAGCTTTATTCAGCTGGACATCTGCACCTCCTTGGCATTGTGTGTGCATTTGATATGTGTTACCCATCTAGCTATAGAAGGTCTGTATTGAAAAGGAAGGTGCCCCCCCCCAACACCTGTATTTAAAACGAAGGTGAGATATCAAATCTCCCAGGATATACTCAAAACACGCGTCTCCTTGCTTGTTGTTTGGAAGACAGCTAGCCAGCATAAGTTGCATAAAAGTGATGATACATAAGTGAACAATTTCTCCTTCTATCCATAGCCATTGCCCCCTACCAGTGAGTAAATTCCAACTGAGCAGCAATGAAGAGGAACTGGAAAACTGAGTTGTGAATATTCATGATCTGAGGCTACTGGGTTGCAATGGCAGTTCATTCGTTTTCCTGGAAATGAGTTTTAAATCATTACCATGCAGTGTTTGTAACTTGTGCAGTAACTGATCTTTAAGTTTTGGACTGGATATTCAGGTGGTGCTAATAAGTGCGCAGTTCCCTTTGAAGCAGATATCGAATTGACTTCAGTGGTTCCAGTGCTAAGTTGGACCTTGACTGTGAAGGTGACACAGACACGGCATGGAAAGCGTTGAGATGAAGCAACCTCTAGCCATGTCAAAATAATGACAAGTACAGTGTATATACCTCACTGCTGAGCCTATATCATGGGACATTTGGGGAGGGTCATTTCATTGTCTTAGCAAAACAGCATTTTGGCTCTAATAAATATATTCCTGGACTGCAGCTGAGATTCACAATGACATTTACAATAGAAATCCAGTA
Organism: Crocodylus porosus; assembly: GCF_001723895.1. NCBI lineage: Eukaryota > Metazoa > Chordata > Crocodylia > Crocodylidae > Crocodylus > Crocodylus porosus. Next base: position 56,364,675 of record NW_017728949.1, on the reverse strand, counting down.
TACCCAATACCGTATTGTAACCATAACAGCGCAAGGAAAATGCAAGGAGCATGGGTTGTTGAATATCGGTTATTGGCCCAACTTTATATCTGGGGAGACATTAGATGAGTTTTCAGACACAAAAAGCCCAGGTCTGGGAAAGCAGTTCAATTTAAACCTATTATGCTAATATAGCAGGCTTGCCTTTTGGCGCTGGGGTTGAGTCCCAGGCTTGAAATCTTGCTGTTTTGATTGGTGGAGCTCATCCTCCAATCAGGAGGCATCAAGAGGAGTTCAGTCATGCCCCTTTCCTGAGGGGTGGGGGAGAGGAGTTCTGGACCTGATTGAAGACTGCAACACTCGGGTCCGGAAGACTTCGGGGCAGAGCCCCGGAGCACATAAAAGGAGCCGCGTGCCCAGCATGGGGGGAAGACATCTGGGACAGAGAAGAGCGGGGCTTAGAAGAGGTGAGTAGAGCTGCTCAGCAGGACAAAGTGGTAGCCCAGAAGAGCCCTTGAAGACTTCCATCGGGGGGAACAGCGGACGGCTCCAGCAGTTAGGTGTGCAGCACGGCGTCCAGACCCTGGGAGCTGCATGAGGCAGCTCAGGTCTGCAACCTCTGGCATGTGGCCAGAGACACGGTGCACAGGACGGTGCATGGAGTAGGGCCTTTGGAGCGCTTGCACAGCTCAGGTCCTCAACCCCTGGAACAAGACTGGGAGCTCAGTGCTGGAGGCGCTGCGTGGAGGGTCCAGGAGCAGACCGAGCCTGGTGCTGCACCAAGCAGCCCAGGCCTCTGACCCGTAGCAAAAGGTTGAGTCCAGAGAGCCAGATGGTGATCGGGCTACTGAGCCAGCAGACAGGGCCAAGCCAGAGGCCCCAGAAGCCCTGCATAGGTGAGCCCGCCCTGTTCCAGGGGACAGCAACCTCCCCCCACCCCAAAACTCACTGCAAGTGAGAGAGCAGCCTGGCCCAGAGGACGAGGGCACCCTCCAGGCCTGGGAGCCGTGAGTTGCAGGGAAAAGAGGATTCCCACAGGGGAGGGGAGTCCCCCCTGGTTAGTTATGGGCTCCTGAAAGGGGAGGTCCCACTGAGAGGGCCCCCTGAAGTTACCAGCTTCTTTGTGGGGCTTGGGGAAAGCTCAAGGACATTGGGGTTTCTCCTTGGGATTGAGTTTATCTTTGGGGTTTATCTGTTTCAGATCAGATACTTACCTGTGACTTACCTGTATCTGGAGCGCTGGTATAAGGTTTTATGTCATTTACCCAGAGGGTATTGTTTATGTTACGTTTAGATATCTAATATACTACATATGTTTATATCCATGTTCCTTTCCCTCCTGATAAGTTAATGTAAACAAATGCATATGTAGTGACGTCCCCTGACTGTCCTGGCCTGGTTCTACGGGGACGGAGGGAAACTGAGCGGTCTGTAGTCCCCCCCGCACAGCACACCTGCCAGCTAACAGTCCCCTTCAACTGGAGAAGGGGACTATGTACCCAAGTTACCTGGGCTACATTAATGACATTGGTCACTCGAAAAGGGAAGTAAAACTGTGAAGCAGGGACAAGGGGAGAGGAGTACTTACAGGCCAGGTACAGTAAGATTGCTGTATTAATAGACTAGGTGCAGAAAGGTTGCTGTAATAAGAAACCTAATTATCTAAAAGAATAAAGGGAAGAGGGTTGTTATTACATGTGGAGCACAGAGAGGTTAGAAGAGGGGGCAAGCAAGTTATAATGAGCCATAATAGCCTTGTCTTTATTAAGTCCTCAGTTTTTGATGCCCATTCTCAAACTAATTGTGGGGGTTTTTTGTGCTTCCCCAATAAAATGTGTGATGATAGTTTGTGTGCTGAGAAATGATCGTTCTCTGCCTTCCTGACTGCCTCTGCTGGGGTCACTTTCATCAGTCTTGCAAGCCTCAGAGCTGAGCCCCGCTTCTGTCTCTTACTCCACCTTTATCATTAACCTATCTCTTTTGCCTGGAAGTGGGATTGGTTTTTAAGAAAGCACTAATTTGATACCAAAAGGGTGGGCGCCGGAGTTTGTTCCTAACACTAATCTCTTTAACGCTGCTATAAATTGTATTTAATCCCTAAGGAATATCTCTACCGTGCAGGAAGTTGATAGCTACCGAGTCACGTTTCACAGGTCTTTACTTAAACAACCCTAACAAAAAGGGCATTATTCATTTTCTTTTAAATGAGCAATGGCAGATTAACTCCAGTGTGCCCCAAAATCATGAAAAAACACCTGGAAGTAGGAAAGGTCTTTGCACTCCCGGCCCTGTGCTTTGTCCACTAGAAATCACGTCCTTTTATTTCAACATCTGAATAACAAGGCCTAAGGCTTGACCATATCTCATTACAGCCTCCTGTTGGTATAGATTTCTCATTTCAGGTAAACCATACTCATATTGGAACAAAACTTTCCATTTGGTCTCTGCCCAAATGGGAAGATTTGTGGTTGGTGTGGATGTTGTCGTTGCCAACACAGTGTATAACAAACATAACACTGTAATAGTGGAAGATTGCAGGTTGAAATTTTACCAGATAAGGAAAAACGCCAGTTAAACTACTAGTATCAAGACCAATACATTTTACACAGCTAGAGCTATGCTGCTTGATATCAGTTGTGAATTCCGAATAAATGGTGGTAGAAGTATAATAACATTAACAGGAATAATTTAGCAACATATTTAACAAGCAAGAGAGGGGTGGAATATGCTTAGACTTGGCAGGATTCAATTTTTATCTGTAAACATTGGTAAAAGTTGACCTGACTGCACACTTGCAAACCTATGAAAAATATTTCCCTCTGTAATAATCAAAATTGATAGAAAGGGGATAGAAGAAAAATGATGGCTGAGGCAGTGTGTGATGACAGAGGGAGTGGTCTTACTCTACCATGCTGACTGCAACTCCCAGAAACCCAAGGGGCCTGGGAATAAAGGAAGAGGAAACAGCAAAAGGGATGAAGGCGTTACTGGCGAGTGAAGTCGGGACTACTGGCAACTCTGCCACTAAGTGGGCAGCTGCCCTACAGTAGTTACATTTGTTGCAGTGGGTGGTTAAACTGCACTACAATAATAGTATACTATATAAATTGTCTGGCCCCCACACCTTTAATTTCATGCAATCCTGAATATTTAAATCAATAAAATCTAAATAAATGCTTAAAATTAAACCTCAATATTATCCATTAAAAGTATTAAAAACTAAAATTAGATTCTGCCATGCTTTAATATGCTGCAATGCATGAAGTCTACTAAGCCTCCCTGTAGAAGCCTTAAGTTCTCTGCTACCTCTGTTATTAACTACTTTTTTGAAATATATTTGAACTATGAAGCCTTGGCATTGAATTAGCAGGAGGGGTTTTTGTTGCATTTAATACATCCTGATGCAAATGCACCGACTACTGAATCATTCAAAGGAAATCTGAAGCACTGAGTCCTGTCACTTCTTGCTCTGCCTTGACTATGATATAAATAATCATGATCCACTATATTATGGAATTGGATAATGATCCAGTCATGATGGATCACACCTGATAGCGAAGCTGAAGCAAATCTTCTAGACAGAAGTGTTGCAGCTGTTTGCTGCATGGCAAATACAAGCTCTCAAAAAGATTTTTTTGCTCTCTCAAATAAACAATATTTCTATGACAGTTTCCATTCATGGAAAATGAGTCCCTTTTACATGTCCCCACTTGGAAATAATGGGTCTGATTTCCCTCTTGCTTCGCCAAGTTTTACAGCAGGGTAACTTAACTGAACTTCCAAGAGAAGTGGTGCAGGCTCCTACCCTGGGGGTGTTTAAGAGGAGGTTAGACGAACACCTTGCTGGGGTCGTTTGACCCCAGTACTCTTTCCTGTCATGGCAGGGGGTCGGACTAGATGATCTGCTCAGGTCCCTTCTGACCCTAGAAACTATGAAACTATTAACTCCATGAAATGTATTCTCATTTCACTAGTGGAGGTAAAAGGAAAATCCAATGCCTTAAGATTTTAGGGATGGATCCTACAGTGTTTAGCAAGCTAGTACCACTCAGACAGGGCCCGCTCCTAGTCCACCAATTCAGTGCATAAATAGACCAAGGCACCTAAAAGCAATTCTACTCCACTTTGCTCAAGTCCCTGAAAAAGTGTTGGTAGTGCTCCTCCTTTGCTGCTTTTTTTGTAACTCAGCCTTAAGTGTCAGGTATGTTGCATAAGGAGATGCATTCATGGATTTTCAGGGACTTGAAGAGGGTGGAATAGGCTCTCACCCAGGTGCCCAATAGGTAGAAGGGCATTTGGCTCAGACTAGGTACAACATTGTGTTATAGCTCCACCAGCCTGAGTTCATCATTATTTGGACTTGTGTGGCCCCAAGCTGCCCCAGCTGTAAATGGGTCATAGGGAGTCAAAGATGTCAGGATGAAATGTTAGCCACATCTCTCCCCTGTGTGCCTCTGGCGATAGAAGCCAGTGTACCTTTAACCACGGGTACAGCAGTGGTTAACAGCAATACTACACTGCTATAGGCTGCACTCTAGCAAACATTAGCCCACTGGAGCATTTACCTCCAGCAGACCGTTTGACTTGAATTTGGAAGCCAAATTACACCAATTCAAGCCATATCCATATGGATCAGTCCAACTCACTTGGGCCCAATGGAAAGATGCTAACTTGCATAGCCGAAGATCTGGCCTTCATGCCAACTCTTCCAAGGACTATATTGTACTATTATCTTTTTTACAGGTGGTGCTCTGAGAGAGGAAGACTCACCATCAATATGTATACCTGAAAGAGAAAGTTCAGCAGAATTTTGTTCCATCCTCCTCAAGAAATTAGACTTTGAGATGAACATTGAGAATATCCCAATTTAGAGTGACATAAGGGAAGGGAGAGAACTGCTTTGCTATCAGCGGTTAAGACAGTTGTCCTGCCTCTACCATGGGGTTTCTGGCTCCTTTTTGTGAAGTGGCTAACACTGGCCTCAGTCACAGAGGTTAGACTGGACTAGATGGGCCACATGTCTGATGTTGCATGGAAATTCCTGGATTCATCCTCCTTCTCTTCATGTTATCCTGAAGTTTACATATAGTCTTGCAAGGATCTACTTGAGCGATGGGCTGTGCTGGTAGACAAGTGTATGGGGTTACACTGTAGAGTGATTCCCTCCACCCCCTTCACTTTGCCTGCATGTGTTTGGGAGTTGAGGGGGCATTATGCACATTGTCATTAGTGCTGTATACTAATAATTAAAAATGGATTTTCAATGGCATCTAAAAGGTTTATGCAGCCAAATGTCAAGCTTGAGAATCCCAGCTGGACGGCACAAGAAAACCTAGTCCTTCAATTAAGAGGAAGGGAAAATTGCATATTGGTACCTTTCATCTCTCATCTAGAACACAGCTCTAATCTATTCCATGTTATGGCCTCTTCCCAGCATGGTAGCAGCTTGGACACCCTCGTGTACAAAACAGCAACAGCTCAACCAGTCTCACTGGGCATAACAATTCCTCCTCCATCCAGGATTTATACATCTCTTTGTCTTTCCTGGCAGCCTGGCCCAATCTAATTTCAACTCTCTTTACTAAACCATTTGCTATTCCATTATTCTATTACCTCCGGTAGGTATGTAACTCTATTCACATGCCGCACGCGTGATATTTCTAAATGACATTGTCATTGTCACTGTTATTACTGCAACAATTGGAGGAGATGTCAGAAAGCTGTCAAATCTCATGGAATCAAACTATTCCCAACAAACGGGACCTGCTCATGAATGATTAAATGCCTTTCATCAGGGGTACTTACCAAGGAATGGAAATGTTGTCAGATCTTGTTGCTATCTGTCTCATGCACTCATGGCCGCATGAAAGAGATATTTATTCTCGATAAGTGGGAGGAGGAAGATGCTTCCGCAGGTGGAAATGGAAAATCCTTCACGCAGTAGTGGAAAATCAATGTGGAGCCACAAAGTTGTGAAAAAACACATAGATTCATGTTATAAACTAGGTAAAAACTTATAATAATGCATATGTATGAGGCCCCTCTCCTACGTGTAGAATAAGGTTTTCAAAAACACTTCAGGTCTCATTTAGGTATTTGAAGATGGGAAAGTCTTTTAAAAAATACTCTGTACGGAAATGGTAAATAATGTCCTGACAGTTTTAGAACCATCAAAAATTAGGGTTGGAAGGGACCTCTGGAGATCAAGTCCAACCCTCTGGTCCAAGCAGGACTAGCCCCAACATGTCATCCCAGTCATCCCTTGTCTTAAAAGCCTCCAAGGATGGAGAGTCCACAGCTTCTCTGAGTAACTTGTTCCAGTGCTTTACTACCCTTATAATAAAGTTCTTCCTAATATCTAACCTCAACTTCCCTTGCTGCAACTTGAGCCCATTGCTCCTTGTTCTGCCGTCTGCCCCCACTGAGACCAGCCCAGCTCCAGCCTCTTTCAACCCCCGCCCCCCGCTGGGAGTTGAAGGCTGCTATCAAATCCCGCCTTGGTCTTCTCTTCTGCAAACTGAATCAGCCCAGTTCCCTCAGTCTCTCATCACAAGCCCTGTGCCCCAGCCCCGTAACCATTAAGCATTTTCATTACCTTTATACATTTATACAATGTATAAATGCTTTTATGGCAGCATGGATATGTCCTTCTATATTTTAGGGGTTGTGAGTTGTTTTTGTAAAAAAAAATAAACATTGGGGGATTAGGGAAAAATGCTTTCTAATATTGTTTTTCTATTTAAAACAATCTGAAATAAGTTCATTAAAATATTTCTCATGTTGAAAATTGCCTGGGGAAGTAAAATAAATTCCTTGGCACTTTAACACCCCCATTGTGATACTTCTGATTGAATTACTAATGGTCTGAGTAAGCATGCATTATGTATCCGGTATTACAACAGTTCTGGAGCTCTGCATTAGAAAGGCCAATGGAAAACACTGAAATATGCTTTTTCTTCCTTCAGTATTTCCAACTGGCCAGTGATTCTGGGAGCAGTTCTGTTACCCAGAAGTCATTGTGTGTTCATGTTCTCCTGTTTCTGAATTGCCAAAAATGTGACACAAGAGAACTTGGTTCTCTAGTTCTTGATATGTGTATCTGGCACTCAGCTACAGAGGTCTCAGGCTCAGTCAGCCAGAAATGGTGTTAGCCAAGATCAAAGTTGTCACAATTACATCGGCCTTTAACAGGAATGAAGGAGCTCGTTCAGAATAAATGGCTCTCGAGCTACAACATTCTGCAGTGACCGAAAAGTGATCCTGAGCCAGAAACCATTGAAAAATTTCCATCTTTACAGTCTAACTTCAGCTCTTTCAGTTGCTTCTGGAATTGCAATGTTAGGCATCAGAATAAAAACTTGGGGCATTTTTAAATGCGTTGTGGGATGTGGCACAAGGCACTTTAATTAGCAACCCGCGCTAATTAAAAGCACCCATGCATCACATATAGCAGTGTCTTCATGCTGAAAAAATGGCAGTGGGGCACTTTGAACTAAAGCTCATCGAATGTGTTTTCTTTCAGAGGGTCCCACCACTATTTTTTCAGTGCGGAAACACCGATACACGTGCCGTGGAAGGCTGGTGGAGCGCGGCAATTTCTGTGCTCCAGCAGACTCGCTTAATCGAGTCTGCTCTGATGCGTTGGATTTCCATGCATCTATAGCAGCCCTTGCTCTCTTAGAAACCATTAGGAAACTACCCATTGGCTTCAATAAAGCCAGGATTTCGCACCAGGTCTGTAGATGGTGGCTGAAGGTTGAGGTGGAGAATAAAGAACCTGAATTGAAACGACCCATAAGTTTTTTAATCAGTGGAAGCTGACCCATATACTAATTGGTCAACAGTAGAAAGATTGTTTGTGTACTTACTAACAACAGGTTAACGAGCAATCAGTGGTGTGTGCTCTGTAACTGGATGAGTGCTCCATTGCTGTTTCCAAATATTGCTTTACTCGGTATTGTTTTCCTTATGTCTTTCATGCTCTGAATTGACAAAGTACAACACTTGCAATTATAGTATTTTACCTGATAGTGAATTTATAATGCTGTCATTGTCAATGTGGAGCTTGTTTTCCAGGAAGGGAACACAATAACACTCAGTAGAACATGTCTAGTTGAAGATTTCCCAGATATGTCAAGGTCAAATTGTGATACCATTTCTCACTGTGAGCAATAGCACTTTGTTCTGAGAATAGTTTCAGTGCAATCAAGGTTTCTAGACTATTTTCTTGCAAGGACAGCTTTGAAAATAACAGGAATTTTTCTGTTTGGTCAACCATGGGTTTCCTTTCATCCTTCGTCTTTCTATATGCTTAGCCCAAGATTTTCAGAGAAGAAATTCTACATGGATGTAAAACAGTTAGTAGATTTGACAACTTTTCAACTACACCAGAACATCACAGATTCTTTCTAGTGTTACCCCAGAAATGCCGGGATAACTTCTGGGCCCTAAGAGAAAAAAGAAACTATATCTACAAAACCCTGATAATGCAATGAATTCTTGGAAAATTAGCAGGGAAGGCAATTGGAGTAGGATAGAGTTGAAGAAACTTTCACTGGCTTAAGGAGGGGATCCCAAGAGGAGCAATGTGAGATGGGAATGGGCGGTGGATATTATGACGATGATCCAAACAGAACTGAAGCCAACTCCAGTAGCTTCAGTGGGAGTTTAATCTCCCAAATAATGCAATCATGTGGCTTTCACAGAGGTGAAAAGGTGCTGATGTGGGGGTAGGAGAAGCAGGAAGCAAAACGTTATGTGAGCAGGCATAAAATGGGACAGAAATGAACAACTTAGGTTTGATGTGATGGCAAGTCAGAGGTTTGACCACTGGAAACGTACTCAGAGCTTCATAAAAGAATTCAACATCCAAAAGTTAATGCACTTTGCTTTTCCTAGCAACTCCTTCCTTTTAATAAATCCCTGCTCATGATCTAGACCTTGTGGTATGGATGGCGTCCCATTGAAAATAGAGTTCATTGCTCTGACTGATGAGTTGAAGCAAAGTGCTCCAAGTTTATGTGCCTGCAAGTCTGAAGTTTTCTTATACTCAGCACAGTGTTAATGGTAGCTGTGCTGCATCCTGAGGCAATTCCTATGCTTCCACTAGCATCTCTAAAGGGCTGCATTTTTGAAGATATTTAAAAATCTTGTCCTATGCAGCCCTGACAAAGCTGTTATGTCTTTGAATAGGAAAGGTATCTCCCTCCTACATTTACACCATCTTTAGCACCATTCTAACTTTGCATCTTTGAAAAAATAGTAAATTATACTTCAGTGCTGTTAATGAACCAGAATTGCATCCTGTGTTCAAAGTCCCATGCAAAAATAGAAATGAAGAAAAAATAAGCAGCACCAGAGAGACACAGAAGCCCAAAGAGAGTATGGGGAGTATGAAAATGGAGAGTGAAGGGAGCCATGGTATTTCTTTTTTCTTGACAAACAAAATTGAAGCTCCACATTCTGCAGAAGCAAACAAGGAAAAGCTTCATGTCTGAAAATTGTCTGTAATTTCTGTTGCTCCTGACTTTAGCAGTGACTTCTAGGGACAAAGGGAGTGGTTCCTCTATTCATTCATGAAGTTTTTGACTCCCCTATAGAGTACACCAATGGACACAAAGGCCAATGATGAGTTTAGGATTTCATAAAGCTCATCTCATAGATGGACCACCAGACAGCTGTTAGATGGGAATTCCTACTGACCTTCATTGAGCTCAGATGGTGACCTATAGGTGCATGTCTCTGTACCTCATTTGCAATGCTGTGAAGAATCCAGCCCTCTTCTAAGCACTAACAGGCATAAATTATCTGTAGGACACAGCATGCTGACATGCCAGATACCTTGCACTTGTGCCAAAGGAATAAATTGTACCTCATTTTGTCTACAGCACAATACAGGTGGGGCAGGGGATGAATTAATTCTTTGCCTATTGATTATATAGTAACAGGTAGCTGTCGATCCTTCTGGATCATGGTGTGTGCATGAGAGTTTAGCCAAACCATTGACTTACATGCCTAGACAGGAGTATGAAGGAGTGGAGGCTGCCCAGGTAGACAGAATCCAAAGGCCAAATTGAGTCTCAATATTTGGTGCTTCAATGGCTGCAGTTATGTGCATGTTGGAGGGGGGGTGTGTGTGTGTGTGGGGGGGGATGTTAAACCTCAGGTTTCCTGCATGGCAGACAAGGATTTTATCACTGAACCACAACAGCGGGCTGGCTTCTGTTTATCCTTCTTCTGTTATGGTGACAATAATTTGGATTATTAGGTAGCATTGGATTTGCAGGTGAATAAAAGGCATGACCTGTGGCCTAGCAGAGCTGCTGACCATAAGGCAGAATAATAGCTAAGTTAGCCATTTGCTTATGCTAAGTAACCATCTTAACTGTGTCAGCCATTTTATGAGAAAAAAAAAGCAGCAAGTGAATCTGTGTGAGCTGTGTGCTGTGAACCAGTTACAGTAAGGAACGAAGTAAGATACAGGGGCCTCAATAAAGGTGGAAGATGGTACAACCTAAGACAGAAAAACAGACGGGAATGTGAAAAACAACACTTAATTGGTAACAGAATCCAAGATGAACATATGCAGAAAGGTGAATAGTGATTGAAGAAGCTTCCAGAAGCTTCCAGGTTTTGGTCAAAGTCCGCCCATTAACCGAAGAGCTGGAGTCAGGTCGTAGACATCCGCTCATAGCAAAAAGACATGTAAATGAATGTAATGCATAGCCAATTTCATGTTAATGAAGCAAACAGTAAACAGAGGCAGAGCTTGAGATAGGAGGAGAAATGGGTGGAAGAACAGAGGTGGAGCGAATGTTAATGAGTATGAACCAAAGTGTATAAATGTAAGACGAAACTATTGTTCAGGGCTGCTCCTCATCTCTCATGGTGAGAGAACTCGCCGGAAGCTGTCTCCATCGTGAATAAAGCCGTTGCGAGCAATGTGTGCTGGTGTTTGCTCCCTGCCTGCTTTGGCTAATGAGTAACACGATCCACGGGTAATTGGACCATCATCTCCCTAGTTGTTGGGCACCACGTGGAGTCAGGCTCTAACATCGTCTAATGTAAAAGAATGTAAATTTAAAAACACAGGGAAATGCATGTTTATGCAGCCTATGATCTGTATAACAGAATGCCCCAGGATATTTGTTAGAATAACTTCATAAATTTATTCAAATATACACCCTTAAAGAGATAGGAAGAGCATCTGAATAGTTTGGATAAAATGCAAATTGTTACCCATATATGATATACAATGGAAAGTAGGGTATCGGTATTTCTTACCTTTGTTTTTGGCTCTGGGACGAAGTATTCTGCAGGTTAGAGCACTGCTCAGAGACAAAATAACCAAGCACCTATATTTGGCAGGTTCAATCTGAAAGATGGGGCAGGTATGATTTGAATTTGCCATATTTTATATTCTCTTTCAACCTCTACTGGAAATGACTGTAGGCAAACTGCTCAGGTTTGTTACTTGAAACATGCAGGGAACGATTCCTGTTTGCATTACATGGGAGATACGTGAAGCCTTAATTAATAGCAAGGGTTACAGAGTGCAAGGAAACACTAGCAATGAGTAGAAGAGGTGAGATCGGAGCTTTGTAGCAGCTTGACTCTGAAGCCATGTTGCTTGTCCTTGTATCTGTGCAGAATCGGACCTTTCTCCATCACAGACACAGGGGCATGCAGAAAACCTCTTTCAGTCTTGGGACAGCCCTCCAAAGACTTGGACACATGGCAGCTCTAATTCCAACAAAAATGTGTGGGGTTAAACCCAGGATAGAGTGAGAAGATTGGACTGGCTTGTACACAGTGCCTTTCTTGGGACATCTTGGTGTGGCACTGCATTTGGCTTATACGAAGTATGGGACACTTTACTGCCCTTTTGACTTTCCTTCTTTAATATAGGGTGAATACTTTTGGCCACATTTTAAGCTTCTCCGCCTTTTGTATCTCTTATCAGTCAAGAGCCATTGCCTCCAGGCTTTCCTTGGTAGTCATGCTGGTCATTAATACGTGATAGCTCATGACTCCTGATATATTGGAAGATTCCACCCCAGAGCAAGACAGGAGTATGAGACGGTCACCACATGCAGGGGAAAACATAGTTTTGTCCATAAGAATTGCTTGACATCCATTTTTCACAATGAAAAATTGTGAGGAAATAGGCAGAACTACTTTCTGGAAAGAGAAAAAACATGGTAATATTAATATGGTAATTTTATGATTGACTGACCTAGAAAAGGAGATGATAGACAAATGATTGCTCCCAATTCAAGGCTAAGCCTTGTGCTGATTCTTTAACAGAGTTCAAATTAGATGTCTGTGATGGTGTGAAATCAGTGTCCTGGTAAGAATGCTTATTCGGTAGAGCAGTGCTATCAAATGCCATAGCAACTATCTAATAGTGAAAATGTATTATTATCTTAGATGGGAAACATCATAATACGTACTCAACATCTCCACTCCAAACCTGGTGTTTAATCCCTTTTGCCTGTGTAAATATCCCTGATGTCACATATCTGTTTACCTCAGGGCTCAGATATTTGGGGAATTTCCCCGTTAAGAGAAGTTAGTTTGAGTCAATGAAAAGTGTAAATTTAAAAGTGCATAGTAAATGTTTGTTAAAACTCTATTAATAAAGTGACATCCGGTTACAATTAAAGAGGTGTTACTTTATTTTGCATGAATTGACTTGCAAAGCAGATTAAACTAAACTGAATTAAAATTAAAGGGAAGTCCTCTATCCCCAAACTGGGACAAAGGGAACTTACTTTGTCAGATAAGGGCCCCTGGAATAAAAAGAGATCACATTTGTCTCTTCTCAAGAGAATCACTGTATTGGACGGCTAAACATAAGTGTAGCTAGTATTCAGACCAGGCAATGAAAATACAAAAACATACTCATGCTTTGGAGGATGAGCATAGGCCGGGCCCCAGGAACTCAGCCCTTATTCAGTTCTTTCAATAGCTCAGGTCCATTTTTCCCCACTCCCCCCAGGTTTACAATCAAAGACATTCAATTATTAATTGTGTGCATCTATGTACAATGTGTTTAGGTATATGTTAATGAAAGGAATCGATCGTGAAAACCCCCCTCTCCAGCTAAGGGAAGCATTTCTGATAAATACTTAACAGCTGTTTTAAGTAGGAAGGCCTCTGATGGCTCTTGGCAAGGAGTGCTACTCCTTATGCTTAATTTTTATTGTAAGGTCAAACACTTATGTCAGAGCTTTTGTGTCTACATCAGTAAAACACAGAATCGGGCCTTGCAAGCTTGTCTCCTTAACAAGGTTACCCAAAGTTTGTTCCAGTCATTATATAATGAAAGCTGTATACAAGATGGAGCTGGGGTTGTTGCTTGTAGCCGTGTTGGTCTAAGGACATGCAGGCAAGGATCTTTGAGTATAGGTTTCCCTCACCAACCACGGTTTTGAGTAGCCACACTTAATATTCTATATACCATTTTGGCTACCATGGTATACAGTTTTGTGTAACCACATTTTTCCATGGCCACACATCAGCCCGCCACCTGCCATTTTCCAATAAGCCTTTTGTCTGGCCAACCACGGTCTTGCCAACCACAGGAACTTTTAAGAACCGAAGCCCCCGGTTGGCAAAGGAAACCTGTAGATATGATATCTTTTATTAGACCAACTGAGCAGTTGTAAAAAAGTTCTTAGCAATCTTTTGGGTGCAGTCACCCTTCTTCAACTTTTTTCCAGCTACTCAGTTGGTCTAAAAAAGATATCACATCTACTCAAAGAACCTTGCCTGCCTATATACAAGATGGAGGCATTTATGCCAAGGCCTCTAATGTGTTCCTTACAAAAACCACTGGGAGAGGCTCAGTGAAAGCATGTCTGTGAGGCTTTAATGCTGCTAAAGTATCTTTAAAAATACAATTAATTAATTTTCCTGAGGGTCCTGTGAATAAATCCTTGGTTACATATATGGTTCCAATACCATGATAGTTGAGCACCTGATAATACTCCTGTGAGAGGAGAAGTAATCATTGTCCTTAAAGATGGGTAACTGGATTACAAAGGGTCAGATTTACAAAGGCATTAAGATAGATAATTATACATCAAGTGGGATTTACAGCAGGGCATAATAAAGGTATTTTACTCTTTGGTTTAATTCCGTTTACCATTTCCACTAGACACCTCTCTGCATCTTTCAGTGTCTCAGTTTGTAAATCTATCCCTATGTGACTTTCCTAAGGTCACAAAGGAATTCTGTGGCAAAGGGACTTGAACCATGCCTGGCTTTGCCAAGTCAAAGCCTTGTGTCCGAACCATTGGTACCTGTCACTCATGAACCAGCCTCTCTCTCATTGAACTATCAGAGAGACTTACAGATTTTAACAGGATAATAGTGACATCTTAAAAATGATGCTGTAGTTCTCCGGGCATTTCTCAATGTCTCTCCTAATGCCCAAAGCTACCAAAAATCAAGGGCGTCCATGTACCAATGCGATTACAGAACTGGACTGGACTGGACTATTGGGCCCTCTCAGTATGGAAATAACATGAATTTGAAAACCCTTCAGGTTATACCTCTGCTGCTCTAATTCATCTAGCAGAAGACGGAACTGACAATAGAGACGGCCCAGATGATAAATGCATTCACAGTGGACTTACTATTTGCTTTCTTTATGTGAAATTAATGACCATGGACAATCCCCTTCTCTCTTACAAAGTGTGATTGCTGCAACAGCGAAAGCCCTGTGTGACAGATACGTAACCAAGCAATCGCATATCCTTCATTGCTGTTCTTGATTCACCTGGGCAATGCATCATATTGCCATTTTGCATAGCTTACACAACATGTGGATATTTTAAGATGTGTCTAGAGGAACAGTACAAAACATTTCTTGAGCTTTCACATCCTTTTGTTTTAATCACCATTTATTTTCTCCCCATGCCTGGCCAGCAACCCTATTCCTCCTTTCTTCCCTCCCCACGACAACAGCCATGGAGTGATCTGTAAGCTACTTCACAAATGATTCCATTGAGTTGGGTGGTGATTCCTTGGCTTTTGCATAACAGTTACGAATTGCCCTTTGGGGTAAAGGGCAAAACTTTATAGAATTTTTTTTTAAATTAAAATCTTTGTGGGGAGGATTAAGTATTTCTTTGGGCTCTTTAAGAAAGACTCATCTTGTATGTTACACATTTTTATTACTTTTGTTAATTGCTTGTGCTTATATGAGTCTCCACAGGCCCCTCTTGTGTATACCAGGCCTTTCCTACCTCTCCACACAACAATAGCCCTCTTGCCCTAGCCATTATACCTTGACTACTGAAACATTGTTTTTTCCATCCTTATAAAATGCAATTCCCTCGCCCACCTTTTTGACCGCATCACCCCTCACTTTGCATCCATCCATTAGCTGTTCTTTCTCTTTTATATCAAATGTAAGTTGCTTGTGTCCACTTCCAGGTTTCTCTTCCCTATCAATGATCTCTCATGTCAAGTGGTTGACTCCTGTCACCCATCATCCCATCAAACTTTCATACTGTTTCAATGCTTTTTTGCTTTCTTCCATGTATCCCCCATGCTTCAGCAAAGCTGCCTTCTAGCATTTACAAACCTACTTTATCACTGTCTTTCAAAAAAACTTGATAATGGGCCAGGAATTGACTAGGCCAACAATGGCAATACCACAGTCTTCCATACAGCTTGCTATTTTCTTACTGCTCCCTTGTATCTATCTGCTATTTCTTCTCTTAAATCAGGTTTTAAGTTGTAGTAACAACCTTCATTTTTATTTGGTGTTTGTATACTGCCTCACATAAGGAAGACCTGGACCTAGCTGGGGTTCCCAGGCATTATAATTATAATTAGGGATCTACCCAACTTGAGGAGGCAGCCAGCTGATTTTGTAGGCAGCTCACAGGGCCAGCTGCCATTTTTGAGGGCTTATTATATTCAGGCCCCCTCCAAACCTCTGGTCAAGGGCCCCTAGTGCTTCCACTCCCCACTGCTGATTGGCTGAGAGGGATGTCCTTCATGATACCCCAACCTTCACTGTGGAGAGAGGTGGGGCCACATGACAGGCAGCCCTTGCAGCCAATCAGTGACAAGGTGTGGGGGCAGCAGCCTTCATGCCTGTTTGCCTTTGTGTTGGTAGCCTCCCTCCACCCTTCCCTACGGTGGGTGGCATGGCCAGGAGGACTGCTGGCGCCCTCTGGGGTGCCAGTATTTTAATTCTAGAAAGTTTTTTTTTCTGCTAATTTCACAGAGATCACCCAATTTACCAATTTCCACAAAACCCACAGAGTCACGATTTGGGTAGCTCCCTAATTATGACTACTCAGCGAGATGAGACCAGGCAAGGATGGGAATCACAATATTGGCATTATCAACAGGTTTATACATTTGGCTCACTTATTGTAGCCTTCACCTCATGATGCTTATGTCTGAGGGTAGGGCATACAGGCATTTGGACAGAAGGAGCTATAAGCAACTTGGTCAATATGTCTATATAGTAAGTTTTACTGCCCTTAGCTGCAGTGTGAGCTGCATCTGCATGGCACCAGGAGTGGACTAATTAGCACAGCTGAGTGACATTGCCTATGTGGGCCTGAGCCTGCTGCTTCCAGGGTAGCCTGCCAAGATCAGTGCAGCATGATTGAGCATGTTGCCCCTGGGAATGGTCATTTTACTGTCAAGACAAAGCCACGGTTAGCAAATAGTATAGCACATCTCTGGAGCTGTGTTCTTTTAATTTTTCTTTTATCATTCTATTGGCCTCAGCACATCTTTGCATAAAGGCCAAATGGGATGGAAGTGAGGTTTAATACTTAAAAAAAAATATGTGTGGGAGTTAGGACTCCTGGGTTCTCTTTGCAGATCTGTCACTGAATTTCTGTATGACTTACTGCCTGTGAAGCTCATTGTTTCCTCTCTCTTAAATTGGGTGAGAATTAATCAATGTGCATGGAGATCCTCTAACAAAAGCCTCTCCAATACCACAAGAAATTGCTATTAGAAAAAGGGTTGTGTTAGTAGAATAGGGAGGTTTGACAGCCCTTAAATAGATTTTTTCCCCCTAAAGTGTAAAGCGCACACAAATCTCTTTTTCCTTTCAAGAAATGCATGTCCAGGTTGGAAGCTCTTGTCTGAGGTTAATTCAGATTGTAGTTAATTCAGAATTTAATTAGATCTTTAGATTTTAGACTGCAGGATAACACTTGCCATAAAATTAGATTGACATATAATTTACCGATGCTAAATTTATCACAAAATCTGAAGCCAAAAATTAAATCTTCTTATGGCTTGCTGGATCCAATCTGTACAGTAGTTGAATCATACTGAGAGTACAGAACAATCTTCAAGATAATTGGAATTAAATTTTTAGAAATGATGAAACGAAAACAATTTGCTTCGTTTAAGCAACTTGTTAATATTCATTTTGCAGCTCTCAAAAGGAAAATGACATGGATCTGAAATAGCATTTAATTTTTATTTTACAGATCTTTACACATCTACCTCTAAATTGAGCAACAATTCTCTCTCCTTTCTTTTCTTATCACACATGCCATAGCTATTAATTCTGTGTTTTAGCAGATTAAGTCTCTATGAAGTATCCATTCAATTACTGGTTATCAGTGTTAAAAAAGGGACCAGTGTAAACTGGATTGCAACTGTGGTTTCTTTAATAAGAGGGAATAAATATAATTATTAATCAATAAAAAGAGATAAATGTCTCCCAGAACTAAGAGTCTGCTTGTTCCTGGAAATGCAATGCTAGTAGCTTTTATTAATACCTCTGTAGGTGTGTCTACACATGCTTTTATGCACGCCTAAACTTAATGAGCATTTGCCTAATGCGCATTAAAGGTGATTTAGGCATGTATCTACATTTACATATGCTAAGGTGAATTAACACCATGTGAGGACAAACTTGGGACTAAAGTTAGTCCCAAGTCAGTCAACATACACAGTGTTAATGCATAGATGCCTTAGCACATCTACATGTGTGTTGAGGCACTTAAGCTATTCACATCCAAATTTAATACCCGCATTAAGCATGGAAATGGATAGACCCACACACTTAATGTACCTCAAAAATGGATAATGTATCTTAAATCATCATGTGTAGACACACCTTATGTGTATAAGTGTCTGGGCTCATCCTCCAAAGTTTCTTACCTGTATGGAATTAGGATGCCCAGTTTGGCATCTGGTTATCCAGTATTCAGATAACACTCTTTTTGGCCCTTTTTTAATCATTTCCCATACTGCACGGACACAGAGAGAGAGAGAACAGAAGGAAAAAGATTTTCAACCAGGCTTCTATGTATTCTTATTAAAACTAACAGGTACTGCCACAGGTTTTATACAGTTGGCTATGAGAAATATTATTAGCGTATTGTTGACCAGTGTCAGCAGTCATAAGGTGTATTGTCACTGTCTTCCAGAACTATAAGACAGCACAGCAGCTGCCATGCAGTGTGCTGAAATTGGTCACTGTAGGCCATTGTTCTCAGCATAGGTTGAGGCCTGGAAGTTTTTCTGAGAGGTCAATAATTGGTGTTTGTTTAGGACATTGGAGATACCAGCATTCCTTTCAATTGTGCCCCAAGATTGAATAATATGCTTTAAGAGTTTTAAATGGACCATGTGAGACAGTTCAGGTGTGCCTACATGTTACAGAAGACCTCATAAACTGCTAAATTCAGGTTGGTTATGGTTTGACTGTACTCCATAATCTATATGCATTGGGTAAGGGTGTGTGTACCAAATAGGATACTTAATGAATAGGTATTGATTGTGAAAATTCATGTATGGATCTTACTGTGGCATTGGTAAAGTAAGTGTACTTCACAATCTCTTAACAATATTGTTCAGACTTCCCATTAAATAAAACCGGATTTGACCAGTAAATATGGTAATGCCTGAATCCACTGGAATATTTCCCCATACATAAAAGGAGAAAAGGTTTTTCTGATTGTAACATGTCAGGGTCCCAGGGGTGGCTGCGACGTTCCCTGGTGGCTCCATTATTGTGCCCTGCTCTGCTCCTAGGGTGCCTTCCCATCTTGCCTGCCATGGCTTGATAGAATAATGATAAATAGGGAGGCTGCCCAAGGACCTTTGTGTAGCCCTGGTTCTACCCAACCCCTGCTAGGGTCCCCAGCACCCTACTGATCCTCACTGGTCCCCAGGCCCCTGGCTGGGCCCCTACAGTCAACTGTGCCCGGGTAGGCACCCAAAGTCTTAAGAGCTAATTGCGTGGCTCCAAATCCTCTCCTTTACTATGCCCCATGCCTCGCAGGTGTTACAAGGATGTTGCCCCCTCTGTTGGGGCTCTGGCCTCCTCGGCCTTTGCCCCCCACAGGCTCAATACTCATGGTCTGGCAGGTGTCAAGGCAGTTATGTGCCTCAGGGGCACTAATGAGGCCTCCAAACCTCGCTTTACAGCCTCTCCCCAAACACGAAGCTCCTGGGCTATAACATAAATAAAGTTAGAAATTGCCTCCTGCCATTTTAAGAGTGTAGGCTTTCACTCCCTCTTACCTCTTACCTTCTCCTGGGCTTCACTGTTCCCACAAGCAGCAGAGCAGGCAGTTAAACATCCCTTGGTGGCTCTCCTGGGCAGAAGCCCCTTCCCCTGCAGCTTCCAGGGAAAGAAACCCCCTGAGCCAACCTCAGCCTTGGGTTTATGAGCTCCCAGGGCCCTGCCTACATCCATCAGCAGACCGCAGGCAGGTGCCTGCTAATTGCTCCATTAGCTTGTTGCTCTGGTGACCCGTAGCTGCGGTGCCCTGCCTAGCCTGCAGTGCTCCCTGGCTAGGCTGCTTCTTTCCTTAAAGGCTCTCTGTTACACTGACTACCCTAACTGTACTTCATAGACTTTAGATTACACACACAGCTTATTATATCCCGTGTGTTTAATTTTTACTCTCTTTATTATGTCCCAGACATGAAGCAAATGGTATCCAAGAAGAATTCACTCAGCCATTTTTAAACAAAACTGTGCTACAAAGTAGAGTTGGGTGAAAATGAGAAGGAGTGCTGAAGGCCTATCAGAAATAAACCTGAGTTACAAGATAGGCCAAAACTCAGGTCTCCAATGCCCAGTCCTGTTGTGCATCAATTGGATAGCAGAATTTGGATCCCTTTAACCCTAAACACTCCTTTGAAATTTTTGTTTTATACTAGTCTTCAAAAAGGGAAAGTCCCTTTTAGGGCCACAAAATCTGTAGGAGCTTTAATTGGCGTAACATGATGTGGAAAACAATCAAGGCAGCTTTTCACCTTCACTGGGGATCTGTCTCTTGGAAACCAGCTTCCAAGATTTCCACGCTTTTGAAACCCAATTTTCTTAGCTTGCTTCTGCATATGTGTATGTATGTATGCTTTATG
The DNA here is from genome assembly GCF_001723895.1 of Crocodylus porosus. NCBI lineage: Eukaryota > Metazoa > Chordata > Crocodylia > Crocodylidae > Crocodylus > Crocodylus porosus. The sequence goes on along the minus strand of NW_017728949.1, from coordinate 56,344,320 downwards.
CCCTTTAGCACTGTAATGTCTAAGTACCTTGGATTGTAAAATCTTGCTTAAGTCTAAGGACATATGAATGAAGAGGCACAAGCCTGAGGCATAAACTTGGAACAAGTTGTACCATGGTAGCTATGTACAAACAAAGCAGGCCGGGTGCTTGTGAGGAAGGGAAATGAACATGTTCTGCAATGAAAGCATGCAGACTTTTGTGCTGAATTCTTCAGGAATAAATTTTGAGACTGCTCATTCAATTAAGAGTCACGTCATCTCTTGGGACACCTGGACCAAAGGTGTCAAGGTGTCCCAAGGCGGGGGAGAAGTTACCCCCTTCATCCATCCATAGCTTATATGTTGGAGTTAGACTTGCAATTGTTATAACATTAATTTCTATGTTTTCAAATCTTTATATTGATTAACTGTTCTACTCAGGAGTAGAAAAGGACTGATTTTAGTTGTTGTTTTCATTGTAGCTGACAATAACTGCATGGATTTTCTTTTAATAGCCTGGAATAGAAAACAAATTGTATTTTTAGCATTGATTTAAATAAGTTCAGAAACGTGATTATGGATCTCTGCTTTTGAATAGCTTCGTTCTTTGCATTCTGAACTCCTTCCAAACTTTCAGTATCTTTCTGGCAAGGTGGAATCAGACCCTATTCTACCTTAAAGACACCTAAGTGGCACATTGTCAACTTTTAGGTGTTTTAGTTTCTATGCGTGAACTTATTTAAGTCCCTGTAATGAGGACAATGCATCTAGATGTGTAAGATACCTTCATCGTGGCCTCAAGATGCCTAAGCCATAAAAGGCAGTGAGTAAGGGAACCTCTACAATGTTTTTTAGAGTAGGACACTTGCATAGGAAGTGGGAGATGTGTATGCTAGAATTTAGTCTGCCTGAGTGGGTTTGAACACTTATTAGTATCATGGATTATCCCCTTTCAGGGGAAACTCTGCCTTGGGATACCCCCAAAAACGAAGGCTTGTCTGATCTCCTTGCTGAAAGACGCTCTGAAGCCAGCCCTGGGATGATTTATAAAGGGATCAGCACCTGGCTATTCTTTGTCCCTGGCTTCCCCAACTACCTGTACTTCTCCCGTCTCAGAGAGCTCCTTTGCTCAGCTCTAAGGAAGGTGGGGATGGAGGGTTGCCTCTTCAAAGGTCGGGATCAGAGGACCAACTTCCTAACCAGCGCAGCAGACAGCTCTTTATTGTGCCACCGCAGTTCTCCCTCAGACTCCTGCGCTCTCCCTGCAGCTCCCTCGGAGCCCGTCTCCTCTCTTCAAGCACAGGGAGCCACATCGACTGCAGTCATTTTGCAATGGTTGTGTTGCTGATCTTGGGACTAACACTCACCCGATCAAGTGAAACCAAGTTCAACCTGAAAGCAGTTCCTGGGGCCTGCAACTAGGCCTAGACTGATCTTTCCCTCTGTGAAAAGATTATTTAGATGTTCCGCTTATGCAACCTTTAACAGGAAAGCATGTTCACCCTGAAGTGTTGCCCATGAGTACTCTGGGCTAGAACTTGTACCCTGTACAGGAGAGATCGAGTAGATAAAAGGGGTGGGGGTGTAGTTCTCTATGTTAAGGAAAGCTACATGTCCCTGCAAGCTGATATTGGTGACCAGGGTGGATGACTGGAGACCCTCTGGGTTAAAATCTGTGGGGAACATGGCACAGGGGACACAATGGTGGAAGTCTTCTACAGCCCTCCCACCCAAGGTAAAGAGCTTGACCAGGAGTTTGCCCGGGAACTGGCTGAGGCCTCATGCTCCAGGTTGTGGGGAGCCAGAGGAAAAGCAAGGGCAATGTTGGACCCCTGCTGAACCAGATGGGGCAACTGACAACTGACGCCCAGGAAAAAGTCAACCTATTAAATGGGTACTTTGTGACGGTCTTTCATCCATCCCATGGGATGCTCCATGCCCGCTACAGAACAGGGAGGTCTGGATGAGGGAGATCCCCTGCCCTTTATTAATGCTGACCTCGTAAAGGAACACCTTGAGAGGCTGGATACGTTCAAGTCAGCCGGCCCTGACAATCTACACCCCAGGGTACTCAAGGAGCTGGCGAGCGTCATAGCCCAGCCCCTGGCACGGGTCTTTGAGAACCTGATGGTGTTTAACACCGAAAAATGCCAGGTTCTTCACCTTGGGAGGAAAAACCTGCAGCACCCTTATAGGCTCAGCAGTGCTACGCTGGCTAGCACTACGGAAGAAAGAGACTTGGGGTCATCATTGACCACAAGATGAACATGAGCCTGCAATGCGAAGCTGCGGCTAGTAAAGCGACCAAAACGCTGGCGTGCATCCATAGATGCTTCTCGAGCAAATCCCGGGACGTCATTCTCCCCTTG
>NW_017728949.1:56337205-56341779 GCF_001723895.1 Crocodylus porosus | reverse complement strand
TTCAAGCACCTACATTGAACACCTTCAAGAGTAAATTGGATGCTTATCTTGCTGGGATCCTATGACCCCAGCTGACTTCCTGCCCCGCGGGCAGGGGGCTCGACTCAATGATCTTCCAAGGTCCCTTCCAGCCCTAATGTCTAAGAAATCTGTGAAATCTATGAATGTTGCCCAACTCGGCCTCTTTGGTCACAATCTCACTTGCCAGGAAAGTGCTGTAATCAATAGGCTATAATTGAGGCACCTTCCACCCTTCCTGTTGAACTTGAACCAGTGAGCAGCTGAGACTGAAAGATTTTTGGGGCCAGAAGAGCAACGAGCAAGACAAAAACAAGCTCATGATTAGAGGCCTTGATACCAAGTCATATGAGGAGAAGCCGAAAGACTTGGGACTGTTCAGCCTGGAGAAGAGAAGACTCAGAGGGGACGTGGTAGCAGCCGATAAGTGTATCCAGAGAGTATATTAGGTCCTGGGGGCGCAACTATTCACCAAGGTCCCCCGGGGGAGGACTAGAAGTAATGGGCATAAACTGATTGAAGATCGCTTCAGACTAGACCTAAGGAAAAACTTCTTTAAAAGCAGAGTGCCGGGTGTTTGGAACGGGCTTGCCCCAGAGGTGGTACCGTCCCCCAGCCTGGTGATCTTCAAAAAAATGTCTTGATGCCCATTTTGCTGGGGTCTTCTGACACCAACGGTCTCTCTTGCCCAAGTGCAGGGGGGCTGAACCCAATGATCTATAAGGTCCCTTCCATCCCCTAACAAATATGAAACTATGAAAAGAAGGACTTTGGAGCCCTTGTCCCTCTTCAGTGATGTTTAAGCATTTTGTTTTAAACAAGCCTTGGACAAAGTACATAAGTGATGGCTTGGATGTCATAAGAGCAAATCAGAATCTGTTTCACAAAAGATTGAATGCACTATCCTAGAAGGGGTCACCTCACAGCCAGATATTTTTTTCTTTAGATTTAATCTGAGGATCCTGGACATTATCAACAGATTATAGAATGAACTTGAAGTAGTTTTAGAGAATACAACTTCACTTGTCTAGCTCAGTAGATTAGTAATATTTTTCTTGGACACAAAGAGATCAGGTGACTTGTCTGAGGTCACACAAAATATATCCTTGACCTGGGAGTAGACTTTAGGTCTCTTTACTCCTACTCTTGTGCTTTTTGCCAGAAGACCATCTTCATTTGTATCATATCCGTGCTGTTTCCCAGAGTTATTTTTGATAAAAAATTGCCTGTTGGATTTGCAGTGGAATTTAGTGCAACAGTAAGAAGGAACAGTAAGTAGATGAACAATGTAAATAGAGGACAAAATTGATTATAGTTTGTTACCCAGGAACAGCTGAGCAAGAAAAAGAGAGAGAGAAGTGGATGATTTGATAAAAATAGAAAGGAGGTGGGCATATGAGTTTAGAGAGTAGCATAAATTACACCTATGTAATAATAACCCTTTGTCAACCATTTTCGCAGGATTCTTACAGCCATGTAAGAAAACTGCTGAAAAAGAAAAGTTAAGACCTAACTCGCTGAAGCCATGAAAGTCTCTGTTGCTTAAATGGGTTCCTACAGCCAACATGCTGAATAATAATCTGCAAATAATAGACCTTTTTGAGACAAGCAGCCATGTCGTTGGCAGGTGTAAATTAACTTTGCTTTGTGCAGTAGGTGAAGGCCTGGCTTGAGGTGTTAATTCCAGGGTCCAGAGAGATTTATGCTCTTTCTTATTAGATATGCTGGACATGCTAAGAACCAGGTGTTAAATAATAAATCAACATTTGAGACCTGTAGGAAATGGATCATTGTTTATTTGCCCATCCAGGCTCCAATTTTTAATCATCCTTTTTACAGTACATCATCGCTGATGCCCTGACAGGGTTCATTTGTCATCTTTTTTGACATTGTTCACAAATTGGTGCTGTAGTTTAGAGATGCTCAAAGCAATGAGTTCTTGAGCATGACAGAACGGGTCACAGCTGCAAACCATGTCAAGCAGGTATATAGATGAATCTGCTAAACAATCCACCTTGATCAAGCAGCAGGATGTCTGCCTATAACTCTTGTGGACAAGGCCCAGAAATGCATTCAAGCTGCAAACAAGGGTGTTTTTCTGGGAGCATTTTCCAACCTAAGAAACCACCTTGTTTTTCAGAATGGATCTTAATACATCTGCTCCATTTGTGCTGCAGTTGCACACAGATAAAAATGGCCTCAGGCATGCCATTGAGTGGCTAGGCACATCAATATAAAAACACAGAGCAGCACACTATTGGATGTCTGGGTGCTTTAGTGAATGCAAAATATAGAAAGCCTAGCTAGACAAACTTAATGAAGATGACACTTCTTTACCAAGCAACTGAAGAGTAATGTTTGCTAGCTGAACAAAAGATGGGTTGACAAAAGCTGGAACCTTGTGATATGCTTTGAGTTTTTCAGTCTTGAAATGCCTACAGTGCAACTGAGATCAGGTACCAATTGTTCAGGTGCCAAACAAAGCACTTAGTGAGAGACTGACGGTCTCTCAGACCCAGAGAATTTATGATCCAAACAGGCAAAAAGTTAGAAGGGAAATTGTTAAGTGCAGAATACGGTCCTCATTCAGTTCACAAGCTTATTTCATTACAGACATTTCTATATAGACGGTCCTGGCTATGACCATAAACTGCCTCCAGCTGGAGGGCCTGGCAGCAATGTGATGGGGCTACCCGTGGTGGGGTAGCTCCTATCAAATACCACACTGTTGCAACCTCCAGAGTAAGGCAAGTATAGGGTGGCTCAAAATCCTAGCCCCCACTCCCTTGTGGGGACTCCTGGGTTAGAGAAAGACTAAAGGATATCACCCTGCAAAAAAGTGACCTTACTGAGGCATTAGGCTGCCAGCAGCACTTCTTATCTGTCTTATCAACAGTTCTTATCTTGTCTGGCAGAAGATACAACCACTGAGGTACTGAACCTCTGGACTTGATCTGGCCTTTGGATTGTGTCTCAGTGGTCTACAGTGGGGATGGTAGGTCTTAGGCAACTTCCACCATCGCTCCATACTCTTGCCTAGGAGTACATGTCAAAGTCTTGGGGTGATGGTCCCAGGACTAGGTACAAGCTGATTTATCAGGCATCTGTAGACCTTTTACATGTACACCATGATCCAGAGGATCAACGGTTGCCTACTGGATATTACATTCAGTAGGCAGCCATCTGGAACAATACATTACTGCTTTTAATTACAAGGTTATTATAGTGAGCAGATTGTGCAGAACAGATTAATTATTAGGTATGCCATCCCAGGGCTTGGACAGGAGGTTTCATTTATCATCAGATCCATGGCCACACCTTCTGGGGGTCCTGCGTTGCTCCACTCACCTCTGTCCAGCATTCGCTTCTCCACGCACTGCATCTTATACCAATTTCCCTTCTGATCCAATCAGGACCCTGTGTATTATACACATTACCCAGGCATTTCCTGACAATGCTTATTTCTTGTACAATTTGTAGAAATAATTTGATGGTGCGTTAGTCCAGGAACCATGCATTTCTACACCATATGAGTAATGTTCTCTTGACTTTGTTTTGCAGAACAGGCTAGTAAAGGTTAAAGCAGCCCCACAAAATATCTTGCTGCAAGCACCAAGGATTATGGGAGTCTTATTCAGTGTAGCATAACCTGCCCTTTTAAGACACCTATAAGTACTTAGTGTAGGAGTGATGCTATAACTATGATGGTCCAGGTCAGGAAATCCTCTCACATAAGCACTTACACATCTTGTTTACACAAGCATAACTAATAGGCATCTACACAACTTCTCATAGGAATCTTCTTTAATTTATATGACTCTTAATGACTTGCTCCCCAACAAAGGGCAAAGACACTGGAATGGAGGAGGGTTTTGCTTAAAGCCACTCAACAGCTCAGTCAGCAGCAGGGAATAGACTCATTTGTCCTTAATTTCATGATACTGTTGTCTCTACTGAAGCATCCTGTCTCTGAAGACAGTGAAAGTACTGCCTAATAATGATATACTACAGAAAACTCTGTGTGGAGCTAGTCCTCTGTGCCCAAAGAGGCTAAATACCTGAGTTTTGGCCTGCAGTGCCATAAATAATGTCCTAAGTAGGACACCTAGATGTCCCTTTGATCCCACAAGACAGTTGCATTCTGGGTGAGTGTTAACCCCTCTGTTGACTACTATAGTCAGACCTGTCAGACCAACCTGGTGGCCTTCTATGACAAGGTCACCAAATCCTTAGATGCAGGGGTAGCAGTGGACATTGTCTTCCTGGACTTTCGGAAGGCCTTCGACACTGTCTCTCACCCCGTTCTCATTAAGAAACTGGGGGATGGTGGTGTTGATACCCACACAGTCAGATGGTTCACCAACTGGCAGGAGGGCCGCACCCAGAGAGCGGTGGTAGACGGGTCATTGTCGCCCTGGAGGGATGTGGGCAGTGAGGTCCTCCAGGGCTCGGTCCTCAGGCCTGCACTGTACAACATCTTCATCAGTGACTTGGATGAAGGGGTAAAAAGCACCTGTTCAAATTTGCTGATGACACTAAGATGTGGGGGGATGTGG
>NW_017728949.1:56300777-56336670 GCF_001723895.1 Crocodylus porosus | reverse complement strand
CTAGACATCAGGAGGCGTGACTTCACGGTCAGGGCGGCTAGGGTCTGCAACCAACTTCCAAGAGAAGTGGTGCTGGCTCCGACCCTGGGGGGTCTTTAAGACAAGGTTTGACAATCACCTTGCTGGGGTCATTTGACCCCAGTACTCTTTCCTGCCATGGCAGGGGGTCGGACTTGATGATTTGCCCAGGTCCTTTCCGACCCGACCAACTATGAAACTATGAAACCATAGTTTTTAAACAGTGTCATGAGCGTGGCTGTGTCCAGGAGAAGGAGAGGCTCTGAGGGTGCAAACATAATATTTTTTTTATGGAGATAGAAATGCTGAGCAAATAGACATCAATACCCTTTTTCATCCCAAATGAAAAATAATACATGGCTAAAGACTCCACAAGGGGAGATGTGTGTTTTGCCCAGTGAAGTTGATCAGCTGTGCCACGGCACTGCTGATCCCGTTCATTCACTGACCTCTTTTGCTAGTCTGAGAGAAGTATGGAGAGAAAAGATTGTCCCAAGGAGGACAGAAGGGAGTCTAAGGAAGGACAGGGGAAACTACAGTGGTTCAATATATAAGTGTTTGTTTACAGCGGAGGTGTCTGCTGTGCTGTTTGTGACATTGGCACTCTGACCCTCCCTTCTTTGAAGAAGAAAACATCCCCCTTCCAAGGAGGTGACCCCAAAAAAGGATCCCTTTGCGTTGGGACTGCCAGGGATCACAGGAAGAAAGAGGAGCCAGGGTCTCCAGCAAGAGGTTTGCCCCCAACACCAGGGTTGACTTCTGGGGGTCCTTCAGGAGAAGGAGACCAAATAAGAGTTGTGCCCCAAAGCTTGCAAATAAAAATTTTTTAATTTTATTCTTTTGCAAATATCTGTTGCTCTAATAAAAGATATCAACTCTGCCACGAGTTCCAGTCCCTTTCGCCCCTAGACAGATATGACTACAACCTGGATACTTTTCCTGGGGAGTCGCTTACCCTCAAAAGTGTCATGTCCATGATTTCTTGACTTTCTCCCCCCGTCAATATGTACAGTTTCTTCCTCTCAATAACATTAAAGCTGATGATAGATTGACAGAAATTCCAGGATTTCAAAATTTGTCTCAGGTCACAATTAAACGGAAAAAAAAAATCACGATTAAAGAAGTACAACAAAAGAAAATAAGAAATGTCAGAATTTTTCATGAAAGGCACTATGCTGGGGATAACACTGCCGTTAACAAAAACTTTCAGTTCCCTAAGTTTAAAACATTTTGTTTCAGTCTTGTCATTTTTAAGTGTAGATTTAAACATGTAAGAGAAGCATTTACACTTTCTTGAAATGGAAAAGAGAAGGATTTTCTTTTATGCACAATGTCTTTTGTTGGAGCAGTTGCATGGTTGTTGAACATGTTTCATGGTTGTTGGACCAGTTGCATGGCTGGGGCGGGGAGCGGGGTGAGGAGGTTGTGCATAATGCCTATTGTAAGACCAGTTGCAAGCGTTCAGGTACAAGGGACCTGAAGAAAACTGTGCCTGTCACATGTTTCCTGAACTATCCTGGCTACTGCATCACTTGAAATAATTTTTTTTGGCCAGTTTCCCTTGAAAACTGCTACTCAGACAAGATAGTCCATCACAGCACATTCTGTTCAGTCACTATTTTTTGACAGACATCTGTTCTGGTCAATAATTTCCTTTATTATTGTCATTCTAATTTCAAGCTTTAATGAGGGATTTCAAACAGTGAGGAGTATACCTGTAATTTAAAAACAAGAAAGCTGCTTGCGGTGGTGTTGCCCTTAAGATGGAAAGATCTTCCTAAAGAGGATCGCAGGTTCCTCAAAGGAAGTTTGGAGCCTTCATGAAAAAAAAAAATTGAAAAATATTAAATATGCTTTCATGTTAATCTTTTAGACAATACACAATTAATGAGAAATGAGTTGAATAATAATTCTGTTTCTAGACTAAAATGAGAGGAGAGCCTAAACACAATCACAGGTTTCCCATATCAGAGCGAGGTAGTTGGTCATGTTCGAGGTGCACTTTATAGGCTAACTAAATCAGGGAAGCAGCTACTCTGAGGTTAGCAATGGAAAGTCAGAGGCAGTGGGGTGTCTTGAGTTGCCAGGTTTGCGGATCATGGGTAATAAGTAAAAGTTGCATGGCTTGGGAGGTGGAAACCTTGATCCTGTCTTGTGTACTTCCTCCTGGTATTGTGCTGTGGAGTCCTTGGTTAGGAGTCAGTAAAATCCTGTGTCCGAAAGTTGTCTCTTGGGTTCCTGTATATGTGCTGTTTTGTCCATGACAACAGTGACACCCCTTTATTTGCCTGTTGTCTGAATATCAGGGGAGTTTTCAAAGCTGAGCAGGCTCTCCATTCTGCAGGATTCAAGTTGTAATGCAAGTGCTGTTTTTCGGTAATTTCAGACTGGACACAGAGGTGGGAACAGTTTATGGACAGGTGCTACAGTGCAGTCCATGAACTCTCCTTTTTATGCTGTATATGATCTGGTCTGCAGTGGGTTGAGCATTGCATGGCCACTTGTCATGGAAATATTCCCTTAGTTACAGAAACTTTGCAACTGCACTTTATTGTGTAGTGGGGCTGAAAGAAAAGCTATGAGATAGTACAGACATGTCTTCTGAGCTGAGAGAGTGCTTGGAAAGGTTGATGATATTACCATGAATTGTAGGTATGTTGCCGGAGCATGTAAGTTTAGAGAGTTTTGCTTCCTTCATCTTTAAGGAGTGAAGGTGGTTTTAATAGGCTTCACTGCTGGATTCAGAGGTCTTCTCTTGGTAAATGTTTCTCTGATCTAGTTAGCCCATAAGGTGCATTTCTACTCTGCTTTCTGCCAGATTTCCCTTATATCACACTTGTAGCTTCATAGAGCATCTTATTACTGTTTCAAGTCCAGCCTGCTTTATTTAGAGCTACATTACTTCCTCTGTGACCTATCCACAAAGTATACAAGTAAATATATAGCAGGAAATGTCAAACCATATTGCAAAGAATGCTATTCCTTGCAGAAGACCCAAAGTATAAATCAAGTCAGCTGGGTACAAATAATTAAAAAATAGATCCTACCAAAACCAGCTAATTCTGAATGTAATTAGTTTAATGGATATATTTTGTGTTCAATCTTTACCACGTTCAATCCTTATGGTATCCTTTTATTGCTTTCTATGTTCTGTGAATGTGAGGGTCAGGTTGCATTCATGCAAAAACTTTAAAATTGGGGTACTGAAGACCACCATAGTCTTAGGAGAAGTTTCAGGAGGCAGTGCTAAGTGGATGTGAATGCCATTTGGTACCTGTATGGGAGATCTCTGAGAAAATAGCAGGAAAAAGCAAGGAAAGGGAGTCAACAGGTGATTCAGTTTGCACCAACACTGAACCAGTTCTCCAGCCCATTCTGGATCTTCTGTATGCTTGGGATCCCTTTAGAGCATGTCTACACTGCTCCTGGACAGCACTAGAGGCCACCACGGAGAAGTACGGTATATTGGTTCAATTCACACTACACCCTAAAACACTGTAACAAAATCAAAGGGTTGGAAAGGACATCAAGGGTCGCCTAGTTCAGTTCCCTGCATGAGTGCAGGATGTGCGATTCCTGTAACATCCCTGACAAATTGTTCTCCAACATCTTCTTGAAAAGCACCAATAAAGGAGATTCCACTGCTTCTCTAGGTAGCTTGTTCCATTGTCCTTTTCTTCTGATGGTGTTTTTGAGAGTGAATCTAACTGGCCTGTTGCAATTTAAACCTGTTGCCTCATATCCTGACTTCTACAGAAGGGGAGAAGAGTTGTTTTCTCTTGTCCTTGTGTCAGCCCTTCCAATATTTGAAGATTGCTTCCATATTCCACTCATCATATCAGAACTGCTCTGGATGTGCACCAGCAGTTCTCCACCGTGGGTGCCTTTATTATCATGTTCCCAGCATGACTTAAGGACAGAAACATTACATGCTTTCAAGGCATAGCAATGAGACACCTCCATTTTAGTGCAGCCCTACCTACAGTGGTCCAGAAGTGGAACAGAGATGCCTAAACATCTTGTGATATTTTGCAAAAAAACTTAAGAGTAAATTCTCAGCATCTTGAACATATTCCCAGGCTGTTTATAGATGTTATGTTTTTCTAGGTTTAATCTAGATTAGAGCCAGTGCTATATACATGTGAACATCTGTAGTCTGAGTTAAAATGGGCTCAGCCCGAATTAACTAATCCTCATTGAATGAGGATTAAAGTTAATGCAACCCAGGGCAGTCTAAGTTAGGCAATTTAAACTGTATTAATTAACATGTTATATATGGTATTACTTTTAGGAAAAAAAAATCCTTAAGAACTCAGATAAGCAGATAAGCATTGCAAAGGTCAGACACCAAAGGGGAAACTCAGCTGAGTTTTTGCAACACAACAGAGGCTGTCAGGCACAAAGTAACACCTTTAGTTTCATAGTTTAGTGTCTTATAGTTTCATAGTCAAATGTCAGAAAGTCAAATGTGTGGAAACATCTCACCTTGACTAAGTATCAGGTCAATTATGGCTTCTGGAACAGCAATGTAGATAACTGCAACAATGTAACAGGGCTTAAGCAGGCTTATTATCACCTCCTAATTTCTTCCAACAAAAAAAGTTTATTAAGTGGTCCACCGAGACCCTCAGCAATTTTCAAGTGGTCCACGAAAAAATAAAAAGTTTGAGAATCACTGGTATAGACAATGTATAGCTAATGCCCCCTGATGTGATGGTCCGTGATTGTCTATTAACCCATAATTCAAGCTGAGATTTGATTTGAACTGTGTGATACAAATCAATTGCCATGGGTTAGAAAAATGTTGAGCATGTCTGCAAATGGCCCCAGAAGTTAATTGGTAGGGACCAACTTAAATCTCAGTTTTGCAATTTTTGACCACAAAAAACTGGTTTCACAGCAAAACAGGGGTTTTACTGCAAAAAATGGCACTTCCCATGATTTTACGTGGAATTGCCTGGAGAAAATAAAAATGTACAAGAATGCAAATAAAGTGTGGCAATCCCTGCAGCCATAGAGCATGTGGTTTGAGAGACAGCTACTGAGAGGCTGAGCTAGTGATGTCGACTCAGTGAAGGGACCGGTCAGGAAAGTGAAAGGGTTTCAGCACCATCTTTTAAGAAGCCAGATGCAAAGCTGTGGCAATGCTGCAGTCTGAAGATCACTGATTGGCCTCGTGGTCAATCAGCAGGGAGAGGCAGGGCCCCTCTGCTAATTTGGGTGGGGGGAGGCTTGCCATGAAAAGACTGCAAAATTGGCTCCATGTGCCATGAGCAGCCCACAAGAATCCCTTTGTCGCACTGTGATTTACATAGTTTCTTACTAATTGGCTATTTGTTCTAGTCCACTTCAAATACACCTGTAGTTTTCACTGCACATTGACTCTTTTGCACTTACTATCCTAAAATTGTTATATAGATCTGTTGTGAGTTGTTAAATGTGTGATATCCCTAGAAGTGGCTGGCTTTTTAGGAGGAGGATGACAAACTTTTACACAGCATTTTAAAAATGAACGGGACCCTTTGGGAATAAAAGGTGCTGTTTTGTCAGCTTATATACACTCATTCCTTTTTAAAATTATGCACCTATTAGATGTACGCAGTGTAAAAAACTGCCTCTCTGCTGTTTTTGTTCTGTTTCTATTCTTGCCTTATTTTTCCCTTGATGTGGAAAAATGGAATCAGGAATACATTTAAAAAAATAGATACAAGATAAAATATGAAACTAAAAATAGTATGACCCTTTGAACTCTAGTTGTCTGAACTGTTTCGTTTTCATTTTTTCTTGGTAGTTCTGTAGTTTCTTATCTATCTTATCAGTGTTGCCTCATCAGTGTAGTTGGGGTGGGTCAGGCAGAATAATGGATCAATAAACTTAGTGATATAGGTTTCTCAGTAGTTCATACACAATTTTGAAATAGTCAGAAAGCTGAAAGCAAATAGAAACTCACAAAGAAAGAAAATTAGACTAGAAATGTTAACTCGCTGGGATTTTGAGTAGTGTAGATGGTCAAATCACACTTTATCTTTCTGATTTTCAGTGACTAGAACTTGGCCAATTCTAGTTACATGGAGTAAAAGGAACTGGTGACAAAATCCCCACTGATTCTAGTTAGAGGAGGATTGTGCCTCCTCACTGCACCTGTTACACCCTGAGGTAGTTGGGCTCTGTCTGAGCAAAGTGGGAGATGGTTGAAGAAAAGAAAGCTGCATGCTCTCAACCCCTAGTCAAACTTGCCTTTGAACCCCTCATAAATCCCCATGTGCTACTGAAGTCTTAGACCTGTTCTTCTCTTCACTGGTTGTATTTTATTTATTCATTTTGTTTCTAACTATATTTATTAGGGCTGTGTGAAATTTCGCTGGGTGTTTCGTTTCAAAGCTGTTTCAATGCATTTTGAGCTTGAAACAGTGAAATCGAAACAAGACAAAAGCCTTTGGAACAGCTTTGAAATGAAACACTCAAAGGGCACTCAAAATGTTTCAAAAGTTTTGAAATGTTTTGAGTTTCGAAGCCGGGCTTACTTGGCTTCAGTGCCGGTCCCAGACGGTGGCCTCCTGTCATCTGACACACAGATCCAGGGGCCTGCACCCCCCCAGGAGGAGTCTGGCACAGCCCCGCAGCCCACCTGGGGTGCGAGCCCCACAATCTGTGAGTGGAAAAACAGCATGCTGTCTCTTCCAGCTGGGGCCAGAGGCAGTACCAATCTTCCTGGCGCTTAGCACTGCACCCAGCACCGGTCCCAGCTGGCAGCAGAAGCTTCCTGCAATCCAGGATGCAGATTGGGGACCTGCCCGTGAACCCAGGAGGGCTGCAAAGCTGTGCTGGACTCCTTCTGGGGGTGCGGGCCCCCGATCTACACATCAGATGACAGGAGGCTGCTGCAGCCTCGGCCTTGGTTCATCCAGGGCACAGATCCACAGGCTTGCACCCCCAGGAAGGCTGCCAGGTTGTGCCAGACTCCTCCCAGGGGTGTGAGCCCCCATATCTGTGCCAGATGAGAGGAGGCTCAGGCTGCAGCAACAGCAATCTTGTCCCATGCTGGGCATAGCCTGCACCCAGCCCCGGTCTCAGGTAGGAACAGTAGCCTGAGCCTCCTCTCATCTGGGGCACAGATCCAGGGGCTCGCACTCCCAGGAGGGCTTCTGGGTTGCCTCCTGGGAGTGTGAGCCTCTGGATCTGTGTGCCAGATGAGAAAAGGCTGCTGCTGCCAGCAAGTGTCAGGACTTTTTATTTGAATAGTTTGAGGTGAAGTTTCCCAGAAACCTCTGCACCTATCTCCTTGAACCTTGGCAAGCTTCATGCCCGCAGAAGGGGCTACCATCCCTGCAATTTTCATTCAAATCCAACACCCTGAACAATTTGGGGTTCAAGAACTTAAGTTACTGATGGGACTTTAGCACCTGTAGGAAAGGGCTTTGAAGAATGTGGCCCGAAATCATTTCTGAAAACTGGATTTGGACTCAAGTCAGTTAGGCATTTCTACATATCTTACCTTATATTTTATAATACAGAGTCTTAGGGGATCTATGACTCTGCATAATGAATTCTCCCCTACAAGTGAGGGAAGCTAGGGTATTATTATTCGAACAGTGCAGTGTGACAAGTGATAGCATTGACAAAGCATACATCCCTAAATTAAACCAGTAATATACGTATTGGGACAAGAAAATACTTTCAAAACACAGATATTGCATTAGTTCAACCATGTTTTTTCAGCTCAGATGAATTCTTACCTGTTTCCAGGCACATCATTGTGAATAGAAGTTAGGCTTCAATGAGGTTGTTTCCAGCTTTAACAGATTTTTTTTTCACTGTTCCGATAGTTAAACCTTCAGAGCTTCAGTAGAGCTGCAACTAACAGGTATCCTGGGATGCTGTGAATCCAAATGTTGACATTTTGTAGCAAAGCTCGTTAGACCATTTGCCAAGAAACTCAATTCTCCTGCATTTCAAACTGGCTGACTGCTCTTAAGCACCTTGGCAGTTCCCTTATTCTTTGCAAACGTTTGCAGAATTGCATACACATGTAGCTGCCTTGGCCAGATAATCTGGCCACCATACACTCTAGGTCCCACTGTGAGAAGGAATGGCTTTCACTATCTCATTGCTAATAGCCTATCTCATTGGTGGTAGTTTTTTCATTGCCCGTTAAAATGAATGGAAGTTACATGGCAAAGAATGGCATATAATGCCCTGAGACTATAGTTATAATGACATTTTGCACATCTTACCTGAAAGGATCTCACAAATAATCAACAAATCGAGCTTCAGAATACCCCTGGGAAGCACTAAAAAACACATCATTCCTACATGCATAAACTGAAAGACTTGACTGGTAAAGTGACTTGATCACGGACACAATATAAATCTCATGTACAGCAAGTATTAGAATGGAATCATCTTATTGTCCTTATGATTATTTATATTTCAGCAATACTCAAATTCTCCAAACTAAATTTACCAGGGTTGTGATATGTTGAGAAACAAAGTCCCTACCACAAAATGCTTGCATTTAAGACATTTATTATAGTCATACTTTGAGGTGGTCAGAAAAGAGATTTCCAAAGGAAATCTCATTTAAAAAAAATAGTTTTCATTCCAAATCAGAAAAATTATTGAAATATCAAAAAATTGTCAGTGAACAAGGTCTGAGAAACTGTATTTCAGAAATGGCATTGCTTTTCATGTTGATGGCTCCAGTTGAAGCAGATAGTTCCAGCACTGACATACAGAGTTGAACCAAAATGTCCAATTTGAAAAACCTAGTTCAAAACCAAATACTTCATCTGGATTTAAGATTTTGGAAACAAATCTTTCCTTTAGTTTTGAAATATTTGATTGGATGATGATAAGGTTTAAAAAAAAACATTAAAATTGGCAGTTACTTTTGGGACACCTTTTTTTTAACAAAGCCAGACATAGAACATCTGATTGTAATAATAATTTAAATTAATATATCTTATAAATAACAAAATGAATAAAACAAGATACTTAGAAAGTATGAAAAAGTAATGTAAGAGAAAAGAAATGATAAAAATACCTCAAGAAGAAGAGGGAACATTATTTTATGTTCCCAACTTGTACATACTTTCTCTATGTCAGGGTGCTCAACCTCTCAGAGGTCCTCAAAGGTCCGGAAATTTGGCAGTGGAGACCAGTGATAACATTAATTGTGATTATCCCATGGGGTGAGGCTTGCAACTGCATCTGGGCACATGGGGTCAGGCTAGCACTCGACCAGATCTATCTTAGTGTATAGGGTTGGGTGAGTATGCTGGATGGTACCAAAAGAACCCCACCATGCAGAATTTGGCCTGTCGACTGACCCCACATTGTTCCTCTGACCTATGAGGCCATAAGGTTGGCCACCACTGCTCTATGTCCACAAGCAACCCCAACCTTCGTATTGAATGTTTATCTGTCCTGTGACCTCCTCAAGAAATTCTGTCTTTTCTGTTTCATTTTTGTTTTGTTTTGCAGTTGCTATTGAATTAGCACCTAGAAGCATCTGCCATGGGTTAACAGCATTGTGGTGAGTGCTACAACCCCAATAAAAACGCCATCCCTGTCCCTCAAAATACTTAATTCACACAGCTAGTGAGAACAGATGTATATGTCAGACAGGGGGGGCACCGAAACATAATTAGCAAACATGATCAATAGTAGTCATTGTGAGATATGTGACAGTACTGAATCTGCACATGAGAATCTAAATTTACTTTTTGTTGGACCTGCTGATGGAAATTAATGCAAAGCTTAACATTATGTTCACAATTTATTCCATGCTGTTCAGTCTGGGAGCACTCTTACCCAAGCTTATGGCTGGAGTAATTTTCTAACCAAATGCCCTTGGGCAAACACAACGGTCATAACACCCAAACACTCTTTCACTTATAATATAGATCAAGCATGGCATTGCTTAATACTG
Organism: Crocodylus porosus; assembly: GCF_001723895.1. Taxonomy (NCBI): domain Eukaryota; kingdom Metazoa; phylum Chordata; order Crocodylia; family Crocodylidae; genus Crocodylus; species Crocodylus porosus. The sequence goes on along the minus strand of NW_017728949.1, from coordinate 56,326,721 downwards.
TTCATTGTGTATTCTGGCTAGATTGGTGCCATCAAATTCTCTAATACTACTCACAGTGTGTGTCTACACATGCGTTTAACTTCGCAGTAGACTAATTTGCTGTGCAGTAAAGTGTTGCTGTCTACACATGCATGGCAATTAGGCCAGTGTAGACTAATTTACTGTGTTGTTGGACATTCCTGTAAAAATCAAGTACTATACAATGGTGTAGTAAATTACTGCACTTAAATGCATGTATAGACAATGACACCTGGATTAGTTTAATCAACTCAAATTGCACTGGAGTTTATTCAGTTCTCATTAATTGAACATGTATCCATGCCAATAATAGTAAAGACTGAGCTCTCTATTTTTAAACATTTAGGGGCATAACTTCTATAGCTTCAAGGTTCCACTTAGACGATAAATAACAAAAGAAAAACCATAGAGATGTTAGGGTTTTTCTATAAAATGTTTGTTTTAGCTACTGGGCTTCAGACACAACCTTTTCAGCACCCTTACATTTCTATGTCAGAAACTGGCTCCAAGCAACCCATTTTTAAACACCAATCATAATGTCTCTCTCTAAGCAAAACAGAACCTAGCATCATAGGGTATTTATACACATGCTCCAGGAGGCATGGTGGGGGTGCTTTAATTAGCATAGCTTCAAGGGACACACTAATTAAAAGTGCCCACAGCGTCATGTTTAGCAATGTCCCTGCGCTGAAAAATGGTGGCAGGGCACTTTAAGCTAAAGCTTGTTGAGCGAGCCTTAGTTTAAAGCACTCTGCTGTCATTTTTCCACATGTGGATATTGATACACATGACACTGGAGGCTGCTGAAGCAGACTTCATGCTCAAGCAGACTCAGCTGATTAACTGAGTTTGCTCTGACACGCTGGAATTGCAGTGTGTTGGAGCAGGCTCCTTGCACGTGTATAGGAGCCCATAGTGTTGAGGTCCATAACTAGGCATCCTAGGAGTTATGGTGATCTCAGTGATAAGAAGTAGGAATTACTATGGCAGTATTTGTGAGACCATAAGTCTTTTGAGGTGGGTACTGCCTGTTACTCTCTGTACAGCACCTTGTTTAAAGGAGCCTTGATCATAGTTACTCCTGAAGCCTGGTGGAAGGAAGCTATCAATAATAATGAACTTTTGAGTCAAAACTGACAAACATGCCTGGTAATGTGGGTGCCAGAAACATGCTGTTTGCAGCACCTCGAAGCTGTTTGAGGCACTGCAAACCACATATGGCATAAGTGCACCCATTCACTGTGCTTCAAACAAACAGCATGGTGGGTTTTTTTGATGCTGAGAGATCCCAGTGACAAAAAAGCCGAACCACTAAAAAAAGTGGTGCAGCACATGTGGCAGCATCGTGCACTGCCAGAAATGGAGCCTGGCTGGCTAGAACCAGTCTGGTTGCTGACCAGGCTCTGAGCAGCCATCTTGGTGCTACTGCTGTCCCTGGAGGCCCCCAGGATGCCAGGTGAGGCTGCTGGGGCCAGCACAGGTGCTGACCCCAGCCTCCCCTACCCCGCCTGGGACAATTTGCTGCATGCCAGAGCATGTGTGCAGGCAGGTGCCCTGGAACAAGAAGTAGTGGCACAATGATGTGCCACTGCTGTTTGTCCTACGGGAAACATGCACCCCTGCATGTCTGTGCTCGTCTGGATGTGCATGCAGTACTCAAGTTGGCCACCCAAAAACTGATGTATCCAAAGTTGCTTTTAGAAGCCCTGGGCATGAGACTTCTTGGACAGTCTCCATGGAGTAACATGATTAACATGAACGTAGTACATATGAGGAAGTAGAATAAGAGATTGTGCTCTCTGAACAGAAATGCTTCTGATCTGTTTATTTTTCTCCCGGCCTAACAGATGCCATTTATTTAAACTCAAGTAATGTGACAAAATGGGAAGATAGTTGAAAATAACAAATCAGCCATCCGTCATTGATAATCCATCTCACCCCCCCAAATTCCAAAAGAGAGAGCAAGAGATTTGCAAAATGGTGAGAAAAAAATAAAATCTGTGGTTTCAGCATAGGAATATGACAAAAGTTTGAGCACTCACATGTTTTTTTTCTTAACAGTCAACAATAGAAATACTCTTATCTGCTGCATATAGCCCCGCTACAAACTACTTACCCACAACATCTGTTCTCTCCAGCTATAGTTTCTAATCAAAATCTGAATTATGTACTTCAGTGGTCTGGAGTCACCTAAACTCTGGAGTGTATTATTCTGTTCACTGGACTGGAGTCACACAAGCTCTATAGTGGATTAGGTCCTTCAGCACACTGGAAACTTGGCAGTATATGACAGAGTCTTGTTATCCCAGGAGTGTTAGATAAGTCCCTGAGATTTCTGGTGAAGTGAGAACCATCTTGCCTTTGTCAAGTTTTGTCTTGAAGGTTTTTTTTGAGTTGATTTTAATTGGGGCAGTTTAGAAAAGTCTGCCTAATGTAGGTGGATGCAAGTTGAAATGCAAGTTGGATTCAGATGGAAGCATTATAGCATTCAGGGAATTCATTATAAGTTCTGTTACTTACCTTAATTAAGATACAAATCTGAGCCTGTGCTGAGAGGGCTGGGTTTCTCCAGTTCGGTCTTGTCCATCTGTTTGTTTTTATATCAGGTTCATCACAGTAGCATCCAGGCACCTAAAGAATAAAATGATTTATTATTTATTTTATAGCGAACCTGAAAATCTGTACTGTGCTAGGTGCTATGCAAAACACGTATAGAAAGATGGTCCTTTCTCAAATAATTCACAGTTTAAACAGACAAGACAGAGAATGTAAAGTGAAAAGACAGGCTGTGATCTCTTCTAAATTAGTTAGCAGGTCAGACAAAAAAGTCTGCTGACCTAGCCCATTACTCTCTGGTTAATTCAGCATATGTAACAATTCACAAATACTGGGGAAATTTGATCTGTTGCAGCTGTTGCTCATCTTTAGTTGTCCCAGGCATTGTCAATGCAGAATACATTATGGTAACGTATTTAGTCAAGTTGGTGGAACCCGATAACATTTATCCTACAGAACTTAAGGGACAAGAACAGTGATTTTCAACCATTGTGCCACATCATGTACCTTCTCTCCCAAAATCAGACCTCCAGAATTGGCATGCATGTTTTAAGCAGGCAAGAGGATTTTTCTTCACTGGAATAGAAGCATGGAGATGCTGTGCTCTAAAGGTCCACAAAATGGCAGCTGCTTCTCTTTGGCTCAGCAAGCAACAGGAGTTCAGTGTTAACTCATTCATAGGCACTACTGACTTGGCAGTAGCTTTTGGCACAGTAGGGTTAACACTGTTGCCTGAAGAACCAGTGAGCTGGATGAGGGCAAGTGAGCTGCTGCATGCAGTCAGCTCTCAGGCATGACTCTTGAAAATCTGCCTCCCACCCCTTCTGCCTTGTAAAAGAAAAGTTCATATCTTATTTGGGGGTATGTGGTACATAGGGAAAATATGGGATTAACAGGAGTGTCCTACTGAAGATGAGGGAAGCAAATTTGCCATTCTTTTTGGCCTTGGTGAGGCCTTATTTAGACTATTGCACTCAGTTTAGGGAGCAACATTTTAAGAAATATAGTAACAAGTCAGAGACGTCCAGAAAAATCTGGCATATGAGGTAAGCCTGAAAGAACTGTGTGTATTTGCTATGGGAGAGGGGAGAGTCAATAAAGACAGAATAGTCACAGATGTAAAATGTTATAAAACAGATGGTATTGCATGTTCTTCATGCCCCTTGAATGCTGGATATGAAATAATTGGCTTAATCTGGGGATATGTGAGGAAGATATTAGAAAAAATGTAGTCACCATAAGGATAGTGAAGCACTACAACAGGCTTCCTTGCTAGCTTGTGAACTCTTCAGCCTTGGTTTTAAGGAACAGGTGAGAAAAGACCTGTCAAGGACAGTACACTTATAACTGACCTTTTTCAGAGAAAGGTAGTGGGCTAGCTGGCCTCAGGGTCTTCCACTTCTATGATTTAAGGCAAAAACTTGGCCCCGCTGAAGTCAAGCTTTGACATTGATGCCAAATGGACCTGGATGTCATTGTTAGGGTGTTTTTACACCACAGTCACTACCATGCCAGTGTTTCATATAGCCATATCTGTTAGCTCATTTACTCTTAGCAGTGTAGTAGCACCAACACTGACCCATGCCTGGAAGATGCTAACATATCAGGCAGATTGCCACAAGGTCTGTGCTTCCATTGTCTTGCTCTTCCAGGACCTGAACTTTTTAGTTCAAAGCTAGCTGCCATATGCCTACACAAGTAGCAATCTGCTGCAGTGGGTACATTTCTTAGAATAAGGAACTCCTCAAATTTGTTTGTGGACCACTTTTGAAACCATGGATGATATGAAAAGAAGGGCAGACTTCTGAAAAGGTAAAGGTCTGCCTCTATGTAGAAAACAAACTGTGTTCCCAGATTTTTCAGAAGAGGACACAACCACATTTGAAAGTGTGACAAAAATGGCATGTAGGTTTTACAGCAGGATTTACAAGAACACAAGTCAGTAGGTTAGACAGCCATCTTGGTGTGCTATACTGCCTTTTTTGTGTTGAACGCTCAGTCAAAAATCTGACTATAAGTCTCACAATAGGAGCTTTTGGGTATTGGACACTTCTGAAAATCTGGCCTTATTTGTAAGTACTAAGCACTTGAATGTTCCCTACAGTGATCATTATTTATAATAATAGCATTATAGAAACAGATACAATGTTCTGTAATTGTACCCTGCATTTTCAGCATGGGAAAAATGCAGCCATCTGCCATTCCAAACAGGTGGAAAGTAGGCCATTAGCTTGATGTTTTCCATCACTCTGCGATCTATATATTTTCTCAGAGGCCAGGGATGTTATTTAACCCATTTGTCACACTTGGCTCTAATGTGTGCTGTATGTGCAGCATGATAACATCCTACCAAGACTCAAAATGAGACCTTATAATGCCACCTTGGGAGATTCCTCAAGCTGGTTTAGCTATTTTTTCAAAATATTCATTCTATTAGCTTAGTATGAAGCCCACAGCTTAGAGACAGTAAGGGGGAATCTACACGTGTATATTTACTGCGCAGTAACAAAAATTATTGTGCAGTACAGGTGCATGTCTACACATGCATGCCTGTACTGTGCAGTCAATATGGTCCTTTATAATGACTTGAGCATAAATTTGATACCTGCATCATGCAGGTATCAAATTTACACTGATTAGTTACTGTGCAGTAACACACGTGTAGATGCCTTACTATGCAGCAACACTGTGAGTGTGGACAGACTTAGTCCCAAGTCAGCCCACACACAGTGTTAATGTACTTTAACACCTGCAAATGTAAATGCCAGCCTATTCCCACTTACTGTGTAGTAATTTACTATGCAGTAAATTTAAGCTGGTGTAAATGCACGTGTAGACATACCCTAAGAGACCTAGTATTCTGCTCATTTGCATTGGTATAAGTAAGGAGTACCACCAAAGTAGTAAGTGAATTTATGCAGCTGTGAATCTGACATGAGGAAAAGTAGAATCAGGCTCATTCAGACAAATATAAAATCATCTGGGAGAAATGTATCTAAATGCCATTTTGCAGTAGTATTCCTTTTTAATCTCTCTGTTGTCACTTTAATCAAATGTAAAGTTTGGCAGTGTATCTCTCATTGGAAGTATGCTATTTATCCAGTTTTTATTGGGGTTACAGTAGACAGATTAAAATAAACCTACCTGCCTTTCAGTGTTTCCACGATTAAACCAGCCAGCTGATTAGATATCATTCAAGATGTAGATAATAGCATTTCCTTTCATGTATTTATTTTTTTGCCTTTGGAACAAATGAAATATATGTTACTTACTCAATAATGAAAAGACTAGTTTTATTATAGGTAAAGTAAAATGAGTGCCTGGAAAGCAAACTAATGCCAGGATGCTGTTTCCATTCTGTACTTGGAGTTGACAGGCTACAAAGTATAACAAACACGAGATAAGTGGCTATTTTTCTCTTAGCCACCTAAACGTTGGAGCAGATAAAGTGAAGCTAGGGTACTGGGCATCACAGACAAGGGACCTTAATAGCCCCAACCTCTGTTAGACTAGGCCCTTCAACACAGGTCATTTCTGTCACTGCTTTTCTTTGGGTTTCTTCCCTCAGCCACCATTTTCTGTCTTAAACAGGCTGGGGTTTGAACTGGAGAAAGAACTGAGGACTTACCAAACCAAGAAGTGGAATCTGTAGAGCAGTAGTATCTGGAGTTAGCTTTAAATCAGCTGGCAGGCATACCAAAAGCAGTCAAACTTTGGTAGTGCAAAGCCCCATCTCAGCACAAGCTAATTCACCCTTTTCACTGCCAGTGCCTGAGTTACCTGGTTTAAAGTGAACAGGGGTATCTCAACATTTTTTTGCACCTAATCCTTATTAGGCATCTGGCTGCAGGTTTTTTGGGGGTTTTTTCATGATGACTGAGGCAAAGTAGCTGTTGAGTACATCCATCTTCTTTACATCTTCTGCTAAGAGTTCCCCTGGCTTGTTAACAGAGGCCTCACATCTTCCTTGGTCCTTCTTTTGTGGCCAACGTGTGTATAGAGCCTCTGCCTGTTGTCCTGAACCTCCTTTGCCAGGTGCGGCTCATGATTTATCTTCACCTTCCTGATTTTGTTTTTGCTATTTTGTGGTATGACTTTTTTGGTTTTCTTCTACATTTGAAGCATTTTAGAAGGTCATTGAACAATCACATTGGTCTCTTGTCATTCTTGTGCTTCCATCATGTTGGAACAGTTTCTTGTTGGGTTTCCAATACTGTGGCCTTCAGAAGCTTCCAGCTCTCCCAGGCAGCTTTATCCTTCAGTCAGTCCTCCCATGACACCGTGCCTATTAATTCCTCAAGTCAGATGAAATCCACTTTTTTGGCATCTAGCATCTTAATTTGAATGATCTCATCCTTTCCATCTCAGAATCTAGAATTCTAGTATTTCTTGATCGCTTCCTCCCAAGTTACTCATCGCCTTCACATTCTCCACCAATTCTTCCCTGTGAACAAGATCCAAGATAGATGATCCCCTAGTTGTATCCTCCACTTTTTGGAACAGAAGGTCATCTTCCACACAACTCAGGAACCAGCTCGATATTTGCATTTGGCTACCTTGCTCTTCTAGAAGATATCCAGAAAATTGAAGTCTTCCATCAGTAGCATGCCATAGCTTTTGGATAGATTTGCCACCTTGTTGAAGAGTGTCACATCCACCTCCTTGTCCTGACTAGGTGGCCTATAATAAATCTCCACCATTATATTGGTGCTGCATCTCCCACCTGTCATCTTCCCCCTAAACCTGGGAACAAGTGTAGGTGTTTTTGACATATAAGGCAACACTACCACCTTTTCTCTCTACTTCCAAAACATAAAGTTGTCCTTGAAGTTGACATTCAAGTCCATAAAAGTGGTCTCACCAGCTCTCTGTGATGCCAGTCAGATCGCAGTTCTTTTCAGAGGCACAGCCGCTTATTTATCTTATTTATTCCCCATACTTCTCACATTTGAATACAGGCACCAGAGCTTTTGTGCATTTTGATCTACTCACTTCCCTTTTACACCACTTGTTGCAGCCCTGTATTTCTCTGGCTCTTTCCTAGAGTTAAGCTGCTTCTTTACATCCTTTATCTTCTGAACTGTGTGATCTGTTGCTGGAGGGTTTTGACCACTATCCCCTGCAAAACCTAGTTTAAATCCCTCCTTACTAAGTTGGCCATTCTTGTCAGATGGATCTTATTTCAGGCAAGGCACATGCTATTTCATCAAAGATATTTGTTTCCCTGCAAGACATTAGGGGAGCCTGAAAGCTCCTATACATGTGCAGGGAAGCTTCTGCAAGGTGCTGTGATTACAGAGCATTGGAGCAGCCTCAATTAATTGAGTCTGGAGTGTGGTAATTACTGTACTTCAGCAAACTCCAGCATCATGTGTATCAGTGTCCCTGTGTTAAAAAATGCTGGCAAGGGTCCTTTAAATAAAGCTTATTTGACAAGCTTTAGTTAAAGTGCCCCCACTGCCATTTTTCAGCATGGGGAAGCTGATACATGTGATGTTCCAGATGCTTTAATTAGTGTGGATCTTGGAGCTGCGCTAAATAAGTGCCCCATCCCCTGCTTCCTGGAGCACGTCTATAAACGCTCTGAGATTTTATGGTTCTGCTCTGGATAAGACAGGGCAAGGGCTTGAACAGGAGTCTCCCTCATCTCCAGCCAGTATCCAAACTTAAACATTCGAGAGGAATTGTTTGCACTTCAATGCGAAGCAAATGTTTTAATCTTGAAAGTTGCCACAAAAAAAAAAATCATCATCCATCAAAAAGATCTAGAAGAAAAAAATTGGTGGAGGCTAAGGGCTTTCATCCAAAAAAGCCACAGAATACCTTTGATGGCTTGATCTTGAATAACATGCTAGCAGAGGCTCACTGATGTCAAAGGGGCTTACTTATCTAAGATCTATCGAATCCATTGCCAGCCCCTGAGATTATTTCTGGTTAGTTGAGATCTAACTTAAGTGAGAGATATTGTGTATTTTTAAACCAAGGAGCTTGAAAAAACACCCTCCTTCATCTCTTAAGTCCAAAAAATCTCAGATAACCATATTGCTATTTAGTTTCCACCAGTGAGAGGGTAAGCAGCACATCTGATTTTTCCATCAGATGACCAGAAATATAGATTCCTTAGAAAGACTCCATCTTAATTCTTCATTATCCTAATTCATATCTAACTTTCCATTTGTAATGGACTTGGAGGTTTTATTAGTGTACTGCCTGGGGAAATCCAATGCTTATGTCAATGGCTCCTTCATAATTTGCTTCCCTAAAATAAATAAATAGATCTGGATTTCAAACAGAAGATGTGAGGAAAAGGAAAAAAATATCTCTTCCTCATTTGTATCCTAAAAAGCTACTATTTAGCAACTCACAGCAGGAAACCCGGTAAAGATTATTTAAAGCACATTAATTCAAATCAGCCAAGCCTACCTCACTGCAGAAGTTTTCGCATAAAGGGAAATAGTTCTTCTAATTAAATCTAAAACCTCTACAGCTGTGAAACTATAAATTTTTATCTATACTTGCTGTAGTTGTAAAACCAAGTCTAAATTAAAATATTAACTTTTTTCCTTCCTCCCCACATAAAGGCTAAGACCAAATTAGTACACGCATCTTAGCCTTTGCCAGCTGAATGCTGCCTCTTAGACTCCAGCGTATTCCTCCGTATAGAAGCTCACACTGTTTTTACTTTTTTTGGTGGAGTAGAGGCATTTTTAAAAAAATGTTGGCTATTCTTCTCCACAAATTCTTAAGTGTTTTTAGTTTTTTTCCTGATGTGCTTGTTGCAGCAAACAACATTTGCTGTAGTGCTGTGCTGATAGCTACAGTTCCTGTTCCAGAAGAAAAGACTCTGGTGGGCAGATCTCAGCTTGTCAGAGTGCTATTGATGGACAGATGAGAATTTATACCAGCAAGGATAGCACTTCTGCTTCGATCCTGCTGGATTGATTTCTAGCGTGCTCAAAACCTGGTAGTCAAGGACTTTGTCAGCATATTTATAAGCAATAATGGGCAAGAAATTATTTTATAGGTTGACAAACAACCCACCTGATTCCCTTCTCACATCAGTATAACGCCACTGAGATGCTGCCGATTTACACTGTCATCCGTTACAGCAGAAAGAAGAGCTCCTATGAGCCTGATTTGAAGAGGAAACAGTCCTATTGATTTCAAATGGTTTTGGTTTGAGTCCTGTTTGTTGAGAATAAGAGGAAAATATAAAGTAATGTCCCTGCTTTGTAAGCATTACTATTCAAAGCATGGTTTGTAGGCATGTATGAGTCAGACATGCTTTTTCACCCTTCACCATCCTTTGCCCACATATTCCTTTCAACCATGGGGAAATAGCACAAGGTGGATAGAGTCCATTGTAGCTATTGGGTCTTAGAGCCCCAGGAAAAGATGGATTTGAATTGCAGTATTTCAACCTAGATCATGCGCGACTAGTGCCACCTTAGTCAGGGGGGACACATGCCCCCCTAGCAACCAGTCAGCAACTGGTGGGAGTCCCCCCATGGTCAATCCCACTGACTGGGAGGGGGGTCTGCCATGACCGATTGCGAGACAGCACTTGCAGGAGGAGCACCGGCGCTCCCACCTACCCCCCTGCCCATTGCCTAAGTGGCGAGTGTGACTGGTCAGGGGGTGCACATGCACCCCCATGCACCCCCTATGCATCACCACTGACCTAGATGGTCACACCTAGGCCTTCAGCTCAGGTCCATCTCCAGTAAAAATGTAGTCCAATGGTGGTATTGCCATATTCTCTTAACCTCTGCCCTTTGCTGCGACTGCATTCTCAAAATCTTTGACAGGAATCCAGCCCTCAGGACTCCAACCTGCCTAAGCCAAAGAGGTTTCCATGATTTGGCCTACAGTCCTGCCCATCTTCTAGGTAGCTTTGCTTCTGCCAGTTCAGTGACATGTCAGCTCAACGGCAGTGCCAACAAAATGAAGATTAAGTCTCCAAAATTCAGTGACATGGCAGTAATCCTCAGCTATAATGCTAAGAGGTCTCCACGTGAAACCTGGCCTATACCTTGTTCAGATGCATAGGCTGTGTCTATACAGCTTCCACAGCACCCTGGAAGCATCGACCCACCACCTTCTGCATGCACATCAAACCTGGAAATGAGGCAGTGAAGTCATCATGAGGGCTCTTCTGCTGCTGCTCTCAAGTACATTGGAAATCGCCTATGAGCGATGGTGGAGGGTGCTACCAGCCAGGCTCCACAGTCTCATTTTGGGATTTGATTTGCGTGGAGCAGATATGGGGCCATGCTACTTGATGGTGCATGCTGCAGAAACCACATAAGCATACCCATAGTAAGAAGTGGCCCTTGTCCTGAGGAGCTCACAACCTTAAGAGACAGTAGATGAAGGGTAGAAGAAAGAAATCATTATTTCCCCTTTTCTATTGAAGGGGAATTGAGGCACAGGAGAAAGTGAAGAAGGAAGTGACCAGATTTCCTGAGTGTCCATTTAGTGCCTGAATCACAGCAATGATCCTTCATAACAAAAAACTCTTGTGGTCCTTTAACATTGATGTTATTATTACTCATCTGCTGAGCAATAGCAGCTGGTAGGGACTTGGTGGTGTCTATCTCATGGAAAGAAAAATCAGTATGAATGAATGAGTTACACCTAGAGAATACACTGTCCTTAATCAGTCTTAGAACCAAGGTGGTCACAGAAGTCAGGCAGGTAAATCCCTCTTTCAGGAATGTCAACCCAAACAGCCCAATCTTTTAGGAAGCAACTCTGCACCAATATTTCAATGCACTTTTTGTAGGAGTAGGAATCTAGTGTCTTGGTCTGACTTCAGTGTTGGTAATGGTATTATGCTACTTTTAAGTTCTCTCAGCACTTTTCACTAAACCTGGATACCTGACACATGGAAGAGAGACAATTTTAGCCAATTTTTAAAAATGAAATCTTCATATTTTCCCAAGCAGGAAGCAACTATGACCACCTGAAACCTGAGATCCTGCTCCTGCCTTTGTCTCATGGTAATTTGTATTATCACAGATCTTCATGGGAGGTGAGAGGCTCCATACCAGCTATGAACTGCCTGCCCAGAGAAGTTTTCCATCTATTGACTCCTCTGTGAAATCCTATGAAATATGAACTTTCATTTCTACCCAAGAGAACTTTTACAATCTTTTCTCTGATGCCTGATGAAGGGTGTTTGTGCCTAAAAGCTTGCAAAGATCTTGTTGGTCTAATAAAAGATATCACCACTAAGTATAGCATTCTTTACCTTCTACTATAAATGGCAGTGGAGTGTTACTACGTACTGTCACGTTGCACCTCAGAAGAAGTTGCATTTCAGTAGTGGTTGAAGTCTGCTAGGAACACAAAGCCATACATACATGTAAGAAAATTATCCTCTTTTAAAAAAATTATGAATGCTACAGCCTCTGACATATTGTAAGCAGTTCTGGGGAGGGATTATCTCTTATTATGCGCATGCAGAATACCCAGTACTGTAGGGAACTTTTACACATGCTGGGGGGAGGGGAGGGAGCACTTTAATTAGAGTAGCTCCGAAAGCTTCTCCAATTAAGGCACTGCAGTGCCTTGTGTATAAGTGTCCCTGCACTTAAAAATGGTGCTGGGGACACTTGAACTAAATATCGTTTGGCGAGCTTTAATTTCAGCACCCCTGCCACCATTTTTAAGTGCAGGGCTGCTGATACACGAGGCTGCTGGAGTGTGGTAATTACCACCATGGGCTTGATTAATTGAGTCTACTCTGACACACTGTAATTACAGCAAGTTGGAGCATCCTTCATGCCCATGTACAGGCTCCCATAAAGCCTTCACTGAAGCATCTGATAATTATGATCAAAATCTTAATAGTAGTGACTGCTTAATACACATTTCCTCCTGCTCTTATTTATGAAATTAGGAATAAAAGTTGTTGTCCCCATCAATATCTGGTGTTTCCATCACCAGTGCTTTTAGGTCTCTACTTCCTTGCATAGTTCTTGTGTTTTCACCCTGGGAAATCAGCCTACCTTCACCATCTGAAATATCAGGGTGCACAAACATTTCTTTCCGAATCAGAGACAGTAATATTAGCCTACTGTAGGGACTATTATTCAGTCATTCTAATAGCATACAAAGAGCTAAATGGATGATAAAAATGATATGTTATTTTAAATGACACCAAAATATTTTTAAGACCATAGCATTGAGAGAAAACAGTTCTTTTTCACATCTGGTTAGCAGGGAATTAACTTGTTAAGACTAGGGGTCTGGTCTTTAGGGGTGAGCTTGGAACTGGGAGTCAGAGGTGTATTTATCTAACCTACTTATGGAGGTTTTTATAACACCCTTTGTGAACCCCTACCATTTTATCTGAATGACTCCTGGCTTCTTTTTTTCATATTGCCTATTTTTTCTGGATCTAGGAAAATCTCTTAATTTGGCTACACTGCAATTTTCCCATCAGTAAATGAAGAACAGTAATACTTTGTTCAATATTTCTACTGTATTTTAGAGGCTATAATGGGAAGACACTACAGCAAGGCAAAGTGTTGTTTTTAATTATGAGGATGCCACAGAGTTAAGGATGTCCCACTTAATGAGCTCTTTTAGAAACTATGTTATAAATGATGCAGTAAATTTTTTTGTCCCTTCCTCCTTTTCCAGATGAGCAGTTTAGGTAAAAGAAAAGGGGAGGGGGGACTGCTGTACAGTCCTTGCCCCAGAACTATTTTAATACCATTGAACTATTTTATTCAACTGATATTTAATAAAAGTTGCAGAAAAGGCTTTGTAAGAACAGAGCCAGCTACAACCCCGGTCCCTTCTCTTCTGTGGCAATACCCAGATTAATAAACCACTGTCACTGGCTTCTACTCCTGGAGCCACATCTTTCCCCCACTTTGCAGCCTCTTGTTTAGTGCACAGAAAGTGGACTGTGAATATACAGCATACTAGCTACTCCAAACAATGTCCCTGTATGGCTACTTCTAGGAGATTCTGCACCACCTCGGTCCTGTCCCAGGTGTGGGCAGTAGTGATCATGCTATTTCCACTTTGAATGCTCCATCTCTTGAAGCAGAAGAAATGCAGCTACTTTAGTGTGGTGCTGGGCATGTACCAGTAAGCTCTAACAAGAGACCTTATTCCACTTTGAAACTTGCCTGGTCAAGGTATCTTGCTGCAGTTGGAAAGTGGGTTAAGTTACCTTGCATTTAGTATCCATGTGGGAGGCTAGTAAGGAGTGGCTCTGAATGGTAAATACATACTTTTGTTAATTCTTCACTCACTTTCCCCTACAGATAAAGCTTGATGTTGCCTGAATTTAAAATAAGTTGTAATGGTGAGTAGGGATGTGAGAAGCTTTGGTCCCCATTTTCATTCAGCATAGATTTTGCCTAAATCTGAATCAAACCGGAGGTCCCTTTAAACTCTCTGAATTGCATCGGAGTCCTCCAAATTAATTTGGAGAGATTCAGAGAGATTCAGCAATTCGGACATAGAGACAGCTTTAAATGTGTTTTTCTACATATCTCTAGGTAGCAGCCAGTTCGTGAATGCTGTGACGCTGGGGTGCATGGAGTGTCCTACAGAAGTGTGGGGGGCTCCCCAGTGTGCTCAGCAGCAGATCCAGAAGTGGATCAGAAGCACTTCTGGTTCACTTCCGGGTCTGCTGGGGAGTGCAAAGCCCCCCCACGCTTACAGCCTCCTTGGCTCAGTGACTGGTGCCTCCTGGGTCTGGAGGGGGGGCAGGGCGCATCCAGGGTTCCCCTATGGCCAATCACTGAGCTGGGGCAAGCACGGGGAAAACCCCCGGTGCACTCCCCGGTGGATCCAGAAGTAGTCCAGAAGGACTTCCAGTCCACTTCTGGGTTCACTGCCAAGCATGTGGAGGGCCTCCCTGCACTCCTGTGGGACATTTCATCCACCCAAGCATTTCACTGTTCATAAGCCATGCTGGTACCTCAAGGTAAGTAGAAAAAACTTTTAAAGCAGTGTCTATCAGGGACACTGATCCAAATCAATTAATCAAATCACTGTCCCTGATTCAGGCCAAATCTGAATTGAATAGGGCTCATTTTGCCCACCTCTAATGGTGAGGACACGTCATAGAATCATGGACTTCTTGGAAAGGGGCATCAAGGCTACCTACACACAGTCAAAAAAGCCAGAGGCTGAATTGATTTAATCTTTTCAGGTTAGTCTAAACTGCATAGATTGAACCAATAAGCAAGTGAACAGACAGTCACTTTTGATTCTGGAAATGCAGCCTCATGCCTGCAGTGGTCCAGGTTAGAAGACGGGGGGCACTTGAGCACACCTTCCTGCTCAGATGGGGAAGATAGCTTGGGAAGGCTAGCCCCTGTGATGGGAGGGGGGTGGGGGTTGTGGGTGAGGTTCAAAGCATCCTGGGATGCTGGGGGACTATGAGTTCACTTGAATCTGGAGGAGATCGGGGACAGAAGTTCAATAAATTAACCTAAATCAGTGAAGTCTAATCTTAAACCAGTTTTATCCATTTTGAAAGCAGTTTATGTGCACTGAACTGTTGTGTTACATGTTTGAACTGGTTTCTGATAACATATACCACTTTATGTGTCATTTCTGTCCCTAGCTTAAGGGTAATCCAGTCCAACTTCTTGCCTGTAGTTAGGATTCTTTGTTTCCATCCAATCTCTTCTTGTAAACCTCCAGGGAAGAAGATCCCACCATTTCCCTAGGAATTATTTTTGTTGTGGGGAGAATATTCAATTTTTCCATATTTAGAAATGTGAAGTTGGGGTTGGTCCTGCTTGGAGCAGCGGGCTGGACTAGCTGTGACCTCCGGAGGTCCTTTCCAACCTGAATTTTCTAAGATTCTACAATTCTATGACAGTCCTGGATATGAGCCAATTCATGTAGACAGCTGTCAACTGAATCTTTCAAAACTTCCTTTTCATGACTGTTGCATGCTGGAGTGCTAAACCTATTGTAATTATCACCTCTTGTATTTATTTTTACACAAGAAAATTGGATTCCTCATTCTCATTTAAATATATTGCACTTTAAACTAAAAAAAAACCAAAAATTGTTAGTGTCCTGTAACCTATGAGTGAAAATAAAAAGCTTAGTTTAAAAAACGAGTCTATTGTCAGAAAGTGGCTCTTTTGATAAAGATGGTAAATTCCCATTGGAAATATATATTTTTGCCATTTTTTTCAATGTTGATCAAAAAGAGAGAACAAAATTAAATATGTGGATAGTCTTTTTCACCATTTTTGGGACAGCCATAAAGAGTTCTAATTTGGAGATTTGTTTGAGGTTTTCACCTAAAGGAAATGAATTGGTTGCTTTTTTTGTGATTAAAAGGTGAAGAAAAATGTGCTTTTCTATTTCTGACATAAAATACAAAAACAAAAAAAAACAAAAAAACCCAGCCCAACACTTTTTCATGATAAAAGAAAAGAAAAGAAAAAGAGAAAAGAGAAAAGAAAACTACTCTGTTACATCAAACCTTTTTTGGGGGCGGGGGGGCAGAAAAGACACATCTCCCAGCTGGATCTAATACTCCCTTTGTGTTTTATGTGAGTGGGGAATGCTGCTTTTACTTGTTTTGCAACAGAAAAGATACAGAAACTTCCATTACAATTACCTAGAGTGGTTAGGATCTTATATCTCGGTAGATGAAAAACCTAGAGTTTTGTTCTTGGTTCCCTAGAAGCTTGTTTAGTTCATATAGCTCTTGTTTATGCACCTAGCCTTGTCAAAGAATTCATGATCAAAAGAGGAACCGAAAATGTCAGTCCTACGTTCAGTGGGACACGGGGAATAGCAACATTCAAAATTCTTTTCTAACGTGGGGAAATATATATATAAAAAAGATTTTCTGGTACTTTTTTATTGTATTGCCAGCTACTGTCACTGGGTAAGGCTGAAGCTTTTTGTTCAGAACGTAAATAATCTCCAGTGTATTTTTACAGCTTTGGAGCAAGGTTGTTAAGGTTTGAATGAACAAACCCTTGGACTTGATCCTACAAAGAACACATCCAAGAATTCCTTTGCAGAACAGAGTGCCTAATTCTATTCTTTATGTGAGGTGACAGAGTGAACTTTGCCTCAGTAATGAACAACTGTTGGAATGGGGCTCATGGGTTTTCTCCAAAGCCTGTTGGAGCCCATTGAGAGAATCCCAGTACTTGCAATAGTCTTTGCATCAGACTCACTTGGTGCATCTATACATGTGCTTTAATACATATTGGCTTATTTAATGTGCATTAAGGCATCACTAAAATAATGCTTTTTAGTTAATGTGCACTAACATAGACTAATTTGCATTAAGCATGACTTAAAAACTATGCTAATGTGCATGATAACAGGCTAATGAGCATTTTCGTAGTACGTCACAATGGACAGGGCCTCTGCATGAGCACAGAGGCTGCTCCAATGTGCTGGCAGACTTGATTAATTGAGTATGATGGAGCATGGTAATTACTGTGCTCCAGCAGTCTCCCGTGTCTTATGTATCAGCATCTCCCTGTGCTTTAAAACAAGTTTTAGTTCCAAGTGCCCTGCCACCTTTTTAAAGTGTGGGAATGCTGATACATAAGATGCTGTAACATTTTAATTAAAGTGGCTCTTGGAACCACTTTAATTAAAGCACCACCCTTCCCACCCCTGGAGCATGTTTAGAAGTGTGCTAGATTTAATATGCATTATCTAAAACATATTAATGCATGTGTAGACGGACCCACTAAGGATAATGCACTCTCTCCTTGTTTGGTTCCTTTTGTAGTCCCGAAGGTTGGGAGCAAGTAAAACCACATTCTACTGATAGACTGTTTTTTATTGAATTAGTGCACTTGGAATCAGAGGGATTAATTGTAGGATATTCCTAGGCTAAAAAAAAGAAGAAAAAAAAAAGAAAATAGATTGATGAAAGCTGCGTGAGAACAAATTAATCTTTTTACACTTGATTAACTGCTTAATATTCTTAATGTGTTCAGGGTAGTGGAAGCATTTGGAGGGTAAACATGATGAGGAATTTGTACCTGAAAGTGCAAGTCAGTAAGGCCAGCTTTTAATTAAATTTAAATTAAAAAGGGAGAAGGAATTACAGTATCTATTACATTAAAAATATCAAAGCAGGTTTAGTGCCTAAAGAAAGAGAAAATATTCTTTAAATACAAAGGTCTAGCTCTGAGGTGTCTATTGAGATCTTCATTCTTAACGTTACTCTTAAAAGAATCCTCATGATTATCTACAGCCTTGAGCTTGTGTTGGTTGACTGAGAGGTCATTTTAAAAAGATGGCTTAAAATTAATGTTCTGAAAACATCCTGCAGCCTTGCTCCAAGAAATCTGCCACAATTGAAAGAATATGGCAAACCATTTAAAGTAAAACTTAGTTATCTGGCATGACATAAACTAGTTAGTAGAGGTACAACATTATTTATTTAATAATTATTTTTGCCTGATCACTTGAACCATAAGTCAATCTTGAGGAAGCTTCCAATTACTTTCAGCAGGAACCTGCAAAAATGAAAAAAGGCCTTTGTTGCTTTTTCCTGATGCTGAAAGAACAGCTTCTATTATTTTCTCTTCAAATTTTTTTCCCGTGTTTTGCTGGGTTTTTTTCTCTTTTTCCAGCACACCACTACCCTCAGGGGCAGAATCATAGAAAAGTAGGTCTGGAAGGAACTGTAAGAGGTCATCTAGTTCAACTCCCTGCTCAAGGCAGGGTCAGCCCCATCCAAACTGTCCCAGCAAGTGCTTTTCTAATTTATTTCTAAATTGCAAAATCAATGCAGTTGCACTAATACAAGTCATATTGCCC
Source organism: Crocodylus porosus (assembly GCF_001723895.1). Taxonomy (NCBI): domain Eukaryota; kingdom Metazoa; phylum Chordata; order Crocodylia; family Crocodylidae; genus Crocodylus; species Crocodylus porosus. Next base: position 56,308,352 of record NW_017728949.1, on the reverse strand, counting down.
CAAAACATGGAGGACACTCTAGCCTTGCACAGGTAAAACAAGGAAATGAAGGCTGTCAACATCCCACCGCTACAAGGGTTGCTAAAATTACATTCAAGAGATCCAAGAGAGATCTCCCTGCTGTAGAAGGAGGCAAAACCCCCACAAGTTTGTACCAGTCTAACTGTAGGTCAAAATGCCTTCCTCGTTCCAAATGTGGTATCAGTTTCACCCTGAGCGGAGGGGCAAGGCCCTCTAACCAGGAACTTCCCGGTCACACTCCAGGCAAAATCCTGAGCCTTGGCAGCACGCAATACCCAATGCTTCTGAAGAAGGCAAAAAATAATGGTAAGCCTTATGCCCATTGCAGTAGAAGGAGAAAATATTCCTACACAGCCCCCCGGAGTGACCAAAATCCTCGACTCTGCATCCTCCACTCTGCTCTGAGATGTGGGGATGGCAAACATGATCACACAGCATGCTTGAAGGTTTTGGTTTGAAATCCCACCTGGGGTAGGACTGGCACAAGGCGTATTTACTACTTCAGTTCCTTGTATATCGCATATTAGATCTTGAATTTAGCCTAAACAGAGCATTTGTCCTGGTGGTCTATGGGGGGTGGGGTTGCATTTTACCCTTCTAACTTAACTGGAGCCCAGTGGACTTGCTGAATCTCAGAGATGAGCTTTACTTTTACTTTAGTTAATTAGGTTTCAAAAGTTTTAAAGAGTCTGAGTAATAGTAATTTTTCCCTTCAGTGACTCAGCATCCATTTACTTCATTTCTTTGATGGAATGCATCTGCCAAGCCTTTCAATTATCCATAGGATCTTCTAGGAAACACAAGATGTGAAATTTAATTTTCCAATAAAAAACAGAAAATAAACTCATTTAGAATAACTGTTGAAAAACACTTCTGGGTCTCCTTTTATATGATGAAGAAGCAAATCAGGGTATTTTTTCTGTTTTCTGTTTGCTCTACAACGCACCATCTCTGTTGTAGTAGAAAAGGGGGTATACTTTATGAAATGATTTTCCTGGAAGAGAAAAGGAATGGTAACAATATAATTAGAGCTGGATTGAAAACATAATTTCTTTCTATGAGAATGTCTGACATTAAAAAAGTGTGTGTGTGTGTGGGGGGAGGGGGGATGTTCTAAATTGCACTAAACCTTCAAAATATCCCAGAGAATAGGATGATATTTTTTTCTGGTTTTGAAATATCAGAAAGTATTTTAACAAATATAAGAAATCAAAATGATAGAGACAAAATACTCAATTTCAGCATTTCCCAGTACAAATGGTATTAAAATCATAGCATCACAGGGTGGTAATTTTAGAAATAAGTTAGACAAGCACTTCCTGGGATGGTTTGGATGGGGATGATCCTGCCTTGGGCAGGAGGTTGAACTAGATAACTTCCTAGGGTTCCTTCCAGACCTACTTTTCTATGATTCTGTGTCCCTGAGGGTAGTGCTGTGTAAGAAAAGAGAGGCCTCACCTGGAGGTGAGTCTTGCCTCCAGTTGTTAGGCCCATGCTTCAAGAAAAATGTGGACAAATGATAAAGACTCCATTGAAGAGCAACACAAATTATTAGTAGGCTGAGCAGCATGATTTATGAAGAAAGACTGAATAAACTGGGATTGTTTAGTCTGGAAAAGAGCAGACTACAGGGAGATTTGCCAACCATCTTCAAATATGTGAAGGGTGGTTGTTCAGAGGATGTAGATAGACTATCCTCTGTGGCCATGAGTCTGGACAAGAAACATTGGTCTTAAATTGCAGCAAGGGAAATTCAACTTGTATATTAAGGAGAACTGTCTCATTATTTGGGTGGTCAAGAACTGGGACAGGTGAACCAGAAAGGTTGTGGAATCTCCATCCTTGGCTGGTTTTAATAGGAGGTTAGACAAAAAAATACAATTTTTCTAGGATGGTTTAGATAGATGATTCTACCTTGAACAGGGAGCTGGACTACATGACCTCCTGAAGTCCCTTCCAGATCTGTTTTCCAGTGATTCTATGATTTAGCATCATCTAATCCAATGGCTCTCAATTGTTTTGGATTAAAGGTGCCATCACAAAAGTCCAAATCTTAGCTTTCACTTAGTTTTTTTGACTATGGAAAAAAAACTAATAGAGAGAACTCCAGAAGACCACAACAGGTCAGAATACTTTTTAAACTACGGATTCTTCTTTGAAATATCTGGGTTTCCCTTGTGAATCTTACGTGGTGTTTGCACACCAAAAAGTGCTAATATTGTAGGGCACACTTAAGAGGATCTCATGGCACCTGATTGAGAATTAGGGATCTAATCTCATGTCCATTCAATGAATCAACACAACCCCCAAAACATTGCCATGGTGATTTTTTGTTTTTCCGAACAGGTGTGGTACTGTTAGTAAAGAAGAGAAAAAATGTTGACATGACTTCCCTTCACAAATCCTTGGGAATATTTCAAGTAAAGTGTGTCTCAGCATCTGAACATAGGGGCTTGGGACAGAAGTTTCGTAAACCGCTTTGACCCAAATCAGTTAAGTTGGTATTACTTTCAACCAGGCTTAACTTAAACCAGTTTCAACCATTTTGAAACTGGTTTATGTGCACTGAACTTCTGTTACAGTTTTAAACCGTTTTCTGATCACTTAAAGGGGTTTATGTGTAACTTCTGTCCCTAGCCATAAGGGGGATGGTCTTGCAGTGAGAAGTCTGGATTGGGACTGAAGAAATCTGAATTCAGTTCTCAGCTGTTTCAAACTTCCTGGATCTAGTCCAATCACAAGTGGACTGGGACTTCCTGCACTACGTTACTTACATCTTCGTGCCACCGTTCACCATTGTTCTTTCACGTATCTGTACTGATAAGGAAAAAGATCACTATTATATAGGAGACCCTCAGGTACTATATATGATTTAGATTTAAACATTCAGATGAATTAGTCCAAGAATTGTTAAGAAGTGACATGTTGAATTAAAATGTACTTAGAGTTACTGTTGCATAACTGGTGCTTTATGGGGGAAGAGGAAGTACTAATGGGTACAGAATTCCAGCATGTAATCTTCAATTTAAATAAAAGTTGCTGTTCACTTGGGTTCATATTCTTTTGGCTGAAATACATGGTTATGTGACTTGCCTATTCTCTTTAAAATAACAGGACTAAGACACATTTACTAAGGCACTGAAATAACCCTACAAATTTTATTCACATTATGTCAATCCTGTACGGTGGGGACAATGTGAAAGGAGGTTATTGCAATTTGTCTATATCAAGCCATTATACACTATTCTCTGCTCTGTGGTTTCTCCCTATAATCCACTTTTCATTTTAAATTAGCCCAAATTCTGTATTAAGCCAATCAAAATACTGTTCTCACTCTCGCTGTCCTAGGGAAGTGACCCCCCTCTCCATGGTAAAAGCAATCTCAATGACTAACTGCAGCATTGCTATCCTCTTGCCAACATACGTAATATATTATGGAAAAATAGCTATCATTATAGTTGATGAAACACTCCCATTATAAGCCCTTGTTTTCAGGTACTTATAACTGTGAAATAAGTACCTTCTGGGCTGAAATTTCTTGTGCTTTTTTCAGTCCTAAGGCAAAGCCTTTTTTCACGGGGTGGGCGGGGGGGAGTTTTGTAAAATCTTATTTGGGCTTTTTTATGGGAGATCACAACTAAAAACAAGTGTTTACCACCAGTTAAGAAACCTCTCACATGACTTATTTATGCTCAGAAAAGTAAAAAAAAAAAAAAGATTTTGTCTTCAAACCCCGTATTTATTCTTAAATGTACTTTTCAAATTCTGGGAGAGATTTCATTTACAAAGAAAAAGAGTTGCAAAATGGCTTTCAGGGAATATCCTGACTACTATTTCCCCCTTCCTATGCAATGCACAGAGGGTGAAATACTAAATTCTTCCCTGTGCAAGGGATTAACGCAAATCTTGAATGCTACTTACATCTGTTTCAAGGCCTATCCTCCCCTTCCAGTTTTTGCCTTTAAAATCACCTCTGTCAGGATGGCTCCAAAATATGTGACAGTAGTTCTTCAGCCTCTGGGCTGATGGCTTCTTTTTATGACTTTGACCTCAAGGGCCTTGGGGTTACTACCTATTTTTCCTGTTTGCCTATCTCCAGCAATGTTTCCTTTCTGTTTTCAGTGTTGTCAACTCTTGCGATTTCATGACAAATCTGAAGACAGTTGTTGAGTTCTCTAAAGCCTCAGCTGCTGGAGTCAGGGGATTGTATGTTTGTGTGTGTGTGCTGGTTTCTGAACCAACCCCTTGCCTCCCCTCCCCCCCACTTCTAACTAATGATCTTGATTGCTTCAGATTTGGCAATAACATACCTTACACTTCTTTGGGGCAAAGCCTTCTTTTTTTCATTTTGTCATTAGAGTGCTTTAGAGCACAAAGTCTTTGATCCCTGACAAAAATCACTGCTGACAAGAATGCACAGGGAGGCTTTGATAGTTGACATGAATGCACAGAGCACTATGGGGATGGATCAGTCTAGATAGGCCCTACACCTATTCTTGGCCCTATCACCTACTTTCTGCCTTGTGAGACACAAGGCACTGGGCTAGATGATCCAGTCTGGCTTCCCTTATGTCCTTACTGCATTACAAATAAGAATAATAACATATATGATAATACTTGGTGGTGTTCATTATTGTTAATGTTGTTGTTGTTATTAGTATTATTTAATTAGAGCACTTGCTTCATGCATGTCCTAGCCAAGTTTCCCTGCAGGTGAAATCCTGTGTGGCTGATTTTTGTGTGACTCCAAGACTCTCACCACCTAACATCTTCAGTTCCTCTTGACAACTGATAGCACTGGACCTGAACAGCATTCAAGCTTCTCTATAATAAAACCCTAGTAACACAGGAGAGCAGAGATGCATAGCAGGCTGTCCACAAATCAGACTTGAAATCACAGGCTGCCATAGAAATGTTGCTATGCAGTTGTCCACACCTGGCAGCAGAAAAAGTGTCCATTCTGTTCTTGCTACTGCTTCCCAGACCTGTCTAGGCACGTCAGCTTCCATTGCTTGAAGTCCTATCTAGGTCAAGAAAGCAAATAATGGTCATTTTTTTTTTTATTGCAAGATAGATATGTATATAAATAGACCCCATCTGTCCAGACACCTTTTCCTGATTTGTGGAACAATGAAATTAAAACCAGAGCTGGTCAAAAGTATATTCCAGCAAACTAGAAAACTGAAATATTTCTGTTCAGATGCTTGACCCTGGTGCTATAGAGGAGTTATATGCATTTTCACTCATCCCTGTTCTTAGTTCCTGCCCTAAGTACATCTCATATCATGCGCCACAACCAGCTGTATGTATAAGATGATTACCTCTGCTCACTGTGAAGGGAGATCATAGTGAATCATGGGTAGTTTTGCCAATGATCCCAGCTGATGGTCAAGAATGAGAGCATGAAGCACCATGGAAAAATTTCTGAAGTGAATTTTTGAGGGTTCAGGGCCAGAAACCATTTGCTTTTGATTTGTTTTTCCCAGAGCGGAAACAGTTTTTAGCAAAGTCATTAGCCTTCACACCCTTGATCGTCTTATTATTCAAAGACTTGCACAAGGGAACAGATAGATCAAGCATTGAAATTACCTGTCGTTAAGGTATTTCTGATGATGTGTTCCTAACAGAAAGAGTTCAATATGTGAAAAAAGGAAGCTGGCTGCCCATGTGATGCAGAACAGCATGAAGGCAGATTTGTGGTGCATGGAATGGGGAAACAGCATGGTGCACCCAAAGGCAGGGGAGATGTTGTGTTATATCTTGGTTGCATTTATCTTTCTTTTGTATATTTTGTGTCCATAACAACCGAAATTTTCCAGGCTATTTTTATAGGAAACACAAAATCTCCTTCATGCTGCCTGGGATATTGTCTTTTGGGAGAAAGGTAACAATTTACTAGTGTATTGAAAAGTCTACCTTAGAGTCTTCACGAAGCAGCAAAATGTAAGTGGACTTCCAGAACTGGACTTTGTAAAGACAAAAAGTGATGCTACTGCTTCCGTCATAGGCTGGCAGTTGTTTTTGGTCATTGCTAAAGCTTGGACAGATTCTCATTAAGCATACATTAGAATAGCCCCTGAGAAATCTATTCTTGGGCTTTTGGGCTAAAAACTAAGCATAGAAAATTTCAGTCCTTGAAGGATTTGCTCTAGAAAAAAAGTTGGGTATTTATACACATGCTCCGGGAGTGGGCAGAGGGCACTTTAACTAGAGCAGCTCCAAGAGTCACTCTAATTAAAGTGCCCAGAATGTCATGTGTATCAGTGTCCCTGCACTGAAAAAATGGTGCTGGAGGTACTTTAACTAAAGCTCCTCAAACAAAATTTAGTTAAAGCAACACAAACACCATTTTCCAGTGTGGGGAGGATGATACTTGTGATGCTAGAGCAGAGACAGGCAAAATACAGCCTGCGGGCCAAATCTGGCCCACCAAGCCATTCAATCTGGTCCGCAGGGCTCCTCAGAAATTTAGAAAATTAATTATTATCTGCTCCTGGTTGCCTGTCAAAGATGACAAGACACCAGTGGCAGTAGGACCCAGTGGCAGGATCTTCTACAAGTGGCAGGACCCAGCAGCCATAGCAGCAAGGCCAAACTGGCAGGGGGTGAGGACAAGTGGTGGTGGTGGGCAGCGAGTCAGGTGGCAGTGAGTGGGCAGGTGGGCATGAGTGCAGTGACAGCTGGGCATGAGTGCAGGGCCCATGCTGGTGACCTGGGGCCAAGGCCAGTAGGGGGCCAGGGTAGGGTGGTGGGAGCATGGGGCCTGGGCTGCCAAGGGCTCTATGGAGACGAGCTAGCCTGTGCCAGCAGGAGAGGGGGGAACCAGCCTAGCTCCATACAGAACCTATCAGCTGAGGCGTTGTGTTTTTGCTGTCCTGCTCTGGCCCTGCGCTGGCCCTTGCCCCGGGGCACCAGCGCAGGTCTCCCACTTAGCTGTGCTCACACCCACCTGTCCGCTCACTGCCACTTACCATCTTGTGTGCTGCCACCATTTCCCTGTTTTCCTGCCTGCTGCTGTTGCTTCTCCCCACCCCCTACCCACCCATCACCACGTGGTCCCTGGCTGCATTGCCAGCTCACAGGAATCAGCAGAAGCTAAACCAGCCCTCCCGGCTTCTCATCTGGCTCCATGTGATCCTGGCCAGGCCAGCTTCTGCTGAATCCTGTGGTTTTAGTAGTGCAGTTGGGACATGGTTTCATAGTTTGTAGGGTCGGAAGGGACCTGAGCAGATCATCTAGTCCAATCCCCCACCATAACAGGAAAGAGTACTGGGGTCAAATGACCTCAGCAAGATGTGCGTCTAACCTCCTCTTAAACACCCCCAGGGTAGAAGCCTGCACCACTTTTCTTGGAAGTTGGTTCCAGACCCTAGTCGCCCTGACCGTGAAGTCACGCCTCCTGATATCTAACCTAAACCTACCCTCTGCCAGCTTGTGTCCGTTATTCCTGGTCACTCCTGGCAGTGCTTGGGGGAACAGGGACTCTCCCAATGCCTGCTGATGCCCCCTGACTAGTTTATAACAGGCCACAAGATCCCCCCTCAGCCTTCTCTT
>NW_017728949.1:56280672-56299218 GCF_001723895.1 Crocodylus porosus | reverse complement strand
TAAGTCTCTTTCCCCTCGACTGCCTTGTACTCTAACCCAAAGCACTTCAGAGTGCCCCTCCCTGACTCCTTGCTAATTGACGAGGATGTGTATTCCTCTTTAATATAAAGCGCCATGCCCCCACCTCTCTTTCCTATCCTGTCCCTCCTGTACAGCCCATAGTCTTTGACATTCATCGCCCAATCATGCGTTGCATCCCACCACGTTTCCATAATCCCCACTATGTCCGGGCTGCTGTCAGCCAGCAGGAGGGTGCTGAAGTGGTGAGTGGGGTGGGGCAGGGAAGTGCCAGTAGTGGGTGGGAAGGTAGGGAAGTGGCAGGAGCAAGGCAGTGGTGGCAGACTGGTGGGCGGGAGTGGCAGTGAGTGGGAGCACAGGGCCTATGTTGGTGACCTGGGGCCAGGAGCATCAAGAGTGCATAGCCTGGGCTTGGAGGAGTGCTGGTGGGGGCTTCACCTGCCATGGCGGGGGCTGTGGGCAGTGAGGGAGGGGGAGAGAGAGAGAGAGTACGTATGTGTGTGTTCATAGAGCAAGTCCCACATGCACACCCCACCATACACATGTACCCACATTCCCTCTACCCATACACACAGAACCCCACACCCCGTCATACACCCCAGCCACCCTCCCCCCACACATGCCACAACCCTTTCCAGCCACCCTCCTGCCACAAACCTCATTCTCACACACAAACCCTCATGCTCCCTCACCCCCAACCCCATACACACCCACACTGCCACAACACCTGATACACCCACACTGTCCCTCACACACCCATACCCACACACCCACAGCCCCCCACAATCCTATACCCATCTACCCATACCCCCCACAACTCCTACAGTATACAAGAGTAATACTTCATTTTAAGCTATTGTGCAATCACCACTATGTACACTGCACAAACACATGTAAATCAGGACAAAAATATTTTTTGAAATTAAATTAATAGATGGTGTAGTAGATGTTTGATTTTTTAAATATAATTTGGTATTTTTCTGGTTCTGAGATGGCAAACCCTTTTGCTGAAAGGAGTACTTCTGTGGGCAAAGGGATGGACTTCTTTTGACAAAGGTCAGAGGTTAGGGGGTGGGACTTCTGGTGCCAAGATGATTTCCAGGGGGTGGGGCACCTGTCAACGGGCGAGGATACCCATGTGGCCCTCGACAGCTTGCCAAAACTCGGTAAGTGGCCCTCCACCCCTGTGCTAGAGTCTGCTGGATCATGGTTATTATCACACTCCAGCAGACTCAATTAAATGAGTCTGTTTTGTAGGGCTGTACTTATAGCATGTTGGAGCAGCCTCACTGCACTTGTATTAGGCGCCAGTTATGAGTAACTGAAAAAAAGGAGATATGGAAGGGCTGGAAAGATCATACCTGAAATTATTCAGCCAATTTTTCAGCTACTGTAAATCAATCTGGCCTAAACAAAGTGAAGAGATGGGGGGGTGGTTCTTAATTAAAACAGATGCGGTCCCTCAGAGCGGACTCACATCGTTTTGGAGGCTGAAAGGCATTGCATTTCCCAGCATTGCGTAGGATTTAAGCCACACCACACTGATTAGATGAATGGGTGTGTCACAGCTACAACAAGCTTGGGCACATTTGGGAGTGTTCAAAAAGCATGCTAATTACTCACGCTGTGGTGCAAAGCCAAAGAGTTATTGATGGTTGTGGGGTAGTGCTTGATGGCAGTCATGTCACAGCTGTTGATGGACATGCTGGCAGTGCCAGTCAAGTGTTACATTGCAGATCTCATCTCCTTGAAGAATAGACTGATCAATTTACCTCCATGTTGATGCTTGTCAACAAAGTGTAAAGTCCTTCTGTTTGTATTAAATGCATTGGAAAAACAAGGACATTTTGGAACAAGTAAAACTTTATCCAACTTCTTGTTCTGATCAAGAGGCAAAAACTGAATAGCAAAGTTATGGGAACTCCCAAGTCTGAATAGAAGATTGATTGTTTTTAGGTAGGTTTTTTTTTTCAGGCTTTCAGAGCCTTCCTCAAATACATTCACTATCCTGATGCCTCACTATATTACCTTGATACTACACCAGCACTATTCCACTTGCTTTAAATATAAACCTCAAGTAACATACTGGTAAAATGAGTCCAGAGCTGGCAGTGAGCTGATATGCCGTACCCCCACCACGTGAGCATTAATGCACTGCCACTTCTCCAGACCAGCTGTGCCGAAGTTTACCAGTACTTCTGTACTGCACAACCTTAATTAAGCTCAGGGAAGTGTATGTTCACTGAAAAGAACCTGCTGTATGGAAAAGCACCCTGCGGGAGTGTAAATGAGCTTCCAAATTCTTATATCTGTGCAACTCTGCCAGCAGCTTGGTTGTTTGGCATCCTACAGATTGCTTATTACTTCTTTCTCTAAACTGAACAACTCCCTGGTTATACTGACCAAAGGCATGACCGCCGCTCAGCTGTGGAGAACCTCATTAGTGGTAGTTTTAGGTTCTTCTAAATCATAACCTTAGTAGACCTGGACATTTACAGTCAGGTGGCTATAGTGGAACAGTTGTAATACAGCATAAGATGAAGATAGGGCAGGAGTTTCCTATCTCTTGTTTGCTAGTAGCATCCTCAGCTAATGAGAGCACCAGTCCTCATATAATAACAAGGTATGTCAGCTGTCATCTGTTTTTAGGGAAAAAGCAATGCTTTTTTTCCCCCTTCATATCCCTCATAAGAGGAGAAAAAGGAAGAACAAAATACTGGTTGGTTTAGTATCTTTTTCTTAAAATAACTTCCCCTGCCCCTTAGGCTAAAATACAGCCCCATTTCTACAAAATGTGGATGAGAAACATGGCTAGAAAATGTTCACCGGTGCAATTTGTGTGTTCTCTTTACTGGTGGATTCATAAGGGTTCAGTCCACTGAGAAGAGCTTGTGTACCTGGCTGGTACGTTTTTAAACACCTTCAAGGGAAAATTACTGGCAAAATGACCTGCATCAAAAAGAAATGAGGAGGCTGTATCCCTATGCCTAGGGACTGCGTTAATTTGCGGTTTTGAAGATTTTGCAGGAACCAAGAAATCCAGGATTGTCCACAAAATCCAAGAAATCAACAAAAAAAAAGTTAATAAAAATTAAATGGGGTGGGAAGGTGCCAGCTGACAGGGCAGCATGAAGGGCAGCCAGCAATCAAGGTGGCAGCTGCCCCATGATCCCTCCTCCTCGGATGTCTCCACCAATCAGAGTCGAGGGCTGGGGCCATTATGAAATGCCCAGGAAATTGGCTCTGTGCACCATAAGTGGGCTGTGAAAAACCCTTTGTCTTCTGGAGATGTAAGTAAGTCCCTATCTATGCTACCTCCAGCTATGCCACCTTAGAAACGCACACTACCCATTTCATCCCACTGTGCGTGCCAAGTGCCGAAGGAATACAATGCAATCCACTTTTTGGTGTATGCTCACAGCACACCCAGCACTGCTGTCTGGCTGGGCTGTGTTTACTGGTTCACACCCAGCACTGTCTGTTGGCTATATTATATCTCATTGACATTTGGTAGGTGCAGAGGAAAGCTGAGTGGGCAGTATACTTGTGTTACTGGTGGTGCATGGCTGGGTTATGAATCTGTATGCGGATAGCAACAATGCATTAGGAAGGATGTAGACAGTATATGAGCTCTCATTTGCTAACTACCCATTAAGACTGCAAAAAATAAAACCAAAGAGAGACTGTTACAAAAAAGAAACAAATCCTGAAGAAATCAACTGGGAGAAGTTGCTCTGCATTTCTTACCAAAAATGATAGGTCCCCATCTGCCAGTATTACTTATGAGTCTTCCAGGGTACATTGTATGAAACGTAAGATGTCTTTGGTGCAGAGACCTTGCTACGTATTTTACCCACAGGTGAATTTCATGTAGTAATAGGTAATACTCATAAGAATAATCCCAGAAGCATAATTCAGGCATGATTGAATTGGCTGAGTCTGCTCTCATAAGTAAATACTGCTCACCGTGAACACAGGCAGCAAAATCCACCCCTTTATTCCTTTAATGCATTGCTCTAAATACTGTTTATTCAAGGTGTTTTCTGCAAGGCAAGCAAATATTTACCTCACTCAAGGCCTCTTCCAAAACCCACTGAAGTCAACATAAAGGCACTCCTTGACTTTATTGGGCTCTGGATGAACATCAGCTGTTGTAAGGGAAAGTGCATGTTGGAGAAGTGTAACAAGCTCTGTGCAGGCTTGGTTGCACCCTATGGAAACTCATAGCAGATCTGAACTTCAAAGAGCCCCCTCCCCTCCTCCTTGTTTGTCTTCACAGCTCTCTTGACTTTCCCTGACTTTTCTTTATTGAAAAATCCTCCCCAGTTTCCATTCCAATTGATCTAGGCTGTCACAATAGCTGTGACTGGCAATCTCAGAATGGCAGACCACAAAGCCCAAGATTAAAGAGACAATGATGTGGGCCATATTACACCTTACGCTGTGAGCCACACAGAAGCTGATCGGTGCTAGTGCTAGCTTGGAGTTTGGAGCAGTCACACCTGTAATCTAGAAACCTTCCTGACTGCCTCCCGCCTGCACAGCTGTGACTTGCTACTGGAGGCCTGGAGAGTGGGAGCAGGACTAGGAGCTGTAGCTGTGAGTTGATGTTAGGGAGCTGGTGAGCCAGGACTGTCTTTGATCCCTACTCTATGGGACGGGGTATGAAAAATCCTGGGATACTGGAGGACTTCAGCTTGGGCCTTAATGGAATGGGAGCTGGGTGGTGCGAATCAAAGATAATCCTGTCCCGTAGTGGTTTAACTTTAAGCTGCATAATAGTTTCATAGTTTCATGAATGAATAATATTCATGAAATATTTAAGCATAATGAATGCTTAAAACCACTTTAAGGTGCTAACGTGTGGACAATCCAGGGATTAAGAGCTCCAGGAGCTGCCCAAAATTACCACGTAACAAGGCCCTGAGTCTGTAGGAGATGTCTTGAAACCAGCACTACTGAAAGAGCTTGGTGAAGACAGAGCAAAGAAAGCAAGTGAAGTGTGCATCTGTAATAGGTCCTTATACAGGATACATTCTCTACTTCCTTGAAGGATGATACTGAAGGTGTCTTAAAACATTTTCCTTCTTTATTTGCATTTGATTTGAGCTGCCTCCTATTGAATAACGGAGGCATTCTACAAAGCAGGAGAAATAAAGTATATCCTGGTAATATGGTGACCACAGTATCAGCTGCCTTTGATTTTTTTATGTGGGTCTGATATTAGGGCTGTGTGAAGCTTTGGTCCCTGATTCGATCTGGTGGAAATTCAGCCCAATTTGTTGGCTGAATCTTCAAATCCGAATCTAATCAGAGGATCCTTTAATCCTTCTGAATCAAATCGGAATCTTCCGAATCGATTTGGAGAGATTCGGAAAGATTCAGATGTTCAGACATAGAGAGAGCTTTAAAAGGTTTTTCTACATACCTCTAGGTAGCAGGAAGATCATGAGTGCTGCCATGCTGGGGAACATGAAGTGTCCCGCAGAAGCATGGGGGGCTCTCAGCAGCAGACCTGGAAGTGGAACAAAAGCACTTGTGGTCCACTTCTGGGTCTTCTGGGGACTGTGCAGGTCCCCCCTGCACCCCTGTGTGGCCCCCAACTCGGTGACTGGGCCCCCAGGGTCCCCTCGTGGTTGATCAACCAGCTGAGTGGCTGCAGGGGTGGCCTCCAGTGCACTCCCTAGCAGACCAGGAAGTGGACCAGAAGTACTTCCAGTCCACTTCTGGATTCACCACTGAGCACATGGAGGCCCCCCTGCACTCCTGTGGGATGCTCCAAGTGCCCCCAAATTGTAGACATCATGAGCCGCACCTGCTACTTCAAGGTATGTAGAAAAAGCATTTCAAGCTGTGTCTATGTCCGAATCACTGATTCTCTGAATCAGCATCAAATCTTCGTATTTGGATTCAGCCAAATAGAATCAGGGACAGCAATCTGAATCAATGAATCAAATCACTGTCCCTGTTTTAGACTGAATCCATATCTGTATCAGATAGGGCCCACTTCCCATACCCCTATCTGATATATAAGTTGTAGGTCGTCTATAACAGTCATCCTCCCAACCCCTGTGAATGTTAATGAGGTCAAATACTGCCTTGATTACATTAATAGGACCTGAAGAAATGTTCTCTTCCTTGTATCCAGCTAACATTTTTAACCACCTTCCAAATACCAGGGGCATCCTTAAAAAAATCTCACCAATTACCTTAAATGGTTTAATATTTTCCATATTTCAAGAGTGACCATAAACAATACAGAAATATACTGGATATACCAAGTTAACTCTATGTATTCATCTAAAGCACAAACTGGTGCGTTTTTAAGATTGCTGCTGAATGCTGAAGATTTCTTGTGGTGTTAAAATGAGTACTGATTGTTGCATCCCTGCTAGAAATGGAGATATATTAAAGAGCCAATTGTATTAAAAGAAACCATATTTTTCAGAGGCTATAGATATATAGATAAAGACTGAAAAAGAACCTATTTTCAGGGGGTTGTGCATTATCCAGTTTGTCCTTGGAGCCTGAGCATAAAAAGTCCCTCTTATAAAAAAATTTGCTAATATTGACTCGAAGTACAGGGTGAGAATAAGAAAGATAATGTGTGTTATCAAGAGGGACTGTTTTTTCAAGTCTCTGTGAAAGCCATTATCACATCTCCGTCTTTGTATAATGTGTGCGTGGTTAGGAGTAGGTACAGCTTTGTATTTATTTTCAGTGCTGTCTGCCCAATGCAGAGATCTACTCAGGCATAATTTTCCACAGCATTATTACACACTCAGATAGAAATTAGCAGTGTTGGCATTCCTGAATCACATGACTGCTATCATAATATGTTACAAAGCTAGGCATTGAGGGGGTGGATTAGCTATAGGAGCAATAGTTTTGCTCTTCCTCTTATAGCATAATATCATAGCAGGTAACACAATAGGGAACAAGATGAGGTTTGACTGACAAACCTATTCAGTGTAGAAGAGGACACTCAAGCTCAGGGTTAGTTTGGGGATAGGAAGATCCTTGATTTTATAGATGTATCAGCCAAGTACTGTCCTTGGTGTTTAGCGGGAAGAGAGGGCTTGCAGAATTGAAAGCAATGGATCCCATGTTTTGGCATGGAAATAAGGACTCCTTCCCCAGCTGTCTCATGGCACATCTACTCTGCTGTGCATAGAGTTGCGGTGCTGGGCCACCGGGAAAGAAGTTTGTCACATTAGATTCTCGGAAAGGTTACATTTTAAACACAGATTGAATTCATTGCCAGGCTGCCTTCCTTCTCATAGTCTTGCATATCACACTTGTCTTCTCGACTTGTCGTGTTTAACTGCTATTGCAGCAAGTATAAATGTTTCTATTTACAACTCACAGCCCTGCTTCTGTGACACTCATGCTCTCAGACCTCTGTGGATCTCAGAAAGGTGCTGAAATAATCTGCTTTCTAGGTTTCAAGGCTCAGCTCATTGAAATGAACCCTCAAAACCCTGCAAACCAGCCTGGAAGTGTTTAAAAACTATCTTTTCAGAGCAAAATGCTCAGCTCTCTGTATGTCAGTTTGACTAAATAGAATATGCAACATCCTGTCTAGATCTATAACTTGAGCCTCACTCTGTGATTTATTACAGTGTTAGGTGTCCATCATATATGATGCAGAAGTTATTGACAAAAACTGTGACTGGTACGATTATTCGTTTTGGTAACGATGGGTTTGCATTCACCTTCACTGACTCTGGTGTTCAAGTACAGCCCAGCACATACAGGTTTGTTTTAGTTTCTGATTTAACCTGATTCAAGACATTTGAGAAAATTTGTGGCCAGTTTTTGCTTTTTGTCTCTGTGATAGGCTTCAAAGGGTCAAAGAAGATAGTGCTTCCTTTCCATAATTACCTTTCTGCATATGTTCTTAAACTGTAGGATTCAATCTTATAGCTTCTGCTTTTGTTCGACTCCTAGATTTCCCTTTATACAGTATTATGAACAGAGGTGGAACCAATGAGTTTCTGTGTAGTGGACAGAGAATAGATGTGCAGTGGTATTGGGAAAGGACACTGAGAGCAGGAGGGGCTAAACTCTCCTAGAGCCAGCTCCATGAACCCTGCCCAACTGCATCTGTCATGTCATGGGCTCCCTGGTGGGTACCATTCTGGTGCCTCCTCTAAATCAGCACCCAGGGCTGGTGCCCCACTCCCGGGTGTTCAGTTATGCTATCAGTTATGAAAGATGTGTATAAGCCTTAGTTATTGGGATTCATGTTTTGTGGAGAATATCGAACAGGAATCTTTAAATGCAAATTATACATGTAGTACAAAGTTCAGGGTATAAGTCTAACAATTGTCAGGATATAGGATTAGAAGGGACATCCCAGATCACCAGGACTAGCTACTTGCTTTTTTGTGGGCAACTATCATCTCCTTCATAAATGTATCAAGTTTAATCTTAAAACTTGTTAGGTGTTTTACCTCTAGTATACCTATTGGAAGATGATTCTGGAGCCTCCTCTCATGGTTTAAGATCTTGTGGCCATTTCCAGACTTCATTAATTCATCGTCATCTTATACCCATTTATTCTTATGTTGGTACCATCCTTTAGCTTATAGAGTTCCTGTATATTTCTGGTGCTTATCCCTTCCCATGATGAATTTATAAAGAGTAATTACATTCTGGGTGTGTCTACATGTGCACATTTACTGTGCAGTAACCTACGTTACTGTGTAGTATGGATGCACATCTACATGTTCATGCCTGTACTGTGCAGTAAATATGGCGACTTACGCTAACTTGAACAGAAATTTTATACCTGCATCATTCATCATTCAGGTATCCAATTTACACCCAATTAGTTACTGCACAGTAACACGCATGTAGACATCTTACTGTGCAGTGACACCATGTGTGTGGACTGACTTGGGAATAACTTTAGTCCCAAGACAGTCCACACACAGCATTAATGCACTTTAACACCTGCATGTGTAGATGCTGGCCTATTCTTGGTTACTGTGCAGTAAATTTAGGCCAGCATAAATGCATGTGTAGAAATGCCCTCTTTCTCCCATTTTATCCCATTTATTTTTTACTCTAGGCTTCAAGGTCATCTGGGTATGTCTGTTTGATATCCTGATCTTCTTATATAGACAATTTGTCCTAACCCAGTGTTATCAGCAACTTTCATCAGTATGTTCCTCATTTTGTACCAAGGTCACTAATGAGAATATTAAATTAATCCCAACATTAATCTTTGAAAATCTCTACTAGTAACCTCTGATCTCATGAGTTCCCTCTTCATCGCTATCCATTTTCATCCCCTCTCTTAGCCACTTTACAATTCTAGTCAGTCACAAAGACAAACCACTGCAAGATTGTCTTTTCAAAGAACATGACTCATCCTCTAATGACTCTGGCCTGATATAGAGATATTCCCTACTGCAAGAAAACAGAGTTTATAAGATATTGTGCAAAACATCATCCCAGTGCTCACCATTCAAAATCAAGGAAAGTGATACTTACAGATGTCTTTTGAAAGGTAAAAAGTAAATAGTAAAAATGGCCCTCTTTACTCTATGCATAGAGGAAAAGCTTTAGTTTAAACCCCTAGAAATAGTTCTAGAATTGCTGAAACTGCTTTCTTTGCACCAGTCTAAAGTCCTCTTTCATTAAAATTTAAGGAGAACATTTACATTAAAGATCACATGGATTATGTCTGGTTCATGTTTTCACTTCAGGGTGAGAACTTCATCCTTCCAAAGCTTAAAGGGTGGCTTAAACATTGTTTGAGATATTTGTTCACAAATCCTTTGCTTATATGTGCCTGATACAATATAGCAGGCAATGTATATCAGTCTAATATAATTTATATTGCCTGATACAAACACTAAGATATTGTATGTACAAAGTTGGGAAGGTCATTTGCTGCTCAAACTACTGAGTAACTGACAGGTTCAAGTTTATATATATATATATATATATATATATATGTAAGCTTTCCAAGAAATCTAATATCACTTGTAATTTTGTCCTGAAAACACAAGGGATTTTTCTTGCGTCAAGTGCAGTTCTACTGAATCACTGGATTCAGTCCTGGCATAAACCGTAGTGCAAACAGCCCCAAAATATCTATAATAAGAGAGAGTTTTCTCAAATTCTGCTGCTGTGTGCAGGACATCACCATGTAGCTACAAATTGACCCTGATCCCAGGTGGAGCTAAATTTTCTAGATTTTCTACAAGTTTTTATATGAAATGTCTTTCTTCTTAAGCTTGTAAAACAGTGCTTTTCTTCTTAAGGTTGTAAAACTGTGCTTGGACAATGAGAGTTCTGTTGAGCAAAATTTCGCAGAATTAGGATTTATGCATATGATTCACTTCACCCAGCTTTGAAAAAGATCACTGCTGGGTTGGGAAGAATCATTTGTTCATATACATCCTGTAATGGTATGCAGAAATTCAGGATGGGGAGACAATTCCAGATCATTAAAAAACTGCAAGAGGAATTCTGGGCAGTTACACACCGTTGAGTCTGGCGAGGGCATGGAGGGCATCTATCTCCTGTCTCCTATCTCAAGTCGCTGGCCACTGGTTGTTTTCTGGGGAGGTTTTTCTGAGTCTCCCTCCCCAGTTCATCCAATGACGCTTCTACCAGAACAAAGCTTCTTAACACCATACCGGGCCATTAATTCAACACCAACTCAGTACAAACAGGAATGATGACTGCTGAGTCTTTCACATCACTTTGTATAGCCTTTTGGGTTTTCGTGGAACAGTTCCATCCAAATAGTGATCAAAACCAATCGTTGCTTCTCCTGTGAGACACGACTGCAGCCGGAGGTAGTTTGGGAAACGTTCCACAATTGTTTTGGTTTTTCTTTTATTCATCCCTCTGTTTGCTTGTATATAAGATGTGTCTTCGTGTGTTCACAACAGAGTTTGGTGTAAAGGAGAGCAAACGTATTAGTTCATACATGTGAGTCTGGAAGGTCAAGCTGGGACTTTAAATTTAGGATGATTTTATTGTTGAATTCAACTCATCATAACAAGAATAAATAAACCACTCAGACTAAAAAAATGAAAAAGCAGTCTGCTGTGTATATTTGCAAAGTTTTATTAGTTACAGTATGTAAGCATAACTGCGCTAGCATGTGACACATTTTAACATTTGATTTAAAATTGGTTCTACCGAGATGTATAAAATGGGGCAATATTGGTCTAATATGCTTGTTCTTTTATGGATCAGCTCAAATAGTGCACAGAACATTTTTATTCTCCCTGGCTAAATGTACCTAGGTATGTAATGACCAGGTGATTGCAGTGGGAATACTAATGATGGTAAATAGACAAGGTACTTTATTCCAATCAAATGGGCTCAGAGATTACTCATTTTCTTTTAGAATAACAAATGGACTTGTCAAGAATAAACAGAAGGAGACCATAAAAATGGAACACCTGCTATTTCCTTTTCACAGATGTGCTCACATATGGGCAGAGATACTCAAATATAAAATACTTTAATTATTATCCAGAAAATTAATCACCCTGCAGCTGCATAACATCAAATAGAACCAATAAGGAAAATAATAAAAAAAAGAAACTCTTAAGTCTGTATATAGGAATACTGCTTTGATCATTCCTCCGTCACTGGTATCCATATCATTACTTTCCCAAGGATTTTTATCGAAATTAATTCCAGGATGCAGGTTATTGTTTGTATGCACAACTTATTAACACATTTTGTTCAATTTGCATACAGTAAGCAACAGCATTGGATACCTGTGTTACCATGAGAAGCAAATTTACTTGGGGGGGACATGAGGGCGGTCATGGCCCAGTTTTTGGTATTGAGATATAGGCCTTTCACTTCTAGGTTGCCATTTTGAACCTAGTGCAGCTCCTTACTGTCCAAAAGCCATTGCTATTCAGTGTCTTTCTGGTAACCCACCTAAAATGCGTTGGTCTCAGTCCAGTGTACAGTGTATCAGGATCCACATTTGTAGCAAATAGAAACAATTTGTGACCAATGTACTAGTCAGTGATTCAGGAGACCTGGATTTTGTCCTCATCACTGTCATAGGGTGAATCTACACATCTCCCTACGGCGACGTACAGAGTCTACACGTCACCATATGGTGCACTACAGCGACATAGCAGTCACGCGGGTCTACATGTGATCACCAGCTATGTCACCGTAGCAGAGTGCTCCCTGGTTATAGTGTGACATACAGGCAAAATCTAACTGTGCAGAAGTACCGAAGCATGGTGCCATAGCAGCTGCACCAAATGGCAACATGTAGATACACCCATACAGTCCCTGCATGACCTTGGACATATGGCAGATGTAAGTGCTGTATTGATATTCTGGCCCCATTGACCAAAATTGCCATTGAAGCCAAGACATGTCTCTTACTGGGTGCACAGACAGCACACAGCAACAAAAAACACAGGCACACTCAGGGGCTCTTCCTGTGATTACAATGTGCAAATATGAATGCAAAAGATACTGCACTTGGTGAGCTGAGCTCCGACACCAGAGAGTGACATAATGTCTGGCTGTGAATTAAGCTCTTAAGAGGAATTTTTCTTGTGGAAGTTGAAACCTTAAAAAAGATGCAGCAAAGATTAGACATTAGCTTATGAAAAATATTCAGTTATAATTCATCTAGTCCAGGCTGTTACCTAAATAGAACATCAAGCCATAAATTCAGCTTTAATTGCCTTTAATAGATGCATCTGATCCTATATGAGTACATAATGTACACAAAAAGAAAATAGATGAGAAGTGATAATGCACAAGGAGCAAAGGAAGAGGAAGACAAAAGAATATTAACTGAGTAATAAGGAAAGAAACAGCAATGACAGAAAAAAACCTTGCAGCAACAGGGAAAAAAAAAGCTTCAGCATAAGGCAAGTACTAAGGCATACAACATAAGGCAGATGAAGCAAGACACAAAAAGTCTCCAACAGCAACTCACTGCAGCTCTGCAAGAAAATTTTATCCCCATCACCTAACCCAAAAGTCTACTTACATCAAGGAGAATGGTAGCCAATGACTTCAGTGGGCTTTGGTACTTAATGGGTGCTGTGCTTCTACACATGCACCCAACTGTGTAGTTGTTACCATGAAGTCATTTAGCACTTGCTTTAGCACATGCTAAATGACTGTGCAATAACTGTCATCACTGTGTAGTCTTGGTGGTGCACAGGTCATGTCTGACCCTACTGCACAGTAGCAATGAGCTATTGCATGGTAGCATTGGCATCACAGTTTGTGCCTGCTGACTCTATGTTACCATAGCTCATCACTACAGCAATGTAGCGTCTCATGTAGAGGTACCCAGTGATCTATTGGTGCATCTACACATGCATTCATGTGCCTTTTTTAATATGCATTAAATTTAATACCTCCAATGTGAGGTAGTAAATTCACGTGCATGATGCTGCCCTATATGCAGTAGCACATTTGCATCATTTTTTACGTGACATTTTAATGTGCAGTAAAATAGTCTACTAAGCTTTAAAGCGCATGTGTGAGATGCTCCCATTTTCTGTGTGTTTATTCCTATCAGCAGCAGGTCCATGTTGTGTCACTCAGTTGGGAGTTTTGAAGAGTTTTTACTCTCCCTAATTAGTTGCATACTCCAAGGGAGGATATAGCCTTTATTAATGTAGGAAAAGCAGACCATATGGCCTAATTACTAATGGGATTTTTTGTGTGTGTTAACTTCAATGGACTTCGAAACAAGCGTGTGTTGTTCAGAACTCTCCCTCAGTTGTAACACTTTATGCCCACTTCTAGATAATGAACAAAATGTTCAAAAGCCCCTGTGTATCTTGGGAGCCTGTGTCCCAGATAACTCCCATGTATATTTGGCTTTGCTATCCAAAAGCAACATACTTGGGCTCATATGAGAGCTGCACTCAACGATGAAATAAGTACTCATCTAGGTAATTAGATTAATTAGCAGCAGTAAAAACCTACATTTGTCCTGCAAACAATTTGCAGTAATGATTAATAATTTCTAGTCATTTTTGGTAATTACTAATAATTCAATCCTGCGTATTTTTCATGCCTGAAATTTTTTGCTAGTGAATGTTGCCAAGATGATATAGATTCACTTACACCAGTGCAAAATACATGTAAAATGGTTCCCAGCCTGAATAGTACACTAACTTGCACTAGGATAAAGGGCTGAAAGAGAAAGGAGAATTAGGTCCAAAGGAACTAAGTCTCCTGCGCCTGGACACAGATGTGCTTAATGCTTTGCAGTACAATGGGTAATTGTTTTACGCTGTATCAGTAATGTTTCTGTCTTCCTTCCTTCCTTCCTTGTCTCTGTTATTGGCAATAAATCCCAATCCTGTACTGTTCATGCTTTTATCAGGTAAGTGGCTAGAAATTTGAATCAGAATTTGATCATTTGAACACAGCTGGCACCTATAGACTGTTTCCCCTCCTAATAATTGTTATTCTATCACATACTGCACCAATTCTAAGTGGCGGGCTATTTTGTTAACATAATTACATGAAAACAAAATTTTAATTCCCAATGGAGTAACTGAGAATAATATCTGGTCCACTGAGTTGGCTTCTTAGCTCAATAAAGAATAGGCTGCTATCACGCATTAGAGACCTGATCTAATCCTTTTGGCTTCTGTGGGCTTTGGATCATGCCCTAAAAAACTGCCATTTTTCATACTGAAATAAGAAAACATACAAAGTTTTTATTACTTAGCAGGATTTTCATCAGTTCTTGCACTGAGAGCTTATCTCCCAGATTGGGTTGGAAAGTATGGATAATGCATCTTCCACAGTCTTTTATTTAATATGACCATAGATTCCAGAAAAGTACCTGCACTCAGCAAACACTAAGTGCTATTGCTAACCTCAATAAATAAATGGATCTCTATGTTAGAGCAACTGTTGAATAATGCGGAAAGAACACATTCATCAGAGTATCAAGAAGAACATCAACTCTGTCTTCCAGAGGTGGCTCAATTTTGGAGAGACTGTCTTACAGTATTAATAGAGTTTATTCAAGTTATTGCACTCTTCAGGCCTAGGCTGCACTTAGCAGATATTATCAGCGGGAGATCCCAATGAATCTTCAATGGGTTCAAGAATTCAAAGGGTCACACTTCCCAGAGCAACATGAGGTTTAGTAAATATCACTCCTGAAAGAACATGGACTGTAAGTTACCACTGCAACTTGGGAAATATTTTCTGTGAATTCTGTGAACAGAATGGAAAATAATGTCTCTTTCTTATGTGCAATCACCAAGCTAAAAAAAAAGGCAATGAAAGTTTCTGTGATTTCTTAGTTTGTTTTCTGTTGTCCTCCTTTCTGCATAGGATGAAGATAATATTTTTATTAAAAACGCCACAATCTCATAGGGTTCCCATTTGGATCATCCAGCAAATCATCACTTAGGAAGGTGAGTCCCAACTTTCCTAACCTTAGCCTAGCTCATAGATCAAACTCAGCTTTACAATAGATAGCTTTAATCATGCTGTAAGTAGAGATCTAGGGATAAAAATACAACCTGTTATCTTGCTATACAATTATAAATTGGTCAAAAACAACAATGGTATATCTTGAATTTATCCAGAGCTTTATTATGGATCCCAAGATGGATGGATAGGCACCAATGTGGTACCTATCTTTAAGAAAGGGAGGAAAGTGGATCCAGCAAACTGTAGGCCCATCAGCCTGACTTCTATCCTGGGGAAGATCTTAAAAAAAATTATTAAAGAGGCCATCCGTAATGGACTGGCCGACGCCAACATCCTAAAGGATAGCCAGGATGGGTTTGTTGCAGGTAGGTCTTGTTTGACCAATCTCATTTCCTTCTATGATCAGGTGACCTATCACCTGGACAAGGGAGAAGAGATTGATGTCATATATCTTGACTTCAAAAAGGCCTTCTGTCTGGTATCCCATGATCACTTCTTGGAAAAACTGGCCAATTGTGGCCTTGGGTCCACCACGATCCGCTGGCTGGGAAATTGGCTCCGTGGTCAGACCCAGAGGGTAGTAATTGATGGAAGTCAATCATCGTGGTGCCCTGTGACCAGTGGGGTCCCCCAAGGCTCTGTCCTTGGACCCATATTGTTCAACATCTTCATTAATGATGTGGACACCGGAGTCAGAAGCCGACTGGCCAAGTTCACCAATGACACCAAACTTTGGGGCAAAGCATCCACACCTGAAGACACGCGGGTGATCCAGGCTGACCTGGACAGGTTCAGCAAATGGGTGGATGAGAATCTGATGGCATTTAACACTGAAACATACAAGGTTCTCCATCTTGGGAAGAAAAACCTACAGTATCCTTATAGGCTTGGCCGTGCTACGCTGGCTAGCACTACGGAAGAAAGAGACTTGGGGGTCATCATTGACCACAAGATGAACATGAGCCTGCAATGCGATGCTGCGGCTAGTAAAGCGACCAAAACGCTGGCTTGCATCCATAGATGCTTCTCAAGCATCCCAGGATGTCACTCTCCCCTTCTACTCGGCATTGGTGAGGCCACAGCTGGAGTACTGCATCCAGTTTTGGGCTCCACAATTCAAAAAGGATGTGGAGAAGCTTGAGAGAGTCCGGAGGAGAGCCACGCGCATGATCAGAGGTCAGGAAAACAGACCTTATGACGACAGACTCAGAGCTATGGGGCCCTTTAGCTTGGAAAAGCTCAGGCTCAGGGGTGATCTGATGGCCACCTATAATTTTATCAGGGGTGACCACCAGTACCTGGGGGAATGTTTGTTCACCAGAGCGCCCCAAGGGATGATGAGGTCAAATGGTTATAAACTACTGCAAGACCATTTCAGGTTGGACCTAAGGAACCTTTTACGACCAAGTCACCAAATGCTTAGATGCAGGGATCACAATAGACATAGTCTTCCTGGACTTTTGGAAGACCTTCAACACTGCCTCTCACCCCGTTCTCATTAAGAAACTGAGTCAAATGGGTTGCCAACTGGCTGGAGGACCACACCCACAGAGTGGTGGTGATGGGTCATTTTTGACCTGGAGGGGTGTGGGTGGGCAGTGGGGTCCCCCAGGGCTTGGTCCTCAGGCCTGCACTGTTCAACATCTTCATCAACAACTTGGACGAGGGGGTAAAAAGCACCCTGTTCAAATTTTCTGATGACACTAAGAGTGGGGGGATGTGGGCACGCTAGAAGGGAGGAATAGGCTGCAATCAGAACTAGACAGGTTACAGGGGTGGGCAGATGAGAATAGGATGGGATTCAACACTGACAAGTGCAAGGTGATGCACCAGGATGGTTGCAGCCTCTCTATTTTGAAACAAAAATACTATTGCAATGTTGAAGCAGCTCACAACTTTTGATATTTTACCCTTGTCTGAGCCATGAAAGAATCCATCACAATCTGGCCAACAGTCAAACATCTTCTACACTAAAGACAAGTGGATTTATAAAGTGGAATATATTAAAGGTTTAGTGGAGAATGAGGAAATGGTAAGTACAGATTTCCCTAAGTGGAGGCATCCTTGTAGAAGACTCCAGAGTTAAAGGTGAGATACCAAAGATAGAAGCAGCTGAGAGTAAACATGTCATGAAGAGCAGGAATGAAGTGGCTCTGAAAGTGGATTCATGCATTTTCTACTAGAATTTACTGATGTAGCTCCATTCACTTCAATGGTACTCTACCACTAACATATTCTAGAGGCCTGATCAAAAGACCCCCGGTTGTCAATAAGGATGTTTCACTTGCCTTTGGTCAGCTTTGAATCGTGCATCATCAGAGATCGTGTCCAAGATAATCCATGATGAACAAGAACTGCGGTTAAAGCGTTTCATCCCCAATACCAGCTTCTGCCTCTCAGGATGGCAGCTGCCCTGCAAGGCCTGGACTGCTTTTCACCATCTCAGAACATGTGTTGGATGGTTTAAGGAAAGCATGCAGTCTAGGAGCCTCTTCAATGATGCTGGCTGCAGCTGTAGTGCTCAAGGTCCGACACGTGACCACATCATTTATGAACGCCCTTATGGCCCTCCTTTGGGTGCTTGAGGTCTTATTGACGTTGACTATTCTACCTGTTGCTGGATTTCTGGCCCTTGTGCTTCCAGCAAATGAGTATGATGATACTCACTTCATCATCATCACCATCGTGTCCAAGATTTAAGAATAAGATTAAGAACTGAAGATATCAGGCATCTAAACAAAGGGATGCCTCTGCCACAGTCAGAGACATGGTGCTGGGCTAGAGGGATCATTGATCCAACCCAGTATGGCACTTCTTATATTTTTATGTAATGGGAGTTATGGAGCTACATAGTAACCAGGTGCCTTAATAGTCTGCACCTAAAATCTTAACACAAGCCTAGAGCAATAGCCCAAAGAATTAACATATACATCAACAGATAATAATCAGGGAAGAAATCAGTGACATCAATGTATCCCTGGCTTGGAACAAGGGGAGGATTACAGTGATCCGGGAGTGAGAAAACCAGGGGAGACTGAAACGAGGGGAAACAAAGCCACCTGCACTGGGGCCAGGATGGCAAAGATTGATCCA
>NW_017728949.1:56273653-56280482 GCF_001723895.1 Crocodylus porosus | reverse complement strand
TCCTGGCAGTGCTCGGGGGAACAGTGACTCCCCCAGTGCCTGCTGGTCCCCCCTGACTAGTTTATAACAGGCCACAAGTTGGGAGCTTGAAGCTCAAAATAAATGTTGCTTTAGAAGCTGAATATGTGAGGCAGCACTGTTCCCAAAGAAGACCGTCCACTTGTTGCTATTTTAGATACAGTAAATACAAAAATCAATATGGTACATTTTCTGCAACACGAGGCATTGCAAGAGATAAAGGGCTGTGAAACTAAATAGTAGACTTTCATGTCTGCTCCTATAGGATACAGAACAATGAAGCAGAGTGCAGTCCTCATCACCAATTTTGTCCTAAATAAATCCCTTTTTTTTCCCCTACATTCACTACTTCTAGGGTCTCCTAGCAGTTCGTTACAGGTCTATTCTAACTCTTAGGTACTCATAATGATTTCTAGGCACTCTGAATGACAGAGCAGGCTGATAATTAGTCCTCACTACCTCTTCCATGGGCTCTAGAAAAACATCTAAGTGTCTGTAGATATCATTTAGCTACTGTAAGTACCCAGAGCAGGGAGAGGCAGCAGTGCAGACTTCAGCCCAGGCCAGGCATCTGAGATCCCCACCCAGGATCCTTTCTGTGTTGGTACAACCCATGCTGAACTTGATGCCAAACTTTGTATTCCCAGTTTAATCCAGAGTAGGTAACTACCCTACCATTTAAAATGGCAGGGAAGAATTTCAACGGGGGAAGAGAGAACAAAGCAGAGCCCTGTTGGCAGGCTGGTCTAGGGAAATCTTCCTCTCCTGCCTGCTGCTACTTTACCTTTTCTGTGACTCAGGAGTTTCTAGAAATGCTGTTTTCTTTGTCAACCATCTCCTGGCAGAGGTGAAAATACCCACCCACCAGGCCAGAAAGGGGAAGCTGGATGGAGTTGTTCTCTGCAACCCAGGACCTAGAATCTCTCCTAAACTTTACATTCTCTTGAGCTGACATCTCTTTTGTGGGAACGGCATGCCCATGGTCTACCCATCATTTTAGTTGCTTTTATGCCTTCCTACATCTGGTCCTTCTTCTTGGCAAGATGATGAATTTCTCCCTTGAAGCAAAGAAAATGGATTGAACATTCAGGTGTCACAGAGCAGAAGTAGGGAACACTCCAGGGCATTTGGCACCAGACAATGGCATCCCTTCAAACCGTCTTTCTTTCCACCCACCTCTTCCCTGATAGATCAATTGGAATGAGTGCTTCACTTTTAATTTCTCTGTAGACTCAACATGCCCCAGGCTCATAATTCTGGAGAAGCAATTTTACCCAGGGACTGGCATCAGCTTGAATAGGGACCCACGCAGCAGCACGGCATTTTTGTGCTTGGTTTTCTAAACCATCTCTGGAAAACTTCCAGTACATTTCACAGGGCTGGCAGGATCTATGCTTGTGAAACCAGAAAGATTCTTTTGCAAAAATGAGTATAACCTATGGAGGGAAGTTTGGAAAAGTGCTTTAAAGCAGCACATCCCAATATATAATTTGGAAAATCGGTTTCTGTTCTGAAGGCTTTAAATGTCAAACAGAAAAAAGAGTTAGACATTTCTTTTCAGTTTGATTGTCCAAGTCATATTACTTCTCTACTTGTGGGATGTTCAGAACAGTAGGTCATTAATGTTCACGGCATCTAAAGCTTAAGTCTCTTCTGAGGATACAGCAGAAGCCTGATCCAGAATCTTGCAGTGACAGATACGTTGGAGCCTGACAGTCCTAAGAAATATCTTATTAGACTCCTGATGAAACCAGGAATGTAAATTAAATGTGGGCGAAACACGAGTGCTTTGATTTGTAGAGTGCCTTGGAATGTAACGTACAGTATGCCAGTCCAATTTAAAAGGGAATTTTTCTTTCTTATTTGGTTGTGGGAGAGAATGTAGCTAAGGTAGAGGAAACGGAGGAATTCAGGCAGCAAGAATTATTCTTTCCTCTGCTCTGCAGCAAGAAGCAAATTAAACAGAGATAGAGAAGAAAAAAAAATCAGGGGCCTTGTAAATTGTTCCCATAGAAAATTGAACAGAAAATTGAATATCTGTTTAAAAAGGAGCAGCACCACAAGGTGCATTAGTAACACCTACAGCAACAACATTTACATTTAATCACCACCATCACATTTATTTGATTGGCTTCCACAGTTGCAAACACAGAATGGACCCAATGTGCAGTCTAGAAAAATCAAATTCCAAATGATGCAATGCCATTAAAGAACTCTGCTCCCAGTCCCAAATTATCTTCGTCGGGCACAGGCAAGAGGAGAAAGAAAAGAACAAAAAGCCATGTTTCATAGAGCTGTCCAGCTCTTGCCTTAGCCAGGTGGAAGGATGCCCTTGGATGGAAAGCTTATCAGAGGTCAAATAAAGGTCTTGCATTGCAATTATTTGCTTGGAATGAGGAGGTAGTGCTTCAAATCCTGTCTCTGCCACAGTCTCCGTGTATAACTCTAGCCTGGTCACTTTGGCTGAGTACAGACAGTAAATCAAAAAGCCGGAGGCTGAATCGATTCAATCTTCGCAGGTTAGCCTAAGCTGCATAGATTGAACAAATAAGCAAGTGAACATTCACTATTGATTATGGAAATGCAGCCATCTGCCTGCAGTGGCCCAAGCCAGAAGCTGAGGGGTGCTAGAGTATGCCTCCCTGCTCAGCTGGAGCAGACAACTTGGTCCAAGGCTAGCCCACCCACCATGTGAGGTGGGTTTGCGGGGAGGTGCAAAGCATCTTGGGACACTGGGAGACTGAGTTCGCTTGAGGGGATGCAGGACAGAAGATCACTAAACTGCTGTAACTTAAATCAGTGAGGCCTGATACTACATCCATTCAGGTTTATATTAAACCAGTTTGGGCTATTTTGAAAGCAGTTTATGTGCATTGAACTTGTGTTGTGTTACAGATTTGACCCACGTTCTGATCACTTATACCCATTTAAGTGTAATCTCTGTTCCTAGCTTTAATCCCTGTATCCTAATTCGCACCTGTAATATGATGATAACGCTGCCAGTGTGCAAACTGTTAGGGGCAAGGACTGATGTTAGAGTGTGCATGTACGGTGACTGCACAAAGGAGACCTAATCTCCAGTGGTGTCTCCTCGGGTGACATTGGGTGAGGGTTGCACAAGGGCTAAGTCCCCACAGCTGGTGTGGGGATCAATTAATACAGCCTTAGGTGCCTTGCTGAGGAACCTCTCTGTTTATCAACTAGCATGTTTGTCTGTGACCCCCAGGCCCAAGGACAGCTTGGGAGCTGTACCCACTGTCTCATCCCTTTTGGTAGCTTCTGACCTCTGGCTTATATTCTGCTCTCAGACAATTTTGCTTTGTCTCCTCGTTTCTGCCTTTGGCCATAACCATTACTCTAGGCTGCCCGTATTCTAGTCCGTATACACTGAAGTAGTAGCAATGACATTAGGAAAGCACGAGGCAAACCCTGTGAGTCAAATGGGTTTCCAAACCACAGATTGGTTGTAATCCCTGCTTCATTAAAAGCATGTGTGATTCTCCCTGGTTTTATACTAGTGACAATCAATTGACTTCGATGGAGTCTTTTCTCACTTACGTCACTGCGAGACAGCTCTGGCCCAGTGAATGAGAGGTTGCCCAGAAAATCCTACCATAGGAACAGTTCAGACTATCACATCTTCTCTTCCTCCTGCACAGACACACCCCTTTGCACATTAATATTTCCAAAAAATTGTCATGCAACAATGTTTGCACACTTACTACTCAAAGTCGCACGTGCAGTAGCTGTATGGTTCGGTTGTCCAATTGTACAATTTTGTCTCCAACTAGCCAATTATACACTCCAGCCCTTTTTGCAGGTGCAGCTGAGATTACACAAGCAAAAGCAGGAATTATGTTTGTCAATCTGGTTTGGCAGTCTTGCCCTGCCTATGTTAATGTTCCTGCTCTGTAAAAAAAAAAAAATCCTGTCCCCAAAACCCCAAAAGCATCTGATCAGTTTAAAAAAAAAGCAGCTTTATTTTGGCTTTCAATCTAAAAGCTAGAATAACTACCTTCCTGATAACATATCACACAGCTGGATACTGAGAAAACTTGCCCAAAGTGGAGAGTGGGCCATAGGTAACCCTGTGGAATTTCACCAAGTGCTTACTTTTTTTTTAAGCTGAAGGCTCAGGAGAATTCAGTTTATTACTGTGACGTGCAATGCTAGTCCTGGCCTTATGCCTCAGGGCTGCTCATGTGATTGCTGGCTAACAACTGCTTGTGAAACTGCCCTTTCTCCAAATGATAATAATAATAATCGTATAAAATAGCCACACACCTCAAGAAGTCAGGTCCCAAAAGATAATCTATCTAATAAAACAGCACAGAGGATGGCCTCACCGATGCTGTCAGAATACATGCTATTGGTTTAGCTCTGAATATCAGGAGATTTTTAGTCCACTGGCCTTGCTAGCTGTAGAAACTGGCCTGACACAGACCCATTTTTCCATAGATTGACAAGTAAAAACTGAGTTCTCTGCAGTTGTTGGAGGATAGTTTTACAACCAGCAGTGATTTGGCAGCAAACTTTAATGCAGATTTAGAACAAGAAGCTCTTTGTGAGTGAGCAACCTCACATACTGTCTATTTTCAAGACCTTTGTTGAAATACTAAGGTTTCCTTTTTAACTAGGGCTTTCCCCCACTTTTTATTATTATAGTTTTCATCCAAAAACAAACTCCAAATTATCCTGGTTATTGAATCCCCTGTATTTATAATAGTTTCCTTATCCTTCATTATACTGTGATCATGGTAATGATAACTATGGTGTAATTAATGCTGTATTGCACGCTGAAAAGCATCATTTTCTAAAAGCGTCTTAGTGTTCCTATGTTTGTTCACAGCAATCAAGTAATGTGCATGCAGCATGGAGTATGGGGTTTGGTGTGGTGGAAGACATTGGGGGTTCGTTCCTCACAATATCTCATCTCCGACAGTGGCCAATCCCAGATGCTTCAAAAGAAGGTATAATTTCTCCGTAGTCCATAACAGTCCATTAAGTGAGTAACTCTAACATGCCACAGAGAAAATGTAGTCCACTGCAGCATACCATACACATCAGAAAACATCTCTATTTCCTTTGGAAAGACAAACAAATAGACTATTTTGGAGCTGAGACTTCAAGGGAAAGAATCCCATTTCATCAAGGCCCTGAGGAAACCACCAGAACCATTGTGTCAACATGAAAGCCAGGACATAACCACTCCTCCTGTTCTCCCTCTCGACAGGAAATGGAGCTCATGGAGCTTTAGAGGTCTGCTGTGGTCTCCTGCCTTCTGCCTGTCTCCCTCTGACCAGCACCTGGGTTGCACCTACATATGCACTTTACTGTGCATTAGCCTATTTTAATGCACATTAAAGCATCACTAAAAAAAGTGTTATTTAGCTAATGTGCATTAAAGTATGTTAGTGCATATTAAGTGTCACTTAAAAAATGTGCTCTGTAGTTAATGCACATTGAGACACATTGAGGTGCATTTTCCTAGTACCTCACAATACATTAGATCTAATGTGCATCAACTAAAGTGCATTAATTAATGTGTACATGCACCCATGGTCACTGGATTGGCTTCTCTGAGAGCCACCTATAGACATGAAAAAGGGTCATAGGGCAAGAACTAGAACTAGCTCACTGTGATGGGCAACAATACTTTAAAGCAATGTTTCATGCTTGCTTTTAAATGGGATTTGAAGGCCTTGAATCTCATTGGAACTAGCGAATAGGTGGCTAGAGTTCTTATGTGTAACCAAGGTTAGTTACTAGCGGCTATATCTAGGGTGTTTAGCTGGTGAAAAAAGTTGCAGTGCCATTGCAGTGCCTACTTTCAAGGTGCCTGGCTCCAGAGCCCTGAGTTAGTCATACACAGTCCTTCTAAATTGCAGGGGAAGAGTCAGGGAGTGGAAGATTGAGGTTCTGCTGTTGATGTGAAAGGAATTTTATCTAAGTATCCAAGTCCGGGTTGAGTGCTCTAACTACTGAGCTATATAAACGTGTTCTCCTCCATCCAAATTTGCAGATAAAATGGCAGCCACAGACCTTTCAGTGCTGGGAAATGTTTATGGTGGATACAGAGGCATCTTCCCAGTTGAGGTGCCTCTAAGTTTAGGCAGCAGGGGAGTGAGGGTTTTCAGGATCACAACTGTAGATTTAAGGCATCTGATCTGAGCTTTGAATTTCCATGTGATGATCTCAAAGTACCTTACCAGCACTAGTAGTTAAGCCTCCCAAAACCCCACTGATGTACAGGGGTATATCTAATTCCATTTAAGGTAGTTAAACTGCATATAGGCTTATGAACACTGAATTATATGATTGTGGTTAACAAGTGCTACCACCTTTGTAATAACCACCATCTCTTGGTCATCCATGGATACTGAACCTGGGACTTCCAGGACCAAGAATAAAACTCTAGGCCAAGGGTCAGGGAGGATCTAGTCAGGGAACTTCTGGAGGGACTGGATGTATTCAAGTCAGCTGGTCCGGATGATCTCCACCCCCGAGTGCTGAGGGAATTAGCTGAGGTCATTGCGGGACCCTTGGCATGGCTGTATGAGCAGTCATGATTCTCTGGTGTGGTGCCAGAGGACTGGAAGAGGGCCAATGTGGTTCACATCTTCAAAAAAGGGAGGAAGAAGGACCCAGGAAACTATAGGCTAGTTAGTCTTACCTCGATCCTAGGGAAGATTTTTGAGAGAATTATTCTGGCACATGTCCATGAGGGGCCAGCGAGGGAAGTTATGTTTAGGGGCAACCAACACGGGTTCATTAGCAGCAGATCCTGTCAGACCAACCTGGTGGCCTTCTA
>NW_017728949.1:56265256-56272763 GCF_001723895.1 Crocodylus porosus | reverse complement strand
GTCGTTTGAGCCCAGTACTCTTTCCTGCCATGGCAGGGGGTCAGACTTGATGATCTGCTCAGGTCCCTTCCAACCCTACTAATTATGAAACTATGAAACTCTAGAGCAGGGGTGTTCAATCTTTTCCTTGCAGGCCAAATGTGGTCCATGGACCTATTGCCTCTGGCGACCAGAGCTCCCCAAGGGGTTAGGAAGTTTGGTATGGGGGGAGTGGTGGCCATCATTATGGCCACTCTCCCTCCTGCCCAATTCCTAAACCCCAAGCCCCATGAACCCGGTCAGAGCCAAGCCATGCCCTCTTTTCCCTAGAGAGCTGGGTTGGGGCTGGGCCATGCACTGTCTCCACTGTAATGCTGGGCTATGTTCCCCTTTCTCCCATGGGTCCAGACTATGCTGCCTTTTTCCCAATGGGCCAGGGTTCAGCTGGGTCATGCCTTGTTCTTTCCCCACCCGACGGCCAGGTGAACCATCCTTCCGACCCCAGCATGGCCACACTCAGGTTAGGATGCCCCCAACCCCCTTCCACATGGCCAGGTGGTCACTGCCACACCAGCCCTGCACAGGTGGTGGACTGGAACTATCATCCAGCTGGTAGTCAAACCAGGTAATGCCCATCTGGGCTGCCGTGGAAAATGGTTGAGCACCATGCTCTAGATAGCTTGAGATTGAGGTCCTCTAGCACTTCCTTGGCCGTATGACTCACAAGCACATTTAATTAACAGGGAGCTGTTTAGGGAATTCCATTCAATTTACTGCAGGCAACGTTATTTTTAGTTGCATTCACATCTGACTGGAAAGAAGGGGTGTTTTTATTAGTATGATTCTCCTTCACTGGTCCATTCAAAGCATTGATTTAGACCAACATGTCTGGCTTAAAGACCGTGTCAAACTCTGGAGCAGACTTTTGCAATAGTTTCCAGTTTTGGAGCTTCCAAGTTTAGTATTAAGTCCCTCTCATTTCTCCAGGTAACTGCCAGGCCGCATAGTCCTCTTGCACTGCTGGTACTAATGGGGCTTCAGCTTTGTTGAGGGAGATTTAAACCATCATACCATCATCGTAAAACATACAGCATGTTCAAAAAATGACAAATATGTCAAATAAACTCCATATATCCGGCACACAAGAACTGTTGTCAAAAAAACTGTTCCTAGACTCACACCATCTATTTGGAACCAAGACAAGTTTCATCAAGCAAACTGACCCAGTCAAGTAAAGTGGATATCCAGAATGGTAGAGTGAAAAATAAAGATATAAAAAAAACCACCTATGAATTCTGTATTCTCTTTGTATTGTCCCAGGCTCCTACATACTTACTCCTGTACAGATGGATTCTGATTGACAGAACATAGTAAGTGAAGTGTTAATGTCCAATCCCTAGGGAAATTCTGTTTGTATTACATTTTTCCCTACATTTTATTGTAACTAAGTCGAGGGGAGAACGGTTCTTTTTAAATCTAAAGTGTCAGTTGCTTGTTTTATCAAAAATTTACCTCCATCCCTGGCCCAGATTAGCTTTTACAAGATGAAAGGTTGACAGATGGATTGGCTTCTTGATTTTGTTCTTTTGCAAACAAGGACAATAAAAAAAAAAAGACAAAACATACTTGAAATGTGTTGCTTCCTCCACCATCATAAATGTGTAGGGTGATATAGTTGGTAATTTGTGCTTTGTTTTTCCAGCTATTTCACTGAACGTATACTGTTCTCAGACATGCACAGAAACCAAGCACTATGGAATGTTTTAAAATGAGAAGTGGTGCACTCAGCGGTCCCAGTTCATTCAACTGCAAAGCCCAAAGTCTTTGACTCTGTTAGGACAAAATGATAGATGTGATGAAACGCACAGATTTCAAGATGTGAACAGTGAAGCAAAGCATCCACTCAGAAATGGGATGAACGAAGAAAATTAGCCATGTTTCAGGGATGGGGAGCTCTTCACATGCATTTACTACAGTTGAAGTTGGTAAAGAAACATTTTCCATTTCTTTAACATGTGAATTGCAGAAATGGATTTTCTAAATGAAGGATTTCCACTACTAAATCCTTTTAAGTGTGTCCTGGTTCCCAGAAGACAGCTTGAAAATTGCTCCCAGGCAAGAGACACTTATTTCAAAGTGTAATATTCAGTGAACCTTTCAAAATATCCTTAATAATGAAACCCTTGTGTAGGGACATAAGACTAATATAAGTGATTTATCGATTACATTTCCTCTGAAATATGAACTGGACTGGTTAACTGAATGCCCCTACAGTACCTGAGAAATGCAAAATAGAAGGGGCGTGGAGCAAAGATGCAAAGAAAAACCTGTCTCAGCAAATTAACAGGTGTGTGAATTCTGCTCAGAAATGTGGCAGTGGAAATTATGATTTAAACTACTTATTAGCTTGGCACTTCATTTCCCCTCCCAAGTCCATAAGACAAGCCATGACTGCAGTTATACAAAATAAATTAATGTAATCAGTGGCAGACATCTTTTTAATTTATGTGACCAGAGATCTGCATTATATATTTAGGGTCCAATCCTGCAATCATTACTCACCTGCACAATACTAACTCATGCAAGTGGTCCCTTTTACTTTAGTGGGATCACTAGTAGGTGAAATTGGAGCCTTGTGCAGAGATCTAGCACTGTATCTTTGCATCACTTGGGTGCCTAAAACAGGATTTAAATAGGATTTGAATGATGCATTCATCATGAATTGGCACTCAACATAGGGGTAAATTGTATAGTAAATGCAGTGGCAGAGCTGTTAAATTGTTTTAACAGGGCTCCTGAGGCATGTGTGAAAACTTTGGGCTGAAGTCTACTTTTACTTGACCAAGCTTTAAATGGGTCATTTGTGGTGATGCATCAACAATAGCTGTGTGTGATGGCAAATGCAACAGTTCCTTCTGTGCCATTGACTATGCAAACATAACTATGCCAGATAAGCTGAGCTTGAGTTGGCTTTTAACCTTTCAGTGGGCTTATCTACACAAGCATTTAATGCAGCAAATAAACTTTGGTGCAGCTTGTGCTGGAGCTTATTGCTTGCAGGTGTTATCTTTGCATGTGTGCCTGGTGCTACAACACTTGAGCCAGGGTAGAGCAGCCCCCACTGCTGGGGTCCCAGGGGTCAGCCTGCCAGCCCAGGGCTGCTCTGACCTGGCTCAACATGCTGCAGATGCTGGATGGGGCAAGAGGGTGCTCCAGTACAAAGCTAGCTGCCAGGCAGCCCCAGCAGTGAAGCACCCTCGTGCCCCAGCCAGCCCCATTAGTGTCTACACATGAGCTGCAGCAGAGTAAATAACTCCACTGTAGGACAGTACTTGTGTTGGACAGTACTATCCTATGGCAGAGTTAATTAGTTTACTCCATCCTAATAGCACCACATGTGCAGATACTGACATTTTACTGCAGAGCTAATTAGCTCCACAGTAAATGTCTTGTGTAGATGTGCCCAACTGGAATAAAGCTGCATTGCCCTGAAGATTGTTAAGATTGCCCAATAATTTTCCATCTCTTATTTCTCTGCACCAGCTTGCATTTGTTTTTTAGTCTGCTTAGGCCTTTTTGGGATCTGGTGGTGGAGTGCATGGTGTTGGGCCTGAATTATTGACATGCAGTCAGAGAGATTATTCCTCCACAAAGTTAGGGAGCATGTGAAAAAGAACAATGGGGTTTTCTGTAGGGGTATCATTCTAACGAGAAATACAGTGGGATTTTTAAAAGTGAGCTTTCAAGAACCCAGAGAAGTGGGGGACAGTTTATAATAGGTGTTGGCGTCAGCAAGTCGACGAGGAGCGAATAGCAGAATTATGTCAAAAAAAGAAATATCCCGTGGCATATATGTCTGTCAGTGATCATAATCAAGCAAATGGGATAATATTTGTGACTGCAATAGGACATCAAGCAACGGGGCTCTTCTCTGCAGCTGTCAGAACATATTCTTGTAAAATAATTCTTTAGGAAGAGGGCCCAATATCCCATTGAAGTGATTCATCGAAGTGCTATCCCAGGCATGCATGCTTTCCTGAAAAAGTACTCACAGCTGGCTCAGTTTATGTCAGGTTAAGTACATGAGGATTCTTGCTATCCCTAACCAGGCAGAATGGCCTACCAGACTGAGAATAACCATAGGTCAGTGATACTGTATTTTGGCTTTCACACTGGCTTAGATGGGGACTTAGCCGTTTTCTGCTTCAGTTTCCTTATCTGTTCAATCTAATTCATTTCAGGAGACAGTTTGGAGGATTAATTAGCTTGTGACTGCACAGTGCTTTGCAGCTCAGTGCTACAATTGCACTACAAGATTTGAATACAAAGCTCTATGACCCAATATTGGCATTACCATTTTAGATATTCCCTACCACTCTCATCAAAGACCATCATTGGAGAACATTACATAGCTTCCAGGCTCCAGAAAGTAAGAAACCCAATATAATTGAAAATGTCAGACTACATTTAATTAGTATACTAAATGTTAACATGTATATCAGATTAATCTTTGTTTGATTTATTGAAAAATCCTTACTTTCATCAATGTTCATATTGTTTCTTAGGGCAACGGTATTGAGTGAATGTATATGTTACCCAGTGTGCACCTGAACCCATTACACTTGTTGTTACAGTGACAACTGAGAGCAAATTGTATTGACAGAGCTCTCTTGAACATAATTAGTCAAAAAGGACCATCCTGAATCAATTAATAGTGTAACTCAGCTTTAATTTTGTGGCATTCCAACATTCAGAAAAGCAATCAATTTTGTGGCATAAGACCAAAGCTTGCACAACTTACCTAGACACATACCTATTGGCCTCAGCAAATTATTTATTACTTGCACCAGCTTTGAATCCATCTCATTGATTCTGATGGAACTACAATTACCTCCTGGGGTGGTGAATTGGAGGCAGAATCCTTCAGAGTTAAAGTAGAGGTTTGCCTCCCTTCTTACAGTTCATAGCAAATAGAAGCCATAGATACAGACATGTACAGACTGGGAATGATTAGACTGCAGCAGTGCAGAGAATGATCTGAGGGTTATACATGCACTTTACTGTGCATTAGTTTATTTTAATGTGCATTAAAGCATCACTAAAAAGTGTTATTTAGCTAATGTGCATTAAAGTAAGCTAGTGCATAATAAGTGTCACTAAAAAACATTTTCTGTAGTTAATGCACATTAAGACAGGCTAAGGTGCATTTTCCTAGTACCTCACAATATGCTAGATATAATGTGCATTAACTAAAGTGCATGTTTAGATACACCCATGGTCACTGGATTGGCTTCTCTGAGAGCCATCTATAGACATGCAGAAGGGTCAGAGGGCAAGAACTACCTGGCTGTGATGAACAATACTTTAAAGCTGAAAATGAGCCAACAATGTGTTCTTCTAGCAAAAAAAAAAAAGTTAACAGTTCACTGGTTTGTCTTAACAGGAGTGTTACTTGCAAATAAAGGGAAGTGATTCTTCTGTTCTGTTTTTTACTGGTCAAGCCTCACCTGAACTATTGTGCTGAGTTTTGGGCTTCAAGGAAGATGTGGACAGACTGGAAGGCATCGAGCACAGAGCAAAACAAATGGTTAGAGAGGCCTGGGATACATGGCTTATGTGGAAAGGCAGAAAGAGCTAGTATTGCTTAGTCTGAAGAAAAGAAGACTGCAGGGGGATGTGGTAACAGTTTTCAATACCTGAAGGGCACTTATAGAGAGGATGAAGACAGGCTTTTCTCTGTGGCCACAGAAGGCAGGATTGGAAGAAGTAGCCTTAGACTGCATCAGAGGAAATTGAGGTTGGAGATTAGGAGGGACTTTTTGACTATGAGGGTGGTCAAGCATTGAAACAGGCTGTCTAGAGAAGTTGTGGACTCTTCATCCTTGGGAGTTTTCAAGAGCAGGTTAGACACACACTTGACTAGGATGGTTTAGTCAGGGATGATTTTGCCTTGAGCAGGGGTCTATATTTTGATGACTTTGTGAGGTCCCTTCCAGCCCTACTTTTCTATGAGTCTATGAGAGCCTTCCTGGTCTTATCCAAGTGCTCTGTGGCCTTTCTCTGAACAGAGTTAGTGCTCTCAGCCCATTTTCCAATGTACAGGACTCCACAGCACAAAAAAATGGTGCCATCTTTAATACCCAGTTTTGCTTTATGAATCCAAAGACTGGATGAGAAGAGGAAACTGCCCAGTCCTTTCTTAATAAAACATCGGTAAGGTACAAAGGTGTAAGCTGTGACAGGGAGCATGATCCACAGTCATCTTGTGCTGCTGTAGTGCAGATTAAAGCATTGTCTAACTTGTATGGATAGAAAATGTCTGTCTCTGGAGTTATAACTCTAGCATCTTTTCCTCATCACTCCCTTCCATAAGCATTTTCCCACTTTGTGTTTAAAGATCACATATGCCAGATGAGTGAAATGCTAGTGGCATCTTCAGATAGCTAGCAGGCCTCCCTGCTGAGTATGTTGCCAAGACACAGCAGGCTAAAAACCCAGGGAAGTATTTTTAGAACTGAAGAAAGTTTTTGCAGTTATCGCCTGATTATTCATGATGAGCTTGACCCCTTGGGTCATGACTTGAACTCCACTTTGAACTGAACACTTCTGCTTTAATATCTACAGGAGAGGTGTGAGGCCTATGTGAGAGGTTCATTATGTGGCTGCTTGAGCTCATAGATACACATTTCCATCACTGACATCTAGACACTATGTGGGCAGGGAGGGGGGTGAAGGAGATTAGCAAGGAAGCTATTTTCACAGAGCAACAAAATCATTTTTGGGAAAGTGAATATTAGGAAAGACTTTATATTAATGTTCCATTTAAAAGTGGCCTATAAATGGCTAAGTAATTATGCCCCTCAATGATGTAAGCTTGTTATAGACATATACTATGTGCCACAAATGCATTAAAAAAGCTACCAATGGGTAAAAGTTTCTGGGGGGAATGTTTATTCACCAGAGCACCCCAAGGGATGATGAGGTCGAACAGTCACAAACTCCTGCAAGACCGTTTCAGGCTGGACATAAGGAAGAATTTCTTTACTGTCCGAGCCCCCAAGGTCTGGAACAGTCTGCCAGTGGAGGTGGTTCAAGCACCTACATTGAGCACTTTCAAGAGTAAATTGGATGCTTATCTTGCTGGGATCCTATGACCCCAGCTGACTTCCTGCCCTTTGGGCAGGGGGCTGGATTCGATGATCTCCCAAGGTCCCTTCCAGTCCTAATGTCTATGAAATCTATGAAATATCTATCTATCTATCTATTCACATTATATAAATATATAATATTACATATACTTATATATCTATTAGGGCTGTGCAAAACTTTGGGTGGTGATTAGATTCAGAGGAGATTTGGCCGATTCAGTGGCTGAATCTCTAAATCCAAATCAAATCAGGGGACCAATTTAAAGGTCCAAATTGATTCAAAGATCTCTGAAGCTTTGGCAAAGATTCAAAGAACTTTGATCATTTGGGCAGTCCCTGCTGCAGCCACTCCAGGCTGGTAAGTACTAGGGGCAGGGGTG
>NW_017728949.1:56254756-56262765 GCF_001723895.1 Crocodylus porosus | reverse complement strand
CTATAAACTTAACAAGGGGGACCAGCAGGCAATGGGAGAGTCCCTGTTTCCTCTAGCACTACCGGGAGTAACAAGGAATAATGGCCATAAGTTGACTGAGAGGTTCAGGCTGAACATCAGGAGGTGCTACTTCACAGTCAGGGCGGCTAGGAGCTGGAACCAACTTCTAAGGGAAATGGTGCTCGCTCCTACCCTGGGGATCTTCAAAAGGAGGCTAGATAATGACCTGGCAGGGGTTATATAATCCCAGCATTCATTCCTGCCCATGGCAGGGTGTCGGACTTGATGATCTGCTCAGGTCCCTTCTGATCCCACCAACTATGAAACATCATAAAAATTCCTCTTACAACTAGAACCTTTTTCTCTAATTCCATGCATCATACCACAGTCCCAAATTAGGGATCAAACAGGTGCTGGGTGTGGCCATAAAGAATACACTGTGTGATTAGGAATCAATCTTGATTCTGGAAACAATTTAGAGTATGCTTAACTTTAACCAGGGCAGTAGTCTCACTGAAATCACCTGAACCAGGAACTAAGCACATGCAGATATGTTTGCAGTGCTGGAAGAAGATAGCTTAAGGCTAAGTGAGGAATCTGTAAAATAGAATTTAACTCAGCCACCAGATTTTTTTTTCAGACAAAGCATTCAGACAGGGAGCTCTTAAAAGAAGGATGTTACAGGAAGCTTGCATGACTTTTATTAATCAGGTCTGCCACAATTTAATGTGCATTTAAGTCTCTACCAAAACAGCAATACCTGATTTCTCTTCCCAGCAATCCTGGGGAAGTGAGACACATCTGAAAAATACCTGCAATATTGTTAGGAGAGCTCAATTATTCGCATCCTACCCCTTTGGGTACATTGTACTGGTGAGACAAGAGTTTTTCTAGCTGTCAAATTAGGCAGGAAAATATAAAATGGGTGCAACGGCAGCCCATAAAAACGGAGAGAAAAAACTCAAATAATCCCTAAGTGAGACAATAAAGAAATTTTATCACTTTGTCTCTCTTATCAGTTTCTGACAGTTGCCCTTTGTTGGCACTGAAAATCAAACAAATAGCATGCCGCGTACAGATGGTCCTTACCCATCACATTGCAAACATGGACTGAGTTTATGAAGAGCCGGGGAGTTGACATGCAGAGGCACATTTATATCCCTTTCTTGCAGTTTCTATGGTAGCTTTGTAGTGTCCACTTACTTTGTAGAGAACCACCTCCTCTTGTCCTTCATTGCATCGTATGCAACCTGTGTTCTTACTTTTAAGGCATCACATTAATCTTACCAGCCTTGCATTGGGTGGCCTTTCTGTAACCCTTCTGCCAAGCACCAAGTTCACATTGTAAGGCACCCAATGGGTTATACCAGCGGCTCAAGCCCTTACGCAGAAATCTAGGAACACTAAATTTAGCTGGGGCATCCCACGCAGACAAATCCCCATTCTTGCAAGCAATACAAACCCACAAATACAAATATATTACTAAAACACAAACAAAAAAACAGAAGAAAACCAAACCTTAAGCACAATGTAAATGTTATCTCTACAATTACAGTCCATCAGTTGAACCCTTTTAAAGAAGTGTCCCCCCAGCCCAGGCCGGTCTGGGACTTGAGGCTGCCCAGAGGTTAGTTCCAGGCCCCACGCTGGAGCTTTCTTATGAGTGGGGTTCACCGCACATCAGGAAGAGGTTTGTGGTCGACATCTTGGTTGTGACGCCAGGGGCCACTCATCGTTCCTGGAGAAGTGGTAGAGTGCCAATCTTGGCTCCCACGGAAAGGCTGTGTGAGGGAGTGACTATGGCTCCAGGTAGCAGATACCACCACCAAAAATGTCTGGGCTGGATTATACAGACAGACAGACAGGACAAACCCAAAATGGAATCAGGTTGATTACTGGCTACAGCTGACCCCAACCACTAGCTTGGCTGGAGCCAAGGACCATTAAAAGAAGTAAAGGGGGGAAGCCAGGCTTACCTTCTGTGCCTGGGCTGCAGGGAGTCTGGCTCACACGGCTCCACAGGGAGCAGAAGATTACAAACCTCAACCCTGGTCCAAAGCTAGTAGAGCTCCAACCCTTGCCAATTTAGCAGAATTACAAACTCCCAAGTTTCAGCCCCGTTTAAAACTGCCAAGCCAAATGCCTGGCCAGCCACCCCAAGCGTATGCGAGTGTTACATTTCATTTCCCCATTTCTTTCCCTATTTCTTTCTAAAGCTCTTTCCAGTGCACTCTCTGAATTATCCGTTTGATCTCTTTCTCCTTCTTCCACTTTGATTGTTTGGAGAACGAGAAAAGCTGGGCTCTTCCACGTAGAAGGGATAGCATGAGCAGAGGCAAAGATCAATCTCCTCTTTCAAGTCCATCCATAAAATCTACTTAGACCACAAATCCACTCCATCTTGCTTGCCTCCCAGCAGATCACCATTATCTTTCTTAAATGCGCCATGTGTCTTGTCTTTGTTTGTTTCATTTCCTTGTATTTGGCCGAGGGAGTGTGTCTACTTTTGGGGGTTTGATTGAGTGGTTCTATTGTTGTAATTAGTCCTGTGTGAGCAAGAGCCTTCAGACGAGCTCCACTCTTTGATTGATAAGTTTTTTTTTCTCTATGGGAGGAGCTCCTAGCTTGACAAATCAGAAGTGAAGCCTCATTAGGTTAATTTGGATGCATGTCTTTACATAATGATATCTTGTCAATATTTTAACAAGGGACTTCCTTGAGCAGCTCCGATGTTACAGGTCAAGGGGCACTGTAAAAAAATAAAAATAAAAGCAGAGGTCAAGAGCAATTTCTTCCCTTAGATTGTAGTAAAACCAGGCATGTCCCAAGCATGTGAACTTTGCATGTAAATGAGATTCCAGTGATCTTGGAAGTCTCTTTATGTAGGAAGGTGTTTTATTTTTTTTTAACCTTGCTTTTTATCTTTTTTGAAATTTCTTTTTAAAGAACAGTTCATGCTTACTACGGTCTGATTCACACTAAAAGCAGGAAGAAAGTCTGGTGTGTTTTTAAGAGCTCTGGGGGACAAAAGAAATCTCTGGGAAAGGTAATTTAGTAGTTGGGGGGGTTAGCTCCGTTAGACGCATGGAGAGCAAAGAATTTTTTTATCTCTTGTTGGAGGGACAAGCGTAACAAAAATGTTTTGGCCACTTCCAAGAGCCTTCTCCAGAATATCCACAGTTCTGTGACAGGGAATCCTGGACCTGTTTCTTACACAGCTCCTTCTTCCATTTCCCCACCTAGGAAACACTGATTCCCATTCTGCATCTTCCCGCTCTCTGCTCTCCTTGAAGTCCCGCAGCTGAAGTTACGACGACTGCAGTCACCGGAGTTTCTCGCGAGCACGTTTGTAATTAATTCATGGGGCTCACATCATTCAGCACAGCTCCTTGGCACGGAGCTGCTAGTCGTGTAATTGAAGCCTAACCCATTGCTGTGGTCCCAGGAACCTTTAAGCAAAAATAAATATATAATGACATCTTCATTCTGAAAATAAAGCAAGGGTTTTTAATTGGTTTTCATTAAGCTTTTAAAAAGTCCATTTG
The DNA here is from genome assembly GCF_001723895.1 of Crocodylus porosus. Lineage (NCBI taxonomy): Eukaryota > Metazoa > Chordata > Crocodylia > Crocodylidae > Crocodylus > Crocodylus porosus. Next base: position 56,259,220 of record NW_017728949.1, on the reverse strand, counting down.
GCACTTTTAGTGCTGTAAACAGATGCACAAAAATCCCAAGTCATTGTTTAGTATTTCCAGATGATTCAGGGTTTTTCTCATACCAAATCATTTGGTTTGATTTTTAAAGAATGCATAGGGATTTTGATTCAGTTTGGAACCAGCCGTGCGGTTACTCTTTCAACATCTTCTGTTGTGTGCGGGCAGTAATTCCTTTTTATTAGCTGCGCATCTTAAGTGCTGGAGGTTGATATGGTTGGTGATGCCACGCACTGAAAGGAAGGTAAGCTCACTGCTCAATGTGTACCCCTCCTAGTTGGGAGGGGGCTTTTCGTGGACACCACCTGTCAAGCACCAAACTGGGGCTTGTAGCGGTTTACCTCTTCTGTGACTCAGACATCTGGCCAGGTCGTGCCTAGAGCTCTTGTTCTAGACAAGGACTGGCAGCAAGGGGTGGGGGATTTTTAGCATGTCAGCTACTCTGTGGGCACATATACGCATGCTACTAATGCAATGCAATTAACTCCAGTGCAGGTCACACTGGAGTGTATTACTCCCAGGCGCAGCACTTACATGTGCACCCAGGAACGCAGCATGTTGAGCTGGGGTGGTGTGGTCCTGGGAGGTCAGCTTGCCAGCGTGAAGCTTCTCCCCCTAGCCAGCTCAATGTGTTGTGGAGGGGCTGGTTGAGAGATGAGGGTGCTTGAGTGGATGGAGTTAATTAGTTAACTCCAGCATAATGCTGAACGTGTAGACAGTGATGCTTTACTGCAGAGCTAATTAGTCAACTGCAGTAAAGCGCACATGTAGATGCGCCCTGCAAGTAGCAACCTATGTCTATGGTCCACAGAAATAGCGAAAAAAGGAGAGGATGTTGTGGTTCATCTCTCTGAGGGCCAAGCTACCATGGTTCAGCTTTACTTCACTAACAAGTAAGAGCATGTAAACAGGCAGCTGACACAGTATATCCCCACTCCTTTTTACTGAGGGTAACTCATTTCTGTGCACACACCCTTAGTCCCAAAACCTTCCAGCGTCCCCGGATTTACAGGGATCAAAAGCAGCTTGAAGGGGTAATTCTAAATTTAACACATTGATATAACTCCACAGTCTGGTGGAGATCTCACCCATCTTCTAGTGTAAATCTAATAGGGGATCCCACAAATTTACACCAACATAAATGACAGCAGCATTCAATCCATTATTCATAAACCAACACACACATGCCCCCCTCCTCTCCACCTCCTACCCACTTCCTCTTGAAATCTTGGCTCAGAGAAAAGTCATCTGAATTGGATAATGGGGAAAGGCACAGTGTGAACCTATTTCATTACTGAGTAACTACCAGGGAAGTGGTATTCAATTATTCACCAGGCCTGGGGGGGGTACTAGTGTCTTGGAGGACTATTTTTATTCTATCAGGAAAAAAATAAGCTGTTTTTAACTTTGGAGAAGCAAAACTTGAATTTCCTGCTGTGGTATCCTGTAAAAGGGACTGTGAAATTGGTCTCAAGCAAGGATGTACCATCACCTCAGGACTGGTCTCCCTTTTAATGATTCAGTTTTCCCCAGTGGGTTGTAGAAACTTGGCTTCCTGACCTGGGGGCTGCTATTTCTGATTTCAGCAGAGCTGAGCAACTCTTCAGAGAAATGTATAATATTCACAAATTCTGATGGGCAAAAGAAGCCTGTGGAAGAAGAGAAAGGAACATTAAAAAAAGACACACTGGCTGCATCTACATGTGCGCTTAACTGTGCAGTGAACTAATTAGCTGTGGAGTAAAGCATTGCTGTTCACATGCATGATGCTATTAGGCCACAGTAAACTAATTAACACTGCTAGTACTGTCAGGGACAGTACTATCAAGGCTTTGCCCAGCTCAGCCTTAAAAACCTCCAAGGATGGAGACTCTACCACCTCTCTGGGTAACCTGTTCCAGTGTTTTACTACCCTCCTAGTGAGAAAATTTTTCCTAATATCTAACCTAAGCTTCCATTCCTGCAACTTGAGCCCATCGCTCCTTGTTCTGTCATCTGCCACCACTGAGAACAGTCTAGCTCTAGTCTGTGTCTAGTCAGCCCAGGTAGCAAGGGTCCAGACTCCTGCCTGCTACTTAGCCACGTGGCTCTGCATTTTCAACACCCTCATGCCCCAGCCAGCCCCTCTGCTACCGAGTGCTGTCACCTGGAGCCAGGGGTTGACCCCATGTGCCTCTGGCCCTGGCATAAACTGCTCCACCCTGGCTCAAATTGCTGCAGGCTTCGGTGCATGTGTAGACACTGCATCCAGGAGTATTTTACTTTAGCTCAGACTGCTCCAGAGTTTATTGCTTCAAATTAATTGCACATGTAGATGCACCCACTGGGTTGGGATTGAGGAGGTGTAGTTTCAATTCCTGGGCCTGGCAAAGATTCTCAGAATGACCCTTGGACAGGCATTTATTCCTTCTGTGCCTCAAATCAGTCTCTTTCCATCCTGGGGATAACCAAACATTCTCTTTGTCTGTCTTTTGTGTTTCAATTGTAAGCTCTTTGGGTCAGGGGCCACCTCTGATAACATGTATACACTACATATGGCACAATAAGACCCAGACGTCACTTGGACCCTCTAGACTCTACTGTACTATGAATAATAATATACCAGAGGTGCTCAACCTTCAGCCTGTGGGCCAAATCTGACCTGAAGGGCCCTGTCAGCTGTCCCAAGAGGATCCCCACGAGACTGGAAATTTAGTGGTGGGGGAGCACTATAGTATTATTTGCCATGACTCTGGAATCTGTAGCAATTAATGCCAAATTTCCAGAAATGTGGGAATGCTTGCAGGCCACATGATGCAGACCCATGGCTAACTCTGGCACACATGACCAGGCTGGTATGCAGGGATGTTCTGTGGTTAGATTTCACATGCAAGGTTTGAATCCCACCTGAGGTCACTTGGTGGCTGGATTGCTTGAGCAGATCTATGGTGGTGTGCTAGCCTGTGTGTGCAAACCAACCCTTGCACTGACGCCACTATGGATTCTGCCTGTGGGATTCAGCAGGATTGGAAGGTTGAAAACCACTGAAAATAAATCACTTGTGCATTAGTTTCATGTTCCCTTTTCCTAAACTGACTGTTCTGAAACACGCTGCTCTCCATATTCTTCCTAGATGTTCTATGTTCTAACTCTTCCAGCTGCTTTCTACAAACAGGTTGTGAACTCTGTGTGTGTGTGTGTGTGTGTGTGTGTGTGTGTGTGTGTGTGTTAAATCAATTTAGATTTGCTCCTAGAACCTGAAGTTCAAAAGCTTTGTTCATGGCTGCGTTCATTTCTTCTTATCAGGCCTACTGGTCATACCCATGGCAAGGCTGCTTCATGATTTTCTGGGAAGTTGTCCTCTATTTTTTGTCATTGAGCTAGTAGAAAGTTGTTTTTCCCCTAAAAACTTCATTTTTACTGAAAATTAAAAATGTTTGTGGAAAACTGTAAGATATGTGCATGTGCTGAATCTGCATTTGTGAATCTAAAGTTATTTTCTAGTGAATCTGCTAAAACCAATGAAAGTATAGCTTTATGTTCACAATGTAGTCTGAGCCTGCCAGTATTGCACCACATTCTCTCACATTTTGGCTTTTCCCAGCTTTTGGGACCTCATTTCTTTATGAATGTTAAAAAAAAAATCTTTATGAAGGCCGTGCGACAAATGCAACATAACCTGTTTAACCAAAAATAAATAAATAAATAAATAAAAAATCATTTTTTAACCCAAAATATTGAAATGTATGGTTTGTGTTTGAGCCAGAAGCTTTGGTTTTCTTTTGGAGCTTTTATTCTGAAAAAGTGAAAAGTGGGATTTTTGTTTTTGCAGTGCATTTTTTTTCACAGCTCTGCCTCCATGTAGTGGAAGTGTTTATAATGGAGCATTCTTGTCTCTTGATTTCTCTCACTGCAAAGAATTCTCCCTTCCTTTTGCTTTCTGAGTGGGTATCATGGTGGTGCTGCACAGGTAGACAATCCTGAATTCTGTGCATGTAATAGACTTGTTGGTGAATGCTTGAATGCAGGGCAGTCCAAATGGCAGCCCTTAAGCCTCATGTAGCCCATGAGTAGTTAAAAGAAGGCCTCTGGGCCAAGACTGGAAGTAGGCCAATGTGGTGCCTATCTTCAAGGAAGGGAGGAAAGTGGATCCGGCTAACTACAGGCCCATCAGCCTAACTTCTATCCTGGGAAAGATCTTAGAAACATTTATTAAAGAGGCCATTCTTAATGGACTGGCCAACGCCAACATCTTAAAGGATAGCCAGGACGGGTTTGTTGTGGGTAGGTCTTGCTTGATCAATCTCATTTCTTTCTATGACCAGGTGACCTATCACCTGGACAAGGGAGAAGAGATTGATGTCATATATCGTGGCTTCAAAAAAACCTTTGATCTGGTATCCCATGATTACCTCTTGGCGAAACCAGCCAATTGTGGCCTTGGGTCCACCACGATCCACTGGCTGG
>NW_017728949.1:56240405-56253811 GCF_001723895.1 Crocodylus porosus | reverse complement strand
CTGCCCTTTGGGCAGGGGGCTGGACTCGATGATCTTCAGAGGTCCCTTCCAGCCCTAATGTCTATGAAATCTGTGAAATCTATGAAATTCTGTCTTGGGGTGATGAAGCAAGCAGTGGTGGTACTAATAGCACATGCAAGTTACTGCTACTACCACTCACTCCACTGCAAGAGGTAGGTTGTGCAGTCCACAAGAAGCCTCACAATCCAGATCCAGACTACCAGCCTGAATGAGCTGGATGGCTCTGCTTGAATGAATTGCCCCTCTGAAGTCAATGCAACTATGTCTGTATGGAAGTGATTGGGAGGTGGCAGCCTAGGAGAACATAGCACCCAAAGAATGAAGTGGACTGTACCTCTTTGTGTCATAATCATGGGTCAGTCCTCTTTAGTTGCTTTAAGCCACTCGGGAAGCATGAGCTTGCCATAAATATGACTTAACAGAGGGTACTGTGCATGGTGATTACTTCATGAAAAGCAAGAACAGTGGCCCATATTGTAAATTTAATATGGGCCACTGCTTATGGGCCACTATTAATAAATATTTAATGACTTCTGTGGCTGAATGTTCCCTTCTGCTCCCTGGACTGTAATATGGGCCACTATTTAATAAAATAAAATTCTGTATTCGTTGAGTGTACATATTTGTTATTCCCTAAGCAGTCCATGGTCCTGCTTCTCCTTTGCATATTTCTTCTTTCTCTTCTTTCTGAGGAATGGTGACCTTTCTTCTTTGCATCCATTGCATGGCTGAAGACATGCTGATATAACAAAGTGTTCACATTTGAATGAATTTGTTTTCCCTGCGGTCAAAACGTATTGCAAATCCCTGGTCTTCGCCCATGGTTTAAAGTCATACACAATGCTTTGAGGTGTATCTTACTGGTTGGCTGCATTTTTAGAACCAGTAAAATTAGTGATTCTGTTTATTTCCATATAATGTAAATGGTGGAATAAGAAGGAATGGTGGCTTTTTGTTTTTTGGGTTTTTTTATGGTAAAAAGGTAATAATGAACTAAATGTTTTTTCTGTCTTTGATAGCAAGGTTATTTTTCTGTTGCTTAATTTTTTTTTCAGAAGACACAAAGTGACAGCTTCTTCCCACAGAGAGTTTGTCTCTCTGTGTGTCTGTATATGCAAATAAACATGATATTATTTTTTTCAGAGTGATTTGCACCAAGCAGGGGTAACAGTAATGAATTTAGGAACTGCAAATGTGCACGTAGTATTCAGTGTATTTGACAATGTGTTCCTGCCTGTAACACTTTCCTCACCACACACAGTCTATTTTGCTTTTTGTTTTGGTGTATGAAGACAAGACAGCAAGGACAGGTTACAAATTGGAAGGATTTTAATATGACCTCTACCAATGTACCTGATTTTCCTCTTACATACCCATATACACCCATATACATGAGGAGTAACTCCACTGGAGACAGTGGCATTACATCAAAGTCACAGACTGCCTGCCCCTTATATAAACCACTTTCAAAATTGATCAAATTAGTTTAAGATAAATCTGGATGGATGTGGTATCAGACTTAATTGATATAGGTTAAATTGTTTTATTGAATTTCTGTCCCGGATCCCCTCCCAATTCAAGTTAACTCATAGTCTCCCAGAACCCCACGCACCTCACCCTAAGCCCCCTTGGCAGGGTGCGTGGGGTACCCTTGGCTCAAGCTGTCTGTTCCAGCCCAGCAGAGAGGTGTTCTCTAATGCACACCTAGCTTTTGGCCTGGGCCACTGAAGGCATGTGGCTGCATTTCTGGATTCAAAAGTGAATGTCTGTTCAGTTGCTTATCGGTTCAATCTATGTACCTTAGATTAACCTGGGAAGATTGAATTAATTTATCCTTTGTCTTTTTGACTGTCTGTACTTAGCCAAAATGATACTGGGTTCATTGGTTGTCTTCTATCTGAGTCTGATGAGGAGGCACCTGATCCCAGTAAAAGCGGGAAAGGCAACTAACTTGGGGAAGGGAGGTGAAAGGAAAGAAGCTGCAGAGAGGAAGTAAACCACTATTAATGCCCAGTAGAAATGCACATAGTTTGTAGCATTGGGGCTAGGGAATGGAAACCAAGGATGAGTTAGTAAGAGGGAGCTACAGGAAGCCTAAAAGTTTTCATTGGATATTGTAACAGGGAGCCTTCCCAGGGCCAGTTAGAAGTTGGCCTGCCCATCCACTTCTGGGCTAACTGCTCACCTCTGTCTTCTGCCACACCTGGATGGAAAATGATTAAGATATTACCCAGGTGGGAGGCTACTCATTTCCTGCCCCAATATCAGAGTATGTTACCTGTGGCTCCAAACCTGCCCTACACAGCTCATTCCTTACAGCTGGCATCTAAGCTCTTATCATCTCTGGTCCCACACTGGGCCCCATAATCCTCCAGTCTGGACTCCAACTAGATCCCTCCTATCAGGTGGCCTACTGCACCCTCACTGTGGGTTGCCTAGCTCCCTGCACTCTTCCCTCACTTGGGTATGCCCTCCCCCTGGGATGTTTGGCCACACAGGCCCTGATCTTACTTCCAAGGCCAGAACCCCAGGCCCTCAACTCTGAGTATCCCACGCAGTGGGCCCCTGGACCTTTTGACCCTTCTAGTCCTGGCTCCAGCATTGACCAGTTGAGGGTGCCTCAAGTAAGGCTTCTGAACAAGTAGCCCCCACTGTTTTACATGGGTCCACCTTCTCAGGCTCTACTGTGGGGTTACGTACCTGGTTATGGGAGATGGAGTTGTTAAGGTGGTCTAACCCACCTTTCACCAGGGTGGTAACTGGCCTGGCATTTCCTGGTGGCTGTCTCACAACAAACAGGCCCATTAGGCCACCCATCCCCAGCAGGGTGCAGTTTTAGGTCATGCCCAGGACCAGGAGCCTCCTCCATCCCCACAGCCCCAGCCCATAGACCTCCAAGCTCTTCCTGAGCCTCAGGTCCAGAAGCTGATGTCTCTCTCATGGCTGCCAGCAGCAAACTGCTGCTTCACCCTACATATAACCTAGGTCTCAAAATGGCCCCATACTCAAGCATCTGGCTGCTGCCTTCTCCAGCCTTTAAAGTGGCAGGCACCAACAGTGCCCTACCACAGAGATTGTGGTTGAATGCCTGGAATAAAAGGCAGTGGGGAAGCAAATCTATTTCTCAGGGGGTATGTCTACACAAGGTGCGTCACTGTCTACATGTGTAGAGCAATTACTGCACAGTAGATTAGTCTAATGGGCCATTTTCTACTACTGGCAGATACATGTACTAGAAAATGACACATTAAACCAATGTGCTGAAATGAGCCGGTCCAAGGAGGTGATCCTCCCCCTTTATGCAGCATTGGTCAGGCCGCAGTTGGAGTACTGCGGCCAGTTCTGGGCGCCGCACTTCAGGAAGGATGTGGACAACATGGAGAAGGTCCAGAGGAGGCCACTCGCATGATCAGGGGGCAGCAGGACAGGTCCTACGAGGAGAGGCGACGGGACCTGAACCTGTTCAGCCGCCACAAGAGAAGGCTGAGAGGGGATCTGGTGGCCGTCTATAAACTTGCCAAGGTCGACCAGCAGGCAATGGGAGAGTCCCTGTTCCCCTGAGCACTACTGGGAGTAACAAGGAATAACACCATAAGCTGACTGAGAGTAGATTCAGATTACACATCAGGAGGCGCGACTTCACTGTCAGGGCGGCTAGGAGCTGGAACCAACTTCCAAGGGAAGTGGTGCTTGCTCCTACCCTGGGGGTCTTCAAAAGGAGGCTGGATAGACATCTTGCCGGGTTCATTTGACTCCAGCATCCTTTCCTGCCTATCACAAGGTGTGAGACTTGATGATCTGCTCATTTTTCTTCTGACCCTACCAATTATGAAACTATGAAACTATGAGCATGTAGATGCTGACTTGGAGCAAATTGCTCCTGGTTAGCCCAGGCATCAGGGAGCCACAGGTTAGCCCCGAGCTCCAGGGTGTGGGCAGGGGACTGAAAGCATCTCCCTGTCTGCTCCTGGGAGCAGCTCGAAGCTGCATGGAGTTCAGAGTTCTGGGGGCTGGGTGTGGAGCTGTCCCCAGCTTCCCCTTCCCTTGCCCCCCAGAATCCTGATCTTCCACCATGCCCTCTGCCAGCCCAGTGCTGTCCCCAGTGCCCCCTGCCAGCCCAGGGCTGGCACCCGAGTGAGCCTGGAGCTCCCCCTGGCTGCTACCTGTTGTCAGTGCAGGGCAGGAGCAGTCCTGGACTGAAGTACTCCTGGAGCAAATTTATCCCAGTGCAGGAGCACATTCAGACATGTTTCCAGGCGCAGTTTAATACTCCAGAATTTTCTGCACAGAAAATTCAGGCACATTAATTGCACATGTAGAAGCTCCCAGAGTATCTGCTAAGGAGACTAATTGAATATGGGTTGTTCTGCAAGCCCTAAATAGAAGGGAACTGCAGGTTACTTGAAGCAGCAGGGCTCTGTGTTGGAGAAACAAAGGAATGGTTTGTAAGAAGATGCTGTACTGGAGTCATCCGTCTTTATGAGTGTGGTGTGGTGAGCATCTTCCCTGCTAACGTGCTCTCTCTCTCTGCCTTCTAGTTTTGCCAGATGGATGAGTTTAGAGTTTTTGCTGGAATTTTCTTAAACAGGTGTTACTCCACTGGCCTTCATGTAGTGACCCTTGAACTATGATAATGCAAGTGTACAGAATTAAGTCCTGTGTATCAAACTGCATGGCTGGTAGAAAATGAGGCAAAAGACTCTCATGTTACTTATTACCCCATTCAAAGCAATTGGATCAGAGCTCTGCTGAACATACAGGTAGAGGGGGCTCAGGGGTGGAACAAGCCATCGGTGAGCTCCTTACTCCTTTTCCCGTGTGCAATGGCAGGGGGTAGATGGCATGGTGCATGGCTTTCTCCCTTGAGCACAACAGCCAGGGTACAGAAACCAGTGTCAGTGTCAAATGAAGGAAGAGGAACCAGAACCCAGGCCATGCTCCTCTGAGTCCCTGGGTCATCCTTGCCTCGATCCTGACAGGAGCTGCACTTCACTCCGGGTGGATTGAGTAGTGAATATTCAGCCCTGAAGTATTAATACCAGAATTTATAGTCCTCTACTCTCATTTTTGAACTCTTGGGGATATATATATTTTTTGCCAGCTACAGCTCAACCCTCCAAAGCCTGAAGAGCCACCGTTTCTTTTGCACAGAGATTAGAATGCGATGTAAATTAATTTTTGAAGAGGGAGAAAAAATTGGCAACAACCTTGGTCATTTGTTTTAAATTTTCATTTTAATTAAGTTATTCTTATCTTGAATTCCCACACAATCCAATTACCTGTGCAAATTTTAATGCATTCTCTAAATTCAAGCATTCTCCTTCTATCTATTATTAAAACAGTTATTAGTTTCATAAACCTTAGCACATAATGGAGGGGGGGAAGAGGAGGAGGGGAAAGTGGCATAGCTCCACTGATTCAGCAGATCCTGCACTGTTTTAAAGCCTTCGTAAAATCAAGAGTAGGGTTTTAAGCATTTACAGAGTATCTCCATACAGAAGACAACCATTTAAAGAACAAAACATCATGTAACTCTTGAAAACATTTGTAATGAACCTTTGTTTCTCCTTTGGGAGCAGAATGCATAAAACTTTGCACCTCTAGGTTTCGAGGGTCTGTATTTGATTTTGTTTCGTTTCCTCTTAAGTGCTGTTCATTTGTGATCACACTCAATCAGTTTGGATCCAAACCCTACATCTCAGAGCTAATTTAGCTACATTTAGAGATAAGCTTGAATCTACAATTTGGGATTAAGACCCCTGTTTTAAGCACAGTTGTAGGAATAGGTGAATTTTTGCTCCTTTTCTGATCACTTCAAGTGTTCTCCCTTCTGGTATCAGTTTGGTCCTTTTATCTATTATGAGTGGTATTCCCCTAAGTCCTCTTAGACCCAGCCATGGACTATGAAACTCTGTGCATGTCTATACAAAATGTTAAGTGTGCAGTAGCTTACTAATACTGTGTGTGCCAGGAAAAAAAATGTGCTACTACACTACTGCACAGTTGTATTAGGCTACCGTGCAATAAGTATCACTAAAACCCCATGTGCCCGTGCTACTATGCAGTTACTCACTGTGCATTGATTTAGTACTTGGTTAATCAAGTACTAAACTTAATGCGCAGTAACTATGGTGTGTTAATGAATGTGTATATCGGCTCTTTGGGTATTGACCATACTTACCCTGCATTTGAAGACAGGTGGTTCTTTCTTTTAGGAAGCCGTGGCAAGTGGCACAAAATAACCAGAAAACCTCATCAAACCACCAGTGATTTATTTTCAGAAGAAAGTAACTTTAGAGAAAAAAAAAAACAGTCTATATATAGACTGTGTGTCTGTAAGACTTAAATCTTTTGGCTCCGTGGGTCGGATGAGCAGGGCTGGATATGGTCTGTGGGAGGCTGGCATGGCTGGAGCCTGATTCTACCATGCAGAGCTTGGAAAGTTGGGGATAAGGGAGTGGCTCTCCCACTGCCAGACCTCTGTGGTGCTCCACAGGCCAGATCTGATACTGGTAAAGTATTGTTTTTCACAGCACATTTCCACTAGCAACAGGTCCATGATGTCCAGAATCCCAACTTTTTAGCTCCGGCAGGTGCTTAATATTAGAGTTCATGCTGTACATAGACAAGAGGGCAGGCAAATCAGCCCTCCCATAGTATCTATGTCCACAACTGCAGTGCTATTATAACTCTCCCAATTAGCAATAGATGCATTTGTTAAACAGCAGGAGGAATAATCAGTGCTATTCAGTGAACACAATTATTTTTCAATTACCATTCATGCTCTGATCAGAGAAGGCTGGATTTTTGGTTCCCAAGCAGTGCAAAATGGTCATAAAGCAGCTAGAAAAGAGCCGTGGGCATTCTCTAATGGCACAAAGCTGGCTTTGTTGTTTCTGAAGGTGCCCCATCAAGGTAAGGGGAAGGAGAAGATGTGCTGGAGGTGTTGCAACAGCTACGCACAGGCAGGCCCGGGAAGGAGGGGAATGAAGAATATGATCTTTGATGTAACAGCTCAAATATGTCCTTCTGCAACTCTGCTGAGTGCCTTGCCCAGTCAGCTCTGAATCAGAGAGGTAGAGCTGGCTCTCTGCAGGCAGGAAATGGGGAAAGCTCCTCCATTTCTTATGCATTTAGTGTCCTGAGCTAGGCCCACACTGCCTGGGTTCATCTGAGCCCCCTGAAATCATGGGGGAAACTGGACAGAATCACGTCTCTCCCTCGGTCATGGGTCCACAGGCCACATAGGTGCACGGACGTGGATAGGCCACTTCTCTCCCTCGGTCATGGGTCCACAGCCCACATCAGTGCACGGACGTGAGTAGGCCACATCTCTCCCTTGGTCATTAAGCCCCAGGCCACATCAGTGCACAGACATGGATAGGCCACATCTCTCCCTTGGTCATTTGGTCCGTGCGTTTTACAAATTGCCCATCTTTTTACAGGGATACATTCAAAACATGGAACTGATTGTGATGGAAATGAAGATGCACTTCAAGAAATGCATAAGCGTTAAACTGACTAGTGAGAGATTTACAGTATGAAATACAGTGGGTGCACGTGGGTGTGTATCTATAATGTATGTGTGTATGTATACACACCTTTTTGGGTGTAAAAGTGAAGTGCGCTGCCCATTTTAATCCAGAAAGCAGTATGTCTGTCCCAGGTATCAAAGGTTTGGGAAAAACGGATCTAGATCATGCTTCATGTCAAAAGACCTTGAAGAATGCAGCAAAATATAGGCTCAGTGTAGCCTTACTACACGGTAGTTTTGGGTGGCTCCTGGAGCTCTTAACCCCACATTAACACCCGAGACTAGTTATAAGCACTCATTATGGAGTTCAAAGTGACACCGCTCCAGGGCAGATTTATCTCTGATCTGTGTTACACTGCGGTGTAACCACTGTAGGCTACACCACAGTGTAAACACCCCACCTGCCCTCGCTTTCCCCTCTGCTGGTCTGGATCAGGCCCACTGCCCTCCCCAGATCCCTGCTCAATACCCCCTACCCACTTCACATCCCACTTACCTGTGACTGCCCTGAGGCCTCTGTCCTGGGGGAGCAGTCAAGGAAGGGTTAACGTGAGGGGTAGGGAGGAGCCCCAGGGGTGGGGGATGGGATGGGGAGAGCCCCAGGAATGAAATTTGGGAGGGGGATTCTTCCCTTTCAGTCTCTGGGCCCTTGTTGGTCTGGACATGAGACTGCTCCAAACTCCAGCTAGCGCTAACACCCACCCACATCTGTGTGGCTCACAGTGTAACCTGTAACAAAGCCCTTAGACTATACCCAAAGAAGGATCTCTCATTTTTATTTCTCTAATAATAACCAAACAGTAGCCTGGAGCCTCCCCTACCCTTCCAAACCTAGGCATCCTTTACTAATTACAGCATTTGCCACAAGGTCTCAGCTTCACGGTTTTAATGCAGACCTTAGAGTTTCTTTCACAGCAACCTGATCATTCCTCCCTCCACTTCAGTGCCTTTACCACAAGATTTTGTATTGATCCCCTGTCATGGGTTTTCTTTTCTAAGGAGCCAGGCCTTGTAGTACTCTGACTCTCTCTGTACAGCTTCATAGGCTCCAAGTCCTTTATTGATGCATGGGTTGAGGTTTTTTTTCTTCTGCCCTGCCTGGTGTCTGATCAAAGTGATCAATAAATGAGCGCAGTTGTTATAGTTCCAAACTTTCCAAGGATCCATTCTTGGCAAGGCACTGTCTGCATAAGCAAAACTAAAAGTAAGTAGTTGGATGGAGTGTTTTGGGGGCTGGATAAGAGAAAGAAGAAAGTGATCATTACCCAACTAAGTATATGCAGTGCATATCCTTTACCCAAGCTATACAAAGCACCTCCAGGTCCCAGCTCAAGCTGACCTTGATGTAAGGGCTGAATGTGATCTGGGCAGCGTAAATAATAGAGATACCAAAAGCAGGGCACAAATAAGCAGCTACACACAGCTAAATGATTGCTTAGTAGCAGAGGAATTAGGTGTTCAAAACGACATGATTTGCATTATTCATAACTGTACCAGACAGCCAGATCATAGCATACTTTTTTTTTCTTGTATCATATTTGACTTTTCAGCCTCCATAAGACCTTGATCATTCCAAAAATAATCCCACCAAAGCTTTTCCTTACAAATCTATGTTTTATTAGATCAACTCTGCAGTGTAATTATCCTTGGAAGTAGACCGGTCTTTTGATTGACTCTCGTTAGCCGCGAGTGCAGCAGAATTTAGTTGTGTCTGTCTTCTGATCCCTTTCTTACATCTGTGGCTTTAGGGTAGGCTTCAGAGTCAAATTTAATTCTCAGTCTTTCTGCTTCAATTTCCGATCTCTACTGTTACAGGCACAAAATTTACAGAGCTCAGTGTTGAGAAGACTTTACAGGTGCAGGCGCTGGGGCAACTCCATCCTTGGTGTGACTTTACTGGCTGCTGTGACTTTACCTGGGGATGAATGTGACCCACAGAGCAAGTGTGGCACGTATATATTTCCTGACAATGAAACATGCACATCCATTGAAACTGGCTTCTGAATATTTTGCTTCTTCTAACAAGACTTAAGTTACCCCATGGTTACCTTGTATGGTCCTCAGTTTGCAAACACTTATGTGCATGCTTAACATTGTCTGGGACAGCTGGAGCCCATGAGACACTTTATACATTTAAATGAAACGCTATATGTAAGTGCTTTGCTGGATCAAGGAGCACGTGTTTGTCTGTGTGATTGAAGAGGGAAGAATGATGATGACTAATAATATGAAATCCTGGAGACCAAATTAATTTTCCTTGAGAAATACAAATAGTGAGACAGGGCCTTATGCTTTCTGACATGAAATGCTGATGAATAAACCATCGTGCTTCTAAGTTCCTAATGGTTGTTTAGAAATGTAGCACTGCATTTATTTTTTCTCCCCATTTGTACCTCGTTCTTGCCCTCTCCCGTTTAGTCTTCCAAGCATTCAGTGTCAGTTTGTGTTTGCAGGGCATGGACATGAATCGCTTTCTTTCTTTCTCCCTCTCTCTCCACAATCTCCTGTTCTTTGGGGTTTTAACATACGGATCAACACCGTACTAATAATCTCAATCTAGGATGGGCATGGTCTGGTGGACAGGAGGCTTGCTGGTCTGAGACTCAAGAGACCCGACTTCTGTTCCCCAGCTCTGCCAGTGAGTTGCTAGGTGAACTTAGTCATGTCACTACTCCTCCGTGCACCTCTGTTTGCCCTTCAGCTTCTGTCCATTTAAAATCTGTGTTCTTCAGAGAGGAGCTTTTTAACTCTGTGTATAAGCAGCAGGTAGCTCATTGGGACCCAATCTCAGATGGGTACCTTGGGTGTTTCCATAACGCAAATTAAAACAAGCCCAAAACACCAGCCTCAATTGGGAATTGGGATCTACTTATGCAATTCAAATCTGGGTGTAAGGGGTAGTTCATATTTCACGCTTGACTGCATGGCTGTGACCTCCAAAATTTCAAGGAATAAGTTAAACAGGTATCTGTCTACCAGAGGCAAGAGACAGCTGAAGTCACCTGCACACAGACACAGTTTTCTCTCCCTCTTTACATTGCAAAAGGCTTGCAAAGGGGTATGCTTGAAGCTAAAATGTACCTTGCCTAGTGCCATGGAGACAGAAACTTAACAAACTATGTGCCAGGAAAGATACCAGCTTGATGATGTTTGTTACTTGTTAGTCACACTTTAAGTATTTTTAAAGATCTGTGCACTGTTCCTTATCACTGTGTTTTAAATATTTTGCTACTTGAGAAACCCCAAGAGTGTGGTCTGTACAGGATTAAACTCAATGGCTTCTTCACACTCAAATGAAACTTCCTGGTAGCCTAGTAGATATTTCATAGCTCTTAATGTATCTAGTTTAAATTGAATTTATGGAGAGAAACAGACTGAGTCACTTAAATTTGAACTGCTATTTTTGGATGGAGAATATAAAACATAAATAGTGACCCTAAATAATCCTGTGTTCTAGCAAACTATTTCTCATAGGACACTGAATGGGGGAGAGAAAAAAAATAACAGTGCTACTATCCCCTTGAAATAAGTCCTAGCCATTTGGCGCACCTACATAAAATGTCACTCAACAGCAAAGCAAACAGTAAAAGGTATTTCCATCCTTCAAAGAACTATGACATTTGTATTCATCCCAAAACAGGGCAAACGTCAAAGCATCCATATTTTCAGAGAATGAAAATTCTGAATTTGGAAGTGGCAAATAATTTGCTTCATTTGTTCATAGTTTCATAGTGCTTAAAGTCGGAAGGGACCTAAACAGATCATCAGGTCCGACCCCAGGCAGGAACGGGTGCTGTGGCCATATCACCCCAGCCAAATATCTGTCCAGCCTCTTCTTGAAGACCCCCCAAAGTAGGAGAGAGTACCACCTCCCTTGGGAGCCCATTCCAGAGCCTGGCTAACTAGAAAGTAATGTCTCCTGATGTCCAACCTGAACCTTTTCTCTAACAATTTGTGGCCGTTATTCCTAGTAACCCCAGGTGGTGTCCGGGGGAACAGAGCCTCCCCCAATTTCCACTGGTCCCCCCTGGTGAGTTTGTAAATGGCCACCAGATCCCCTCTCCACCTTCTCTTGTGAAGGCTGAATAGGTTCAGGCCCTTTAGCCTCTCCTCATAGGATCTGTCTCACTGCCCCTTGACCACACAAGTGGCCCTCCTCTGGACCGTCTCAATCCCTCTTGAAGTGCAACGCCCAGAACTGGATTCACGACTTCAACTGTGGCTTGACCAACACCGGATAGAAGGGAAGGATCACCCTCCTGGACCTGCTTATATTGTATCTGTAGATGCACGACAAGGTGTGGTTAGCCTTCCTGACAGCTTCCTCGCATTGGCAGCTCATGTCCATCCTGGAGTCAACAATGACTCCAAGATCCCTTTCTGCTACCACGTTGAGAAGAGGGGTGTTTCCCAGCCTATAGGTATGTTGCTGGTTCCTTCTCCCTAGATTTAGCATTTCGCACTTGTCTGCATCGAATTCCATCCTATTCTCATCTGCTCACCCCTGTAACCTATCTAGATCTAGCTGGATTCTACCCCTCCCCACCAGAGTGCCCACCTCACCCCACCTCTTGGTGTTGTCAGCAAGTTTGCACAGCGTGCTTTCCATACCCGCATCCAGATTGCTGATAAAGATGTTCAATAGCACAGGCCCCAGGACCAAGCCCCGGGGGACTCCATTGCCCACATCCCTCCAGGATGAACCTCAAAAATGAACCATCCATCACCACTCTCTGGGTGCAACCATCTGTCAAGTTTGCCACCCATCTGACTATGTAGGCATAATGCTGTGGTCACCAAGTTTTTTTTAAGATAATGTGGTAGGAAACCATGTCAAAGGTCTTCTTAAAGTCCAGGAAGATGACATCCACCCCGACACCCTCATCCAAGGACTTTGTGACCTGATCATAAAAAGAAACCAGGTTTGTCAGGCAGGACCTGCCCTCAATGAACCCACGTTGCTTGCCCTGAGCATCTCTTCCCCTGCTGGGTCCTTGCAGATGTGCTCCTTGATAATTTTCTGAAAAGTCTTCCCAATGACTGAGGTATGACTGATTGGCCTATAATTGTCAAGGTCCTCCTTTCTCCCCTTTTTGAAAATGTGGACCACATTGGCCCTTTTCCAAACCTCTGGTACCTGGCCAGTGCCCCATGAGCGCTCATAGAGCCATGCCAGGGGCCCTGCTATGACCCCCATCAATTCCTTAAGCACCCTTGGGTGAAAAGCATCTGGACATACTGATTTAAATATATCCAGCCCCTCCAAAATTTCCCTAACTAGGTCCTAGGTATGGTGGTGCCTCCCCTGGGTCCATCCGCAATTCTAGTTGGGGAAATGTCCCAGTCCTTGTTCAGGAATATGGAGACAAAGAATTCATTAAAGAGGTCAACTTTTTCATTTGCCACAATCACCAGATTGCCAAGCCTATCCTGTAGAGGCCCCATGTTACCCAGTGCCTTCTTCTTACTTCCTATGTATTTGAAAAAGGATGTCATGTTCATGCCGATGTTCATTTTTGCACCTACCTAGAATCATAGAATCATAGAAAACAAGGGTTGGAAGGGACCTCAGGAAGTCACATCTAGTCCAACCCCCTGCTCTAAGCAGGACCAGCCCCAACTAGATCATCCCATCCAAGGCTTTGTCTAGCGGCATTCTAAAACAGTGGACATAGTCTTTCTGGATTTTAGGAAGGCCTTCAACACTGTCCCTCACCCCATTTTCATTAAAAAACTGGGGGACTGTGGTGTCAACACCCACACAGTCAAACGGGTCACCAACTGGCTGGAGGGCCACACCCAGAGAGTGGTGGTGGACGGGTCATATTTGACCTGGAAAGATGTGGGCAGC
>NW_017728949.1:56239491-56240394 GCF_001723895.1 Crocodylus porosus | reverse complement strand
CATGCAATTGGCTATGCATAGTTTAAACTGCATCAATTATTTGCATAAGTGATCACACTGAGAGACAGAAACAGTATTATACATAGTTTATTCAAATGGCCAAGTCAGGCTCAAGCACCAAATATTGATACTACCCCTTTTACCAGCTTTGTCAGCAAACTTAGGGAAGCTTAGTTCTTCCTAAGTTGCAACGTACTGTCTCATGCCCAAGAAAATTCCTGTTTTTTGCAGCTCTCAGAAGATAATAATGCATTCTCTAGAGCAACTGGAGGCCGAACATGTACATTTTATTCGTAGTGAAAGGTTGCAATCTAATGAAAACATATGCCACTTTACAACGTTTCCTAAGCACAAACACGGTTAGAGAAGGCAGCTTATTCTCAGAGATAAAATCAATTAACTACCTTCACATACATGCGGGGCTCATCTACACTTTCATTAATGCGCCCTAATCACTGCACATTTAGTTTAGGACTTGCTTAATAAAGTACAAACTAAGTGTGCAGTTAGTAGAGTTACTGCACAATAGCATCAGCATCAAGTTATTCCATAACATTTACTGTTCATTATCCTAATAGCACTGTGCAGTAGGTTATTAGCACGGTTTTTAACTGCCATGCTACTGCACAGTGTTATTAGGTTAATGCGCAGTAAGCATCTCATGTAGACGGACCCACTGGGTAAGGATGCAAAGTTGACTAGAATACTGTAATGCTCTATTTTATATTAAATAGCTTTGCGGATGTGTTGGGTAGACAAAAATAAGATTCTCCATAACTTATGTAAATGGCACCATAAATTACTCATATATTTAGCACCTTTTTGTCCTTTTCATTTTCTGCGTGATTTTAAATGGACAATGCTATGAGAAATGGAAACCAGCTGGCTCATCACACCTCTGGA
>NW_017728949.1:56233183-56239066 GCF_001723895.1 Crocodylus porosus | reverse complement strand
TTTGAGGGCAAAATCCTTCAAGAGCCTAACCACCTCCTCTCAGCTATGAATGTTAAATTATGACTGGAACTGTAAAAAAGAGAACGGGTTTCAGGAAGGACCTTTTATTTAGGGTCTCACCAATGGCTGAAGTATTTAACCTGGGCCCAGGTGGCTACCAGACAAACACAGGCTTTCCAGCCTTGGAGCACTTGATTCTAGGTTGAATAAATGCCCCTTTCTTACAGTTCTTGCTGCCAGTGGCATCACTGATTCCTAATAAAACACTGAATGTCTCCAGCTCCCGAAGCATCTTTCAGGATAGCTAAGAGCAGTTCTGTAACTCCACTTTCTTCCTGGCTGGCTTTCACTAGCCACCATGCTTTGTGGCTTAACAATACTTAAGAGGGGTTTTTTTTCCCCCTCCCGCCCACCCCTTGACTATGATGAAGATCATGGTGGAAATGGAAAAGCAAACCCACACCCTGATGGGAGAGAAACTAAAGAAGAGACTTTCTTACTGATGGGACATCACTCTATTCTGTGTCCGCCACTTGAGGTAGTTGTTCGTTTTATTTATTCATGTATTTATTTATTTATTTATTAGATTGCTATAAAATCTAATAAATAAACTCTGTGGTGATAATCAGAAAGCTGCTGATGCAGGGGATAGTCGTCAAATGTATGAAAGCATCAAATGAGCAGTTGGTCCGGTGGAGAAGAAAACAGCCCTGCTGAAAGACTTAAATGGAAATGGCATCATTGATCAACAAAAATAACTCAAGCATTGGATTGAACACTATGGAGCGCTCTACTCCAGTGAGAACGGAATTGAACACATAGAGCTTGAAGGATTACCACAGCTTGAAGTTATGATGGATTTGGACAATGAGCAATTAGAAGATTTGCAGAAAGCCATTAAATCGATTCCTGGGAACAAGGCAGCTGGCAACGATTGCTTGCCTGCTGAAAGCTACAAATATGCCAATGGCAAATTGCTTCCAAAGCTTCATGAAATTATACTGCTCCGTCGGAAAAAGGAAGCAGTGCCGCAAGATTTCAAGGATGCTCGGTCTGTAAAATTATACAAAAACAAGGGGGATAGAAACGACTGTGACAGCTATAGCGGCATCTCCGTGTTGAGCATTGTCGGAAAAGTTGTCACTCGCATTATGCTCCCCAGACTGATGTCATCTCTAGGTGGAAGAGTCTTACCAGAAGTCAGCTAAGACATCAACAGGGACGTGTCTTAGCCCCCATGCTCTTTAGCATCTACTTTTCATTCCTGCTTCTTCATGCATTGAAGAACTGCAGTGATGCCATTTATCTTTCAACCAGACTAGACGGAGGCTTGTTCAACATCACATAGTTTAGAGTGAAAACCAAAATGAAAGAGCTGGTTCCTGTTTGAGGATGATGTGGCCTTGGTTGCCCACAGTGAATATTCCCTGCAAAATCTCTTGGGAGGATTTTCTGCATCATGCAAAAGCTTTGGGTGGACAATTAGTCTCAAAAAGAAAACGGTCATGTACCAAGGAGTGAAAGAACCTGTGCCTGACATCTCTCTGGCAAGGAAATCTCTTGGAGTCATTGATAGCTTTTGCTACTTCGGCTCTTGATCCGCAGAATCTTGACCTTCAGGCTGAACTGACTAACAGAACTGGAAAAGCAGCCAAGAATTTGGGGCTATTACAGAAACGTGCATAGGATAACAACAAACTATCAGGTAAGGTGAAGATGTGAATCTACGAGACTTGCATGCTGTCATTCTTGCTTTATGGTTCAAAAATGTGGATTAAATATGCTAGGCACATCAGGAAAATGAGCAGCTTCCACATGAGATGCTTGCACAACATCTTGAAAATAAAGTGGGAAGGTGGAATACCAAACACAGAGGTACTAGAGCATATAGCTCTGACACGCTTAGAAACTACTGTCAAGAAGAGGAAATTGCAATGGCTTGGCCATGTCAGGAGAATATCTCTAAGAATATTTTCTACGGTGAGATTCAAGACTCTTTAGAAAGTGGGGTTGCCTTCTATGGTGGTATATCACAGCATGTGCAAAAATGATGTGTTTGGGTGCAGCCCAACATGAAGCAGCTTTGATCCAGAGGATGGAAGCAAAGCAATAAAGAAAGAAGCAGCATGCTGTAAACTTGGACTCATATTCAGACACACATGGGTTTGTGAAACTTGTAACAAGCTCTGTCACTCTCAAATTGGGCTTGTCAGCCACAAGCAGATGCATGAGGCACTTGACTAGACTTCTTATGCATTTACCATGATCCATCGGGTCAACAGTTGCCCATATCCTCCTCCTCAATTACCTGTATCATCTTCCTCAGAAACGGCTTGCAATATAGAACAAGATAAATTATAGAAACAGATAAACTATTAAAATAGAATAACAAACTCCAACAACTCCACAAACAATGCTCCAAACTTAACACTCCTCCTCTACCTCCTCCCCTCTCTCCACCTCCACTAAATGTCTGTCCAATAAAAGGTCTTCTCTTGCTTCCAGAAGATGTCGGGTTCAGGCTCATGGAGGAAGTTGTTGCAGAGCAGAGGAGCAACCACTGGGAACAACCTCCTATGTGCTTTCACCAAATGAATTTGGTGTTCAGATGGCAATGCTCTCAGCTGACCATAGGGATCATGATGGATGATAAGAGAGGAGGTGGTCCCTTAGGTATATAGGGCCCAGCCCTTTTGGGGCTTTATAGGTCAAAGCCAGTACCTTAAATTGTGCCTGACAAGCTTTTGGAAGCCACGTCCCACTCCTACAAAGAGAAATTCCTCTCCAGAGATGGCTGAATTTTTGCAGAAAATGTCAGACTCTACTTCTGCAAAAAAAAAAAAAATTGAGGAGGAGTTGTATCTTTATATTCCTTCTACAGGTTTTTACTATCTATTCGTTAAGGAAGCCTTGCATGCCACATAAGCAGAAAAAAATATTTTCTACTTACAGGGTTGTTGATGCTGGACTCACAGCCCAGCCCCAGTACTTTTGCTCTGGGCAAGCACAGCCTTCAGATCAACCACAACCCAGGCCAGTTGATAATAGGCCAATTTTATCACTATGCAGTGATAGGAAATAAAAGCAATGCAGGCAAAGCAAGTACAACATACCTTACCCAAATTTCCCAGCGCCCAGAATATACGCAGGTGAGTAGTCTGGCCGGCTGGTACATAAATGTGACCTTGAGGTTCTTTGCTTGAGAGTATGACATTAGCAACCTTGGAGGTCGGGGTTGCTGCCAACTGCACCCCCCCCCCCCATTTTGGAAAACTCTTCCTTTTGTATTCTTTCTTCTCTGGTGACTCTTGATGATTCTTCACCCCGAGCATTGTTAATTGGTCTTCCTTTGGTCATCACACAGTCCTCGTCGTGTGTTGTCAGCCAAAACCCCACTTTCATAAACCTATCACATGCCCACATCCTAATTTGGGGCTTTACTGGTGTCCTCCTAATTTGGTCTGTTCCCTCAAAACCAGAAAGCTTAAAGTTTTTTGCAAGCAGGCAGTGTAGCCCTGGAGCCCTGGAGCCAGGCCTATCTCTATTATGAAAATAAAGTTTGGATGTTTTCAGTTACCCCAGATATGTGGCCTTGCTGTTTTCCTGCATGGGTTAGATACCCTGTCTGCTTCTGAAGGCTGGGAAACCTGTGTATGAGACCCAGGCTTTTAAAAATCAATTAACCCTTGCTGGTATAACCATTATTCTAATACATATACATAGGTTATATATATATATATAACCTATAAG
This sequence comes from Crocodylus porosus, assembly GCF_001723895.1. NCBI lineage: Eukaryota > Metazoa > Chordata > Crocodylia > Crocodylidae > Crocodylus > Crocodylus porosus. The sequence goes on along the minus strand of NW_017728949.1, from coordinate 56,235,316 downwards.
CCAATTTCCAAAAGCAAATTCTAAATATCATTTTCTAGCCAACAAAGGTGAGGAAGAAGAGAAAACAAACGAGCAGCAAAATTGCAAACAATGATCCAAATTTCCATTTGTTGAAGCTGTCTCAGTTTCTCCATCCTGTCTGTTTGTATCCTCACTGCTTCCTTTTGAAATAAGGACCTGCTTCAGCAGCTTTTTGGCTTAGAAATAGAACTAAGGGCTGCAACTGAGCTATCTTTATGCTCGTTGGTAGGATGATGTATGCATTTCCAAGAAATCATATTTTCCAGGGAGGGTGTGGTCCTTGAAGCAAGCTGCAGTTATCCACATTTAAACCTTGACTTATCTGCATTTCAGATCTCTCCAAAGGAAGTAAAATGGAAATTCAAATATTTATAAAAATCAGATTTGTTCCTCTGAGCATCCCTATAATAGCCTGATTAATCCTGATGATAATAGGCTTAAAGAAGCGATTGTGGGAGAACAAAGAGTTAGAGTTAAGTTAATATTTCTTCATCTGTTAACATTCTGTTCTAATTTACATTTAGTAATTGCATTAATATTAAAAAAAAAAGAAGCAGTTGCACTTGAATGAATTAGATGTGCTGCTGGGGAAAAATGATTCAGTGAGTCTTTCTGAGGATGATCTAAAAAGGCACATCGTTTTTATGATGTATTCAAACTAGCTCCAGGTCCAAAAAGGCATTTAGACATGGCAGTGCCCAATCACTAAACCACCTGCCACCTTGTCCATTCCTCAACCTGGGGTTATATATGTGGGGAAGAACCAAGAGTAAAATGTATGAGGAAAGGGCTGGGCTTATCTGATCTGGCCAGAGATAGGCACCTATTTGTGGCCAGATAGGCAACCTGATTTGGCATAGGATCACCTATGAATCTTCTTTTGAAGTTAGGTGTTGAAGTATAGTTTTCCTATTAAAGAAAAAACAGTGGAACAGCACCACTGCAGAATAGCCAAGTGTCTCAAGGGTAGTATGTGCACATGAGTCCTGGGACATAATGATTTAGACCCCTGCTGGCCTTGTTCAGAGTAGAGACTTGGGCTGGGGACAGAAATTAAACATAAACCAGCAGAATTAATCAGAAACTGGTTCAAATCTGTAACACAACAGAAGTTCAGTGCACATAAACCACTTTCAAAATGGCTGAAACCAGTTTAAGATAAACCTGGATGGATATAGTATCAGACTTCACTGATTTAGGTGAAATAGGTTTATTGAACTTCTGTCCTAGAGCCCTTCCAGATTCAAGTTAACTCACAGTCCCCCAGCATCCCAGGATGCTTTGCACCTCCCCTGTAAACCTCGCATAACAGCATGAGTAGGCGAGCCTTGGCCCAAGCTGTCTGCTGCAATCAAGTAGCGAGGCATGCTCCCCATGGCTTCTGGCCTGCGCCACTGCAGGGAGGTGGCTGCATTTCTGCAATCAAATGTGAAGGTCTGTTCACTTGCTTATTGGCTCAATCTACCCAACTTAGATTAACCAGTGAAAATTGAATCTTTTCAGCATTGGGCTTGTTGATTGTCTGTACTTAGCCTTGACATCAGGTCTTCTATATCTAAAGAGAAACCCAACTTGTTAGGATATATGACGTATTAACAGATACAGACCTCGCTACCTTGAGAATTGCACTGTGGTTCTTTGGCTTGAGTGAAGATGGGGTCATTGCTTAGATGGCTTTGTGCATGCCTACCTGAGGACACCAAGTCACTTAAAGGGTTAAGCAGTATATGAGAATCAGTTTTGAGGATGGCTGTGGTGTCTGTAGGTTGACCTGGGTTTCTAATGAAATAGATATCTAAGTATCTTTGAGGTTTGGGGCATTAGAGTTCATCCTCTGCTGTGCTGTGGTGTCTGAGCAAATGGCTATGAAAAACATGCGTCTGAGTATGAGAAAAATCAGAGTCAGCTTTTATTTCCCAAGATGCACCTCTATCCCTTGACAAGATGGCAGACTATGATGTGTGATGGGGGAGGGGGAGGGAACTTGTCCTATAAAAAATAGGAGCTTGATTCACCTGGACTACAACCCACAGGATACGCTACTACAATATTTCAGCCTGAAAACCATAGTTATTTCCTTTTTTGTACAGTTACTCCCCGCCCCTCCCCCCC
>NW_017728949.1:56231115-56233083 GCF_001723895.1 Crocodylus porosus | reverse complement strand
GGACTACAACCCACAGGATACGCTACTACAATATTTCAGCCTGAAAACCATAGTTATTTCCTTTTTTGTACAGTTACTCCCCGCCCTCCCCCCCCGACAATACATATTATTTCGCAGAAAAAAAAAATTAGTTCAATACTTACTAAAAGGTTATGAAGCCTATGGTGAGCAGGAAAACTTCATCCATATAGAAGAGATCTACATTTTGTCAACTCTTCTAGACCTTGCCTTGACAATGATGATCATTTCTGCTTTATTCATCCAGCCAACTCAGCTCCTCTGCAGACAGTGTCAAATAAATTTTTACTTTCCCTCCAGCAACAAGAATTATGCACACACAGTTTGTTACAGCTACATGTGCTCACAACGCAGCTTTGTAACTTATAACGAGGCATGGTTTTAGGTGTCACAAATACTAGGCTGGATAATGGTGTTGATGATACCTGGCACTTCAGTAGCACTTTCCAGAGAAAAACCGCACTTGTGCTAATTAATTAGGCCTCCTTGCAATTAATCATTATTAATCCTCTCTGTAATTAATTAACACGACTGTGTGATACAAGAGATACTTGAATTATTTGAATTTTCTATTTTTTTTATGAAAAAGGGAATAATATTAGCAAATAGTTGTTGCAAAAAAAAGCACCAAATCCCATCCTCTCTACATAGTGTTATTGCTCCCATTTCTAAGGGACAAGACCAAATCCTATAAGAAACTCTGGAAGAGTCGCTTTGCTATCATCCTGCAAAATCCCTCCTTAAAACTCGTCTTTGCTGTGATGTCAACAACAAAAACCCCTTAACGATGGTCAAACTGGGACCTCTGCCTATCCCACAGACCAATATGCCCGTCTGTACACTCTGTTACTATGTCTTGGAATATAAGCTCTTGGGGACAGAGAATGTGTTTTTGCTGTATTTGTACAATGCCTAAATGTATGTGGTCCTGATTCATGGCTAGGGTGTATAAACACTTTGATAATGCTGTAAAAACATAAATAGTAAACTAGAGGGACAGACCTGTGAATTGATTTGTAATGTAATTCTTGTTCAATGAAAAATGCCTTTACAGCAACATGAACATATTTTAGGTTTAAATTAGAAACTAAAAAACAAATCAAAGAACATTTTGAATAAAAATAATATTTTTCATCAAACATTTTTGCAGGGAAACATAATTTCCTACCCGCTTCTAATTAGATGTCTTATGCTCTGTTCTTGCTACTCTCTCCAGTGTATGTAACATAATATTTCACTGGATGTACGGTCTTCCAAGACGCTTGTGTAAGAAAACTGTAGTACATTTACAAATGTTTGCAGTGACTGGATCTGAAAAGACAAGTCATCACTTTAAGCAGCACGGATATGAATCAAAGCCCGCTGGCATCTGTGGAAAGTCTCTCATTGACGTCACTGAGTTTCAGGTTAAGCACTGTGGCTAAAAATTCAAGCCTATTGATTTCAATTAAAATTTCTGTGGCTTCTACACTCCACAGATTCTTTACAGGTTAAAAAAAAAATCCATCAACCAGGGGAAAATGTACATTTGTTTTGAACTTATGCTCCTTTAATTCCCCTTGGTGTTTCTCAAAGGAATCATTTTCTTTACCTGGGGCAAGTCTCCTATAGTTATTAAAAGTTATGATGTAGGCATAACTCAAAGAACTACTAACCAGTGTACAGGATGGGTGTATTGTTTCCATCAACTGTGCTGCTCTTGTGCCTAAAGTTTCAGCCTAAATTGAACCAAACTGAGTATTGACTGTGCTTTTAAGCCAATCTATCCAATGCATGTTTTGGCTATCACTTCAGAAAGATATGACATCTGTCTCCACTGCTCTCCGGGAAGCAAACTCTTGAGTGCATGCCAGATATCCCCATTTCATAGATTTCATAGACATCAGGGCTGGAAGGGACCTCGGGAGATCATCGAGTCCAGCCCCCTGCCCAAAGGGCAGGAAGTCAGCT
>NW_017728949.1:56226477-56231077 GCF_001723895.1 Crocodylus porosus | reverse complement strand
GATCTACCTAGGTCCCTTCCGACCCTAGCTACTATGAAACTATGAATGGCTACATTTCCATGTTTGGCAGGAAGGAGTATGAAGAGGTTGGTGGGGCTTAATAGCAAATGTCACCAATAGCACTAGGAGTGTAAGGAAGACAACCCCTTAATCAGCTTGAATAGCTCATGAAAATGGCTAATATGACTGTGGCCTGTGATAGGACAAGTCTGGGATTTATAATCCCTCAGGACCCTTCCAGTTTTGTGCTTGAATGACTCTTGACAACCAAAGGTGAATATGGTAAGAGTTGATAATCCAGTGACCTTTAGTAACCCAGCATACATGATTCCTGACCGATAGATGTTGCAGTCATGCTGACTTCCCCTCCTCAACTTGACTAGTTATTTGTCTTCCTGCTTGAGTACTCAAAGTCACGTTCTTGATGCCTAGACTGGTTCTGGCCTCGTACTGCCCTATCTAAGTGTTTTGCACATGCTTTCCCAGGCCCTGATTCAAAGTCAGATGATAATTTCAGTGGATTTTGTCGTAGGTCCCAGTTGCAGTATTTGTTTTTTTTTCCTTAAATGTCCCACGTTACAGACATTTAAACCTGAGAGAAAGAAGATATGGTGTCCGGAGGAGTTTGTTTTCTGAAGATTATGGACACATTTTTTAAACCACACTTTTGGTTCTATTCCAAGTACTTTCTGTCCCTCACAGCCAAGGTGGAATGGAGTAAAGGGGGCATAAAGAGAGATTTTCCCTTTGCATCTTTTCTGGGGCTGCGTTGATCAACCACGCGTATGTAATTCTTAAATACTCCTAGGACCAGATCCTCAGCAGGAGTAATTTCCATGGTCCTACTTCCTTTGAATGAACTACAGTGGGCACATCTACACAAGTAGCAACTATGTCGTAGCTCATTGCTACCACGCAGTAGTATTGCCAGATGCTAGATGCATGAGATGCTACTGCACAGTAATAATGAGCTACTGCGCAGTAGCATCAGAAAAAAAACCCCGTGGTGATGGTACTGTGCAGTAACACCAGTTATTGCAAGTACTAAATGATTGCAGTAACAACTGTGCAGTCTGCCACACCTGTAGATGTGGCATATGACTAACACAGAAAAAAGGACCTGGCCAGCATAAATGAGGGGAAACAATAGCTCTCACTACCACAGGGCTGCCTTGTGAATATGCCTCTCCTGAGCCTTTATTCCTGTTCTATGTAATGATCATTTTGGATAGCAGTAAGTGAATAAGAACCATGCATGCTTTGTACTGAAGCAATAGCAACCACATGTACACCCAGCATGAGCAGTAGCCCAGGTGGAGCTAAATACACTTTAATCATTTGAGGAACTGGCTCATACATGCTATTCCACGTATCAAGAGTCCCACGTGGTATGCATTTGTATTTTTATCCAATAACGATTTAATGTAAAATGAAGAAGAAGTCCTTGCAGCAGGGTCTAAATGAGTACCCCTAGTCACTGGACTGTAAAGTTATGCTCATTCTTGTACTGCCCACCTCTGACCCAGTGATCCTCCAGTTACTTTCTGAACAATACTACTGCTTAAACAGAAGGAGCTGAACGTGTGCCCAGCCTGGTGGTAAGGTTCATGCTCCAGGGAAACAGCAGCTGAGTCCTATCAGGCAAAGAGGAGGGAACTGAACTCATTTCTCCCTCGTTCTAGGTGCTCTCATGCTGGGTGTACATGTGGTTGCTATTGCTTAAGTACAAAGCTATTTAATACGGGATGCACCATGCCCAATCTGCTCTGGCTGCCTTTTAAAAGAAAGCTGTGGCTGCTGCTATTCAAATGTCTCTGGGTTGAGTCCCTCAGGGGATTTTGGTGGGAGGGGAATGCCTAGTTCCCAGATCCCAACAGGGCTTAGGCATGAGCGAGCTGTCAAGCGTCTCAGTCCCGTCAGGACTGAGATGCTTCTAAGCCTGAGCAGGCACCTGAGGGAATGAAGTTGAAGGACAGGGGTGTTTGGAGAGCTCAGGTCCCTCTAGCATTAGGCAGCAGGTGAGTGGCACCTTTTTAGGTGGATTTAGGCACTTGACTGCTCTTCAAGTCCTAATTTAAACACCTCTCTCTTTTTTGCGACCTGGCTGCAAATAACCTAAGTCCCCCCCAGCGGCCACAATGTTTAGACACTGAAAGAACAACATCTACTCAGGTTAAATTTACAGTGGTGCTCAGAAAACAGACAAGGGGGGAAAAATGTCCTGTAGTTAATCTCATTGTGTGCAGCCTCAGGTGAGAGTGAAAACAAACACCAGCTATGGAGAATTGGAGAATCCACAAGGTTTTTTTGGGGGTTGGGCTTAGGTTTTATGTATCACTGTCCAGAGCATACTTCTGATTTTAGGATGGGCCTCCGGAAAGGGCATTTACATCGGTGCATGCTCTGTGTGTTTGTCTCTATCTCTCACACTGCAGTGGGGTCTCTGCTCCACCACTGAGGGCAGGGAGGGGGTCCACGGCCTGTTGACCAGCCCATTAAAAGATTTAATGATAAAAAGGCCACGTCTATATGTCACCTTACAGCGATGTAGTGATGCACTCCATCACCATACAACACGCCACATCACTGTCGTAGTTATGGGAGTCTACACGTGATCACCACCTATATCATTGTAGCGGCGTGCTTCCCGGTAATAGCATGCTGATATAGCAACTTAGGGGCAAAATCCAACGGTGCGCTGCATGCACAGTGCAGTAACCGCCCAGATGGTGCCATGCTTTAGTACTTCCAGAAGGAAATAGTAAAGCACGGCACCGTAGCAACGTCCCCGTGTGGAGAAGTATAGATGAGCCCAAAGGGACGTAAATAAGATGGTGACCTGCCACGGGTGTAGGCAGTGACTGGCAAGTCTGGGGCAGGAGTAGAGTGTTAGGGAGAGGCTCCAAAACCTGGGGCTTGGCCCAGAAAGGCAATCTGGATATAGGAGCTGCCAGTCCAGACTGCCTGGAGGAAAGGACTATGTATCACAGAAGGGCAGGAAAGCTCTGTGCTGTGAGGGACAAGAGATGAGTACTTTGAACCTTCTGCATTTGTGCTACCCCCGGGTGATAATTAACCCCAGCAGGAAAGCTTGTGTTTGACAAGCCCTATGTGTGGGAGTGGATGCTCATACTTCTGATTTATGTTTGAAGCCTAGGACCGGGCTGGCCATAAGGGGTGGGTTGGAGGCCGCTGGGGTGCAGCAGAAGCACCCAGGTTATAGCACTCCTCAGGGCAGGAGCCCTGGGGTGTTGCATGCAGGCAGTAGCCCAAACCCATTTCAAAACAGAGGACTGTGGCATGTCAGAAATATCTGGCAGCAAAGACTGGGAGGAGTGGAAACCCCATGCCCACAAAGGGGGTGTGCCAAGGTGCCGAGTGGCAGAGGGCTGAGCTGGAGCTAGGGCCTGAGAACCTAGGGTCCTGGTGCAGTGGAGTAAAAGGATGCTGAGGCCTGGAGAACCTGAGTTCAGACAAGGACCTGCCCCAAAACTTACATCTGCCTCTTGGGGCAGCCTCCCTACGAACCTATAACAGCCAGTCGTGGCAGGCTTAGATGATGGGACAGGACCCAGTGAGCCTAGAAGTGCGGGTGGGGAGGTCAGAGCCCGGCAGCAAGTGGAACCGGGGACCTTGCATCAGCTCCAAACCTTTTACATTACACACACATACACACACACTTACTGTTTTTTATGTATTCTTGCCGGTATACCAAGTTTTCAGTTCCACTCCAGGCATACCCCATTTGCACTGAAGTCTCTCCATGATTTGTTGTGCTGCTGATAGGTAATGTAGTGGCTGATGGAGAGGGGGGACATAAGCAGCCTGACTGCCGTCACCTTAATGAATGTGTGCTTGAATTGCAGTTACTGCAACTGTAGGCTCAATTGGCAAAAGTTTTTGTTCGTCCTTTGCTTCCACTGCATTCAGCCTGAGCCTGTTCTCTTAGGATGCCGAGCAAACCACAATTTTGGGTGCTTCTTTCCCTTTTTAGACTTGTTTCTTGGACTAATAGTTTGCTTTGTACAGTGGTGTGCACTTTTACAGAATCCATAAGAGCTCAAGGAAGGAAGCTAACCTTGAACTCCTAAATGCCTCTCAACAGTCATTTCTGAGGCATACAATTTTATGCTTCTGTTGCCACAGGTTCTTCGTTTACAGGTGCATAATTGATGGCTTAACCCTGTGTCCCTTCAGACCATTTTAAAATTCAATATAAATAAATCCTCTGAATCAAATGCCTATGGCCTTTTGCTCTTTGCAGTAAAAACTAGGTGTGTTGCTTCTCCCATATGAAAAGGGGTTTTTTTTCTTTTTCTTTTTTTTTCCCCTTGTTCAACTGTTCTTAAAACCTTTGGAAATCCATTTAGCTTTGAAGTTTCCAGTTCCCTAGTTATAAGGCTCCATTTAGCATGCTCTATCCCAGACATCGACTTTCATGTAAACAGCATTTTGAGTGATGCTGGATGAAAACAAGGTGAAGGATTTCCTATAATCACACAGATTTTTAGCCTGCTTTTCAGGCTGATTGGCATTTTTAAAAACTATTTAGGGCTACCAAAGCTAGATGCAAAACTAAGATAAGCACAAGCACGGGGTC
>NW_017728949.1:56222062-56226377 GCF_001723895.1 Crocodylus porosus | reverse complement strand
TCTGATGCCCTATTCAACATCCATTCCAAACTCTCCAGCTTGTGAATTATATCCATCGTGGTTGGGCTGAACCTTTGTCTTCATTCTGCCAGAAGGGGTTCATGGTCTATATTTTGAGTCACCTCATCCCTTCACACCCCATCTTCTTCTCCTCTCTGTAGAACAGTACATTAATAGCCAAAACCTTTGATAAATGGTCATCTGAAGATGAAAAGCTTTTGAATTGAATCAATAGTTAGTATTTCACTGCTTTAGCACCCTACAGTCTTTCAGTCCTGGGATGCTTCTCCCATATGTTGTCAATCTTTACATGCATCTTTACACCAAAATCACACAATTGAACTATTGTTAGCTTCCTGAGAGTGGATTCCAAAATGTTCATTATGTTTCAGGCTCCAGGTGGAAACAAAATCAAGGCTAGATTTCACGTGTGCATTGTGTTACCCATTTTAACACAACACAACAACATACGTCAGGTGTTATCAACGTAGATATAAACACTGGGTCAAACCCTCAGTCAGTGTAATTTGGTTTGCTCCATTGATTTCAGAAGGCATACTGTTGGCCCTCTAGATTTTTTCTTCTATTTACTCAAATCTCCTGTCATTCATAAGAGTTGAGTATTTCTTTTCCTCCTGAGTATCTACATGTATCGTTTTGGACAACATGTGTATGTGCTTCCCAGTTCCAGAAACTAAACCCTACAACTTAGTTTTCCAAATCTACTCCCAAATCTGTGCTCACCGACTACCACAGGGAAATCTAGAAATATGGATTTCAAGCCAAGAAGAAAAATCAATTTATTTTTCTCATCACTGTGCAATGCATAATTTGCATTGAGCTTTCATGAATGTGGACAACGTTGGGTAAAACTCACAGAACCTTATAGGTATAGAGCTCTGGTGATATGGGAAATGTGTGAACAGAAGTAGGCGGCTCCAGCCAGAGGGATGCTAGATTGAAGCTAAAGTTACAATTATGCATTATGGACATTTAATAAAAGGAAATAAAAATCACTAAATACAAGTTGCTTTCACCTGCCACCTTGAACAAGATTTCTTTCTACTGGCTGGTGTATCCAAAGGGAAAAAGGTAAATTCAGCAGTGAAGGAACTGAAAAAAAATAAGGTAAAAGCTGTGAGAGATATAAATTAATATATATGTACTTTAGGTACTCGATTTATCTTTTTAAAATTATTTCCCTGAGAATTTGTCTTCTACACTTTTTTTTACAGTAAACTCAAAGAGAAATTTCAGGAATTAAATATTCATTAATGTTTTTAATGACTATCCATTTTTAGGAAAGAAAATAATTCATTTTTTTATCAGTAAAATTCAGACCCTGAATTAAATTTATTATTGCTTAAAATATCAAAATCTGTTTTTTTAAACCAAGAAAAGCATTAACTTTGACACATGTCACTTTGACATAAACCAGTGATGTTTTGAAAACTATTTCTATCCATAGCTTAATAATTAAGCTATGCTGGGGCTGTCTATATGTAACTATTGCATTGCACACTACATTTAGGATACAAGGGTTGATTATTTTCTTCACTGTATTCTGCCTCTATATTGAGAATACATTTACATAAGATGACAGAAGATATTTCTGAACTTGGGATATGGCTATGCTATTAAACTCCATTCAAATGGCATACACCAGGACAGCGGTGCCAAAGAAGACCGGTCTCTCAGGGTGCATCCACATGAGCACACACGTCTCTTGCAGCATCTCAAAGCACCTCTGAGAGACAATGCGATCAAAGCCCTTTGAGATGCTGCAAGAGGCACATGCGGGTATAAAAAAACGTTTCCCACATTTGCAGTGCGGGGCACAGAATTAGACCCCTGGTTATCCAGGTGTCAAAAAACAAACAAACTGGAGGGCAAAAAAGCAGGTCCGGGACCATGGCCTGACGCAACCAGAGATTCAGTCCTCCACAGAAAGGCTCTCATAGCCAGCCAGAGCATCTTTATGGCTGGCCCTCACCCTGGTGCAAGCTGCAGGGACCTGGACCCAGGCTCCTGCCAGGTAATAGGGAGGGGGCTGGAGGAGGGGAGCATAGGGGGGTGGCCCCACCCACTCCCCCAGCCCCCTGGATTGCTGCCCTACTCAGCCCCAGCCCCCACCCACTCCCACTCCCTCAGGCCCCTTATGGCTGCCCCCGATGCCCGGGCAGGGGACATGCTTTGACAGTTGAAAGCAGACCACCACAGCTGGAATATCTTCTGGGCGATAGCTGCACAGATGGCTGGACAGGGGGCACGCATAGCAGTAGTGATGCACAAAGGCTAACTTTGCAGCCACAGTCTACTGGCAGCTGGCTGAGAGGGGCAGATGCCTCTGCTGTCTCTACAGTCCCCATCTGGGTCTGGCAGGTGCACAGGAGGTCACAGCCAGGCGGCAGCCCGCACTGCCAGGCTGCTGCAGTGGGTAGAGGGGGCAAGGAATACAGGTGCTGGCCCTGGGCTCTAGCTCCCCCTGGCTGCAGATCCAGGAGGAATCAGACAGGGTTATTTTGCCCCAAGTGGCACAATTTGCCCCACACCAAAGTGCATGTCTGGGCATGTGCGGTGAGGCAAAAAGCCCCAGCTCAAATTTATACTGCTTCTATCTGAGCTGCTGCAAGCACATGTGTTTGCATGTGTGGATGTGTCCTCAAGTCTAAACTACAGAGGGACTACAGAGGAAAGGGTCTGAGAAGGAGAAGCCATAGCAGTATGGAAGGGAAAAGAGGAGGGATGCTGGGCTCCTTAGTAGTTTCTGACCAAGGCTTAAGGAATTATGGCCAGGAAGGATAGAAATCTGAGGCAGGAAAGGCCTGCAGATGTGTGTATTGTTCATCTCAGTCTGTATATTTTAACCCGGAATAGTCCAGCTCATTTAAATGAAGCTACTTTGCATTTATCCTGATGGAAATAGAATAAAGATCAGGCCCTGGAACTGGGTTTTACTAACACATTAAAGCAAACTAGATGTTCTGTACATTTCATCATACTTTTTATGTTCATCAGTTCCTTTTTTTTAATCCCTGAAAGGCCAACTGGCATAGGCAATAACAATAAGAGCTTTTCACATTTTGAGTGGAACTCATTTGAGGTCTTTCCACTACATAACTTTATGGGATTGGTCAGAAGGTTTATATGGTCACAGCCTGTAGGTTCAAGTAGGAACGGAGAGCAAAAGGTAGCTCTTAAAATAACTTTGAAATTTCAATCAAATGCCTCAAAAGCCACTTAATATGCTGCAGTACAGTGCCTGTTTCACCTTCATGCAGTCTGGGGCTCACAGGACACAGAGACAGCCCAGTTGAGAACACCAAACTAATGAAAGTTGTTAATGAAAGAAATGAGATGTAAGAGTTTTGTGGCTGATATCTTTTTTTGGACAACTTGCGTGGTTTGAAGAGTGTTAGACCTGAAGGATAGTACTATGAAACCTAGAAGTTCATCTAAATCTATCTCAACCATGTAGTTAATCCACTAAAAAATATCACCCACAAACACTCTTGCCTCACACACATTTCCTGGACCCTCAGGAAATCATTTCAACACCATTTCTATAAAACCACTTACAGACTCATAGATTCATATATGCTAGGGTTGGAAGGGACCTCAACGGATCATCAAGTCCAACCCCCTGCCTGGGCAGGAAAGAGTCCTGGGGTCAGATGATCCCAGCCAGATGCCTATCTCTTCAAGACCCAGGTCCAAGAATACAGGTCAAGGACCGAGCCCCCTGGGACCCCACTACCCACATCCTTCCAGGTCAATACCGACCTGTCTACTACCATGCTCTGGGTGTGACTCCTAAGTCAATCTGCCACCCACTGGACCATGTAAACATCTGTCACAACCTCTTAATTTATTTATGAATAGGATGAGATGCCATATCAAGGGCTTTGCTAAAATCTAAGAAAATGACACCCACCTCTACTCCTGCATCTAAGCACTTTGTGACCCTGTCATAACACAAAACCAGATTGGTCAGGCCTGATCTACCTGCTATGAATTCATGCTGGTTGTCCTGGAGCATTATTTTTCCCACTGGACTCCCACAAATATGATCCTTCATAATCTTTCCAATGTGAAATGTCCATCTTTTCAAACTTTTTTGATACTTTCATAGTTTCTAGGGTCAGAAGGGACCTGAGCGATCATCTAGTCTGACCCCCTGCCATGGCAGGAAAGAGTACTGGGGTCAAACAACCCCAGCAAGGTGTTCATCTAACCTCCTCTTAAAGACCCCCAGGGCAGGAGCCTGCACCACTTCTCTTGGAAGCTGGTTCCAGATCCTAGCTGCCCTGACCGT
>NW_017728949.1:56215504-56221792 GCF_001723895.1 Crocodylus porosus | reverse complement strand
GCAGTACTCCAGCTGCGGCCTGACCAGTGCCGCATAGAGGGGGAGGATCACCTCCTTGGACCTGCTCGAGATGCATCTGTGGATGTGTTAGTTGATCTAATAAAAGGTATCATCTCTGAACAAAGAGTTCTAGAGTTTTGCATTTCTTTTTGTCTCAGACCAGTACAGCTACCAAATGCATCCCTTGCTCAGGTGTTCATTCTTAATGACCCTTAAAGGTAAGCTGTTAGAAGACTATTGAAAAAGGTTTGCTTTTTTTCAGAGGGACAAATTGTTCTTCACCACTTTAAAGAATACAGAAAACACCGCAGCCAGTGGCAAGTCTCAAATGCAGTCATAACCATCATTTAAAATTACCCCTATATTTGCCACCCTCTGTAGTTAATGGCAGATGAGAAGTTCTTAGCAACCATGATTCTGACTTCTTAGATAAGTCAGGCAAATTTCCTGTTGCCTGTTCTATGGTACTGCTCTTATACTCCGAGGAACAAATTTTTTTCCCCAAATACGTACTAACATGTTAATTACAGACCGTAGTTGTAGTAGTGAGGTCTTGTTTCATCGGAGTTCATTAATTATAAATTAAGTACAATCAAGGAAATATTAAATTGCCTAAGGTTCAGCTTCCCGCCTCTTTCATTTGCATGAAAGTAACTGCATCTACTGTAGTAATTTTATAGGATCTGAAGGAGGAGAATTCAGCTGGTACCGTGACTCTTTAAAGTTTTACTGCTAGATCCTAGCTTGTAAAATGTTTAGTCTACTTAGGACATGTTAATGTTGAGTCATAAAACAGGGCAACTCCATCCAATTAACAAATTAATCAAGTATGATAGATGTCTTAATGAAGAATCTAGGAAGGATATATGGTAGCTTGGATTAGCAGCATGAGGCTCATATACCACTGGTTTATCAACCCTTAAAAATATAAGAACCAAAATGTGAAGCAGTGGGGAACAACTTTCTTCCCGTTTGCTTCTTATGCGGATCATGGGGAGCAACACTGGATGGGGGGAAGAAAGGCCAGGTGGTAAGTTCCAGCTCTCCACCACTGTGCAATACAGGATACTGGGCAAGATGGAGCCATAGTCTGACCCAGTAAATAGTCTGTTCTTATGTTCTTATCTGTTCTGACTCCCTCAGGTGGGCACAAAATAGGTGGTTGGTAGCAAGGAGTAGGTAGAGCCAAGGACCCATTCCTCACAAAATGCAGGGGCTCTGTGCCAGTCCTCTGGGCTGGGCCAAGTCTCTAATCCTAACCTTATCAGGAGAGAAGTTGCACCATAGCAAGGGGGGACACAACCTCATTCTTTTGTGTAGCAAGGGAAAATGCAGACAGATTTGGGATTTGTCTCTGCCTCTACACAAAAATACCTGCTGCCTTTACTCACTTTGAGATAACTGTCTAGTCCTAGGTTGGACAGAGGACTGTACCGTACAAAATGAATAAGTAGACATTTTGCTCCTAGATATTGAATAACTAGCCCTTACTGAGGTGTTTATATATATGGATTCATAAATCTTTTAAACCTAAATACTGTTACTCTGGAGAATAGGTGAAAGGTCACTGATTGTAGATATTTTACTGCATCTGAAGCTGTTTAACTTCCTTCATGCATCTACTTGATTCTTATCAAAGGTAAGATTGGGCCCGGTCCTGCCATCACTGGCTGTGTTAGCTAGATAAGGGGTACAGAATGAATCTCTAAATAGCATTAGCATCTTAAAATAAAAGATATTTGGTTATATATATTTTTGATTATCTTCAGAGTACTTCGATTGTAAGAAGTTTAACTGGGGTTATCACAGTGAGAGGGAAGTAAAGAAAATTTCTCAAGGGAATGGATTTATCAAATCTGAATTCATTATTTGTTCTTCATCCCACTGTCAGTTGCCTAAATTACTGCATGAGTATATTTACACAACCCTCCGAATCAAATGTAAAAGGAAAAAAAAGGCATGCATCATTATAAACAACCATATTTATACAACTCTGTGACTTATAGTAGGAAGCTAACATGGTGTTCTTCACTAGAAAACTTTAAAAATGCATCTGCTGTCAGGTTTTGTGAAGGATTTTTCTACTTTTTGTGATGTTACCATTAAAAAAAAATGGGAATCCTGTGCATAGGTTGGAAATAGGCCAATGTTGTTTGCATTTTCAGTAGGTCCTGGGAATCAGAGCTGTTGGTATCAGAAGGGCTATTTTATACAGTTTTTAAGTTGCTCATGTGAACCAGCTGTAGCCAATATCATTAACTTCACTGAGGCTTCTCATGAGGGCTGGTGATCCCCAAGCATGTGTGGTTTACTCTATGACTGTTCACATATATATGTGAAAAGGTTTAATCCTGCTAGCATGGGAGACAAAAGCAATACTATCCCCATGGATTGAGCTAAAGAGTCCCAATCCACAGCATGTGAACTGAAGTCACTCAGACTCTTTTCCCTGGCTTCAACAAAATTTGGATGGGGTGTTAGGAGAAGTGGCGTGGGGTAGTGGTAAAAGCCCAGCCCTTGCCAGGAAACCATGTCTGTCACCAATTTGGGCCCCAGACCTGGTGCTCTTGAAGCCAGCAGGAGTTTTATCTTTGCCTTCATTTACAGCAGGACATAAAACTTTCTGTATCATCTTAAGCACGTCTATCCAGTCCTGATCCTGTAAGATGCCGAGAACAGAGAACTCCTATTGAAGATGACATGTAATCAGCCGGGATATATCAGAGCTGAGACGTTTCATTCCATATTAACTGTAAAGTTCATTGATATTGTTAACACTACTACTCTTACTTCTTCTATTCATCCATAGCATTTAAATAGCTGTCAGTACCACAGTCTTTTAATGTAGTCAACACCTTTGAGAGAAACCAAAGTGTTATTTTTTCTCCATTTTAAGGATGAAGAACTGAGGCATTGGATATTGTCAAGGTCACACCTGAGGTCTGGGATGAAGAAAGGAGTTTTGAACCGAAGTTTCAAAAAGCCCAATTGCTGGGCCATGAACTATATTCTTTTTTTTATTGATATAACTTATTGTTACAAAAAAGGGTTGACTTTTAATTTCCTGCCCACCCCATTCTTTCGCTTTCCATTTCCTACAGTCATAAAAAAGTCACCCCAAATCAAATTTGAATGCCCTATAATCACTCGATGGTCTGGGACTTCAAAAATGAGTCCTCTTTATGGAATATTTTCTAGATCAGAATAGCTTGATCTGTCTCTCACAAAAATATGAGAAGAAAACGTTACAAATTTGCTAGCTAAAGGTATCAATGTTGATTCAATACACTTTAACTTTGTCAATAGGCTCTAAGCTTATTTGACTTGGTGCTGTGCAATATTTCCATGAAGAAACTAGACCAATCTAAAACCATCGTGGAGCACATTAGATGGAATTAAAAGCTGACATACCCAATCGGTCTCAACTGTAACAGGGGATTGTCATCCAGTGGATGCATTTCTCATGGGATTCCTCTGGCGTCAGTTCTTGGCTCAGCACTGTGTAATATTCTAATAACTTGGAAGAAAGCATAACATCATTAATGACAAGTTTTGCAGATGATACTAAGATTGGGTAACTGCAGAAGAGTATAAGTCATCCACACGATGTGAACTGAATCGCTGAGTAAGCTGGATTCCAGCACATAACAAGTTATAACAGGGCCAATGTAAAGCCATACATCCAATAACAAAGGACATCAGCCATGCTTACAGGATGGAAGACTTTTCCAGGAATCAGTGATTCTGCTAAAGATTCGTAGTGGTTATGAAGATGAGTGAACAATGCAATCAAAAAGGACTCTTGAGACCCTGGCATGTATAAAGACAGAAATCTTGAGAAGGATATTATAGGTTCATTTGGCATCAATGCAACCACGTGCCATTCTGCCATTCATAGTTCAAGTTAGACCCTGAAAAAATGCAGGAAGATTAAAGGACTGGAAAACAGGTCTCCTAGGGAAAGGCTTAAGGAATTCCATTTATTCAGAGAATTTAAGAGGTGACTTGATCACAGTCTATAAATACCTGTGCAGGGGAAAATAAACCTGATAATAGGCTGTTCAGTCTAGCAGATAAATGTATAAGAAGATCCATGGATGAAAATTGAAGCCTGACAAATTGAGAGTATGAATCAGATGTACATTTTTGGGCCTTAGTATAAATCACTGTTGGAACAAAGACTGAGTTTGACTCTCCATCACTGGCAATTTTTAAATTGGAATCAGACGTAATTTTCTTAACAATACATGATATTTCAAGCAAGAATTAAACCAGAGTAGTTCCGAGGTCAGGCAAAGGTCCCTCCTGGTCTTATTATATGTGAACCTGTGTATCCGCAATGAGAGGTTACAGGGATTGTCTCCTGTGGTCTATTCTTTGGTCTCTTTTCTAAGTTTTAAGTTGACTTCCGCTGCTTCCCTTGGAATTGTTCAGCAGCAAATTATAATCATCATCCAAACAATTACTGAGGCCCTGTATGAAATGATATGATTGGGTTACACAGAAGTCAACAGAGCTCCAGAGTCAGTAACGCGGTGTGGTAATATATAGGCAGTGCTTGTGGTGTGGACTGTAATTTACTGTGCCATTAACCATATGCGTACCATGGTCGGAAATCAGTGGTAGCAATTGTCATGTGGAAGCCCATGTTGATATTCATTTTTTCCCCCTCAAATGTGGGCATTTTTAACTGTCATTTTATCCTGAGGCCAAATGTGCAATTGGTGTAAATAAGCACAGATCCACTGAAGTCATAAAGTTGTGTTGATTCACACTGGGTAAGGTGTTGGTCTCCGTGCCTTTTCTAAAGGAATTCATTGAATATCTTTATGGCCGGGTACCTGAAGATTTGCTGTGTCACGTTCACTCCCCACAATCTGATTTCACTATAAAATCACTGGTGTTACTTTAGACTTATCCTCATGTGAGAGAGGAGAGAGTTGCCCGTCCAAATTTTGTGTGTGCATGTGTGTGTGTTTTAAACCTTTAAAGGCTGCCTACAAGTTTGAGAAGATAATTTTGTACCCAACAAGCCTTTGGGAGATGAGAAAGAGGATTAAGAATGAACAGAATCTGGAAAAATCCTGAACTCCTTGAGACGAACTTTTTCCTAAGCCCCTATTTCTCTTCAATACATGTCTAACAAGCAATGGTCCCTTCCTATTCAGGAATGCCTAGTTTTCCCCCAGTGTGAGTCCACTCCCCCACTGGCCAACCCAACTCATTTGCCAGGTGGCTAGCAGGCAGAAAACAGCTGTGCAGTCCACCTGTGCCCACTTTAGCTCATTGGATCTGTCCTTTCCAGATCCCGAGTAGCTTCCTCACTCCACTTCTCTCCAAGCTTTGCATCCAAGAGTCACAACAAAATCAAAATTAACGGTGGCTTTGACCTAACGTGCACAAAAAAGGAAGACCCTCCAAACATACTTTTATTAAAAGCTGACACACATTGATGTACCTAGCCTATGGGTAGTGATGTCATGGCTAATTTAGCTTTTACCCTCGCATTGCTTTCCACCATGATCAATGTTTTAAACCCCCAGGCAACAGGGTCTGAGCTGATGAATGCTGTGGTCATCAACGGGTCTGTTAGTAGATCGTACAGAATTTGTCTCTCTTGTAGTAAGTGATGCTTTGTCAATCACTAATTCTTTGAAAGGTGGAAGGCTGTAATAAATCTGGTCCCAATCAATAGCAGAAGCTCAGGTAACTCAATGCTGATGTGAAGCAAGGCCTTTTCAGTACCCCAATGGCTTTCTGTTGTGGCTGGCAAGAGTAAATTAAGAGAAAATGGAGACGACAGCTACTCCATAAAACAAACGAATCCAATACCAATCAGCACACATCCCCCCCACATTAGAGTCAAGGCTAAATCTCTATTAATGAATCATTTGTATTCACAAAATTGCCTCCTCTAGCTGCCATAATTGTGAGGGAACCTACTGTTTTCCTAACTGAAGCCCAGGCAACAAAACGTGTGTATAGATATAGATATATGAATAAAGTCATTTAGGAGCTATCATTTGCACAATGAACAAGTCACCCCAAAACCTGAACATGGCAGTGTGATGCAGTTATATATATTTCACAGTTATAGGGGACAGGTGGAAAGGAACCAAATGTAAGGAACAGCCATCCCAAGGGTAAGGGACCTATAAATAATGTTTCATACTGTTAAGTAATCTCTAAGGGTCTGTTAGGACCTGCATTTATAGGAAATGTTTCATAGTTTCTAGGGACCTGAGTAGATCATCTAGTCCGACTCCCTGCCATGGCAGGAAAGAGTAC
>NW_017728949.1:56198924-56215384 GCF_001723895.1 Crocodylus porosus | reverse complement strand
TGCCTGCTGATCCCCCCTGACTAGTTTGTAGCAGGCCATTAGACCCCCCTCAGCCTTCTCTTGTGTATAATGTCTAATTATGCGTTAGCTAAAGTTTATTTTACTAAAATGAACCTTCCTCCCTAACCCCACAACGAAAGTAAATGCGTTCCATTTTACTTATATCTTGCTAATGTCAATGCACTGCCAGTCAGGACCGAATTTGGCTAAAAGCACGTGCTGTAATTCAAGTATTGCTCCCAGCTGTTTGTGGCTCTTCTCCAATGATATCAAGGGCTACAACTGAGAGTCACTGGACTGTTCCCAAACCTTTTGCTGACTCTGAGCAGAGATTCAAGCTGGTGACAAAGAACAAACCTAGACCAAATTCCCTTGACTTTTGGTTTCATTATGCCACTTACGCAGTTCTACAGTAAATCCAATGGAAGCCACTTCTATTTTTTTCTCCGCCTTAATGGATTGAATTTATTACATATGCCATGAAGAATAATGCTTTCAAACAAAAGAATGATGTATCCATTACTAAAGGGATGGACCCAAAACTTTATTTGTAAGAGTTTGGGGGCTAAATTTGGAAAAGGAGAAGCCTGGAGTGTGTGTTCAGATATATTGGATATAGTGTCCAGGTGATCAGAGGATATGCTTGTGAGCCAAAGGCAAAATGTGCTGCTATGCCAAATGAATATGGAAAGCTTGGGCCAGACACCAGGGGTAGTTACATATATTCAAAAAAGCCAGAGGCAGAATTTATCTAAGTTATGTAGTTTTCTCTAAGCATCATAGTTTAGACTGGTTGTGAACAGAGCACGCATTCACCCTTTGGTGGTGTGGGGGCACAAATCTCCGACTACGTACCACCATTTTTTCAAAGCAGTTTATTTATGCTAAACTTCTGTTCTGATACAGGTATAGGCCAGTTTCTGATCATTTATACCAGTGAAAGTGTAATGTCTGTACCTGGCCGAGGGAGTGTGAAGCAGTATAGCTTAATTTACTTCAGTGGCCCAATGCCAGTTTAAATCAGCTGAATTTATGGCCCATAGCATGAAAAATCATTAGTGTATTCCTGTCTTTTGATTATCAGACATTGCCTCCATAGTCTACCTAAACATGTATCCAGCACCGTACCTAGATTCCTGGTGGTTCTGGGTGAACTTTTAGTATTGGGCCCCCCTTTACCAGAGATAATGATAATAATAATTTTAAAATTACCATTTTTGCGCTCTCCTATCCAGGCCCTGGACGACCTCCCGGTTTGCCTGGACCTGTGTCCGGCTTTGCATATATCTCTGATATCTAATAGCATCAGAGTTTCCCCTTGTCTCAGTGTGGCCCCGGGCATTACAAGAATAGGCACATTACATTTTTTTAATAAATGGGAACATTAATGGCCTGCCACAATAAAAGATCTGCTTCACATTTTGCTACAATGGTCTGAGGGTTACAGCCATGTGATAAATACTGGCCCTGGCTCCCTTGCTTTCCATGTCTTGTCCCTCCTCCCAGCAGTCTGAAAGCTAAGAGCCTTTTAAAGGTCACGGTGTTCAATAAATTGTGCTTAGAATGCATTCCCATAGGGCTGGATAGGAGGTTAGTGGAAACCAGTAGATTTGACAGCAACTGGCAGGCTAGCACCGGAGCAGCAGAAAAAGCAAAGACTTTTAATGGACATATGGAAAGACACTTCCTACCAGTGCGCAGTCTTGAAAACCTACTCATCAGCAGCTAAGTCTTTTTGACAGAGCAGAACATGACGCATCCCTTTGATTCTTAATGGATTGCATTTGCTCCACAGCAGTGTTTATAGCGAGCACGATTTTATACATGATTTGTTAATTAAGCAAATTACTGTTAACAGCTTTCTCAAAAACCCATTACCTTTATATCAATTGACTTTTACAAATTAACATGATTAATTTAAAAAGCATGAAAAATGAGAAACAAGGCTAAGAATATACGGACAGAACCTGAGGTCAGTATTTTGGCCTGTGGACATACTGATGTATAAAAAACCTCGCTACCTGAATATTGCAAAAGAAAAAAAATATGATGAGAGAGAAACATGGTCAACTTGACAATCACACCTTGAAAGTCCGAGCAAGCCAAAACAAAAGCTACAAAAAGTCACATTAAAAACGTGTGCTTTATTTCTAATAGTATGGGTCATTAACCATGGGAGCAAACTACCTAGGAAAGAAACGGCCTTAGGGTAATACTGTGGCTGCCTTTCTGGAGTGTGTGGTTTAATCAAGCACAAGATATTACGATGATTACAGAGGTAACTAGTGGCCAGCCTAGAGGATATAATGGCCCCTTTCGGACCCTTTTACCTGACACTTGAAATTTATTCAAGAGCAGTTTGAGATCTTTTGCTTGCTCGGCTCTGTGTTTATGCGCATATGTCTAATGAGAGACAATCTCTGCCATGATGAGTTTGCAAGAAGACAATATGGAAGGGGGATGGGAGAAAGGAAGCCCATTGCCTGGAGAGATTAAGCGACTTGCCCAACAATGCACAAGTCCAAGGAACAAGATTCAATTTCTAGAGGCCAAGTCTACAGACTGAGCTACCACACCACCCTCCCCATGTGTCACACTTCAAATTACTATAAGAAAGGTTGGAAGAAAACATATTTTCTCTGCACTTCTCTGGCTTACTTTGAGCATTTGACCTAGTGTACATTCTGGTTTCCATTTTCCCCTGTACAATCAGCTAGTCAGCATCCCTCCTGGTGTTTGTGTGGGTCTTTTAGACAGCCATCAGGGAAAGAAAAAAAAATAAAAAATATATATATATATATATTTTTAAAAATGGAAGGATCTACTTGCCAAAAATTGGCTTGGGGACCCCAGAGCAAGCCTACCTCCTGAAACTGCTTTAACTCACCTCTTCAAAATTGACAAGCTTTCTAGCTGAGAGCATGCCCTTATGCATATGCAGGAAGAACTGTATAATTTGAGTCAGGTCTGTGTGTTTACTTCTCATTTTATTTGTACAGTATGTAGGCGACCAGTTATGGAAGTAAATTCAAGTACTGCAGGTCTGTTTGTATGTGTTGACCCAGTTTCCCTTAAGACAGAAAGAGTCTGACAGCTGAAGTTTTTCTATATCTTTGAAAGGGCAAGAAGTGAATATTTTGACAGGATACTGTACATATTTTGGGTACTTTGAGGACTTTACTGCCGTCAGAGTCTACAAGCATGCATCAGCCTTTGCACAACATGCCAATTTGATATATCCCACTGGAATCTGAAGATTTCCCCAGATCATTTCTGGGAAGCAGCATGACTTCACAGAGTTTGAGCATAACCTGATCTACTTTGTATCATCAACCTTTTTTTTTTTATATTAAATGTAAAATAAAACGGGTATTTTGGTAATATTCAGTCTTGGATGACTTGCTACATTAGGAGCTTCACTCACTAATGTGTGCTCTTCTGGACTACAGAAGGACTATATCAAATGGGGCAAAACCAATCAAAACCACTAGTGCTCATATTACTCTTACCTCTGTATTCCTCCCTGCCTGATCCCATTCATAACTACATTTGTCTGCTATATATTATCAGTAGTATTTCTGAGATTTATGTTCTACCGTTTCAAGGAGTGGCTTACAGCAACAAAGAACCCACAAGCTATCAAAAACTAGCAGACTCTTCAGTCAACGCTCTGAAACAGAGGTTCCCCAAATTGTTTCCTATTGCAGATCCCTTTCCAAATTTACCAACTGCCTGTGTACCCCTACCAGTATATGATTTATAGTTTAACCCTTTAAAATGCTGATTAATATTATAATGAAAATTAAATCTGCCATTACACAATTTTTCCCCAGTACCCGCCCTCCCCCAGAGATATCTTGCATACCCCCAGGGATAAATGTACCACAGTTTGGCCACCCCGCTCTAAAAACATCACCTCATCCTGTCCATTAGGCACAATTCAGGGAAATACTTATGCTTAAGTGCCATGGAAGTTTATAGTATAGTTATTATAGCTAAATCCAGTAAGGGGATGTACAGACATTAATTGAAAGTGCTCCAACTCCCCAGACCAGTTTGAGGCAAGTCAAGTTTGATGCACCTCTGTGTTGTACAAAGATTGTGCTAGGTCCCTAACCCAGATTCATTCCCTTTATTCTACTGAAGTTAGAAGAGCTCTATCAAGCTATGCCAGCCAGGAATCGAGTCCCTGTCAAGTCCTTGTCCTGTCAAGTTCTGGCCCTTATTTTCAGGAGAAGAACTGTTACTTTATGTTTGTCCAACACCTTGCCCTTGCTCTTTTTCTCTACCAGCACTAAAAAATCTTCCAAATGTTTTCCCTCTTCCTTTCCATGCCTTATTATTCAGTGTAATCAATGGGTCACCTAATGTTGCTAACACCTCTAGTTGTGCTAGTTCCCCAGATTCCAGATTGGTTATCTAGGAGGTACAATGCAGCATTTTGCAATATACCATCAGTCATAAATGTTGGGTACTTCTGTTGTTCTTAAGACTGAACTGGATTCATTTAATCAGATTGAAACGTTACGGGATAGTGGCATTATTTGCATACGAAAAAATACTCTGATATACTGCTGGCAAATGCAATAGGATAAAAGGTTGCACAGCAACTTTTAGGTGCTGGTAGAGAAGGTGCTGGTAAGGAGCTGGTAGAGAAGAAGAGCAAGGGCAAATTCAGAGTTCCCCATCAGAATCAGATCTTCACTTATTTTTACAGGTACCTTCATTGTATCTTTTCAAATTGTCCAAACTGTGCATGACATGCCAGTTCTTAGATGATAACTTCTTTGAGACCAGGGCTGCCTTTTGGCTCTTCATTCATATAGCCCCTCACACAAAGTGACCCCGGTCCATGATCAAAGTCAGTATGTCAGTCTGAACCAGACATAACACTAATGCCATCACATCCAAAGAGGTTTCAGTATAGACCCCAAACTGCTATTTTCATGATGTTGAAACACAGAAATGAAATCAAGCATAAGTTATCAGGTGCCATACTGGCAACCTTACATCTCTTAACAGGAACAAGCAGCGTAATAGTTGCTACCTGTTTCCAGCAACACCTGGTAAGAGCAACAACCTCTTTATCAGCAACCTTCTCTCTGGAAAAAAATGTCATACCCTGTATTCAGATGATACTTCTGATTGCAGGAAGAGCTATTCAATAGAGAAATAGCAACAGGATGCTGATGTGTTGCTAGTAACAGATGTTGGTTATATAACATGCATTATCATTGTCACATCCTACTATAGAGGACAGTGAAGTATTTTTAAATTTAATTTAAAAAAAAAGATAATTTAACAGCTAGCAATTCAGTGTTCTAACAGCATGATGTACATTAGGTGGAGAGAAATAGCTTGACTTTGAATATTCAGGAAAGCAGTAGAGTTGATCAAAGAGAAGGACAGGCATTCCTTCTCCTTTATTTTTTTAATTGGTTAGTTTAAGAGTGGTTTAGTATGCATTTAAATCGAAGCTGAAATCTCTCCCCTGCCATATAACAGCAAAATGATGCTCCTACTGGGAAGTATCAGCAGAACGGCAGCTTCCGCTGAGATACTACTCACAGTTATGGAGCTAGTAAAACAGAACTGTGTAAATGTAGTAAATCTTTACTAAGTGTCTGTAGGTCAAACTTTGTAAAAGAGAGCATAGCCTGAATCACCAAGTCCGGAGCTAAGGTAGCTACCCTAAGATGCCTGGGTAGCCCTCTTGGTGAACCTGTAGCACCCTGGCTGTCAACTACTAGACTGTAGAAGTGTTGTGGGGAGACCAAGGTCAGAGACAGGGATATAATGAACTCATCAGATTGGCTACTTAGCAAGGCCGATAGGCTAATTAGCAATGCTTGAGACAAGGGAAGTGGATGAACAAGGAACAGCAGGGTAGGAGGTGAGAGACTGGAGATGGGCCGTGGAGAAGCAGATGGAGCTGAGGGGAAGACTGTTGGTGGGGCTGTGCATTGTCTGGAGGTGGACCAGGGGTTAAGAAAAGATGGAGAAGCATGGTTGGGGTGCACCGTCCTGCTCAGAAGGAAAAGTCTGAATTTTGAAATTCCTTGTGGAGTAGAATTTTAGGAAAAAATACTTTGACAGTCTTGCAAGAGGCTTCTCAAGATGAGGAGGGAAAGCTGAAATGATCAAATAAAAATGAAGAAGTTACAACAGAACAAAACAAAGCATTTTGGCCTTTTTGAAACAGAATGGTCGGATCTTTTTTTCCCCCCCCATTTGAAACATTTGACTACATAAAGCCCAAGAACATTTTGATTTTGTCAGTTCAGCATTTTCTGACAGACACCTTCAGAAAATGTTAATCCAGGTTCCGTTGTAACTTTTGTTACTTCCTGGCCTGTCCTCACTACCCCACAGAGGTGAAAGTCAACATCCCTAGTGCTCCAGAATCCTCATGGGAGACCTGGATTTGCTTGTGAGGTATTAAACACCACATGATAAAATGAAGCAGCAGCCAGGGAAGGTTCAAGCAATCTCTTCTTACCACCTGCTTGAGAGTGATTGTCAAAGGAGGAGGAAGCCAGGCTCACAGGACAGAGTGGGGCAGGGCTTTCTGGGCACTGTAGTCAATAGTTTAGCACCTGAGTTTTATTTGATATGTGTTTTTTATTTTAAAATAGTAAATCTTACATTCAAGCAATACTTAAGAGGACTTGGATAATGACTTTCTTCCTTTCCTAGGGGCAGTGAAGCAACCCTCCACCTTATACCCCATTTCCTTATCATAGAATCAATGAGTTGGGAGGGACCTGGACAGATCATCGAGTCCGACCCCCTGCCAGCCAGGGGCAGGAAGGAGCACTGGGGGGTGGCAGGGGTCATAAGACCCCAGCCAGGTGCCTATCCAGTCTCCTCTTGAAGATTTCTAGGGAAGGTGAGAGCACCACCTCTCTGGGAAGCCTATTCCAGGCTCTGGCCACCCTTACAGTGAAGTAGTTCTTCCTCATATCTAACCTAAACCTATCTTCCCTCAGCTTGTGGCCATTGTTCCTGGTGACTCCAAGGGGGCCCTGGGGAACAGACTTTCCCCGAGTCCCTGCTGCTGGCCCCTGATAAGGTTGTAGGCAGCCACAAGATCCCCCCTCAGCCTCCTCTTACAGAGACTGAAGAGAGTCAGGTCCCTCAGCCTCTCCTCCAAGGGCTGGGCACGGAAGCCCCCAACCATACACATGGCCTCCTCTGGACCCTCTCCAGGTTCTCCATGTCCCTCTTGAAGTGCGGTGCCCAGAACCAGATGCAGTACTCCAGCTGTGGCCTGACCAGCACCGCACAGAGGGAGAGCAAGACCTGTGTGGACCTGTTAGTGATGACCCTGTTGATGCATGACAGGGTGCATTTGGCTCTGCCTATTGCTTCGTCGCATTGGTGACTCATATTCATCCTGGAGTCAATCTTGACTGCAAGATCCCTCTCTGCCTCTGTGCTGCTGAGAGGGACAGGCCCTAACCTATAACCATAATGCTGGTTCCTTCTCCCCAGCTGCAGCACCCTGCACTTGTCCTTGTTGAACTGTATCCTGTTCAGATCTGCCCACTTCTCTAACCTATCCAGGTCTGCCTGGATGCAGTCCCTGCCTGCCGGTGTAGTCACTTTACCCCACAGCTCGGTGTCATCAGCGAACGTGAACAGGCTGCTCTCCACACCCTCGTCCAGGTCCCTAATGAGGATGTTGAACAGCACCGGCCCAAGG
This sequence comes from Crocodylus porosus, assembly GCF_001723895.1. Lineage (NCBI taxonomy): Eukaryota > Metazoa > Chordata > Crocodylia > Crocodylidae > Crocodylus > Crocodylus porosus. The sequence goes on along the minus strand of NW_017728949.1, from coordinate 56,207,679 downwards.
ACCGAGCCCTGGGGGACTCTGCTGCCTACACCCTCCCAGGTCAACATCGACCCATCCACCACCACCTCTGGGTTTGCCCCTGGAGCCAGTTTGCCACCCATGTGACTGTGCATTCATCAATGCTGCAGCCCCTCAGCTTGCCCATGAGAGTTGGGTGGGACACTGTGTCAAAGGCCTTCTGGAGTCCAAGAAGATGACATAAACTTCCTCCTTCCCATCTAAGCTCTTTGTTACCTGGTCACAGAAAGAGACCAGGTTAGTCAGGCAGGATTGGCCTGGCACGAACCCATGCTGGTTACCCCTCAATTCACTTCCCCTGTAGGGCTCTCACAAATGTGGCCCTTGATAATTTTTTCAAAGACCTTCCCCAGGATAGAAGTGAGGCTGACTGGCCAGTAGTTGCCAGGCCCTTCCTTCCTCCCCTTCTTGAAAATAGGGACCACATCGGCCCTTTTCCAGTCCTCAGGGACTTGGCCTGAGCACCAGGCGTCCTCAAACAGCCGTGCCAATGACTCTGCAATGACACCAGCCAATTCCCTCAGCACCCACGGATGAAGGTCATCCGGGCCTACCGACTTGGATACATCTAAGCCCTGCAGGTAATTCTAAACTAGGTCTGAACTAACTGTCAGGGGATTCGTATCCTTCCTGGGCCTCTCTATGCTATCACCCAAGAGCCCCCCATTGTCAGTGGACAGGAACACAGAGGCAAAGAACTTGTTGAAGAGTTCTGCCTTCTCTTGCGTGTCTGTCACCAACTGCCCTGCCCAGCCCTGCCCTGTCTTGCCCTGCCTCGTAGGGGCCCAATGTTACCCCGAGACTTCTTCTTGCTACCTATATACTTGAAGAAGGACTTTTTGTTATTCTTAATCCCAGAAGATAATCTAAGCTTCAAAATTCATCTGTGCAATCCCCTGCATGAAAGGAGAAATGCTATTCCTAAATCCACCATGGCTTCAACATATTGACTTCTGAAAGCCTGGTCCAGATTCCAATAATATTTATGCTAAGGGGCAAGGTGTGCCTTTATGGTGACCATCATTAACTTTGTCTAGGATCCATTTGCAGCTGTGAATCTGACAGAAGAATGTGATTTCAGCATTGGTTCTCAGGTCAGAATGCTGAAAGTATTTAAACACCTACTAATGCAGATAGATGTCTAAAGGGATTTTTCACAAGCACCTAATTACCACTGACGATAATGGGTAAAGGTAAAACAGTGTCCTGCAACCCTTCTATGTAGATTTGCTTTTTAAAATCTGACCCTTCTCACATCCACAGGCGTAGGAGAGATTAGAGGATGTGTTTGCCCCTTCCGGGAAAACCAAAAAAAATAACAGGGAAAGAAAGTTAAAGGCCGTTCTGTTAAAAAAATGTCTTGATATGTAGAACAGGCTGCCTTGCTAGACAATAAATTTTAGGGGCTCATGTACACGCCACAATTTTTGCCCTTTCATACATTGTAACTGCATGTTTGTTTGCATAAGTGAGATTTCCCAATGCTTTAAAAGTCTTTCTTGTGCATTAAATTAAAACTCCTCAGATGTCGTTCTGTTTGACTTTCCAGGAATTGAAGTGTCATATCCATGGATTCACTGCATGCAAAATTGGTGGGGTGTATTTGACTGTTCCTCCATGGGACACTCTATTGCCATGACATAAGCAGCCCCCTAGAAGCCAGAGACATCTGGTCTGAAGTGTGGTGCCTCCATGCAAACCTGAGGCCTCAGTTTTCTACTTCCTGGAAACATACTTCCAATGATGTTTTCAATGGGACTTCAACAGCTGGGAGATGCTTGTTGGGCAGTCTCTAGGAAAATGGCTCAGAAAGCCATTGGGGAGATCTATTGCTCTACCAGTAAGGGAGGAAGGGGAGCTACCTAGGAGCACTTCTTAACCATGTCCAGGTACAGAGGATGCATTCTCCAGCTTTCAGCAGGAAAAATGAACCTGCATCCTCTCCGGTCACTTTGCTTTAGCGGTACGATATTTGTAATCTGAGCTCTATGAAAGATGTTACACAGCACCCTGCCTGCCTCTCACCCACCTCACACTTGTCGTTATGCAGATCCTCAGACCTGGACAGCAGGCAAGAGAAAGGAAATGCTATTTCTAAGGCTGTGTTTGAGCCTTCTGTAACATATCAGAGGGTGCATAGAGAGTTCCTCCATGTGCAGATCTGAGCTGTACTCTCTGGCCCAGAGTCTAGCCTTTGATTCTTACAGAGCTTGATAGGGAAAGCAAATGAAATCATACAGCCCCAAATTCATTCTTGTTATACAAATTATAACAAGAAAAGGGGAAATGAAAACAAAGTGAATTCTTGTTGCAATTATCAGATTGTAATGCAGTAGTTCCCTTTGGATTTTCTCTACTGCCAGTCAGGTCAGGCAGAGTAATCACAGTCAAACTAGAGTATCATTTAAATAGTTTGGAAAAATGGTTTGGGGGCTCACTGAGGTTTTTTGTTATTTTTTTGGAATAAACACTTTTGACCTGGATGACCCTACCATACTAAAGACAGCTGCTGGTAAGGCCTTGAGATGGCATAGCATGAGAATAGATTACAGGACAGCAAGAGCAGATGATGGCCATGTCTGATATATTGTACAGTTGCTGGGAAACAGCGTTTAGCTATATCAATTTGCAGGCAGGATTGCTTCAAAAAAATAGATCAAACATCTGGAAACAGGGAATCGATGTCAAAGCCTAGAACGGGGAAGGGCACGCATAATGATTGGGACAACTGAACAATGGCAGAAATCAAAGCTTTCCAGTGTTAAAAAAGTGCAAAACAAGGATGATTTGGTTCAGATTTTGTGCTTCTTTTCTTATAAAGTACAGAAAGACAGGGCAGGAAGGATCCCCATGAGGTCATCTAGTCCAGCCCCCAGCTCAAGGCAGGATCTTCCCTCTCCCGTCCTGAGTACAAGCTCCTAAAATGGGACTTAGGCTTCTAAAATACTTAGATACCTTCTAGGATTGTACCCAAGATCCTTACTTTGGAGAATTTATAGTTCAGCTCAGACACAGAGGATACAGGGGGAAAACTCTGCAATCTAGGAAATGAGTGCAGCCATATTGTGGCAGATCACTATTGGTCATGGAACGAAGCAGCAAAAGGATTTTTTTCCTCCAAGAGCATTCAGACTTTTCAGAAAAAATATGAAATAGATTCAGTTTGGGCCTTCATACATGTCCTTCTGTTTCCTTTCCTGCCCCTCTTCACTTCACCTGTCTCTTATTAGCTATTCTGTATGCATTTTAAAACAAAATGTAAATTAAACAGGTAACAAGCAGCTTCGTGTGCCTTACGAAACATCCTGGCCGGATGCAGAACTTTCATCCTATGGGTCACAATCACTTTATTCCCTGCTTGTATTCTTCCCTTCCTTGGGCTTTCTTGGCAATGTATCTCAGATAAGACTGTGACCAAGAGAAACAAACTATGCTTTTGCTTTTTCATATACAACCTACATGAGCATGACCACATTTTCAAAGATCACCAGTAATTTTGGTACTTCAGTTTTTAACACTTAAGAACTTATTGATCCTTAACACTTGGGCTACAAAATTTAAGAAAGCCTGAACTAGCAGATGTTGTTGAAAGTTTTGCTCTTACCTCTTTGAGCCATGCATTCCATACCATAATACATCCCTATCTGTATCATGTGACTGGTGCCATTAATCTTCAGACAGCACTCAAAAACTGTGGGGAAGAATGCAGTTATAAATAAGCATTTGGAAAGCAGCAGGATTGAAATCAAGCTTGTTGGCTTGGTTCTTGTAGCTATATTTTGTAGTGTTGCTGCTTATATACTTGTGCCTACTGCGTGCTGAAGGATTGCTTTACCCCACAGCTTGGGGTTAGTTATTTCACCAACCTCATGTGCTATATGTCAGGGATGGACAAAACTTGCTCAGTCACTTTAGGAATCCGAATCTGCATCTAAAACTGGAGCTGAGCAGAATCTGGCTTGAAGCTTCCAGCATACGTGAATCACTTTCGTGTGGTATTACTCATGTTAGTGCTGGTTGCTATATGTGTTATTAGTGGTCCAACTGGAAGCAAGAAATACTTAATATTCAACAGTGGAGGACCATTCTCATGTGTTTTTTTTTTTCAAACAGGTATTTATAATCACAAGGAATGCTGATCACTTAGCAAGCATAATTGTGTGTGTGTAATGGGGGGGCAATCTGACCGAATTCAAAAGCTAAACCTGTTTGGAGGTTTGCCTGCATTTGCCGTAGAATTGCATAAGTGCCCTTGTAGCCCCAGTTCTATTTCGCTAGCAGTTAGGCACCTAAGTACCTTTGCAGATGGTCTCCTAAGTCACTTTTGAAAGTGAGATTTTGATTCACACATTAGGCCCTTTTGCATAGGTTACCCCATCTCTACATTTTGGAACCCTCTTTACAGTGGAACTTCCTTTTATGTCTAAGAACTACCTAGGGATTTCCATTTCCTAAACTGCAACCCACAGCTCTTCTAAGAAACTTCCTTGTGTTAAGATTTTCCCAACTTATGAGCAAGTATACCCTGACTGCTGAAACACACACACGCATGCACACACACACAACTGGAAACATCAACTAATGGCATTCTTTTCAGAATGATCCCAACACTGAATTGGGATTTACTCTTTTGCAGAGCCGGCCTGACTGTTTTGGAGATCCACTCAAGGCAAAACTTTGAATGTGAAGGCCCTAGGTCATCTGACCTTTCTAGCTGCCATGGCAGCTATACTCCTACTGACTTCTGCCAGAGCCAAGAGCCATTTTACTATATGCTTGTGGTAAAAGGATGAGCAAAGACCTGAGGTTTGCTGGCAAAGCACACAACCGTTGCCCTAGGATTCATACTGTCTGCCATAAGATGCACCTTTGGATAGGACAAGTTTTGCTGATACAACCTACTTGATGTTTCGCTATTCGCACTATCCTTTCTTCCTCAATGTTGCTGTCTGGCAGCCATTCCAGGAATGTCTTTCTTCTATTTCACCACCCCTTTAGACTGTTTTTAGCTTTGGCTAAAATCTTAACTCGGGTTGAGTAATAATAACTCAGGTGTAGAAGTGACTGACTGTCAAGTGTTGGAGAGACTGTCAAGAAGGTCACAAAGGTCAGTTTTTGTTTTATGAACATGAATGAGAAATGGAAATGTATAATGACCACAGGATTAATGATACAATATCTTTTGACCATTTTTCACCTAATTTGTTGCAATTCTTTAATGTTAGATATACTCCAGCAAACTAGCACATATTCCAGTAGATCTATTTGTTTTTGCTTTGACCATTAACTGAATAATATAAAGCTAGCCCCCTATCATACTGGTAAAGAATTCTATTTTCTATTTAACTGGAAAAATGTGCTGTTACGATGTACCACACCATCTGCATGCTTTTTTTCCAAAATCCTGGATCTACCTATGGAAGTGGAATTGCAATAAATCCCTTCAGGGATATTCCTTCCTGACACCAAATATGGCTATTGGTTTTCTCCCAAGTATGAAAGTAAAACTAAGTGCACACCCAAGAATTTTTTTAGGGCTTTATCTGGGCAGAGCACTCCAGAGGAGCTCATTCAGGGGCAATGGAATAGGGACAGTTACAACATCTTCTTTCTATTTCTCTGGGGGAGAAGATGAAAGATGTGATGGATTTCTCTTCTACTTTGTCTGTGGAAGAAGAAATGATCTGACCATTTAGTTTCTATAATTAATTTCCTTTGAATTAGCAAAAGAATGACAGCCTGATCCAAATTCCTTTGTTGTTTAAAACCAATACTTAGCAGGAGAAATTTATATCACTTCAAATATAAGCACTTACTAAATATTCCATTTTGTCCTGTTCCCAACTTATTTCAGCAATTTTCTGATAGGGAAATATTTGTCCAACTTAGCACTTCAAAAACAGTGGGGAAAGATGAAGAAGCAATACTGTAACTGACTTTTATTGCCATTGTCAGAGGAAAAAACTGGTTTCATTATAAAGACATAAAACATTTGGGGGGAAAATCGCAACAGCTGTCTGCTATCAATGATATGTCAATAACAGTGCTAGCTCACTTTGTAGTGTGTCTTGGCTGGCAGCAGGGAGCGAGGCTTTGAAATCATTTCAAATTTTGAAACACATCAAAATGTGACGTTTGGCAGCATTCATGAAAGACAAAAATTGATGTATTTGAATAAACTGGACTGTGTGCAACATCGTGCTCTACTGGATGCAATGAGAACTGTTCAGCTGTGCATAAAGTCCCTATACTGCTTACAAATGATGAAGAGTCTCATATAAGTGGAGTAAAAGGTCCCCTGCCTTAACAAATAGGTGATATATCTTTGCTGTCCTTGTGATATTGCCCAGATGTGCATCAGTTTGAAAAGCAGAAAGCAGAAATGACAACATATGTGTTATTTGTTAACTCTTAGTGTAATAAAAATGTCTATGCCAGGTCCTAAGCATCCTGATGTGATTTAAAAGTATGTTAAATTAAGTATCAGGAGTGTTACAATTAAAATAGTTAGCACCATGGCAACTCAGATGCATGCATTTTTTAGCAGCCACATATATCTGTCTGTAGGATTCTGCAGGCAGACTCTGCACGGTGCCTGGGAAGTCATCGTATGAGACAACTTTGCACAAAGCCGGCAATTAGTGGTACAGCAGTTGCAAGAACCAAAATGCACAGTAGTATAAACTGATTCCAGATCCAGAGATCTGTGGGGTGTTCAGGATTATATTCCAGAGACCTGGAAATATATTGCCTTGTCTGCAACTGGTTTGGAGATCATAACGCTCCTCATCCACTTGTCCATTATAAATTCAACGAGAAATTTGTACTATGGTCTCCAAGAAACACGAAAGGTTGGCAAGGATGATATGGTCCAAAAAGTCTGAGAACCACTGCTCTAGGGTGATTTCTGGTCCCCTTTCAAGCCCTTTAAGCACCAGCCCATACTGAGGTACAAATGCCTACAAACCCCTCACATCTACAGTTGCCTCTCTCACTGGAATTACTGTGAGGGGACATTTAATGTGGGTGTGTTGTGGGTAGGTCTTCCTTGACCAATCTTATTTCCTTTTACAACCAGGTGACCTATCACCTGGACAAGGGAGAAGTGATTGATGTCATATATCTTGACTTCAAAAAAGCCTTCGATCTGGTATCCCATGATCCCCTCTTGGCCAAACTGGCCAACTGCATCCTCGGCTTCACCACGATCCACTGGCTGGGGAATTGGCTCTGTGGTCAGACCCGGAGGGTAGTGGTTGATGCAAGTCAATTATCGTGGTGTGCTGTGACCAGTGGGGTCCCTGAAGGCTCTGTCTGGGGTGGCCCCAGCCATGTTAGCCTCCGGGGAAACTAGCCGGGACCTGAGAAAAACCCCGGGCCCCACCTGATGGGAAGGTGCTGGCCATGGCACTGAGTGCTGGCTGCTGCCCTCTGGGTGGATGCTTCTCCCCCCTCGTGGGTTTGTGGAGCTGGCTGGAGGGAGCTGGGCTCGGCTCCATGTCCCCCTCTGGCGCCTGCTCCTCGCCTGCCCGTCTGCAGGGGGGAGGGGGCAAGGCAGCATCCAGAAGGGAGGGTTGGGACAACCTGGAGTTCAGAACCGCTTCCCTCACCCCCAGGTTACCAGGTACCTAGCACTCTGGCCCCTCTCCTCATCCCGCTTGGCGGGGCAGGCAGGGGGTGCCAGGGCAGAGGTTCAAAGAGGTCTGAGCAAGCAGCCATGGGGCGGTCTGCTGAGGGAAGGCGGGCACATGCGGATGTGCCAGTGCCCTCGGTGCTCCCTGCCTGCATGGCCCCTGGGATGGAGAGGGGTCACCCTGCCTCCCTCTCAGCAGAGGAGCCCGGAAGGCCGTTGCCCATGGGCTGCGGGTCCCTCACCTCCATCATCTCATTGCCCGTCCCATGTCTCCAAACCCCCTATCCTATTGCCATCATCCCTGCCGCACCTCAGGTAGGGCGAGGGCCAGTCAAGGGAAGCAGAAGAGGCACATGGTTCCAGGCGTGGGAGCACTGAGGAGTCGCTGGAGTCTGCGGCATGGCCGGCCGTTCCCCCTGAGCCGAGCGCCTGGACCGACCCCACAGCAGAGGGCTTGCCTCAGTGGCTACAGCCCTCCCGCAGGTTGTTAAACCTCTCTCTTGTGTTTGTCTGATTGGTAGGGTTCCCACTGAGGGACAGCAGGGCCCCTGGCTGGGCAGAAACACCTCCCCCCCAGAGAAGGCTGAGGGGGGACCTGGTGGATGCCTACAAACTCATCAAGGGAGATCAACAGCAAATAGGTAGAGCCCTTTTCTCCCCAGCACCACCTGGGGTGACAAGGAACAATGGTAACGAGCTGATGGACAATAGGTTTAGGTTACAGATCAGAAGGCAATATTTTACAGTTAGGATGGTATAATCTGGGAAGTGCTCTTCGCCTCTACCTTGGGCAAATTCAAGAGGAGGTTGGATGATCACCTGTCTGGGGTCTTGTGAACCCAGCATTCATTCCTGCCTGTGGCAGGGGGTCAGGCTAGATGATCTGTTCAGGTCCCTTCTGACCCTAGCTACTATGAAACTATCTTCTGAGGTCCCTTCTAGCACTAATATATATGAATCTATGAAATCTATGAAATGGCCAGGGATCTTTTCACCATAACATCGTAACTACTCCTCTGGAGTTAAAGGTTGTTCGGTAATTCTCTGTCTTCATCTTTCTTTCCTCTACTCTCCTCCCTCCCTCCATTCCTTCATTCCTTCTCC
>NW_017728949.1:56192344-56198527 GCF_001723895.1 Crocodylus porosus | reverse complement strand
GGGGGGGGGGGGACTACCGTGATGGGGGCAGAAGTCCCTGGCATGTTGTTGGGGAGTGCAAACCCCTTCCTTGCAGGCAAGGCCACACTGAGGGATGAGGAAAACAATTGCAGACCATAGCGGCAGCACCGTGGAGGGCTCTGGTCCCCTCTGAGCTCTGGTGCTGACACATGCAGTCCAGTGCATCTCTACCCACCCCATAGTGCAGCCCACCACCAGGACGAAGCTCACACTCCCCAGACACTGTGGAAAGAGCCCTTCTCCATGCCCTGCCACCTCAGGAGGCCATGCTGGTTGGCATTTGACCACACTTGGCCTCACCGCTGCAGCAGTGAGAGGGGAATACCTGGCAGACCCAGCTCAGTCCCAGTGGGACAAGGAGGGGGAAATTAAACTCCTCTCTGGCTAGTTTACCCCAGGCTATTGCTCAGGCTAGCTACACCAGCATAGCTTCCCTGCAGCCAAGGGTGTGCACTAGTGCCCACTAATACAATTGGTAAGTACAGCACAAAGTCCCGGTATCCACCGCTAATTATCTCATTAGTGGATTATTACAGCCACTGCCAGAGTCTTTCTCTGGTAGCTGGTGTGTAGGCTCCACAGCTCTCCCACGGTCGGGGCTTGCCCTCTTGACCCTCAGTGTCTCTCCCTACTCGGGATGGGATCTGGCTTCCCCAGACTCTTTAGGGGTCTGGGAAGGGGTCATCCCTCCCCGCTGTCTTTTTGGATCAGCGTAGCCTCCCCAATCCTTAATGCCAGCTGTGGATCCAGCCCGCTGTGTGGCTCTGCTTCTCCCTGCACTCACCAAAATGCAGCTCAATTACCCAGGCAGTCGTCCGTCTTGTATCCGACCTGTCTTCTGGAGTCCCAACCTCACGGCTCTCTCCGGTACCCCAGGTCAGAATCCTCTTCCACTTTTCCTCTCCTGGGGTCTCGATTAACCCTGAGCTTGCCCTCTTGTGCCTGAAGGCAGTGTCTCCTTCACCTTCTCTCCCTTTTATCCTTCGGGTCCAGGCCTCATTGGTCCTCTGTGGGTTACAATTGTAATTGTCTTCAGCTGCCCCTGTTCCTTTAGTAACAGGGTCTCAGTCAGGGCCCTGTTACACTATGAATGAACTCACAAAGCAAGGATTTCAACATAGAGGGGAAAGGGACAGTGGGAGGAGACACTGCTAGGAAAAGTAAAAACTGGGAAAGGGACAGGAGGAGGAGACACTGATACAAGAAGTAAAAACTGAGTCGATTTGGATCAGTTGAGATGATCAAGTTGATTAACACCTTAAAGGACACACAAATTAACAGCTAGTCCAAGTAATGTAATAAGAAACCATTGCCCTTGTCAAGACACAGTTATAGCTGTGTAAATTCATGGCAAGACTTAAATTTGGTAGAGTTAGGCCAGTTTTGCTTCAGTATATCTGATCTCAAAATGTTCCATCCTGAGTTGTATAATTCAGGAGTCACTCCCCTGTCTTTGTCTAATCACTGGTAATCAGTTTCTACTGAAAAATCCCTTCATCACAATTTTCCTTCCTGATGAATTCTCTTTTGACCTACATTTCCCCCCATAATTCAGCATCACATATTATTTTCATATTACAGAGGTGGTTTTTTCAAACATGAAGCTCCTTCTGGTGCTGTTTTTTGCGTCCTGTATGTATAACATCCTCTGCAAAATCATCGCTACAATCACAGTTTCTGCTTTATTGCCTCACCACTGAAAACTACTGATGTTGCTTTGAATGGATCACTTTGAAAATTACATCTTTACATACTGGCCCTCTAGTTGCAGTACAACTATCCTTGAAGTCAAGGGAAGATGAGAGTTTGGACCATGGGTGCTTAATGGGCTAGTCTGATTTGACAGGACATTTATTAAATACAGTGACATCAACCTTGTTAATGAGCCCAACAAGGAGAAAAAGTAGGCTTCTGGATCTGTGGATGATCATTGAAATCGTCTACTCTAAAAATAAATTCTCAATAAACGAATTCCATGAATACGAACAATATTTAAGTTTGGGGTATTTTTTAAATGTCTCCCTGGGAAACATTTAGACTTATTAATATTCTGGTTGGCTCCATCTCTTTTAGTGTTTTTTTTCTTCCCCTGCTGATTTCTACTAAGTAGCCCAAAATCCAGAACCAAATGCATTTTAGTGCAAAATGTGCTTCCATTAACGTGCTCTCCAGTGAAAACACAGATGAAAAAGGGAATTAACAGTAACGACATCTCAGAAAGTAGTAGTGAGATAATAGCTCTAATATGCCATGGTTGATATTATCCCTGCACTCTGTAAAGGAAGTTACTTATATTGGTACTTCCTGATATGAAAATGAATCAACTGCTGGCTTATGTCCTCTTTATACTTTAACCTCTTTAACCTCTTAGAGGGCCAAGTTCATATACAACAAGATGAAAATATAATGTGTCAGTCTTAAGTCTAGGGTAATTTTCTAACAGATTAACAGATAGGTTGCCATGCCTTTGATTCTCTCTTTCTTTAATCTCAAAGGGTTACTGTTTTATTAAGTGAATTTAATGTTTATCAAACAATGGCAAAAGATACTAAAGCATACTCTGCCTACAGAGGAAGTCTGGGAGCAAGACCCCGAGACGTTTCCCTCGCATTGCTTCTAGATACGACTATCATGACTATTCTAGTGAAGCCATCTGGCAGGTAACTTTTGCCTCCATGTCCGTTCACTTGTTCAGTCTGATGAGACTGCCAAAAAGGTTGCATCTGTAAAGAAAAAGGCATAAACCAATAATGACCAATTTCAAACAGCCATCAGCAGATAATAGCTCTCAACCCTGGGCCAGATGAAATTAAAAGCAGTAAGATCAAGGTCCATGTTCACCTATGTTTTTGATGTTCCTCTACATCTCCACTCCCTGGTTAGTTTTGAACCTGTCTGGCAGCACAAAGGCGGCAGCTCTATAAGAAAGGCCATTCTTGCAGGATTTCCAACGTCCCCAGATGAAGGAAAACAAATCTCATAACAAAAATCTAGTCTAGTACTGGAAGCAGCTTGGCAAATTAAGGCCTTGATCTTTGCAAGGCTGATGGAGGATGGGGCATAGCACCTATTGCAGTGGTAGATTTGGGACAAGAAAAATGAAGTGCCATGTATCGCCTTCTGTCTCTCATGGAAACAAGTTTTCAAGCTGTATGTGTGTGTGCAACTGCACAGGTTAGTCAAAAAACAGTTATTTATTTATTTACTCATAAGCGATTAGCACATGGAGAGAATGGGTGTGTACTTGAAAGGGACATGGGATCTGGGTATGATGATAAGGCTCTTAAGTCCCTTACTAAGCCATCTTCCTGCTGCTAAATTTAGTAGACTGGTGGCTAAACTAAATTGGAAGTTTTCTGCTGAGAAGTTTGGACTTAGCCATGACTATGCAAAATTTGTATGCTCTAGAGTCAATTACTATGATTCCATTAATTACACGATGAAGCCACCAACCTTAAGATGATTCTAGCCATTTTGGAATATAGGCTGCATCTACATGGTATGGTGTAATGCCATGTTAGAGAGACCTAAACTCACTCAACATAGCTTAAGTACCGGAAAGAGTATAGTTTTGGCATGGTGTTCTGTCCATTTTAAATTGGCTACCTTGTTTCAAATATCCAAACTATCTCATTCAGAGCTAGCTTGGGTGTCAATCCATGGCACCACATTGTGCTATCTAGACAAACCTGAAGTGTCCCATCAGCTGAGGGAGAGACCAACAGAGGTTCTTCAGTCATAGATTCATAGACGTTAGAGCTGGAGATCTTGTAGGTGCCTGCACCACTTCCAGAGGGAGTCTGTTCCAGGTCTTGGGGACTTGAACAGTAAAGACATTTTTTCCTATGTCCAGCCTGAAATAGTCTTGGAGGAGTTTATGACTGTTGGTTCTTGTTTTATCTTGGGGCGCTCTGGTGAACAGGTGTTCTCCCAGATCCTGATCTACACCCCTTGTGTACTTATAGGCAGCTACCAGGTCCCCCCTGAGCCTACGTTTCTCCAGGCTGAAGAGTCCCATGGCTCTCAGGCTCTCTTCATAAGGCCTGTTCTCCTGCCCTCTGAGCATGCGCATAGCTGTCCTCTGAACTCTCTCAAACATCTCCACATCTTTCCTGAATTGTGGAACCCAGAATTGGATACAGTACTCCAGCTTCGGCCTCACCAAGGCAGCTTCTTTTTTAATACACACACACACACACACACACACACACACACACACACACGCACAGAGGTATGTATGTGTGTGTGTGTGTGTGTGTGTATATATATATATATAATATGATAGATATGTATTCCCTTCCCCAATTATTTGTGGCTTTTCTTTCTCTCCCTCTCTATTCACTATAGACAAGCATAAGTGAGCTCAAACTTAGGATAAGCTTTAACATTTTTATTTTGGTAGCAAGTTTTTGGTTTTGGATAGCCACTGTTTTATATTGTAGTAGTATTAGATTTGCATTGATTTTTACTGTTGTATATTGTATTATTATCATTTTTATATTGATTTTTATTGTTTCATATGGATATTCTATGGTTTAGGCCTGTGTTTGTAAGTGAACCAAAGTCATGTCAAGTTTCCACTTTGTATGTCAAGCCTCCATCTTGTTTCCTCTGCCTGGGCATGCCCTGTGTTGCAACTGTATGAGTCACGTACCCCTCACATGTAAATTGGTTCCCGGATGAATGACAGTGATTGGGAATGATTGAAATATAATGGTAGCAGGCCTCTACTGAATGGCCTGTGACAACTGGGCCATCACCTTGCATTGATTCATTCAGGAACCACAGACCTCATCCAGGAAGAGAGACAAGAACCCAGCATTTGCAAGACAAAAGACCCTGTAGAACCAGCAACTCTACCATTGTACCCCACCATTACAGACACCCGAAACTGCACATCCTTGCATGGAGCACACATGCTCTGTATGCCAGGGGCTGACCCTTGCCTGGGCATGCATCCTGTCACTAGGCTCACACAAGGTCTGCCCCTATAAAAAGGGGCAGTGAAGACAGACCCAGTGGGATGCCCTCTCCATCTGGACCAGCACCATGCCACACCACCTATCCACCCAGAGGCCCTGCCAGCGACCCCCCTCTGGACAACACCTACTGGACAAGGACTTCTTTCTAGCCTGGATAGGTAGCTATCACCCCCCACCCCCTCTTCAACCAAAGACTTGGACTCTGCTTCTCTTCCCTACCGGGACTCCAGCCCTTCCTCTGAGTCTCTTTCTCTTGCTGCCATTGTGAGTGCTTGTGTGTGTGTGTGTGCTTGTGTGCGTACCAATAATTTCGTGGGGCTGTGTAGTGTGCTGTCTGTGTAATAAAACTGTTCTTTGGATGCCTGAGTTGGGTTTTCATAGTTTCATAGTTTCATAGTTGGTAGGGTTGGAAGGGACCTGAGCAGATCATCTAGTCCGACCCCCTGCCATGGCAGGAAAGAGTGCTGGGGTCAAAGGACCCCAGCAAGGTGATTGTCAAGCCTTGTCTTAAAGAACCCCAGGGTAGGAGCAAGCACCACCTCGCTTGCAATTTGGTTCCAGATCCTAGCTGCCCTGACAGTAAAGTAGCGCCTCCTTATGTCTAATCTGAATTTACCTTCTGCCAGCTTCTCACTGTTATTTCTAGTCACTCCTGGTAGTACTTGGGGAAACAGGGACTTCCCCAATGCCTGCTGGTCCCCCCTGACTAGTTTGTAACAGGCCACTAGATCCCCCTCAGCCTTCTCTTGTGGAGGCTGAACAGGTTCAGATCCGGTAGCCTCTCCTCGTACGGCCTGCCCTGCTGCCCCCGATCATGTGAGTGGCCTCCTCTGGACCCTCTCCATGTTGTCCACATCCCTCCTGAAGTGTGGCACACAGAACTGGACGCAGTACTTCAGCTGCGGCCTGACCAGTGCCGCATAGAGGGGGAGGATCACCTCCTTGGACCTGCTCGTGATGCATATGTGGATGCATGACAAGGTGCAGTTGGCCTTCCTGACCACGTCCCCACACTGCCGGCCCATGTTCATCTTGGCATCAATGATGCCTCCAAGATCCTTTTCTGCCTCTGCACTAATGAGAAGGGAGTTCCTCAGCCTGTAGGTATGATGCTGGTTCTTCCTCCCCAGGTGCATCACCTTGCACTTGTTGGTGTTGAATCCCATCCTATTCTCATCCA
>NW_017728949.1:56161981-56192214 GCF_001723895.1 Crocodylus porosus | reverse complement strand
CGGGACCCCACTGCCCACATCCCTCCAGGTTGAAAATGACCTGTCCACCACCACTCTCTGGGCGCGGCCCTCCAGCCAGTTGGCCACCCATTTGACTGTGTGGGTGTCTACACCACAGTCCCCCAATGTCTTAATGATAACAGGGTGAGAGACAGCGTTGAAGGCCTTCTGAAAGTCCAGAAAAACTATGTCCACTGCCACCCCTGCATCTAAGGATTTGGTGACCTGGTCATAGAAGGCCACCAGGTTGGTCTGACAGGACCTGCCTCTAATGAGCCCATGTTGGTTGCCCCTAAGCATAATGTCCCCTGTTTGCCCTTCGTGGACATGTGCCAGGAAAATTCTCTCAAAAAGCTTGCCTGGGATTGAGGTAAGACTAACTGGTCTATAGTTTCCTGGGTCTTCCTTCCTTTCTTTTTATGAAGATGGGAACCACTTTGGCCCTCTTCCAGTCCTCTGGCACCACACCAGAGCACCATGAGTGCTCATACAGCCATGCCAGGGGTCCCACAATGGCCTCAGATTATTCCCTCAGCACTCTGGAGTGGAGATCATCAAGACCAGCTGATTTAAATACATCCAGGACCTCCAGAAGTTCCCTGACTAGATCCTCACTGACCCTTGGCCTCAGTGCGCCTCCTCTGGGGCCTGAGGGGGCTCCACTGGGGGCGCTGTTCTGGTCCCTGCTCAGGAAAATGGAGGGAAAGAAGTCATAAAATAGGTTAGCTTTGTTGTCTAGTGCAACGACCAGATTTCCTAGCGTGTCTTGCAGGGGCCCCGTGTTACCCGGTAACTTCTTTTTGCCCCCTATGTATTTAAAAAAGGATTTCTTGGTGTCCTTGATCCAGGTAGCTAGTCCCAGTTTCATCTCCGCCTTGGCCTTCCTGACTGCCCCCCTGCATCCCCAAGCACTTTCAGTATAATTCTTCCCAGTGATGGCCTCTCCTTTCCCTTTTAGCTAGAAGACATTCTTCGATGCTTTTGGTGAGCCATGGGGGCTTTTGTGCCCTCTTGCTCCTTTTGATCTGTGTTGGGTTGGATTATCTCCCTTTGGGCTTGGAGGACCATCTCCTTAAGGAGCAACCACTCTTCTTGGACACCTGGCTCCCCTCCCCTCCAGGACCTCAGTGCCTCCCTGACCATTCTCCTAAAGTCTAGGGCTGCTGCCTTGCTGCAGGCTTTTGCCACCTTGTGCTGGATGGTGAATTCCAGCAGGTGATGATCACTGTTGCCCAGGTGGTCCAGCACCCACAGCCCCCTCACCAGGTCGTCGCCCGTGACAAGCACCAGGTCCAACAAGGCGTCTCCCCTGGTGGGGCTGTGCACCTCCTGGGTTAGATGGAGGTCCTGCATTTGGGGTAGGAACCCACGTGAGTGATCAGACCTGGCTGACTGCTCTTCCTAGCAGATGTCTGGAGAGTTCAGGTCACGCATGATGACCACATCCTTTGACCTAACTACCTCCGTGAGCTGACTTAAGAATTCCTGGTCGGCTCTTCCCCTTGGTTGGGTGGTCTGTAGTAGACCCCCGCCATTTAGGCCTTTTCCCCTTGACTGCCTTGTATTCTAACCCAGAGCACTTCAGTGTGTCCCTTCTCTGACTCTGTGCTACTTGATGAGGATGTGTATTCCTCCTTAATGTAGAGAGCCACACCCCCACATTTCCTCCCTGTCTTGTCCCTCCTGTACAGCCTATAGCCCTTGATATTCACTGCCCAGTCATGTGTTGCATCCCACCATGTTTCTGTGAGCCCCACTATGTCTGGTTGGTGTCAGCTAGCAGGAGGGTGAGTTCCTCCTGCTTCTTTCCCATACTACGAGCACTTGCATAGAGGCATTTGAGGACTCTTGAGGATGTGTGCACTGGCCCCCTAATCTCAGCATTGCCCTGGCTCTTGTTGTTTACCTGGGTATATGTTCTCCTTATCGGTCTAGGCTGGGCTGTACTTGTGGGTGCTGCTTGCTTTAGTGGTCCAAGGCTTCCTCCGCCCTCATCTTCCCCTTCCCCCGACTAGCCTAGTTTAAAGCCTGCTGGAGGAGGTCTGCCAACCTAGAAGAGAACACATGCTTACCTTCAGAGGAAAGGTGGAGCCCATCCCATCCAAGCATGTCTCTCGTCGTGATTTGCGGCTCATTGTCAAGGAAGCCAAAGCTCACCTCAAGACACCATTTCCAAAGCCACCAATTGGTCTCTGTGATGCATGTATCATGAAGTGTTCCACGTCTGCTCACTGGTAGGACAGAAGAGAATACCACCTGTGCACGTATCTCCTTCAGCATGCCCCTAGAGCGTGGTAGTCCACCATCAGGTGATCAGGGCTTCTCCTAGCCACATCATTAGTACCCACATGGGTTAGAACCATGGGGTAGTAATCAGTGGGCTGGATCGTGGACTGCATCATCCCCATGACATCCTGAATCTTTGCTCTGGGTGGGCAGTAGACCTCATGTGTCGAGGGGTCCTGGCGACGGATGGGGCCCTCTGTACCACTCAGGATGGAGTCCCCTATGACGATGACTCGATGCTTCCTCCTCCGGGACTGCTTAGCTCCTTTGGCCTGTTTGGAGCATGGAGAGCGTGGAGTTGCCTCCTCTCTGGTTGCCTCCGCTCCTGCCTGCTCCTCCAGTGTTGCCAGGGCCTTGTACCTGTTCTCCAGCTCGACTGGAGGAACTGGTACTGTTGTGTTGCGAGCAGCCCTGGTTCCAGAGGTGACCGTCTGCCACTCTGCAGTGGAGGGCACCTCCTGAGGTGCTTCTTCCTTGGGTGCTTGGACCTGCAGGGAAAGGAAATAACCATCAATTTCATCCTCTGCCTCCCTGATTCCCCTCAGCCTGCTAACCTCCTCCTGGAGCTCCCCCACCTGTGCCTCCAGGGCCCTAAGGCGGACGCCTGCAGGACAGGTGTGGGGGTCCCCAATCCCTGCCCCCCCGGTTTTGCTGGGCATCCGCTGCAGGCCAGGGGGTGGGGGAAATGACAGCCCCCCCACATGGGCTCTGTCTGGGTGGAGGCCTCAGGCAAGCCCCAGGTAGGCTGCACCCCCCCGGGCAGGGGCCCTAGCAGCACTCCGCGTCAACACCATCATATGAGTTGCTGTTTATTTAGAGCTTAGTAAGGTGCCCTTATTTTGCTTTACTATGGTTTGGCCCTGCTCCAATCTCTGCTCCTCGCCCCTCTAACTTCTGTCTCATTTCTCCCTCTCCTGCTTCTCACTGCCACCTCCAACACCTGTCCTGAGTTCCTCTCTGCCTCCGAACCCCCTGTTTCTTTGCCACTGTCTTATCCCCACAGCCTTATCCTTTTCCCCTGAGCAACCAGGTTTCTGCCTCAGTTTCTTTCCTGGCTGTCTCCTCCTTGCCACCACTTGCCACCCCCCACCCCCAAATATCTCAGCTGTCTGCCTGAGTTTCTAGCCCCAGTCTACCTTAAGTAAACCCAAGACTCAGCTCCTCAGCCAGCTTTTCTCTAGTCTACCCGTTCTAATCCTGATTCTGGCAACTTCTACTCCCTGCACTTTAACTCTCTCTCTCACCTGAACCTTCTCCCAGCACACACATACACACTGTACCATCCACGTTAGGAACTTACTGGTGTGTATGTGGGCTGTATGTGTGTGAACCGGTGACTCTGTGTGGGTGTGTGTATATATATATATGGCATTGTGTGTATGATAAACGAATTAGTGATCCATGTCTGACTTTTGGGGTGTATAGTGTATGTGCTTGAATTGACAATAGGTATGCATTTGCCTAGGCTGGTTTGGATGTATATGTGCCTGAGCTGGTAGTGTGTGTGTGTATGCACCTAATTGATTTGTGTGTTTGTGTATGTGCAATTGTGTCACACCCTCCTGTCTAACAGCACAATAGTGGGATCCTGAGAGTTGGCCTGACCCCACAGGGCTACATGCTCTGGGGATTAACACCCCCATGGTATTATCCCACTCGAGACCCATGTGGCCATTAACTGCCATGACCCATTCCCGGTCAGTCTGCTCCAGGGATTTACACCTCTATGGTATTATCTCACTCAAGACCTATGTGGCCAAAACTGCCAGGAAGACATGCATCTGGGGTGCAGCCACACATCTAGGCTGGAATCAAAAGAAATTGCAACAGCAACTAAAACATGTCAGCAAAACTTTTAGGCTGCAGCCGTGGGTAGTTTGCTGCATGGATTGATACCCCCACGGTATCATCCCACTCAAAACCCAAAAAAACAAAAGGGGAAAGAAGAGGGAGAGCACAGGTGTCTCAAGTCCTGAGGCAGACTTTCTCTCCCTGTATCTGAGGCTTTCCCTTTATATAGCTTCAGTTTGCTTCTCCAGTGAAGACGGGAGGGAGATCCCCTCCATGGGTAGCCGTTTCTCCAGCTTCCAATTCATCTTTTCAGGTCTCAGCAGCCCCAGGAGACAGAGACCCTAGCCCAGGTGGCGTGAACCTTAAATAACTTTTGACATCATCCCCGGGTCCCGATCAAGAAACAGCAGCATGTGAACACTGCTAATGCTGACCAATCAATTCAAAAGTGTTCAGTGCTCCTGGATCTGGCCAGAGTCACTAAACTAGTTTTACAGGGTTTTTTGAGAAATGGCCTGGGCACAATGACAGACATGAGAGGTGGTCCTCCTCTAGTCCCTAAAAAGCACAATATGTAAAAACTAAAAGCACACACTTTACTATACACAACCCCAAATATGTGGGGGTGTCATATCAGTTTTACAATGCTGATTTTTTTTCACTCAAAAAAGTCCATGAATAATTTCAGTGAAATCTCCTTTTTTAAAATTCTCATGGAAATATTACAGGAAAATGAATACGAACCAGCTCCAGAAGCATCTCGTATAGTAATGGTGGTTTGTTAATAAGGAATAGTGGAGACAAGAGAAAAATGAGATGAAAAGTTTTATACCTTTACCAAGGTGCTTGTGTGTTTCTCCTCTCTCTCTCTCTCTCTCTCTCTCTCTTCTGCAAGTACACTCCTACCAGGTGGGTGAGGTATCACATTTTTGAACACCTACCTGTCCCTTGCTTTCAGCCCTAGATGTTTATGTCACATATAGACAACACCAGACCAGATTACATATTTTGGTTCTTTATGGGAGACAAAGAGAATAACAGATGGTTCCAATTAAAAAACAGCAGGGAAAAAAATCTTGGGTTGTGTGTTATTTTTTTTAAATGAGCAATCTGGGGCACAAGCAAGAATTGCTGTTTTATTCCCCCCTCCTCCCCTTCATCTTGAGTCTGCAAAACATTCAGAGAAATTTCATAACTATTGATATATATGAGATTGGAACTGTAACTAATGCCTAGTGAGACTCAACACTATATAACACCTTTAAACAGCTGGAGGAGGGTGGAAAGTAGTAGAAAGTATACTCTGGAAAGTTATGGAGAATCCCCTTCTACATGGCTGTTGTTTGCTGCTGTTACTGAAGGGATGATCTGGCAGTAAATATAAATTCTGTTCATTTATCCTAAGGGATGACACTTATGAATGACTAATGTGAGTCTTCTGGTTTGCTTCTAATGAGAACATATGCAGCAGTGCAAGAATCAGCAGGAAAAATCAAAATCGTAAACACACCAAAATGAAATTAGATTTGTATTCCCATTTCTACACATGCTTTGTCAGTGGAACACATCCACTCAGTATTCCAGTGAGTGATTGTTATACAGTATTAAAGCCTATATTATAGCCAAGATCTGATTCTGTCGAGGAAACCGTCCCAGTAGGTTGCTAGTTAATTGAGTTATTCTGTTTCCTCCAGTGGTAGAGATGAGGGGTGATTTGGAAACAGGAACTTCTATAGGACCCACAGCATTGGCGTGAGAACCTTGTTAGAGGAAATAATGCCTTGAAAATGTGCAGGTCTATTTGCAGTTAGCTAGCGGAGCGACTGTGCTACTGTGAGGGGCTGAGGTTGTGCTTCGGTACAGCAAGTGCCAGGGTCACACCCGTCTGTGATCCAATCTTCCTAGCTTACAGGACTGATCACCCAAAGGGGCAATTAAATACATGGATGCAATTAGTAGTTACTTTCTCTGAGTAATATTTAGTAATTGATAGATCTCTCTACTAGTAATTAAACACCAACTAAGTCACTTCCTCGAGAATGTACTTACTCATTGTATTTCTGGGTATTTTTTTCCTGATAAATATTTCATGGCCGTAGTTAAGTAATTAAAATGCACTAAGTAATTTTGAAATAAAAGTCCTGACCCTGCAAGCAGTTCATGAATATTATTCCCTGGGAGTACATGGATTAATTTTAAGGAATTCTTAGTAAACCCAAATAAAAGTCACAAAAGTTTGTAGCAGCAGCTGAAATGGTAGAGTAACTGAGACAGCAGGGGTGCTATATGTCATTTATAAAGAGCAGCTAGGTGATTTACAGTCCCAGATTATATTAATTGTCAATTGTCAGCCCAGAGTAACCTTCTAAGTTACTTAGCTACTTGTGAATGTTTTGCCCACTTTTTAACATTATTGGTGCTTAGCTCTCAATATTTCAGACCCACATATAATTTAAATACCTTTGTGGACAGTATATTTTCTCAGCTGGGTTGACTGCATTTTGTCACTTGGTTTAGTGCATAAATAGCATTGCTTCAGTATCTCTTGGGCACTGTCAAAGATTGACAGATGCCATTTTGATGTATTGCTCAGCCAAGGCGTAAAAGGAGATATTCCACACCAAAATGCTAGATAGGGGATTGGGTTTACTTTCCGCTAAAGACAGATGATGAAGTTGATAGGCAAATGCTGTGATGAGGGGGAATTGCAAAGTGAAACCAGCACTGTGTACAAGGAGAAACTCTACAACTACATACTGGAGCATGTGTAGATGAAATGGGGGGCTTAAATTGAAGTGGTGGATTTTTAAAAACATCACTTCAATTCAGGGCCCTTTAAATCCCCGTGTCACGCACACACCCAAACTTACCTGCTTTTCTGGTGGGGAGTGGAAGGTGAGCTGCTGGTGGGCAGAGCACTCCCTGGGCTGCAGGGGAGGCTAGTGCTCCCTTTGCAGCAGTGGCACCCGCCCTCCCAAGACGGCACCCACCTACAGGCACCTGGCTCAGGCAGTCCCAGGGGGCACCGCAGCTCTGCGGAGGGAAGCACCGGGCCCCTGCACAGCTCATGCAGGCAGGCAGGCTCCGGAGGGAAAAAAAAGATCAGGCTCACCACTTTTCTTGGGCAGAGCCTGCCTTCCCAGGCTGCTGCCGGGCTGCCTGCACAGGTCCCTGCAGAGCCCCTGAGCTCCGCAGAGCCCAGTGCTTTGCTCCACGGCTCCTCAGAGGAGTTTTAGTTTGCTGCACCCCAAGTCATTTAAGGCGCATTACGCTGCTGAATTTGCTATAATGGCTGGAATTACTGCACTATACACTGCCAACATGTGCAAACGCTGACACTATGAAGCGGTGCAAAAGTGGTGCAAAGGCTTTAAAGTACTGTGCACACATGCCCCTCATTTCGTCTACACATGGCCTTAGGCAAGACCCAAAGAAGGGATTCTAGTCAGTGGAGCAGACCAGAAGCTTTGTCTATCTCTGCTTTCTTGACATTCACCAGGGACCTTTCTTCCTAGGTAGAACACAGAAGTGGGTCTGTAGATCAGGGCACAATGCCTTGGTGGATGCTTTTCCCAGGTAGGGAAGTTGATTCCAAGGTCCTGGGACAGAGCTGGCTGAAAAGCAGGGGTTCCCACTGGCAGGAGATTTGAAACATTTTTATTTAGTTTTGGCTCATATTGGACTGACAGTGTTTCAACTGTGGCCTTTGCAGAAACAGGTTTTCTTTACTGACAAGCAAACATTTTTATTAACCACCCCTTCTGTGTCCTGCCTGGGGCTGCACAACTGACCCTGCCTGTAAGGGGCCATAGAGGTTCCCAGGGGCCACAAAGCCTGAAAGAACTCCCTGTAGGGTGCTGCACTCCTGCTCCAGACAACAGGTACCATTGGTCTTCTCTCTCTGTCCTTCAGTATCCAGCCTTGTTCAGAAAATGGATCTTCACTCAGCTTATAGTTGCTTAGGTTTTTTTTGTTTTTTTTTACAGATAGCTCCATGTTTCATGGGTTTTACAAAAAGGGATTTTTAGCATTGCTTTTATGGACTCTCTGTTAATTTACAGACAGTTGGCAACTCTGCCAGGAACCTGCATCTTCTACGTTTCCCAGCTGCAGAGGAAATTCACTAGTGTTCCTTTCCCAGGCTTGAGTACTCTGTGGTATTCCTGGATATTGGGTAGATCTGCCAGCGTATTGCCCTAGGGTCAAGTATCCTGCAGCTCCAAGAGTCTCTAGCTCAAGAAAGACCCTCCAGGAATCTAAGCTGGAGTCAGCAAAAGCCTGTCAACATTTTTGGAAGGAAACATTTCAGTCACAAAACTGAACTTTACATCATTGGAAAATGTGTTATTTCCAGCTCAATTCAAAAGCTCATGAAGCTCCATTACCCTTCAAGCCACTGTTTACAGTGTTGTGCCCTTGGGTGGGTTGTCAGTGGCAGGAATGGTAAGTTGAAAGATCTTAAAGCATGATTATCAGTGGCCTGAGGTTGCAGTTACCTCCATTCATCAAGACAGTAGAAACCTCAGCAAGCTCCACACATCCCAGCCAGCACTGGGAGGAAAGAGACCACCTACACATGGTGTAGGTGGCGGTGACATCTACACATCAGTGCAATCACTAACCTCAGAGAGAAGCAATTTCAACAGGAATGTTTATGTACTTAAATCTAAGCACATATTTAACACTTTGCTGGAGTATTATCTGAGAGAATGGGTGTGTCTACATGTGCATCTAAGTACACCTAAATTTAAATGTGCATTAGCTCAATGTGCATTAAGTGGCTTTAGGCATATGTCTACAAGTGCAGGTGTTAAAGAACATTAATGCTGTGTGTGGGGACTGACTTGGGACTAATCTTAGTCCCAAGTCAGTCCACACACAGTGTTAATCCTTTTTAGCGCATCTACACGTGTGTTAATGTGCTTTCACTATTTGCACCTAAATTTGATACCTACAATTTAGGTGTGAATAGCTGAAATTTGCCATTTTTAATGTGCATTATGGGCATGCACATGTAGACCCACACCCTTAATGCGCATTAACTTGAGCTAAAGTATTACATGTAGATGTGCCCAATTTTTGGCTTCCTAGGCCAGGATTTTGTCTTTAAATGCATTTGCCTTTTGGAAGACTGTGCCTACTTATAGCACTACATAAATAATGAACAGAAAGAAGAAAGCAACCTACAGCTTGAAGAAAGCTTTTCTTTAAAATAAGAAATCCTTCCTATCACTACATCTTAAAGGCTAGAAGGGGTCAGATATAGCTGTCCTATTCAGAATACCCACAGATGATCAGGAGAGCAAGCAGAGATGATATAAAGATCACATGAATGAATCCAAAGAACAGAATCTAATGGTGGGTCAGAACAAGAGCCTGTTCTCATTTGTGTTGCTGTATATCTGGATTCTTTCCAAAGCATCCCAAAGGGTGGCACTTAGTGTTAATTGCTGAACTAGAACATTATTCATATAACACAGGCAGGGATCAAAACTGACTCTGAACGCAGAGGTTGTGACAGCTGCAAGATAAGGTAATATGAGAAAATGTAGGGGCAGAAGCAAAAAATTCCAAAAAGATAGTATCTTAATTGAAAAATAATGGCAGGATATTGGTGACATTTTTGTCAGTCCAAAAGGTATACTTTATTTGCTTCCATTTGTGAAACAATGGTTGATTTCAACAATTAAATTCTTTGTTCTTAAAACACCTTTGTGTTTTAAGTTGACATGCCTCTTAAATTTATATTATATTTTACAAATGTAGTAATTTAAATGAGTATCATTTAATCATAAGGACAATGAATGAAATAAAGGAAACCCATGAAGCTGTCATAGAGTACAGGCAAGGCCAGGATTGTCTTTTCCCATGTTTTTATTATAGGGCATTGTTCTTCAAAAGTCACTATGAGGTCATGTATATACATAAATTCAAAATCCTCAGATTGGTAGCTCACTGGGAAGCAGAACTCTGCTTGCTAATCCTGCCTTAGCTTTGATTCATCTCAGGATGATTACAGTGAAACATACATGCTAGTCAGTTATAATGCATGCTGCCTCCTCCCAATCTGTCTCTCTAATCTCATGCTCCCACCAACAAAGCATTTGGGCACCTTCTGAGACAAACTAGCTTTTTCTCATAAGACCCAGAATTTTAAATGAATGAAAAATGAAAATGTATTATTTACATTGCAGTAGTCCTTGGGGCTCCTTCTGTGCTCTACATTGTACAGACCCATGATAAGAGACAGATCTTGCCCTGAAGACTCACAATATACTTACATATGTCGGCATTATAGTCAGAACCCATGTTCTTATTTGTGTTTCTGTCTAAACCGTCCTGTCCTCCACACCTTAGGCATGTGTGTTTTTATGTTTTGAACATACAGAATCATGTAGAATAATAGCAAAATAGGACTGGGACCTCAGAAGGTCATCTAGCCCAGCCTCCTGTTCAAGGCAGGATCCTTCTTATCTAAACATCCTGGCCAAGGGTATTTAATTCTACACTTAAAAAAATCAAATATTAGTGATATGTAGAAACTACTGGGAAAATGGGGGCGGGTAGGAGAAATGGTTCAAAACAGGGAGAAGGTTGGGATATAAAGGGTTAAAGAAAAATATCAAAGGAAGACAGGGAGATGGATCTTGAGTTGCAACCTTCCCCATGGCCCTGATTCAATGAAACAATTATATGCATATGTCATCCTACTCCATAAAATAAGTCAACAGACAACTCTCTGCCACCACCTACTACAAAAAACTAGAAGAAGATCCTACTCCCCTTTTCACCTTAAAACTACCATCAAATCATTTCCATCTGAATAACTAAGAGAAATTACAGAACTTGATCCCCCCACTACCTAACCCAGGGACTTTTTATCTGCTCCCTAAGATCCACAAACAAGGGAACCCTGACAGATCTATCATATCCAACCATAGAGCCCTAACTGAGGAAATATCAGGTTTCATTGAATCGATCTTAGAACCTCTTGTCACCCAAAGAGTGAGTTTTGTCCAGGATACAACAGACTTTCTATAGAAACTTAAAAACATAGACCACCTTCCCAGCAACACCCTCCTAGCCACCATGGATGTTACTAGCTTATATACCATCATCCCACACCAGGAAGGGATGTTTTTCTCACATATCTACCAGACCAAGATTACAACTCAAAGCACACACCTAAAGATATTACTGAAGTTATACACCTCACATGCAACAACTTGACTTTCAATAACCAGCACTTCTTCCAGACCATGGGCACAGCTATGGGCACCAAAATGGCCCTACAATATATTAACCTCTTTATGACCCACCTGGAAGAAGAATTCCTCAAAGACTGTACCATCAAACCAATGCTATACTTAAGATACATCAATGAAATCTTTGGACTGAAAACCCGGAATCTCTGATTGATTTCCATCAGAATTTCAATAACCATCACCCCTCCATCTGGCTCTGTCTTGAATACTCCA
Source organism: Crocodylus porosus (assembly GCF_001723895.1). NCBI lineage: Eukaryota > Metazoa > Chordata > Crocodylia > Crocodylidae > Crocodylus > Crocodylus porosus. The sequence goes on along the minus strand of NW_017728949.1, from coordinate 56,180,659 downwards.
GCACCAACATGTCCTTTTTAGACACTATGGTCACTATCCAGAATGGTAAAGTCCAAACCATCATATACAAGAAACCCATGGACCAACATACATGTCTGCACAGGACCAGCAATCACCCTAAACACACCAGGAAAGCTGTAATATACAGTCAAGTCCTCCAATACCACCAAATTTGCACTGAGGAGAACACCCATGAGTGTCACCTCCCCAATCTCCAAACGGTTTTCACCTAACAAGGACACTCCTCCAAAGAGATATATCACACTTTTGAAATAGCTACCCAGATACCACATGAAGAACTGTTGCCGTATAGAAAGAAGATCCCCACAAATAGCACACAAGTAGTTATGCCATACCATCCTTCCCTAGAATCTATACAGAAAATCCTCAAACAATTGTAACTCATACTAGAAGAAGACCCAGTTCTTAAAGAGATCTTCCCAGGACCATCCATCCTAGCCTTCAAGCAAGCACCAAACATTGCCAACCTCATCACCTCAGAAGCAAACTTCCTATGGCCCAAAACACACAGAATGGATCCAGACCATGCTGGAAAAATTAATGTAAAAACTGCCAACATACCTCCACCACCCTCACAATAGCTTCACCCCACAACAGAACCACCAGCTTTCCTGGATCTTACACCCACACCTCCAGAAATGTAATACATCTCATCCACCTGATGGATAACAATGTAGGAGAAACCAAACAACAACTGTGTACCAGAATGAATGCACACCAAAAATCTAGCAAGGACACGAATACCCAATTACCAGTTGGGGCACATTTCTCATAAAACAACCACTCTCTTTCCAATCTCTCAGTTCAAATCCTCAAAGGGAATTTACAAAACACCTTTCGCAGATGAGCCTATGAACTTCACTTCATAAATCTACTGGATACAAAAATAATCATGAACTAAATATAGACATCGGATTTATGGTACATTATAACATGCCTAACATCTGATAACCCAGATAACCCCTCTACTATTTACCAGCTACATCTTATCACAAGATTTACTTTCCCCTTCCCATCAAAAGTTTGCAAAGAAGAATTTTTCCAACTATTTGAGTTGGTCTAATAAAAGATATTGGATTTACCCAAAGAACCTTGTCTGCCTATGTCACCCTAGACATGGTTGATTTTCAGGGCGTAACTTATATGCTGGTATGTCTGCCTATGGTTAAGTACTAGCTAGCTCAGGTCTATGTCCTTTGTCTAAACCGTCTCTGCACATTGACTCCTTTAGAACTAAATCACAACTGACTATAACATCAACAACCAAATCCCCTTTTGTTTCAAAGGATGAAGAGCAGGGCCTTAGCTTGTTAGACTTTTTAGGGCAGAGATCTCTCTCCTCAGAGGTCTGCAGGGCACTGAACATATCTACCATACTAATAGCTATGGGAGTTTGCAGATGCATTTCTAAGGGTGCAAAATGAGAGAAGTCAGGCTGCTGGAGTGTTAGGCTTCCCCCTAGGTGCCAGATTTCTGAGAGGAGGCATTTTTTAAAGGCTGCTGTAGAGTTTGGCTCTGTGCAGGCTACAGGACTGCCATGCTCATCTAAAACAGCGTATTCCTTTATGGCTGGTGTATTACACAGTGGGAAAGTGCTACAAAATACGAATGTTGCAGATCTCACCTTTGTTGTAAGCGCCCTATGAGGAAGTAATAGACAATGGGATAGTAGACATTAACTAGCAAACCAGAATGGGAGAGAAACTAGTGAAGAATCAAAACTGCCATATGAATAAAAAAAAAGGGAGTGTGAAATTAGCTTGTGCTAATCACTAAAGTAGCTTCCGCTACCCCACAAATGACATTGGTTTTTATCTTCCTCTGCCTTAAAAAAAAATGCAAATTTCTTTCTCCATCTGCTTCATGGATCCGTTGAATAAGATCAGTCTTTAAATTTGAGAACTAACAGAAGGTCAGCTGTCAAGATAGTTATCCAGACAAGAGGTAGGAAACTTGCTGAGCCAAAAATAAATCTGGGCAATTATGTGGGAAATACTGAAATCCTAAATATCAATTAAAACCTATACAGACTTAACACTGAGGAACAGAACCAGTTCTTGTGCTACCCCTTGTCACAGTGTGAGTGGAGATGTCACATTCATATTATTCTCATTGCCCTTTAAGCTTGCATGTGTACCATTTTGTAGGGCTATGCAAGAAATCTCCAGTGCTTGGCTGTCACAAATTGACAAACCTTATCCTCTCCAAAAGGACACGGTGACCTGACAGTTGAGTCATCAGCCAGTGTATTGCAGGAAGGAGTGAAGATGGTTTTGAGGTTAAGGGCATAGTTTAGGAATCAGGAGAAAGGGCTTGGATTCCTTTTTCTGCTCTGGAATTCGTGTGTCCTTTTGGCCAAGTGCCTTGATTGCTCTGAACCTCAGTTTCTCCAGCTAGATTATGGCCAGAGGGCCTCCCCAGGCCTCCCAGAGGTCCTGTAAGGTCCCCTCTAAATAAGACCATGACTTTCTTTAACTATATGTTTTTTGTAATGGAGATTTTACCAGTTTTTCTGGTAAATTTCTTTTTTCCTGAAATGGGAAATCTAGAAAGAAAACCAAAACTACAAATAATCAAATCCATTATAATAAACATTTACCATAATTCAATCAAATTTATGTTAAAAAGGATTTCCCTATCATATTATCCTTATATGGCTTTGTGTTCTATACACAGACAAGCCTTATACACTGGGGAACATGATATGGTAGGTAATTCTCCCTATTATGCAGATGGAGAAACTGAGGCACAAAGAAAGGAAAACACCTTGTCCCAGGACGCAATAGGTATTAGTGATGGAACCAAGCTTAGGACTCAGGAACTTCAGGCTCAGCTCACTCCTTCCCCTTCAGGGCAGTGAATATATGAGACTGAGGACTGAGTGGGGAAACACTCCTATAGGAAATGCTGCAGGGTTAGTAGCTTGCTGTAGCCATTGCACAGATGAAACATCACTCCAAAACTTGCCCTGCAAGGGGTTAATCCCAGGCCCCTTTCCTTGTTCTCTCCCTCCCTCCCTCTCCCTTTGGGAGAACAGGTCAGAACATGCTAATTGGAGAAGCTGAAAGTTGCAGGGATTTACAAGCATGACAGATGAAAATATAAGGGGGTGATAATTGAGGGCTAATTATCTTCAACTGGCCTCCAGGTGCTCTCAGCAATATAACACAGAGAGGGAGGAGGGTATATGGTTTGAAAGAATGGGAGCTTTTTTGCTTGAGTCACTACAGAATCTGGGTTATAGAGAGAATAAGACTCAACAATATGAAATCAATATGAAGTGGTTTGTTTGTGAAGTCTATCTCTGGTGTCTCTATCTGTCCTGAGTCCTGGCTTTATAAAATGGGGGAATTCTCTATTTCGCAGAAATGATTTGGGGTGAGATTACAAGACTGTGATATACTGGACTAATATAGTGGGGAAAGCTAGAGAAGTGCCAGACATACAGGATACCTTTCCATTCTCCACCGAAATCAGGAGGAACGTTTCCCAAGCCTCCCCCCTTAGGAAAATGTGTTGCTCACTTGGTTCTTCCTCCTCTTTCTGGTCGGCAAAGAGAAGATGCCTCTCATGGAAGGAATAATGGAGAATGTTGCTTTACACAAACACATTTATTGAGAAATAATGTAAGTCGAACTTTTTTTAAGGAAGATATTTCAAGTTATCTATGTGTATGTGTGGAGGGGGGAAGACTACAAGCAACATAGAGAAGTACAGCTTATACACATGTTATTTTGTGTTGGGACTAGCCTACGTCTCCAGATATAAATACCTGCTTCAACTGGGGTTAGTCTGTAATCCAGCCTGCACCCAGCTCCAAAATGTTGCAGCTACCACAGGTCTCTGTTGTGCTGCAGACATCTCGAGGCTATATGCCAGCTGCTCACAAACCCTTATGAAATATTATTCCATATCCCTTTAATACGTGGGCTGGGCTGATCCTGTGAGGTTTGCATTGAGGGTATAACGTCTCTACCGACATTCTACGATTCAGCCACTAGATGTCTCTTGTGTCATAGTTGGTTCCAGTTACATTGCAGTCCGTGGTAAATAAAGAAACAAAATTGCAACTCAAGTTGTGGGGCGGGGGTACGGATGAGCCACGATTCGTCGTTTCTGTGGAGCACCTCACATTTAAGAAGGACCCTGAGTCTCTGGATTTCATATGGTGGCCTACCAGCGTAAGGAATGGAGTGGCTAACTCAGAAGCTCCCGTTAAGGCTGACGTTTCTATGTTCCTAGGAGACCTAGTCTACTCTGAGAGCTGGACCAACAAAGGCATATAAGCATTGCAATGCTGATCATTGTGGTGCCCGATCCCCCTGAGCAATGAATGAGAAGAAGCAGATGCCTCAGAAGGTGATTTGCAGCATCTAACACACTAAGTAGGGAGCTACCAAATAGGAAGCTCAGGATTGTGGGGCATCAGATGTCCTAGCCCAGTACAGAATGTGGGTATCTTTTTCCCTTTGCAATTTGCAGCCTTGAGTCCTTTCCTGGACTTAGGCATAAAAGCCCTTTTCTTTTAAGGGTACCTCTGCCCATTTTATCCAAAAGCAGCTACAGCACTCATTTGGGGTTGAGAGGCCAGGGTCCCATGGCGTCTTCTGCCCACAACCTCCTTTCTCCAGGTTAGTGCCCTAATCAGCAGTCTGTAGGCTAAGTACAAACCTGAAGCACTTGTTAGAACAAGGGCTTGAACCCAAGTTTTTCTTTTCCAAGGTCAGTGCCCTAACCAGTAAGGTCAAGAGTCATGTTCGTTCACAGTCTTTCTCTGGCCCAAAGGATCTTTGTTTAAACCATGCCAAGTCAAACAACTTCTACAGGAGCCCCCAACTCGACAGTACAAGAAGCTTATATCTAGATAGCTAGAACAGTCTCCAAGGGGGTAAGAGGGTTTGAATCCCCCCAGGAAGATGCTGTTCCCTTTTAAATGGTCTGAATTTTAAATAGTTAAGCTCATCTATTTCACCTGCTGTTTGATCTGCAGCTACTCGGATAGCTTCTTTTTGCTCCATGAGTTAGCTGTTCTCTTCCCCTTCTTTAAAGTGACTTTTTTTTTCAATTACAAAATGGGGTTAAACAAAAGTCAGTGCTTTACCTGGTATTTAGCTTATGCTGTACCTGCTTCTTTCTCAGACCTGAGGAAGGCATTTTTGGTGCCCCAAGAACTTGTCCCAATCTCTCCCATAAGGATTACTCTCTAAAAGATGTTGCCAAAGAAATCCTACTTCTTGCACGTTCCTGGACCATCATGGCTACAACAGTACTACAACCCTACTAAAAGATGAAGTAGGATTTGGGCATCTGAGTCATTCTAGGGCATCTAGCTCTAAGTTTTTGGAGTCTACAAAGTCGAGGCAAATAAATATCTCGTCAGAATTCCCTGTTTCTTCTTTGACAATCTGCGATTTTTGTACAGTTTCATTATGGTAATTTTCCTGTAAATGGCCAAATTATTCCTGAGTGCTAAATCAGTGATACCCCAGAAAGCACTAACATGAAGTTGTTTCTGCATTATCATTTAGTTATCATGCAGTTGTTTCAGCATTATCATTTAATCCTTTTTTTTTTTTTTTGGCACAGCCAGAAAACCCACTTTCCTTATATTTAGGCATGATGCATTCATCAGTTCTAACTGCATCCCTATGAAACCTCTGTAGATCAAGCATTGCTTCAGGCTGGAAAAAGAATTAGCTCAGTATGAGCCCTCCCTGCTTGGCAGTTAGCCCTGGGTTCACCATTTTCAATCAGCTCCTCCTCACTTGCTGAGCCACAGGTAAAATAAAGAGCTCCTTTTAAAAGGAGAGATGTGTTAAACCTGTGATTATTAGTTGGTGTGATGGATTTGCATGGAGGTGTCGCAGGAGTCACATCAATGATTGAGTACCACCTGACAAGCTGTATTATGTGGCTTATGCAAGTTGTCCCCCGAAATGAGATTTCCCTTCTGCTTGAGCAATACCACGTCGGAGCAAACCTGTAATGATCAGAGAAGTTATTAGTTAAACTAGTTAATCTTTTCAAGTTGAAGTTAAACATAAAACAAGCACTAAAAATCTACAGGGCTTCCATTCCAGGCAGCTCTTCTGTATTTTTTCCCCCTTGGCCCTTTTGAACTACAGTGAAATTTTAACAGGCTCTCTTGAGGGCCGGGAGAGTGTGCAAAGTTCAGCCCTTCCCTGGTGTCCAATTCCAAGATCCCCGGAAGAGCGTTGTTAGGTAAGCAAAGCAGTCATTTTGATTCCCTAGTCGTCTCTGTTCCTCCTTCATATGTCTTCGGGGAAGACTAATCCTTGATGAGTGATAAATTTCCTTTCATGGAGCTTTACTGCAGGGCTTAAGGTCCCTCTCGGAGAGCTGGTTAATTATAAATCACATGCAATTTCTGGCAAAGCTTAGGGCTCTTGAGTTGTTTCTTCTAATGAACAATAACTTTGGGTATTTTTCATTGTGCAGCATTGCATTTCCAAGAAGGGACAAATGTGTTCTCAGTTTTTTCTAAGGTCAGTGAATAAACTGGCTTCAGGTAGCACATGTTCATGAATGATGGAGGTTACATACACCAGAGGAGTAAATTTCATTCTCTACTTTCAGTAGGGCTGTGAGAAACGGCTATGCTTTGATTTGGTGTAGGATTTGGCCATTTCGGAGAGACAGTGATTAGTTTCGGATCATTTTTCTGTTTCAATTCAGCTGAATCTGTTTCAGAGTTTCGACGCTGTTTCAGTGATTTGGCCATATGCTATAATGGGGAATCACTAAAATGCCTATAATGTTGCCATTTCTTTCCTGATTGAGATGAAAATTCCAGGGATGGTAGCCCTTTTGTAGAGCATAAAGTCTGCCAAGTTTCAAGAAAATAGGTGCAGGGGTTTCTGCATCTGGGATGACAGCAGGCTGCTGCTGCCGGCTGGGGTCAGTGGTTGGCACAGCCCACGCCAAGCGCCAGCAAGACAGGAGCTGCCACGGGCCCCAGCTGGCAGTGGCAGCCTGCTGTCATCCTGCACACAGATCTAGGGGCCCGTGCCCCCCGGGAGGGCTGTGGGGTTGTGCCAGACTCCTCCTGGGGGGGGTCTGGATATGTACACGGGATGACAGCAGGCTGCCCATTCCTCCTCCAGAGCACTGGGATTGGAAGGGACCTCGGGGCAGAGCTCAGACACTGGCAGCTAGAGATGTCAGTATCAGAGCAGTTCTTCCCCTCTGCCCCTCACTTCCTCCTCCCTCTTCTTAGTTTGTTTCCCTGCAAACCCAGCTCTGAAACGCCAAAATTTTCCGAAACATTTTGGATGGTTCAGTTTTGTTTCAGAGATGTTTCAGAGCCTTCTGTTTCATTACAGATTCAGTGTTTTGGGTGCCGAAACAGGCCAGAACACCTCCAAAACAGAATGGCTACAGAAGCTTCGCACAGCCATAATGATCATTTCTATCAGTGAGATGCATCCTTTTCTAGTCAGAAGGATGGGACCCATGCATCACCTCAAGGGCCAAGGAAAGGACCACCCACTCCAGAAAGTCAGTGTTGTTGTGGAAGGAAGCAGCAATAAATAGATCCCTGCTCTCTTTGTAGGACCAGTGTGGATATTTTACTATATCCTTTAGGTTAATAACTTCAGATTTGATTACAAGACTTTTTGGGGGTTACAGAGCCAAAAGACAGCTTAGTTTTCACCTGAGTGCTTGTTCCCCTTCAGCCTGTTGATAATCCTTTTTCTCCACTCCTGCCCCAAGTCCCCAAAATAGCAGCTAAGGTAGTCACAATGGCCCAATCTTGTCTTGCAACTGAACTACCTGAGAATATAAATGTAAGGTCATGCAGCACTGGAGTAAGTGTCTCAAATGGGATAATACGATCACTCAGGCAAAATAAACCTTTGAAGCTGTACCTCCAGTGTTACTCATAGTTCAAGGAGCTTTTTGTGAGAAGGGGTGGCAAACTATTGGCTTTGCCATGTAGGATTTTGAGGGCAAGTGCTGTTTGTTACTTTTCAGAATATGCAGAAAAGCTTTCAAACACAAACCTAAATGGTTTAAAAAACCCAGCGACAAAGGCCAGGTAGGCCAGTGTATAATTTCCTGGTCTTTAGACTAACTCCTGACTAGGACAAGGGTATTAATTCCTGATTTTTGACAGCTTGAAGTTGACAGTGCTGCTGAGCAATACAGTCAGGGGCCTTGTATCAGTCTTTTGCTGCTACCATAATAAAATTAATAAACCATAATTGTAGCAGATGTAGGAGTACTTCTGCACAGCACACTGTGCAAATACGAAGAAGAGACCTTCTAATTGTTAGACAAATCTTACACTCCCTTTGATGATAGCCTAATAACTTTTTACTATCCTTTGGAAAATAAGAGTAACTATACCCTGTTCCTCAAAGAAATGCATGCAAAATGGCTTCTGATTAACCTTTAAAAAGAAACAGGGCCTTGAAACCTACTGGGCAAATCCCAAGAAGCCTAGAGCAGCTCAAAAATTTGAGAAAAAACTGAGCAGACATTGGCAATAACAGGATTCCCAACTCTCCTGGTTTTTGTCATTGTTGTTAAAGTCTATGCTTCAGGAATGTGAAAAACTTAGCTCTTTCTTTTATATACATAAATATATATTTATTCAATATAAATATATAGAAAAGAAAGAGCTAAGGTTTTCACATTTCCAAAGTGCAGACTTTAACAACAATGACAAAAATCAGGAGGCTACAATAAAAATGTTGCTTTCCTTGCCCAGTGGTTTTCAAAAAATTTCAAAGTTACTCTAATTTTGTGAGCAATTTGTAAATTTAGATAAAGTAGATGATACCAGGGAAATCCATTTAGTTGTGGAAAACATTTGCTAGTTTTAAAAAAGATCAGTGCAGTTCTTATCTTACTCTTTGCTCTTGGTTGCTTCTCTGATACATTTTTAGGAAACATGGGAACATACACAAGAGAAATAGCCCTTCCTAACTGGCTTTAGCCAGCCTGCGGGCTTGCAACTTCTTCTCTGTAACTCCAGTGTGCAGCTTATTTATTCATCTCTTTTCTCCTTGGTGAGACTTCAGACAGACACATCCCAACAAAATCATTTCAAAAAGATTAAACTCTGTTTTCAACATTGCAGCTAAACTTTCACCTTCTTTTCTACTAAATTATCTCTGTAGCCTTGGAATACGTAACTTGAGGATAACCTCATACAAACAGTTATGTATGAGAGTAATTTTACTGGTGGGAGTAACTTGACTGTAATAAATAAGAATAGGCAAGCACTTGACTTCAGTGGAGAGACACGGAGCTGACAGCAGCCAAGGGTATGGCTGATTGGGCACATCTACACGTGCAGTTGACATGAAGCAATAAACTCCAGCATATATTGTGCAGTTGACATGAAGCAATAAACTCCAGCACATATTGCGCTGGAGTTTCTTGCTCCTGTGCATGCCATTTGAACGTGCACCTGGGATGGCACCATGTTGAGCCAGGTCGGAGCAGTCCTGGCAGGCTGCAGAGGGGCTGGGCAGTAGGCAGCCCTCTGCACTGAAACACCCTCATGCCCCAGCCAGCCCTGCGTGTCTACACATGCTTTGCTGTGCACTAAAGAACTTTGCCATAGGGTAGTACTTGTATTTACAAGTACTTGTATTTAGAAATACTATCCTACGGTGGAGTTTATTAGGTTACTGTGGCCTGATAGGGCTGCACGTGTAGCTGTGAAGACTATACTGAGGAACCAATTAGGCAGCTTCACAGTAGATACACCTTCTGGTCATGTCCAGACAAGCACAGCCGTGAGACATGTGCTGCCACAGACCCATCTGCTGCACCACACGCTGCACATTCAGGTATTTTCCGCACTGCAGGGTAGCAGAACAGGGGATTTTTTTGACCTCAAGAGATCCTGGGTCCATAAAAACCAATGCAGAACAAGTGGGACAGTGACTGTAGGGACTGCGTGTGCTGCCCCAAACGGGAGCCTGCCTGATCAGAGCTGCATTCAAGCTACCAGCCAGGCTCTGAGAAGCAGGATTGCCACAATTGCAGCTCCCTGAGGCCCCCAGGATGCCAGGTAAGGCTGCTGGGGCCAGCCCAGTGCTGGCCCCAGCCTCCCCAGCCCATCCGGGGTAACCTGCCATGCACCAGAGGGCACATGGTACAGGTGTTCCCTGGGGACAAGTAGCAGTGGTGCAAAATGTGCTGCTGCTTCTTGTCCCTGGGGAAACAAACATCCACGCTCATGTGGACGTGGGATCTGCGTCTATTTGTAATACTAGATCCTGCTGTAAGTCCAGTGGGACTATACTGAAATATAGTAGCTGACAACCTGAGCCCGTTACTTCAACTCAAACTCATTAACTCCAAAAAAGGATTTCTCAAAAGCCTGTATGTTACAGCTTAGTTATTCTAAACTGCATCCACAAAAGTGTGACACCTTAGTTTTAAACAGAAACAACTGGCTGAAACTATATTCAATACAACTTTTCATTTTCCTTTGAGGTTTTGGCCCATAAAGGATTCTTTTTTTTAAGTGGCAGATCCTCACTCACAAAGAGCCATCAGTTTATAGTAAATATAACACAGCAAAGGATAACAGGAAACAGCCTTAGCAAAGAAAAAGCTGAAAATGCAAAATCATGTGGAAAGCTCATTATTTCTGCATACATCCCACAGTTAAAACAAGCAGAGACATGGCTCTTTTCCCCTACAAATTTGAACAATGATTTGCTTATATGAATTTTTCTTACTTTTTTTTTAATCTACTCATCTAGATATTTGTTTTCAGAAACACAACAACAAATGTAAACTGCCAGACATGATTTAGGGGTTTTCTGAGGTGGCTGACTTTTCTTAGTTTTCAGTGGGAGGGGGGAAAAAAGCCAAAAATCTGGGAGGTTTAGGTCTGAAAAATGTTGCCAAAAACACATTTTTTACATGTTGGCAAAACGCCATAGTGGCAAAACGCCATTTTTCACTGAAAACAGCTTTTAGATGAAAAACCTTTACTATCTCTATAAATGGTATCATTTTACATAATCCTGCAAATACTAAATATCTCAAATCTGGCATGATTTTAGAGTCTGGGTAATAACACTTTAATTCCTGACAAAGGACATTAGGTAGGTTTGGTTCCTGTGGGTGCACCCCCACATGCAGGGGTGTGTGCTTGCAGCAGCTAAAGAAGTAGCAGCGCAAATCTGTGCCGCTATGCTCAACCTTGCACGTGCAGTTTGGTGTGGGGCAAAATACTCTGCTTTGGGGTAAATGCTTTTTTCCTGCTTCTCCCAGCTCCTGGACTGCTGGAAGACCTGGGGTGGACCTAGAGGAGGGTAGATGCTTTGGCTAGCAGCCAGAGCATCTCCTTGGAAGGACCGAGCCTCCATGTCGGCCAGTGCATGCTCCTGTGGCACGTACCAGGTCACTTTTTTTGCAACATTATTTTTGTTTTGTTTTTTTGCTACCGGGATTTTAACATGCTGGGCATGCTGTTTGTGGCACCCCAAAGAGACTTGCAGAGCCAGAAAGCAGATGCGCCTGCACATCTGGACCCACATCTGTGAGGTAGATTCACTTCTATTGAGACTTGCTCCACTTCGTATCCCTTGAGTTGCTCTCTAAATTTCACATCTAAGCAGCTCTACTCTCAACACATACGAAAAAAATAATCCAAAAAACCCTTCTTTCAAGCCACTGATTTTTTGCTTTGTCTTTCATCATAACAAACTCCCTATGTATAGTTTCAATCCATATGCTACCGTATCACCTGGCTTCCTTAGGGCAGCCTCTCTGCCTCTTTTCCTTCTTGCAGAATTCAGTAATCCTGGAGATCTGGCTAAGTCTAATCCTTTTGGATCTGAATATTCCCCTGTGTGAGGTTTAAAGCTCCCTTAATGAGGCAGCCAGCTGAAAATTCCTGCTTGATGACAAGATTCTTGGCTGACACGAAGCATGTATAGCTTAACTGTGTGACACCTACATTTGATCTAAGATGTATAATGGGAATGCATAAGTATGGAGAAGGGGTGCCCAGGTACGAAGAGCTGTGGCTGCAATGCACCGTGGAGCAATCCCCATAGAACTGCTGTAGCCAGAACAATTTAGATCTAAGACCTGGCTGACCACCCTGAAAATGTGGTGTAACATGGCTCCGATCACCTTGACAGTGCTTTCCTGGGAGCCAGCCGACAGGTTGAAGTGCTTTTACATAATTTTGCTGAGAGACAAGACAGTTTTCCTTTCAGAGGAATAAAACGCCTGTATATTTTACAGGGTGTTGGATACAGTTGAGATGTTTGTATTAGAAATGAATCGGGAGCATCTTAAAATGACTGTGTAGAGCTTTAGCTAGAATAAATGTGGTCGATTAAGTTATTTCTACATCATTTCTGGCCAGTAATACACAGATAACTCTAAACTGTATTCCTCAGGCTTGAGGTGATTGTGACTTCTTGACTCCACACCACCGAACGCTGCTTTCTGTTACCTTTACATCTTCAGCTTTATTTTTTAAGCTAGGATGTCATTTATAGGCTGTTGCTGAGTGCTCACTCTTTTGCATGATCTAGCTCTTCCTCAGCTTAGTGAAACCTATTATATACATGCCCCGAGGGGCTCTTTTTAAGGCAAACAATTGCCCTTTTATCTCCATATTAAATGTCAAATCTGTCAAAAAACATAGTTCATGCTATTCAAGTGTGCTAGTCAGAAGACCATCCTGACATTTTGTTTTTCCTGATGTAAATACTCCAAGACAAAAAAGGAACAGCTACAGTTCTATACAGCTCTGATTTACACAATGCTACTCCTATCCATTTCCATTTATAAAGTGCCTTCCCAAAGAGCTTTCCAGATCTTGCCCTCTTCCTCTGATATGTCTACGGGCGGATAATGTGTGTGTGTAGAGATGCGTAGATATGCACACCGTATACAAGGAAGGCGTTGTGGTAAAATCTGCATGTACACATAGATATAGTTAATCATGTACAGAACCACTGTATGAATTACAATATTGTTCCAAATATAGATCCCTCCTAAATGTCAGCTGATCACCACACATTTTGGGGTTCACTTTTTGGAAGAGGAGCGTTATTTCCTGAATGTAAGTTAACACAGTGGCTGGCTTTTAAAAGCAGCATGTTCCATGCCGTATTGTTCCAATTATAGCTGCCTCTGCCTATAAGTTGTCATTTTTATGGTTCCTTTGGAGGGAGAAAAAATGCGACTTACAATCAGAATAAATGGGTATATCATGTTTCTGTGATGAAGTGCAACCACCATGGGAGAGGGACAGAGAAGCTTGTTAACACAACTCAACCTGACTCCGCACTCTTTATAACACAGAGGAAAGAGCATCAGCATATATTTTCCAGCCAAGCCTCCAAGGTCCATGCGTGGAGGAGGAACGTTGTCACAGAGGTGGAACAAGACAGATGGGTGCCTAGCATGGTGATTTCTAGCTGCTGGTGGCACCGGCATCTGCAGCAGTATTTAACAACACTGAATGGTTATTTTTATATCCCCACATCCCGCCTAAGTTAGTGCCCAGGACTGCTGGCCCAGTCACCCAATCTTAGTTATATTACTGCATTGTTACTTGAAATATTTTTCAGTGTGTGTGTTGACACAAGGAGCTTTATTGTGAATTAGACTAAACTAATGCACAGTAAAGTGGCAGCATCTACACATGTGCAGCAATTACTGCACAGTAGATTAGCCTAATAGATAGAGGAACTAGAAATTGGCGCATTAAACTGATGTGCCAAATTGCGTGTGTAGCCGCTGACTGGGAGCAAATTGCTCCTGGTCAGCCTAAGTGGCAGGGATCACTGGGGTGCGGGGAGAGGTGCCCAGGTTCAGTGGGATGCTGCCTGTCAGCCGGGACCTCTCTGCCCCACCCTGTGGAGATCGGGACCAGCCCCCATGCCCCCTGCCAGTCCAGGACTGGCACCTGGGGAAGCCTGGAGCTCCCTCTGGCTGCTTCAGGGAAGCAGAGCAGAGCAGGAGGAGTCCCAGACTAAACTGCTCCCACTGGGACCAAATATGCTCCTGATGGGTTCACAGTCAGATGCATGCAGGGATGCAGTTTAATGCAGCTGAATTTTTTTGCACAGAAAATTGAGGTTCATTCATTGCATGTGTAGACATGCCCAGTGAGCACGTCTTTACTGACCTTTCTGACATGATCCCAGTTCTATCTACATAAATACCTGCAACAGAGATAGTGGGCAACAAGTACAAGGTGTTGAAAAAGTGGAGGGAAGTCTAATATGAATCTTTTGAGCCAAGTCAATGGCAAAATTCTTAGGGTTTGTTCATACTGCATCCTTCCAAGTCAGGGATTGCAGATAAAGAAATAACCTGCGCTCATTTGCTCCTCTGTGCACACCAAAGCTTAGCGATTAGCTTATTCTGAATTTAGACTCTAGCATTTCTCTCAGGACAGTCCAATAGCAACAACAGGGTATATGCTTGGGGTCACTCAAGAATTCTGTAGGTCATCCATGCAGCCTAACTTGGATTTGGATAGGGACAACGTAGGAGGGTTAATGGAGTTTATTTCCACAATAGTAGTCTTGTATTTGGCTGGGAGGTAACACAGACATGACCTAAATGAACTGGGTAATGGCCACATGCATCACTGAAGCAAATCAGAGCCACTCAGATGTGAATGCTGCAGTGTGTGTTCTGCTGGAATTAGATAACATCTTCTTCCTACTCACATGCTCAAGGCAAAGGCATTTGGAGAGCGAGGAGCTGAGCTTTATCCCCCAAAGTGGCATGAAGTTCCAAGCAGATGTGGTGCAATAATATCCAGTGAGTGCTTGATGCTCACACACAGTGGGGACTTTGGTTCATTTACACATCACCCAAACTAGCAAGGCCCTTCATCACTTCTGTATTTCAGAAAGGCCCTGTTGGGCTACAAGCTGGCAGCAGTGGCTGACATCTGCCTATGCTCAAGCACCCACTGGCTGGGCTTTTAATAGTTTCAGAGCATCCTCCTTAGTATGTCTTCACTGGGATGTATATGCTCCAGGTTATCCTGTCACTGCTGTACATTGCTGTAGGGCACGACAGTGAGACAATAGAATGTAATGCAGATTACTGTAGTCAAGGTAACACCATGCTTTTAAATGGTCCCTGCTGTGCTTCTCAGAGTTGGAATAAAGAAACACCATTTGCCTGACTGACTGGGGCCTCATTGAGGAAATAAAACGTTTTCACACTCCTCCAATATCATATTTTAGCACAGAGAACTGTGACGCTTAAGCTGAAATTGCTAATGAGAGCTTCTTATATCTCCTTTGTTGGTATCTGCAACGTGGTTCCTCCATATTCTACCCTATAAAAAGCTACTGTACCAGCTTTACTTTAACAATATAGCATTTTATCAACACTGAGCTGAGTGAACAGTGTCACGTACTAGCAAAGCTAGTACAATTCATGTTACTTTAGGTATTTTGCTGCTTTTTATTTTTCTCTTGTGGATGACAAGTTTCCTTACTTTAACATGTTCCCCAAGGGAAAAATAGTTTTTTCAGTTTTCACACGGCAAAATATTGCTGTGGTAGCTGGCTGGTAAAATTACCTATGACCCTAACTCAACAAATCTTTGGGGGTTCTGAATGTTGTATGAGCTCAGTACTGTCATTGCAGCAGCATGAAGATCATCTGTGGAAATGCAAAGTTCTTCTGCTGAGCTGATTTATGAATTTCCAGGGACACGCATGGAAAAATTTGCATGCAAAAAATGTAGAAGGCAAATGCAGAGTTTCTCTGAGCCTTGCTCCTAAACCCAAGCACAGTGAAAATAATGTAAATGTAATCCTAGACCTTGAATCATGAGTCTGCGTGGCAAGCAGCATGTGGAAAAGTAGCTTTAAGCCAAACTTGTGAAATCCCAGGCCAGGGTATAAGCCATATGTTACACATTGGGGAAACCTAAATGTTGCTAAGTTTCCAATAACTTCAAGAATACATTATGTCAGTTGAGTGTTCCTGGGTGCATCTACATGTACGCTTTACTGCTGAGTTGACTAATTAGCTCTACACTAAAGTGGCATCATTTACATATGCACCATTATTAGGGTACAGTAAATTAATTAACTCCACTATAAGATACTACTATAAGGGGCAGTACCATCTTACGGTGGAGTGCTTAACTGCACTGCAATGCATGTGTCGACAGTGACAGGGGCTGGCTGCTGCCTAGCCCTGCACTGTAGCACCCTCGTGCTCCTGCCAACCTGTCCACCACTGATGCTGCCTCCCAGACACCAGGACTGAGCCCCTGGGCCCTCTGCCAGCCCAAGGCTGCTATGCCCCAGCTGTAATTGCTGTGGTCCCAGGACCATGTGTGGATGCTGCACCTGGGAGCAGTTAACTGCAGTGTGAACTGGGCTGGAGTTTATCACATTGTCCTAATGGCATGTGTAGATGCACCATCTGTGATTCAGAATAAGCCTAACTATGCCTCTTTTCACTAGCCACAGCCTCTGTGGGGCTGGTATAAGCACTGCTGCTATAACACTACACCCCTACACTCAGAAAACTCCCCCTTATGATAATCAGTTATTTAGTCCGGAGAAGGCAAGATGGAGAGGGGATTTAATAACAGTCTTTAAATACCTGAAGGGTTATTATAAAGACAATAGAATTAGACTATTATCTGTGGTCATAGGGGACAGGACTAGGAACTCCAAACTGCATCAGAAGGAATTTAGGTTGGAGATTATGAAGTACTTCCTCACTGTGAGAATGGTTAAGCATTTGGCATAAGTTTCCTGGAGAGGTTGAGGAATCTCCCAGAAAATGTTCAAGACTATATTAGACAGATACTTGACTGGGGTGGTTTACCCAGGGACGATCCTGCTTCGAGGATGAACTTGTGAGATCCCTTCCAGCTCTATTTTCCTGCAATCTGGCTGTATTTACACATGCACTTTACTGTGCAGTAGACTAGTTTGCTGCACAGTAGAGCATCACATGTGCAACAATTGGGCAGGTGTAGACTAATTTACTACACTGTTGGATAGTCCTGTCCAGACACAAGTACTAATTGATGGTGAAGTAAATTACTGTGTTTAAATCCATGTGTAGATGGTGACATCTGGATTAATTAACTCTGGCACAAATTGCACTGGAGTTTATTCAGCTGCATTAATTGCATGTGTAAACATGCCCTCCTATGACATTTTTTGAGCAGGTTGAAACTGTATGATCATACAAAAGCTTTTCTAACAAACTGGAAAATCTGGCTGATCTGTTTATAAAAGGTCAATCTTTTGAAGAGCTAGAACACTGCACACATATTAGTCAACTAAACCTTACAGCCCCCCAGTGAGATAAGTAATAACATCTTATCCTAATACCCAAAGTCAGATGAGATGTTCCCTTCCGCTTCTTTCAAAAGGTGATACATTAGTTTTCTCTAAATGGAGACAAGCCAAATGTCAGGTTCATCTAACAACTTCGCTTGTCTAATATTTTCACAATTTCTTCTCCTTGTGCACAATGCTGTATAATAATATATATTTTTAAAAAAACACGCTATATTCAAAAACAGCTTTAGCGTCTTAACTTGGTTTTGATTTTTCTCCTTTAGGATTTATGCTTCAACCAAATTTGCTTGTAGCTTGTAAATGGCATATATGATGGAAAAAGGGAAAACTTATCTCAATAAACCTTCTGTGGTATTAATGTATCCATCTTCTAACATAGTAATACTCAAAATAAGTGTTTATAATAGACTTTCAAAAATAGTGCTTAACATTACAAGTCATGACACAACTTAGATGGGAAAAATTCTTGAAAGGCATGTCAACATCAAGGAAGTCTAGCAATTTAAAGTCTAAAAGGATGAAAATCAAACACTATATTTAAACCTGATCCATTTTAAGTGTCAGCACTTTGCTTGATGTCACTTCTAACTGCAATGTTAGTGGGTCAGTGGAGTTTCTTTCTGCATAGACCATGAGTCTTTTCCAAGTCATCACGTTTTGCAGAAAAATTGATGGTTGAAGTGGAGATGTTATTTAAGGCAGAGTAGCTAGAATCATTCACATGACTAGCAATGTTAAATGCAATGACCCTTTTCCAACTCTTTATTTTCATGGTCAGACAGGGTTCACTTCTTTGGTTGAAGGAAGAAGCTATGTTTGAAAAGATCCTCTTTTCTGTGTGCCTGAAGCCAGTACACTAAAAATATATAGAGCAAGCATTATTAGGGTACTTGTTCTGCTAAGTATTATTTCTCTGTTATATCTCTTATTAGAAATATAATTTTATGTAACTTTTCTAGCCCTTATGTCATCAGGGCTAGGAACAGAAATTAAAAAAAAAAAACTGGTGTAAGTGATCAGAAACTGGATCAAATCGGTAACACAACAGAAGTTCAGTGCACATAAACCATTTTCAAAGGGACCAAAACTGGTTTAAGATAAACCTAGATGGATGTAGTATCAGACTTAACTAATTTAAAGTAAACCAGTCTATCCAACTTAGGGTAAACTGGGCTATCCAACTTTAGGGTAAACTGGCCTGTCTCAGCTCCCATTGCGAATCATAGAATCATAGAAGCCGGGTCGAAGGGACCTTGTAGATCTTCAAGCCTGACCCCCCGCCTGGGCAGGAGAGAAAGACTGGACTCAAATGAGTCCATCCAGGTAGGCATCAAGCCTC
>NW_017728949.1:56125120-56160982 GCF_001723895.1 Crocodylus porosus | reverse complement strand
ATTGATTTGAATCAGAAATCAAATTAAGTCATAGTCCTCCAGCGTACCAGCTTGCTTTGTGGCCCCAGCTCTCAGTTCCAGCTGAACATGGCAGCCCACAGGCATTATAGAGCTGGGGCAGCAAAGTCTCTGCTCCCCAGCCAGGCCTATACACAGCACAGGGGAGTGAGTGGGGAGGGAACTGACCCCCACAGTGGCTGCAGTGGGCTTATTCTTCCCCCACCCATGCACTCCCCTCATGCCTGAAAGGCTGGGGACTATTGAGGGAGTGGGGCCCTGGACTTTCCAGCTGGCAGAGCTGGATTGTGAGGGGAGAGGAGAGGAAAAGCCTGCTCTTGAGGGCTTTCACCCCCCAACTGACCTCTGCTGGGGGAAGCCAGGATGGAGTGGGGGTTCATTTCCTGCCCTCCCACTTGTCCTTTCCCACGGCTACAGGAGCTCGGCAGCATTTGTGAGCACTCCCACCCATCTGGCAATGGCCAGTGCAGGCATTTGCCTGTCTTGGCCAAGGGAAGATTAACAATCAGTTCAGTTCGGTATCAGTTCAATCTATGCAGTTTAGAAAAACCTGTGTAGATAGAATCAATTCTGCCTCAGGCTTTCTGACTGTCTGTACATAGACAGTAAGGTTAGGTTGTGGGTGCTATGCAAATATATAATAAAATGCCCCAAATAACTTACAATTTCAAGCAAAGGTACAATAGGTGGAAGAGACAATCAAGTAAGATGGGGCGGTTGGGCAACATGGGTTAAAAATGTAAATATAAAAGGATATGAATAATTCTTAGCTGATCAGTAGACTGGATCACCAGTCAAAGGCTTGCATCTTTGATGTATATTTAGTGTATATGAAGAGCCCCATCTATTATGGGTCCTGTTGCATTGATCAGAATCACATCTGTTTCTCAGCAGCTTATTAGGTTTTGAAATATGCTTTCTTTCCACACTGGAAGGACAATAAAATCTTTTTGAAATGTTCATTGATACAAAATTATGTCAAAATGTTGGTTTTCGTGATCAAAAACCAAGCTTCTCAGGTTTTGGGGGTCCAGACCTGTTCACATCTTGGTGTGTTAGGGCACTGGTTTTTGATGTGAGGGACTGAGGTTCAAGTCCCTGGTCTTCCTGATTAAAAGGAGAGTTTTGATCCCAGATCAAAGCAAGCAGTTGAAACTGGGTGATCTTTATCCATGGCTGATGCTTTAACCACAGGCTACAGACTTTGTATTTCTCTCTGACAAGAGAACATCAAAAGCAAAATTTCTCCACAAAACATTTCAGCTTTGTTGAAATTTTCTTAATAGGGAATGTCCCGACTAGCTCTGTTCATAAGTTTATAGACACAACAACATCATTGTGGTGCAGTCCTGTACACAGAGTGCTTAATAATCATAGCTTTGCACCTGTCTGGCCATTACCGAGTTACACAGTGCCAAATGTGCCAGACTTCTCAAAGTTAACCTCTTATTTTCACAGTTATGTAGAATGGTTCATTGCAGGAAGAGGCAGAGATTTTTGTCTTTTGCTTCTTTGGCCAGAAGTAGCTTTTCTGGGGGAAGGAAACAGAAGGAGAATATTCTGAATGCTCATATTGCAGAGAGGATACAAAAAATTATCCAGCCCTCCAACCACTACCCTATGCTCCTTATCCATATGGGTACAAATGACACGGCTTGGAGCAATCCCAGCCAGGTCATGAGAGACTACAGGGCTCTGGGAGCTGGGCTTAGGGGTTGGGGGAGCAGGTGGTCTTTTCCTCGCTGCTCCCAGTTGTGGGTCATGGGCTGAGGAGGGAGAGACGGGTCAAGGTAGTCAACCAAAGACTGTGGCACTAGTGTCATCGTGAAGGCTTCAGCTTTCACAATCACAGTCCACTCTTTGGTGAGAGAGGCAATGGTCTTCTGGGGAGAGATGGCTTCTACCTCACTCTGTTGGGGAGCAGGCTTTTCTCAGCCACACTGACCTGCTTTAAACTAAATTTAGCAGGTTAAGGCACTTAAGGGAACCTACCCCTACCCTAACCCCCGGAATGATCTGTAGGGTAAGCAAGGGCCCCCAATGGGACACTTGCCTGCCTGTACACCAATGCCAGGAGCTTGGGGAATAAACAGGAGGAAATGGCCCTCATGCTAAACAAGAATGACTATGACCTCATAGGGATAACAGAGACCTGGTGGGACTCCACCTATGACTAGGACACAGGTATAGATGGCTATGCCCTGTACAGGCTAGATAGTACAGATAAAAAGGGTGGGGGTGTATCCCTCTAAGTCAAGGCCCGATACACATCCCTCCAAATTGACATTGGGACCCAGGAGCGATGACTGCAGTCTCTCTTGGTCAAAATGCATGGGGAACATGGCTCAGGGGACATCATGGTAGGAGTCTACTACAGACCTTCTAATCAGAAACGAGAGCTGGACCAGGAATTTGCCACGGAAGTGGCTGAGGCTACATGCCCTCAGTGCATAGTTGTCATGGGAGAATTTAACTATCCGGACATCTCATGGGAAGAGCACTCAGCCAAATCTAATCAGTCTCAAAGCTTCGTCACGTGCATGGATGAGCTCTACCTGTCTCAAGAAGTCTATGGGTCAACAACAGGTAAAGCATTGTTGGACCTGGTACTGGCCAAAGGGGATGACATAGTCAGTGACCTAAGAATCGATGGAAAACTGGGTGATAGTGACCATGAGCTAATCACCTTTACTATCCATTGCAAAGCTGGAAAGTCAGTCAGCAGTACTGAAGTCCTCGACATCAGGAAAGCTGACTTTGACAAGCTCAGGAGGGTCATTGTTGAGGCCCTAAGGGACTTGTCTTGCTGGGATCTTTTGACCCTAGCTGACTTCCTGCCCCTGGGGCAGGTGGCTGGACTTGATGATCTTCAAGGTCCCTTCCAGCCCTAACGTCTATGAAATCTATGAATACTTCACCTTCCTATCAACTTCTGTGCAGGAAGGGCTCTCACAGGTTGTATTTCCCCTGGGCTTGCTTCCTTATCCTAACACTTGAGCATAAAAGATGGAGGTCGCATCTTTGTCCTCTTAGTATAGCACTAACTGTTTTTTTTTTCCATAGTAGAAACCTAGCAATTCCACCCTTTTTTATTCCAGTCTATTCATTTGTTGAGATGCCCAGTCTGAAGCATGCTCTCCTGGCACTCCAGCTGGGTTGTCCATGCTGCTGTATCTTTCAGCTTGTAATGAAAAACAGCTCTTAATTACATATAAAACTTATCTACAGTTGTTTATAGTAACAGTTCTTCTGTTGCCCTTGCAAGAGTCTTGTGGCTGGCCTGTTCCTCTTCTGCCTCCTGCAAGGTCCTGGGGACCTCACCCAGAATCTAGTGGGGTACCACAATCCTTGACACTCGATGTTGCATATAACTGGTCACAGAATTTCTCACCTGCAGTGGTGGAGAAGGAGGTAGGTCTACCTTTTACAAAGCATTGGTCCTCTCTATCCGACACGGTCAATCAGTGTTCATAGAAGTAGTAAGAAATACCTTCTTCCCAACCAACATGTACTCCACATTAAGAGCACAATCTACTCATGCAGGCCTAATTAAGGACATGGCTTGAATGGTGAATTCAAAAGTCCCATACGTTCTTATTGAATTTGTATGGAAAAAAACACAAACAGCGTTTGTGAACATGTAGTATCGCTGGATTAGACTAAACCTCTGCCCATTTTCAAAGGTACAAGACTTGGAAATTCAATTAGTTTAGTTCCTGTGCTTTTCCACTCAGTTGTCTTCATTGAAATGGACAGGGGTTATTATTCTTTCAAATTCCAGTTCTGATGTATACACTTACAGTCCACGGTAACTTCCATCCTGAATTCTAATCTTTGAAGACAGTCTGTGGATAAATGGATACATCTCTTAAATTATTACCAGTGAAATTTTCCTGTAGCCTAAATTGCATTTATGTTCAGAAAAGTAACAATATAAATAATAAAAAAGAGGCACCATGCCATTTGACCAATCTTCTTCCTGTGTGGGTTTGAGTCAGATCTGCTTAACTTGTTATTACTTTTAGCACTGCCGTGTCAATACAACTGAGAATGGATTTTTAACAGCAAGAGGATCATTGACTAACAACCAGCTGTAAATTTTGTATTAGAGCCAGGCACAAAATTCCTTTTGAAAAAAACGTTTTGGAAGGAACATGTCTCTTTTGTTGTAATGGGAACTTCTATGGCAATAGTCTGCTTTTGTCTAAAGTGTTCAGGTCATCAAAAAAGAAATGTGTAAAATGTGTCTTGTTTCAGCCACAGAAAGCTGAAAAAAAATCATCCCAAAGCAAACCAATAGATGTAATTCTGGGGTGGAATATTTTACTTTCATGTTGCTAAACTATTTTTGGTGAAATTTCATAGGAAAAATGCTTCCTGACCGATGCTCAACTGTATTACTGGTAGGTCAAGCACCACTTGATTTTCCAGTCACAGGTGGTTCACCACAGAAATTGTACTGTCTCTGATTGAACTTCATAGCTTCATAACTTCATGAACTCCGTGGAGGGAAGTATAGTGAAACTGGAAAGCCACTTCACCTTCACTATTGAAATGGGATTCAGTTGTTTAAAAAACATGGCATGCCACAAAACTGCCTAGGGCAAGAAGTTTAGAAGCATATTATACCTAAACGCAGACACGTGGAAATCTAAGAAAGCAGAATTTAGGCCCTTAAGCTGGAATATGACTAGAGCCCCAGATCACTGACTCTATTGTTAGACAGCCATGGAAGAGGAGTCTTTGAGATCCTCGAGAGCAGTTGGTTTTGCATTTTGCTTTGAACTAAGTATGGTAACTCTGAAGGCACTTATCTCTTCCCAGAAAATGGAACACGTTTAAAATCACATCAGGCTGGGCTGCCTATATAAGTGGCTAACACATAAGATCTACGAACATCTTGCTTTCTCTGGTGGCGTAAGGCAGATAATAAAAGAGAAAAAGACAAAAGACATCGAGAAAGCTAGTGGTCCCAAGGAAGGGTGGCAGAGGAGTCAGTGGGCACAGGATGAAAATTTGATAGGAACATTAGTACTTTTTTCAACAAGGAGCTATTCTTCCCCTGGAGGGGAGGGTGGAATGATGTTAATTGTAGAAGGGTTCAGAAAAAAAAATGCATATGGTCAATGAACTTGGAGATATAATAGACTCTAGGAAATCCCTTGTTGTCCTTGGCATTCAGTTCTCAAATAACAGGAGGAGACTAGAGCTTTTATTTTCTGTTCCTGTTCAAGTTGCCACATGATTTTGTGATCTGAGAGAAATGCCTTGTAGTGGGTGTTTTACCAGCTCAGATGTAAGAAAAGGCTTCCAGGCTTTGGCTCTGTTCAGCAATCAGATTTCAGTTGATCATATCAGCTATGTTGCTGTTATGTCACACAAAGCAGTGCTTTGAAAGCAGAATTGATCCTTCTGCTTCCTTCCCCATTTTTACACGATCCTTTTACTGGATGGCAGTGGAGTGACTTCAAACAGGAGACATCAGACCAACATCATACTCAAGGGGCATGTCTACACATTCATTAACGCACCGTAGTTAGGGCACACATTATGTTTAGTACTTGTATAACCAAGTAGTAAATCAATGCACAGTAGCACCAGCACACGGGATTTTAGTGATACTTACTGCTCACTAATACTACTGCGCAGTAATATATTAGCATGTTTTTTTGCTGGCACGCTATTGTATAGTGTTATTAAGCTACAGCACAATTAGCGTCTCATGTAGATGCACCAAAGGAGGGGAGAGTCCTTAAAAAAAGTTTACTCTGGGCTTACAATAAAGCAGGATGGTTTGTGATAACAGAGGAGCATTTGTACTGTGTCTAAGTAAATGAGACTTTGTTCACCCTCGCCTCCCATGTGTATATGCTGTATTTTCCCATGAGAGTTATGGCATATCAGTCACCATCAGCTCCTGGCATGTTCTGCCACAAATCCAAACCATCACTGGTGTTTATATATGTATGAGCATAATGCAGCTCCATCTAGGGTTATATCCTCATGCTCCCATGTACTCGTGAAGGACTTATCTATGCTGCACAGCCAGAACCTTGCTATGGGGATCCCATAGCCTGGGATAGACGACTCAATTGTTTTTTTAATTTATTATTTAGCAAGGAAGTTATTGTCTCGTGGGTTGCCCAACAGTAGCAGCATACCACTGTATAAATGGATGGATGGGTGGATGGACGGATGAATGGATGGATATATGCTGCTGTCGCGTACTGGAAGCAGATTCCAGCTGACTTTCCATGTCTCTGGTGTGGAAAATGTATAGCTCTATTGTGCTAAAAGACCTTATCCAAAAAACTCCTGGTGCCTGTCTTCACTGAGCTACTCCCCAGATGGGGAGAGGCAAACGAAGTGCCAACCGCTAGGATCTACAGATTGCAAGTGTCAAAAGCTGATCCGGTGGAGGGTCAGGGGAGATGGATTCTCCTCCTCCTACTTGCTGGTGATACTGTAATTACTCCATGGGATCTGGAGCCTTTAACAGTGCACCCCAGAAGGTAATGAGAGGTCTCATAGATGGAGTGTAGCTGGGGAGAAGTTGGAATCATTGCTACAAGCATAAATTATTTGCTATTTTACTAGATTAAAGGTCGAGCCATGCCTAGGTAGCACATTGGCTTCTCATAGAAAAGGAATACAAGTATTTGAAGCATCCAGTGCAGTGATGTGACTATCATCATTTTCTTTGATTCCTCAGCCCAAAAAACTAGATACCCTTTTCCATATGGTTTCCCTGGAGATGGCCTTTGACATGGCTCCAAAGAAAAGCTCAAATCCATGCCTCAGGAACAAGTGCAAGACTTTAGCCACTGCACACAGATATTCCTGTAACGCTAAGCGAAAATACAGGGCTTGAGAAGTGCCAAGAGCTGTTATTATTCACTTGTTTGTATTTCTGGAATTTTTAACAAGCTCTTATATTGTGCAAATTTTGGATGTTCTGTGTTCTGCTATTTATATAGAAGAATGAAATCAACACTGCTGCTACCACAACACATAATAAAATAATAATAACAATCATAATAAAGCATCATGCATTCATATTGCATTATGCAGGGAAGCTAGAGCAATCACATAAATGGCAGTTCACCACTGAAATGCAGCCACTTCTGGAAGGGAGCACAGCAGGTGTTTTAAAGTTGTACAACAATTTAAGGGAGGAAAGGAGGAAGAAAATAAAATGCAACCTAGATTCAGCTGACACTGTGCATAAATTTTATACAGCTGTATTCAATTTACCCACAAGATTTTCTTACTTATAAAAAATCAGGCACATTGACACATTTCTGGTGGGGGAAAAAAGAAATCAAATCAGAGTAAGTGATTATCCCTCTCTCCTCAATCAATACAATCACCCCAGCAGGGCGACTTATTTAAAAGCCGTCATCATATCTGCTTTGTGGTAAGAAGGGCTCTTACCACCTCTCTGTGATTTTATAGCTTTGGGTGGTTTTTTGATGCCTCTTACATTTGAGGCACCGAGCCATGGAGCAGGGTCGTGGATGTGGTCTGAGACAAATAAGTGCAATCTAGTATGTATTTATGAAACTGGAAACTTTGAAAGCTCCCAGACTTGCAGCTATAAATCGTACCCCTATAATAAATCACTGGCATGCATTTGAAAGCTCTGATGTACAATAGATCCTGGTCTGCCTGTGTCTGTCTCTCTTGCCTCCGTTACTTGCTCCAGCTGTCTGCTAAAGACCCCGCTTACATCTCTCTGTCTAAGGGCTGTATTTCTCATTCATTCTCTATTGTCAAGGGACCTTTCCTCCTTTTTTGTCTCTCTCCTTCAGGGGCTCTGCATCCATCTCTTCCTGTGTGGAAGATGAAGGAGTGCAGGTAAAAAGTGTTGATGCAAATGGGTGATAAGAGAGACTAGGGCTATGAGTATATTGACTTCCTGCTGAACTCAGGACCGCTCCTGAGAAACAAACTCCACTCCTTTGTTCCTGCTTCATGAGTGCAAAATCCTGGTAATTAGGCAGTGAAGATGACTTCAAGCAACCTGGAATGCAGGTCCTACTGCCATCTTCACCGATTCTAGCTAGGGGAAGTTTTAGTGCTCCTGTACTAAATAATCTGTCCTCCCATCACCACAGGCCACCTTCATCACCCACTTGGATGAAGCAGCTTTCATCCAGGGCTGGGGCATCACACAGCTTGAGGGAATATAACTCAATTTGTTTTCCATTACCCCAGACTGTGGATTTGCCCAGACCAGGTACTGAGACCAACACATTCCCATGAAGCAGTTCAGCATTTTCAGATGGGATCATTGTCCCATCAGCTGTAATTTGGACATCTGTCTCTCCCCATCTCCCCAACTCAGGTTTCCAATCAAGAAATGTTAGCTAATGAGTAGGGCTGTGCGAAGCTTTGGTCACTGATTTGATTCAGAGGAGATTTGGACTGATTCGGTGTCTGAATCCCGAATCCAAATTGAATCAGGAGACCCATTAATCTCTCCAAATTGAATCGAAAGCCTCCAATTTGAGTTGGAGAGATTCGAATTGAGAGTCCTTATGCTATTCTGCAGTCTAATACTATTACCATTGTGCTGACAGGTGCTAATGGTTGTCATTCAAGAGGCGGTGGATTTATATATCATTATAGACCTCTTTACAGCCAATGAGGCTGACAAGCATTTTCTTTTAGGTTCAGTGGAAGGAGTGATTAAGCCCTTTTACATAGTGAAAGAACAACAGATACAAGAAGCTGCTGCCTGAGGACCTCACCCACATGACCACACAGCAGCTGGGAAATGCCGTGGTTGGGAGCACAAACCTGATAGGAAGTAGAGAGACCAAGTTTCTTGGCCATTGAGCTTGCTGTATGGAAGTCTTACGGGTTTTCTCAACCAAGAAACGCCCTGGTTTTTGTTAGTTCTTCCCTATTTGGCAAAACTGGTCTCCATGCCAATTAATTTATGAATAAAAAAGATCACGTCAAGAATAACTACAGTCATTTTCTCACTGTGATAGGAAACAATTTTGCAGGATCCCAAATCCTGACTAACCACTTGGGTCAAGGAGGCAACAATCACAATGATAATTAAGTCATTGTGACAGACTTACCCAACTGAGCTCCAATGTGTCCAGGGGCTCGAGAATCCTCAATTCGATTGGTGCAGCAAATTCACCAATCAGAAACAAGCTGAGGGAAAGTGGGCACCCCTGTCCCAAAGGGAGGGGGAGAGGAGCTCTCCGACCAGACTGTGGGCTGCAGCATGGCAGGTCTGCTGGACTTCAGGGTCGGAGCCCCCGAAGCGTATACGAGGACAGCATGCTCAGTATGCTGGGGGAGAAGACGCAGTGAGGGATGGCGAGTAGAGAGGAGCTCCGGAGAAGGCCATCCTTGGGTCCCCGCCTGAGCCTCGATGGCACGCAGATCAGCGCATGGTGCTCAGGCTCTGGGGGCTGCTCAAGGCAGCTTGGGCCTGCGAGCCCAGCAAGTGGCTGGGTGGGTGGTGCGTGGACTGGCACACAGACAGCCGGCCCTGGGAGCAGCTTGAAGCTGCTCAGGCCCCACACGGTGTGCAGCTCAGTGCATGGAGAGCTGACCTCAGGAGCAGCTCGAGGGTGCTCAAGTTAGCCCTGGCTCTAGACCCTCCAGTGTGGCTTCAAATTAAACTAAAAAAGCCCCGATGCCCAGAGCAGGGCCCGGTAAAGGGAAGAACCCCTAGTGTGAGGCTAGGGAACCAGAGCCAGTAAGGGCTCGGCTCCTGTAGGAGCGCCCTTGGTTCCCAGTGCAGGGCGCCAGACCATCGAAAGGATCTGGAGAGAGGCCCTCATGGGACGGGCCAGCAGGGGATGAGCCTTGTCTGCTTCAGAGTGGGAGCAGGAGTTGCTGGGGAAGCAGGTCGCACAGGGCAGGTGGGCTTGGGAGAGGAGGGTCTGCAGCCTCCACCTCCTCCATTGTGGGGAGGGGCGTGTCCACATCCTAAAGGGGAGGGGCTCAAGGGAACACCCCGTGGAGTGCTCAGTGCACCCCATATTCTGTGATTGATGTTGCTTCGTATTGTAGAGGTTAATAAAATTATGGGTACTCGTTAAGGGGTTTGTATGGGTTTACCTGTCTTCATTACCTATATATGCTTACTTCCTATTCTTGGAATATTGCATTGCTTCCTCAACTTACCTGGGTTCATCTAAGTTGATGCTTATATGTGTTTATTTTGTGGATGCCTTGACTTACCTGTTCCAGAGTGTTAATGCTCATTCTGTGCAGGGGGGTTAATTATTGCCTATGCTGTGAGTCACCCAGTTTATATTTTGCAGTCCCTCAAAGTGGTGCAATGTCTTGATTGCAGGTTATTGTATATGGCCTCACTTACTAATTCTACTGTAAATATTTAATGTCTCTTATTCATATTTATTTTTGTGTAGCAATACATTTGTATATAGTTAAGCATTTCCCATTGTCTCGGCCTGATTCTATAGAGAAGAGGGGGAGCTGCTCCCAGGTGGGAGGCACTCTTGCCTGACTACCCCATCTCTTCCACTTGAAGACAAGACACACCCCTGGGTATACCTGAGCTACATAATGCTAAAAATAATTCAATGTGTCTACAGCCTTTTCCATATAGTAAATATGGGCAGGCCATTATCTGATTATTTCACTCATTCATGCAAACGTTCGTGTTTATGTCTGCGCAAAGAGGTAAATTGCTCCTGAAAAAGTGTGAGGTCACAAATTGCCTGAAAGCAGCATTTTAAAACATGCCTTTCTGTCCATGTGGCTGCTTCTCTAGGTGACAGGCTCTTTGCAGTCACATGCAATAATAATAACAACAGCAGTATGTTTTTATTATAGATTTAGTGTTATTGAAATGATAAGTTGGCATCCACATTTCCAACCTCATGTGCAGAGACATCCATTTTCTTCAGCATCAGCTTTGGGAGAGCCACGTACTGTAATACAGTCTATTAGAATATATGTGCTGTATCATTGCACATTATGGATAAACTTGCAGATTTTCACCTAATGTTTGGGGGGTCATAAAGCAGGGCTAGAGATACAGAAATTGCTATAATCTCTTTAGCTCTTTTATGCACTTCATTTACAAAAAAACATAAAATGGATAGTAAAATATTTACAAGTACTTTGCCGTTCTCAAACAGCAAAAAATTGAATTGTACGGTCTCTCACTTTTGTAATGTCTTCCCTCAAGCCACCAGTGGACAGATATGACACGGAAGTGGGCTTTTAAACATGTGACGATACATACTTTGAGCGCTAATAACAACCTTACATCTGTGCCCACATTTGTGGCTTCAGTGGAAGCCTGCTTCAGGGAAAAGGGACAAGGGGGTTTTATCCTGACACATATCAAAGAAATTTCCTATCAAGATATGTCCCTTACTAGCTTAATTTGGCAGAGCACTTAAACAGGTGTCTGATTTGAAGCATATGCTTGAGTAAGAGAGAAACAGCTTTTTAAGTGTTGTGCTGGTTCAGGCCCTAAGGTCATAAACCAAAGCCTGCTAATGTCTTTCAATGGACTTTGGATCAGGTCCTAAATCTCTGTGAACAACGCTGAAGCGATACCTTTAATAATCATCTTTTTGCATATCTCAGAAGGGGTTGGTTTAAGTGACAACAGGTCTGATTTAGCACCTAGCTTATAGGAACTAGTTTGCTCAGCTCTAAGCTGCTTTTTATTCCAACTAGTTGAAAAATATCTTTACTGTTTCACTGCTCCTAGCTGTAGTATAAGGCCCACAAGAGCTCTATAAGAATAATCCTCTTTCTGTTGCAAATCATAATAAGAACATGGTTAACTAGTGCAGGCCGGGTGGATTTATAGATTGATTCATCTATTTGCCTATGCCTCAATAAAGACTTAACCACATCCCATTGTTACAGTATTTTACACAACAAATTGCGTTCTATTTTTCTAGGAAAGAAATCTTTTTATGGATGCTTCAGATGCCTTAAAAGTTCTGTGTATGGCATGGGGTAGTCGTGCCATGCATATTACATTTCTATTACTATTGTTTTATCACTTGTTAGTAATAATGCAGTCTACCACTCATCATGATGCTCATCACGGTGCCGCATGCATAGTTTATCCTGACACCCTTGTTCTTAAAGCCAATTTTTTATTCATAAAGGTGTCTGAAGCCAACAGAACTGACACAAAAATCGAAGTAATGTGGAAATGCAAATACATAGCTCGGGGTTGCACACAGAATGCAAAACAAAACCAGGTTTTCTCAGTCTAGTTTTTAATAAGCCTTTGTCCGACAATAAGGATTGTAAATGGTTTGAGGCAGAAATGGCCTTCGTTTATGTGTTGGTACATTACCCAGAGCTGAAATCAGTTTGGATGTTGGCCTGATCTCTGTGTTAAATCCTTCTTTTAGAAAATGGAGAAGGCTTTTCTTTTGAAATGTATGCCCTTCCCCTACTCAAAAGCTAAATCACTCACCCCTTTGGTGCTGGGGAGCCATGGGTTCAATGTCTTTCTTGGCCAAGGGGTTCAAAACCACATCATTCACCTCTCAGAAGAGTCCTCAGTGTTTTAAGGTGGGGGCATTTTCCACCTTTCCTTATGAAATGCTGCTGCTTTGCAGAAACTAGTTCAAAATTTCTTGGGTCAGGGCGCTCACTTGACAGAAGGACAATCCTAGTCCTAATCCCTGCGCAGTTGACTGCATGTGCCTTTTGGCACAAATCATATCCTGGGTCACCTGGCTAATCACAGTGAGGACATCAGCATCAGGAATTGAGTGTCACGGACTCCCTCTCTTGGGCACTGGTTAAACTGCTGTGTTTAATTACACCATCTAGGCCACGGGTTAGCAATGTAAGGCCCATAGGCCAGATCTGGCTTGACGAGCCATTGGACCCAGCCCATCGAGCCTGGAGGCTTTGGCAGTGTTTTGTGCTTAGGGACATTGGCAGCGGGGAGATTTGTTGGCACTGCTTCATGACCAGGCAACATGGAGAAGTGATAGCAATGGTGGCCGGATCACTGGCTGCCAATCTAGGCTCACCTGCTTCAAAACTCTCCTCTCTCTCAGCAGGCTTCAATTTTTGGCCTCTCTGTAACATAACTCATTTGGGATGTGTTTCTGCATATCCCAAGTTTTGTGGCATCTATATCTCCTTCGACTATTTTTTACATATTACCAGCCTGTTTCTGGCTCTGTTGATAGAGATGCGTTTTTGGAACTCATTTATAATTTAAAAAAACAACAAGAATACCACTCCTAAAGGAAGGAAAATGCAACCATTTGGAGTGTAATTGGCAAAGATTACTTTTTTTTTTATTATTACTGTTCAGGCTCTGAGTGTATGAATGTGAGCTCATAGCATCTCTGCTTTAATGTAGTTACAGATAATAAAACCGCTTTGTAGCCTGCAACTGTGGAGTGATTACAGCAGAGTTATCAGAATAACTCACAAGAGGTTATTGCACTTCTATGAATTAGAAGATGAATAGAAAGCAAAATGGGATGAAAAGGTTGCACAACCATTTTGGTTAATTGAGGGGTGAAGGCGGGGGGCTCTGTCAAAGATTTCTTCTGACTTGCTGCATCATGCTGGGTAAATGCATATGTCTTTATATACCTTTGCAACTGGAGCTGGAGTCCTTGAGTCTTCCCCTTTCACACACAAAGGCATCTGAATGGAGTGAAGGAATCACATAACGGCAAAATATTGATGTTATTTCTTGGTCATATTCAGATTGCTCTCCAGGTTGGAAAACAGAGGGGGAAATCCCACCCCCATTGAAATGAATGGGAATTCTGCCATCCCCTTCAGTGGAGCCAGAATGTCATTCATAGTCCTTATTCCTCTACCAAACACCAACAGACCTGGGCTAAATTTAAATAATGCAGTTGGCGTTGTTCTGTAAGTCAATAAAGCTAACATCCAATCTTCCTGAGGCAAGATTCTTGCTACTTAGCCGCTCTCTCAGTTTCCTCATTAGCATGAGAGATGATGAGTCATTGCCACTAGTCAAATTATCTAGGTATGATGTGATGGAAACTCTAGAAACATGCATGTAGAATGCTACTACTTACACAGACTTGGCCTTGCAAAAGAGCAAATACCACGTCCCTTCATGGAAAGGATAAGTAATATGCTGTGTTACCTACTGCAAAAAGAACAATGCCTTCCTTTGTCATTTACTTTCCTAATATGCAACCATTTACAACACCCGAAGTGTGGGTAATGTGTTAGCAGGGGGGAAAAATTGCTTGAACTGCTTTCCAGAAAGAATATATATATATATATATATATATATATATATATAGATCTCACTTATCATTTATCTGCTGTTCTCAGCTGTCAATCTAATTTTCCTGCCTCCAGTGATCATATTTCTGCTGTCTGCTCCTTAACAGATTTTGTTTTGATTGCTTCTGTTCAGAGTCTGTCTATCATCTCACCGTCTAAACCGACCATATGCGTGCTTGACCCACACCAACACCCCACAAACCCTTCAGTCTGAGTTCACTCAAGAAGTTAGTCCTGCTATAATGTGAAGATTTATTAATTTATCACTAGCAGCTGGCTCTCTACCACCTGCCCTGAAATCCACTATTATTATTTTCATTGGTGAGGAAAAAGAAACAAATTTAGCTTCAGACAGTCCAAATCTTCCAGCATTTTCCTCCTGAGGGTAAAGTAGATGCCTTCCTCCTGAGCCCACCTGAGCCTAGCACCCCACTGGGGGAATGAGAGTAAAAGCATCCCTGTGTCTGTAGCAAAGGGCATATGAGGAAATAATATGACTAGCATCACATCCAGCCATCTTGATGTGACAGGGGACCACCCTGGGGCTAGCCATGATGTCAGCCCACCCAACTGCCTAGGGCAGTCCACCCACGTGACTTGTCTGCCATGCCTTGGCTGTAATTAAATAGCTGTTGCTAGGTGGGAGGATGCCCATTTAATGCCCTGATGCCAAGGGTGTAAAACACAGCTCCAACCTCCCCTTTAC
Source organism: Crocodylus porosus (assembly GCF_001723895.1). Lineage (NCBI taxonomy): Eukaryota > Metazoa > Chordata > Crocodylia > Crocodylidae > Crocodylus > Crocodylus porosus. The sequence goes on along the minus strand of NW_017728949.1, from coordinate 56,145,990 downwards.
CATGTCCCATGCTTCTCAGATGGCATTCGAAAATTACTTCCATTTCCCCTAACCCCATCGCTGGGCCGCATTTGGTCTCTGGCCCAAATGTGGCCTCCAGTGTCCTTAGACATGCCTGGTCCAAATGCCCCCTCACTGGGGCCTCTGCTCTGCCTGGCCTACACATAGTCCTTACAGCCCCCTTAGGCCCTACTCTATGTGGCTTCCAGCAGCTTCACCCCCTCACTGGGGCCACTATTTTGACCCCTCACTGGAGCTTCTGGGCCTTACACTTCTGGGTTCTCTGGTCCAGCTTGGTGGACCTTGGTCCTGTTGCAGGACGCACTCAATGGGCCTGGACCCTGCCTCAGGCCCCATTCTGTGGACCTGAGCTCTGTATTTTTCTGTTGGGGTGTGCTCCCCTAGCCTTTCCCCTCCATGGGCTACCCATAAGGCAGCAGGGGATGATCCTATATGGCACCCCATCCTTGCCTTTCAGCGGGGAGGTACAGGTGTGGCATTTCCTGGATACTGCCCTGCCACAGGCAGGCCCACTACTCCATCCAATCCCAGCAGGTTGTAGTTTCAGGTCATGCCCCAAGACCAGAAACATCCTCCATCCCCATAGTTCCAGCCCTGACCTCCAGGTGTTCTGGGAGCAGCAATACATCGGCCAGGTGACATTTATCCTTCGGTTCCCCAGTTGCAATTGGCAGTCCTTCATCTTGGGTCTGATCTTATACCCTGGCTGCATAGCCCTACACCAATCAGGCAGCCTCCTGGGTACCATGTGGCCACCTGATTAGGTCTGCTCCCACCTGCAGGCTGGTCTGCAGCCTGCTCAAGCCCTTAAAGTGACAGGCACCAAAGGTGCCCTGCCACACTTGTTCTCCCCAGCCCAAAAGACTAGGTACCTACAGATACTCCTCACATAACGTCATAATTACATTCTTGAAAAATGCGACTTTAAGCAAAAAGATGTTAACAGAATCCAATTACATCACGGTAGCTACCTATTAGCAGGTGACAGCCAAACAATGTTATAACCATAGGTGGAGGGAGGAAAAAAAAGTTGCGAGGGGCTGAGTCCACACACACACGTGTGCACCACCACCCCATGGGAAAGTCTGCAGGGGAACAGATGGGGAGAAGGAGAAGGGTCATGGGGTGCAGTGGGGCTGGGGTTATGTCGGGCTGTGCTCAGGCTGGGTTAGGTCATGGGGCAATTGGTGTCTGGCAGCTCCTCCAGGGGCATGGGAGGGAGGCTCCCGCTGCTGCATGCACTGCAGAGGTAGGGGGGGCACATTCCCCCTCCCTTGGCTCCCCCACACCACACCCCTGGATGAGTCACTGGGTTATGATTGTCCCACAACTGGACCCAGCTGGGGCTCCATTCACAGTGAATGTGGTCCCAGCCGGGCTGGGTCTTGGGACAATCGGAGTCCAGTGGCTCCTCCAGAGGCACAGTGCACTCCTGGGGAGCCAAGCGGGGAGCACATGCCCACGTGATCCTTGCACGGGGCAAGGGTGGGCTGCAGCTGCAAGCTGGGCTCTCCCTGCTCCCAGCCTCTGCTGCTTTGAAAGTGGTGTGGTACCGTGTGCCTCACTGGAGTGTTGGGACTCACATGGTGTCCTGCTTCATTGCTTTTGAAGCAGTGGCAGTGGGGTGCAGAGGCAGGGAGTAGGCAGAGCCCAGTTTGCAGCCACAGCCCACCCTTGCCCCATGCAATGAGCGGGGTGCCATGTGCCCCCCAATCCCCTTGGCTCCCCTGCACTGCACCTCTGCAGGAGCTGCCAGCCTCTGAGTGTCCCATGACCCAGCGTAGTCAGGGCCCCATTCACTGTGAATGTGGCTCCAGCCAGGCCGCGTCATGGGACAATCCCCACAGTGCAGCAGGAAGCAGGGTAGGGTCAGGGTGAATGATTTTCCCCTGCCCCTACCCCACTGCCTCCTGTACTGTGGGAGTCTTGATCTGCCTCCCCCCCACCCCAAGCTCAGGTAAAGAAAGAAACTTATCTCCCTGCTGGCCAGCTGCGATCCTGGCTGTGCAGGTTTCATAGATTCATAGATTCATAGAAGTAGGGTTGGAAGGGACCTTGTAGATTTTCTAGTCCAACCCCCTGCCCTGGGCAGGACAGAAAACTGGGCTCAAATAACCCCAGCCAGGTAGACACCAAGCCCCCTCTTAAAGACTCGCGGGGTAGGAGCCAGCACCATTTCCCTTGGAAGTTGGTTCCAGATTCTAGCCGCCCTGACTGTGAAGTAGTGCCTTCAGATATCTAGTCTAAACCTACTCTCTAACAACTTGTGGCCATTATTCCTTGTTATCCCGGGGGGGGGGGGGCGCTTGGGGGAACAAGGTGTCTTCCAAACCCTGCTGGTTCCCCCTAGTGAGTTTATAGATGGCCACCAGGTCCCCCCTCAGCCTTCTCTTGCAAAAGCTGAATAGGTTAAGGTCCCATAGCCTCTCTTCGTAGGGACTGCCCTGCTGTTCCCAGATCATGCAGGTGGCCCTCCTCTGGACCCTCTCGATGCTGTCCACATCTCTCCTGAAGTGCGGGGCCCAGAACTGGACACAGTACTCCAGCTGCAGCCTGACCAGCGTCACATAGAGGGGGAGGATCACCTCCTTGGTCCTGCTTGAGATGCATCTGTGGATGCACGACAAGGTATGGTTAGCCCTACTGACTGTGACATTGCATTGTTGGCCCATGTTCATCTTGGAGTCAATAATGACTCCAAGATCTATTGCTGCCACTGTGCTCTTGAGGAAGGAGTTTCCCATCTTATTAGTGTGTTGCTGGTTCCTACTGCCTATGTCCAGCACCCTGCACTTATCTGTATTGAAACCCATCCTATTTTCATTAGCTCACCCCTGTAACCTGTCAAGGTCATGCTGTAATCTGTCCTTCCCTACTAGCGTGCCCACCTCACCCCAAATCTTGGTGTCATCAGCGAATTTGAACAGGTTGCTTTTGACCCTGTCGTCCAAGTCACTAATAAAGAAATTGAACAGTGCGGACCTGTGGCAGGACGACCTCTAGGGGTGCCATGACCTCCCCCAGAGCCCCTACCTACCATGCCAAATGGGGTCTTGAATGCACCCTCTTTATCTCGCCGGCCACGTCTTGCTGGTAAATATCATTAAAGGGAGGCTGCCCCCTTGCCCTCCTTGGCACGGTGCTTGCTGTACCAGGGCTCTGTCCAATTGCCTGCCTGCGCCTTCACGGGTGCCCCCTCACTTCCCTCACAGCTCTCACTGTGCCAAGGCCTTGCCTCTATACCAACGCCTGCGCCGGGGCCTTGCCTCTATACCGTCGCCTGTGCCGGGGTCTTACCTCTAGCTCCCCGCGCTCTCGCCCCCAACCGGGGCCTGTGTCTCACGCTCGCCCACATTGGGGCCTTGCCCGCGACTCCCGTAATCGGGACTCAGGCGGCCTCAGCCTTACCTGCCCCCTAGGCCCCTTTCCCAGGTCTTACGCCCCACTGGGGCTTCTCACAATTGGGCTCAGGCGGCCTCAGCCTTACCTGGCCCCCAGACTCCCTTCCTGGGTCTTACACCCACTGGGCTTCTTGCCTACGCCCACACTGGGCTCCTCCCAATAATCGCCCACACTGGGGCCGGGGTCGGGACACCCCAAAACGCAGTGCTCTCTCCAGCGCTAGAACCACCCCCCCACTGCTGGGGAGCTCCTATGAGGCCTCCTCCAACCCCTACAGCCTCGACTGGTCCTCCGGTGTAATATCACAACCAAAACAGAAACGCAAAGCCCCTCGGCTATAACATAAATCCTAAGCCAACCTGGCTATCCTTCATCCATATCCCTGTCGGGGTTCTCTCCACCTCATATCATCATGTCAACACTGCTCAGGCCATCCAACTTCCTCACTATGCCCGCCCTGCTTGCTCCAACAGAGCTCCCGCTTCTTAGGCTGCCAGAGAGGGACTGACTCTGGCCTCGGCCTCGCCGTTTATGAAGGCCAGGCCTTGCCCCCTTCTGGTCAGCTGACCCAACTGGTTGTCTTAGCAACCCACACCTGTGCTGCCCTGGTGAGTGGCAGCTGAGCCCATACTACTGCTACCAGTAGCAGGCACCTTAATGCCCTGCTACAGGACCCAAGGACTGAGCCCTGGGGGACTCCACTGCCCACTTCCCTCCAGGTTGAAAAAGACCCATCCACCACTACCCACTGAGTATGACCCTTCAGCCAAGTTGCAATCCATCTGACTGTGTAGGCATCAATGCCACAGTGGCCTAGCTTTTTAATGAGAATGGGGTGGGAGATTATGTCAAAGGCCTTGCTGAAGTCCAAAAAGACTACATCCACTGTGACACCTGCGTCCAATGCTTTTGTGATCTGATTGTAGAAGGCAATCGGGTTGGTCTGACAAGACCTGCCCCTAATGAAACCATGCTGGTTGCCTTTGAGCATCATCCCTGATGCTGGCCCATCACAGATGTGCTCCTTGATAATCTTCACAAAGAGTTTCCCCAGAACTGAAGTTAGACTAATGGGTCTATAGTTGCCCGGGTCCTCCGTCTTCCCTTTTTTAAAGATGGGAACCACACTGGCTTTCTTCCACGAGCACTCATAAAGCTGTGCCAGGGGCTCCGCAATAACCCCTGCCAATTTCCACAACACCCTGGAGTGGAGAACACCTGGACCTGCTGATTTGAACATGTCCAGCCCCTCCAGAAGCTCTCTAACTCAGTCCTCCCTGACCTTAGGCCTGGCTGTGTTTCTCCTGAGTCTGTCTTGAATCTCAGTAGGGAAGTCCCAGCCCCAGCGCAAGAAAATGGAGGGTATCTGAATGTGCACACCCCTCCTCTGCTGCAGCAGCCTGAAGCCGGGCTGCCCTCTGGCCATATCTGCTGTATGTTCCCTAGTAGATCAGTGACATAATAACAGGATGACATTGAGGAGTACCTGTACTTATAGCTAGGGATAAATTGTTTGAATCCACATGCTCAGATTGACATTTCTCTTGTCTCTTATACAGGGAGATACTGTAACCACTCTGCCACTGCACCCCCCCCTTAAGTTAGAGAAGATGATGTATGAGACTATATGAGATGATGCAAGAAGATTGTAACAGACCTGTGAATTGTATGACAGTCTCCTCACTTCTCATATGGTGCCATAATCACAAGACCATCCCACCTATTCATTTCTCAATGGCAGATGGTACATCAGTTTAGCCAAGTAATGAGCACAGGCCAAATGCAACAAGAGATAGAAAATGGAGCCTTGTGTAAGTGAGTTAAGCAAAACCTAGTCCTTTATATTATTGGGCATCCATTACTTCCTACACAAAACTTCAAATCTTCCATTTCTAGCCTTGTCTCATTGGAGCCATAGAGCAGGAAGGTTGGAAACAAGCCCTTTGCCATTCCTCTCCAAAGTCATGCACTAAGCCATGAATTCTCTCCTTTCCAGTTTCATTTCCTGCTGAACTGATAGAAAATATTCGCAACCGGAGAGCTCTGCACTCGAACACAACATAATAAATACTAGGCACAAAGGCTGGTTGCAGCAATTATACCCACGGGGAGTCAGGGAGGGAATGTTAAACAAGGCACATGTATTTATGAGTTGAGAAATGTAGAGAGTTAATTTACCAAGTCATTCGAACTGCATTTCCCACTGTGGATGAACCAACAGGCACAAAAGATAAGTCAGGGCATAGCTACACTCCTTGATTAGGGTTCACCCCCACATTTTGATTCGATTGCATAATTCTCAGCCTTTCCTTCTCACTAGCCAAGCGATAAGCAAAGTTATTTACTAACCACTCACATTGTTTGCTTTATCTCTCCACTCACTGAGAACTACAACAGGATGTTTATCTACTGAGAAAAGCCTGCCTCACATTTTCTTTTTGCAAAACATTTGGGCTGCCTTTGTAGTAACCATAGCTGCAATTATCCTTGTCAGCATCCAGAGATAGTGATTTTTCTATTTACACTTCAGGGATGGCCTTTTGAAGTTTAATAAATGAAGTCAGCAGTTACATTATCATTTGACAGACTCATCTCCAGTGTCCAGATAGCACCCAGTGAACTACACAATGCAGGACAATCCCAGATGGAAGGGAAAAAAATTAGAAACGGTGTTACACAATTTTTCAATCACTGCAATTTTTTTTTTTTTTTTTTTGGCCTTGCATGGAAAAATTAAAAGCGTCTGTTAAGACGAGTTTTCTTCATTTTCTTGTTGTTGTAGGAAGAAGTTCCTGGGTGGTCCATCAGCAGGGGACCCAATTCACTGAAGATCTGTGCTTTCAGAAGGAGAAAATCAGCAGAAAACTAGCTAGGATGTTTGCAGAACTTCAAACCACCTTTAACTTAATTCTAATCCCATCCTCTCTGGTTCCCCTTGCAGCGAAATTTTATATTTCAGCAAATGCCGATGTCTTTATATACTGGGGGCAGAATTCCATTTTACCTCTCATGAACAACCAAAGTGCACCTTGTCACCAACTCTGAATTACCCAGCTAAAGCACAGAAGCAATATTTTGGTCATCCAAAATAGGCTCTTGGTAGTTGTTCCAGGGCGTTCTCCAAATAGACATTCTCCAGTCTGGTGCCCCTGTACTTGTTCTCCAATACACAACCAGAGGCTGCAGTGCTCTCAGTTGAAGCCAGCTGCATACATCTCCTCTGAATCTATCCATAATTTTCTTCAGTGGGTAGCTGGCCATTATAGTTAGCCATGAATGGTAGATAAATGATAGAAAGTAAGTAGACTGATTGTAGAAGCATTGGGCCTAGTATTCCACTCTGCACCTTGGGAGTATGAGGTTAAAAAGAGTGTAACTTATTACCAAATCCATCCACAGTGGTAGTAACATTGTGTGTACACTTGGCACAGGTTTTAAACCTATCCCAAATGCAAAGTAGAAGAGAATCACACCCTTAAAGGTTAGCTAGCTAGAACATGCAGTGCATTCAAATGAAGACAGGGGGGAAAAGATTCATTTGAACTAAGCCAACGTATTCACAGCTATTACTGAGTGATATGCATCATACTTCTGTTTTCCCTTATTACACTTGTTTTGTAAGCACACATTATAATTAATGAACCCCAGAAGGCAGCCCCCAACATTAAATTGCTGGTTTCAAATGACCTGCTAGCAGAAACAAGATCACAAGTGCAAGCAGAGTACAAACTAAAGTAGTAGGAATGAATGGAGTGGTGTAGCTCATTAATTAAGTGGCTGGCAATTCCACTTTGACCACTGCCAGATGTTAGCCTGGGTCGCTCACCTTGTTACATGATGTCATGTAATATAAAGCGACATGATGAATACAAGCGGCATACAAAAAGATATGATGCTAAAGAAATATGAATACAGTCATCTGGAACTAATACCTATGACTCCTACAGAATAAAAAGCAATTTTTAAATACTCACAAAGACACACAAGCAGCACTTGTTGTTAGCAAACTTAGTTCTGATTTTTTCTGGCAAGCAACAGGTAAAAGAATTAATGATGTGAGAGATGAGAAGAGAAAATACTGCAGGAAATGAACTGGTAAGAGATGATAAATAACCATTTACACTTCAAGTACTCCATCTAGGCCAGGTATTCAGAAGACTTTACCAACATGATGAACATGTGCTCTTCTGTATAATAAAATATTGTACTGAAGAGGAAAATGAATGATAAGAGGAGTGAAGGGTCTAATCCTGAAGTGTGCTAAGTGCATCTTATGTCTGAACTTAGGTACCCTGTAGCCACTCAGAATCACAGAATCACAGACAATGAGGTCTGAAGGGACCTCAGGAGGTCACATCTAGTCCAACCCCCTGCTCCAAGAAGGACCAGCCCCAACTCCATCATCCCAGCCCAGGCTTTGTCTTAAAAACCTCCAGGGATGGAGAGTCCACTGTCTCTCTGGGTAACTTGTTCCAGTGTTTTACTACCCTCCTGGTGAGAAAGTTCTTACTAATATCCAACCTCAACTTCCCTTGCTGCAACTTGAGCCCATTGCTCCTTGTCCTGTCATCTGCCCCCACTGAGAACAGCCCAGCGCCATCCTCTTTGCAGCCCCCCTGCAGGGAGTTGAAGGCTGCTATCAAATCCCCCCTCAGTCTTCTTTTCTTTAGATTAAATAAGAGCAGTTCCCTCAGCCTCTTCTCATCAGTCATGTGCCTCAGCCCCCGAACCATTTTTGTTGCCCTCCATTCACTTAATCCTTCCCTTCATTTCTAGAGGGTTTGGTTCAGATCCTGTGTGAAGTGTTTGCCAATGTCCACTGACTTGTATAATGGATGGACTTAATGTTCACATAGTAATTTTCCATCTCTAATATCTCTTGGGTGGAATTCTGATGCAATCAATGTCAACGGCACAGCTCCCTTTGACTTCAGTGGGCTAGGGTGCCCTTGTTGCTTTTGGGGAGTTTTCATCTGGATCCAGGCTTGAAAACCAGGACCTAGGCCTGTCCTTTAGACAAGGCAAATGAGAGAGTGGGTATATTAGCTTAATAACACTGCACAGTAGCGGGACACTTAAAATCTGTGCTAAGAGCCTACTGCACAGTGTTATTAGGCTAATGTGCAGTAAGCATCACAAAGAAAAACGTACGCCGGCGCTACTGCGCAGTAACTCTAGTTACTGCTCATTTAATTATTACTTCATTCAGCAAGTAGTAAGTAAATGCTCAGTAACTAAGGTACATGAATGAACATTAATAGATGCATCCAGTGAGACCAAATACATGCTGGGGATTTTAAAGTAAGCACACTTTGCTCCTTCACTCACCTTGGGAATCTTTATTTTTAGAAGCAACCAAAGTTTAGTTTGAGTTTTAACAGGTTTTGTCATTTTGCATTGCAGTGTTACTTAGATCTCAGGATTTATATTACCTGTGAATATCAACTCCGAGGCTGCAGTTCTAAATACTATACCGTGATAAAGGCTCCTGTAATATTGGCTGAGTCTGCTGTGCACACGAGTGCTTCTGAGATGTCAAATAATACACCAAATTCTAATCAACAGAAGTCATCATGGTTATTTTTTTATTGCTCCCTACATCCGCTTATTTTCATAACAAAAACATTTTGCTTTATGTGGGAACAGATGTATTTGTGACTATTTGCTCTGAAATATCCAAACATTACAGTAAAGCAGCAATTTACAGTTGGCTGACTGTGTCTCGTCTTTAGTATACAATTAGTGAACAATGAAGAACTCATTATCTTCTTATTTCATTACAGTCAGGGAAACAAACAATTAAATTTGGTGATAAAAACAAACAAACAAACATCTTGCTTTTCCAAAGCATCTGCTATTCTGACAACAGCCTTCTCTGAACTCCTAGAAGAGAAGTCCTCTTTGAATGGCCCCCTGGCATTCGTAATGGTAGGACATGGAATAATGTCCAAAACAGGGAATTTTGAGAGAGGCTTCTAATCTCACATGGTTTCAAGGGTATGCATGGAGCCTCTTTTAGGATCAGGCTTTGAAGGTGCAATTCAGCAAACCAGTGATGCAAGTACTGAATTATGAGAAGTGCTTAAATGCCATTGAGGTCAATGGAACCAGTTACACACTTCAGCATAAGTATCTGTGGACATTTACATATGTGTGACATGTGCTGCACTGGGTTTTCAACTAACTTTTGCTGGGCCAAGTCTCTAGTCTTGCAGCCAGCACTAGGGAAGGGACACAGATAGATAGGATACTGGAACTGGTACGTTGGCCTAGACCCTTGTCCTAATTCGGTGTCCTCTCTTTAATAGGTACAGGATGTTTTGAACCAATGTGCAAGAAGGCTGATAATGGGGAATAAAGGTTTCTTCTAATATCCATCTACTTATCTACCTAGACAAACACTTATATGTATACGTACAGTGTATGTATAGTAGTATCCAGGCACCTTTAAACTATTAAAAAAAAACCCCTCCCTCTCACTCGTTGGGTACAGAGAGTACTACTCTGTAGTACTTGACTGTGTCTGGTAGCATAAGTGTTTATATCTCTTTTCTGTTCTATTTAATGCAACTGTGGGTGTTTACATTAATCACGTTGATGCCTCATTCGGTTTTTAATCCTTCCAAATGCTTGGAGTTGATAGTTTTCTTGCTACAAAACAATGAATGCAAGTAAATTATGCATTATGCAAAAAAAAAAAAAAAAAAAAAACCAAAACAAAGAAACAAACAAAAATAAAGAGTTATTTTTAACGTTTAAGTAGGCTACTTTTCACTGCTTATGTTTTGCCCCTTGTCCTTATATTATGAAAAATGATAAATAAGGGATTCAATTTGCTATCTGAATACCCTACAGTAGAGGGAGTCCATTCTTATTTCTCTTTTCTGTGAGCTTTCCAATTACCATATTTTCAGTCTTTCCACTGGGGACGATGGAGGGGGGAGGGATCACACCCCTTGAAATCTATCCTGCCACTATTTGAGCCCCATCTGTTTCTTCTATCTTGTTCTTGAGAGAACAGCAACTGGAAGTGACCTCATAACTTAAGGCTGAGCCATGCCAGTGATTTACATAATGACACTGCACTGCTGACAGTATTATATTCTTTACACATCTTGGCATTTTGTTACAGTTAATTAAATTTGACTACAGCTAATTTAGAGCCCAACACTGTGTACCTGTATTATGCCTTCCAAAATATGTTGTCAACAAGGACATTTTTCTGCTAAATGAGCTATCCATTCATCTAGTTTTGTTTGGGATTTCCTTAAATTTTTATGATTTTTATAATTTTTATAATTTTAAATTTAGTTTTGTCTAACCACAAGAGTGTTTGGGTCATTTGCAGTTTTTGTCTGCTTGCTCAGTGTCCCTACAGTTCATGAATACAGTAAACAGTGCTAGTCTGATGGCCTGATTCGGTTTAACTTGGCCTTTTAGGTCTTGTTCACATGCTCAAGGGTGTTGTTAGATCAGGGTCTGTGGTTCTACCCTGGTGCAAGAACTGGTCCTGGGGGATTTCCTGTTTGCGGATGATGCAGCTTTGGTTATCTACAGTGAATCTTCCCTGCAAAATCTCTTGGGCAGATTTTCTGAGTCATGCAAGAGCTTCACATTGATAATTAGTCTCAAGAAGACTGAGAGTACCAAGGGGTAGAAGAAACAATACCTGACATCGCTGTGGAGGGTAAATGGTATTATCAACAGCTTTAGCTACTTGGGTTCTATGATCAGCAGGAAGCTTGACCTTTAGACTGAACTGACAGAATTGGAGACTTTCAGATTATTCCAGAAATGTGCCTGGAATAACAGAAAACTATCAATTAAAGTGAAGATGTGAATTTAGGAGACTTGCATGCTGTCATCCCTGCTTTATGGTCCAAAAACGTGGCCTACATATGCTCAGGAGACTGAACAGTTTCTGCATGAGATGCCTGTGTAAGATCCTGAAAATAAAGTGGAAAGACAAAATACCAAATGCACAGGTGCTGGAGGGCGCAGGACTGACACACTTAGAAACCACCATCAAGAAGGGGTTGCGATGGCTCCGCCATGTCTGGAGGAAAGGAGGAGACCATCTCTCCCAAAATACAGTTCAAGATGGGTCTAGAAAGTGGGATCACCCTCTATGGCTGTATGGCAACGTGTGAAAAAATCATATGAAGTCATTTGACATCAACATAGAAAATTGGGAGAAGCCCAACCTCAGCTGGAGGGAGCATCTGGCACTGCATGCAGCCCAACATGAAGCGGCTTTGATTCAGAGGATGGAAGCAAAGTGAGAAAGAAGAAAGCAGCGTGCTGTAAACTTGGGCTCCAACTCAGACAACACATGGATGTAGGAAACTTGTAACAAGCTGTGTCACTCAGATTGGGCCTGTCAGCCACAAGTGAATTCATCAGGCATCTGATTAGACCTCTTACGCGTTACACCATAATCCAGAGGATGGACAGATGCCTATATCTTTTGCCATGCAGATAATCTGCTCTTGCTCTTTGTTTTCTGTTCCTAGCAAGAGTTGAATCTATGGCACAACTTTATACTATATGTCTCCACAGAATTCAGCATGGTGGTGAAAGGGACCTTGTCAAAGTCTTTTCCAAACATCAGATGGCCTGCCAATGGATTATCTCCATTCACTATTGACATGCACAAATCTTTCTAGGATCCTGGGCTTTTCTTTCCTGAATTAATGGTTGTTTATCCCTCTCATATCAGATTATTGTTTCAGCTATTTTGCAGAATACTGAAATAAACCAGATTAACCACTAATGTCTTTTTATAAAGGCGGGAATGACATTTGTGACCTAGCACTTTGTAACTCATTTTCATAGAGATTTCATTTATAACACATCAAAGTCCCTCTTAAATCCCTTCAGGACGTTAGATACTTGTCATCTGGTCCTGTTGAGATTTGTTGCACTTTAATTTATCACCCTTTTGTCTTCTGAAGCAGCAGGGTCTGGCAGTGTCTGACTTGTATTACCTGAAAAGTAGAGTTCAGAGGTAGCCATTTCATCATTATCCTTGAAAGGAATTAGCACTGTGTTTTCCTTCTCCATAATTGCTCCTCTTACTTGATTTTCCTGAATGGGCATCCACAAGCCTGAATTCTGTATCCCATCCAGACATTGATTTGCTAAATGGCTTTTAGCAAATCGATCTATTTATGAAAGTTTTCTACAATGTGTAAAGCACCTTGAGATCCTCCATGGAAAGAAACTATAGAAATGGAAACAAAGGCCGTTCTAAAGGATAAAGACTGTTCTGTTATTTTCCTATGGCTACAATAAGTAGACCCTGACTCCTGCAGAGCTGAATATCAAAATGTATTGACTCAAAAAAGTTAATTAGGCTTAAGAAAATACATTAAAGCATTTCCCAGTTTGAGTGATGTTGGATGTTAGGAAGAGCGCACACTTATTTCTCACAGCAAAGTGCACACCTACAACACCCCTGGTTTAAGAAGCCAAGATAAAACAGGCACAGCATGAGTTACTGTATCTATTGCTAAGAGCTGTCCAGGAAATGGAATTTCTCTCTCACAGGTAATTCTTGTGTTTTGACATCCCTTTTTCTGTCTCCTAATGGGACACAACGTTTATATATAAAAATGTTTAAAGGAAGATGTCAACTCAGAGATGACAGAAAAAAGACATTTTTGACATTTTTCAATCAAAAAACATTTCATTTTGAAACATAAACATTTCTAACATTTCAAAACTTGATTGTAAATGTTTTCCTTGAGAAAAGTCATTTGTCTGTAGTTTTTCCATTAAAAATATAGTGCGAAATTGAGATATTTCCAAGCAAGAATGTTGTTTGCAACAAATAGTCCTATTTTGTCTTGCAATTGGTTCAGTCAATACATTTTCATTGTCCGTAGTACCTAACATAGCAGCTTCCAGTTTGGTTTGATCCTGGATGATTCTGGTGTTAGAAGGCATGACGCACTGGAATCCACATCTAATAGAGCCCCCCTGGGTACAGCCTGCCTGTTAGACGTTAAACTTGCTTTTCTAAGTGTATACCTGTCCTTCCTGCACTTCTCTAGCCGGGCATCAGACAGGGGATAAAATTATTACCCTCCATAAGAGGAAAATATAAAACAGCTATTCATAATAATATGAATAGTAATGCTATTTGCACGGTACGACTCTACCACCTTCACTGTACTTTAAGGCTCCATACAATGCAATAAAAATCAAGCATGATTTGAGAAAGTCATTGCAAAATTTGTGCATTTTAAACATTGGAATCAAAGGGATGTGGGCCTTTACTTTTATTTGAGACTTACACTGTCAGCCTTAGCCTGAGATGTGCCTATGCTGACCTACTGTTCAGGCTTTCCTCCGTGATGTGTGAAGCTGAGAGCTGACAATGTTTTCTTCTGTGCAGGGCTGGAGAGTGTTAAACTCTCTGTTCCATGATATCGGTATTATATTGTCACTTTTTCCTTTCAAAACACCTCCTTAAAACTGTTTTATTTTCCAAAGGTGTTTTTAATGCCCTATCGGGCAAAGTGCAGACATTCAAGGAGGTGGGATAGATTTACGTTATGCAGTTTTCTGTAGGCTAGGTCGGTAGCGAACATAACACACATCTGCCCTTTTGTGTCGGGGGGCGAGGTCAGCAAATCTTAGACCAAGTTCCACCATTTTTAAACCAGCCTGTGTGTCCTGAACTTCTGTTCTGTTATGGGTATAGCCCAGCTTCCGATCAGCTATATCAGTAAAAGTGTCATGTCTATACCTGGCCTTGTTGTCCTAATCTAACTAGTAGAGCTAGTCATTTTGAAACTGTTTCATGGTTCAAAACTGAATAGATTTCTCTCCCCTCAATGTCTTCCCATAACGGTTTTGGCAATATATTTATTGAAATGAACCTGGGTTTCTTTTTCAAAATAATATTTCCATTCCTTAACTTTCTGTTTTTACTGAAAAACATATTTGTATCACAATGTTTCCTTTATTTATTTATTGTTTGGCAATATTGTAAAAAAGTTAATGAAACCACAATGAAAACACAATATTCAGAAGGTTTTAATTTCTACTGACTTCACTGGAATCAGGAGCAGGCTGTATATGCATTTCATTGTTCTTTCAACATTTGTAGATCAATGCATTCCCGAAGGAAAGGATTAACTTAGAAGAATTGCCCATGTCCTCAAGCTAAGGAGGCAGAGACTGATATTGGATATAGCACTGGGAGGGAATTGAAGATGCCCAAATACTACTATTGATATCAGGTATCTCATCTTAGGCATGTAGGTTGCCTATACCTGTGCTTGGGGTGGGGAGGGGGGAGCGCATTTTAATTAGACCAGTTCCTGGAGAACCACTCTAATTAAAATGCCTCAGTATCTTGTGTATTAAGTCCCAGTGCATTAAAAATGACCACAGGATGCTTTAACTAAACCTCATTTAACAAGCTTTAGCTAGAGCACCCCAGCAGCCATTTTTAAACCTGTGGGGGCTTATACACATGACATTGCACTAATGCTAGAGCGTTCTAATTAGAATGTGGAACAGGCTAATTAGAATGAATTAGAGAAGACTTTAATTAGAATGTGGAGCAGACTTGATTAATCAACTCGATTAATCATCTCGCACCTGTAGAAGGCAGGGTAGATTTGCACCTTAGGCATGTCATTTCACTATCTTGTGCTACTGTAAAGTACTTTGAGATTTACTGATGGAAAATCATATATAAACTTTATCCTGCTGGACCTGTTCCAAAGCTCATTGAGGAGAATGGAGAAAAAAAAAAAAGACAAAACTCTCAGTGGTTTTATGAGGCTTTGAATCAGATCCTCCGTAACATGCCATACATAGTAGTATTAGTCTTTCACCTTAATAGTCACCTGCTACTTTGCATGCAAGTCACAGCTATTAAAAAAAAGTAATAGTTTTAAATAAAGCAAAGTAGACAATTAAGCAATACAGTCTGGTATCAAACCCCCCAACAGTGACACCCACAGTCTTCGATCAATGCAGTGGAACACTGATTCATTCACTGCAGCAAAATCCTGTGATGACACAATGTTAATTCATTTACTTATCCTTGAAACTAATTATTAATTGGAGTGGCTTTTCAATGACATAAAGAAGCTGTCAAGAAATAATGCTCTGGGCACCTTTGTTATGAACCTGGTTGTAAGTCACATCCGTTTCAGAGAGAGAGAAAATAGAAAAGTTAGCTTCTGCAGAAAGTAAGGTCAAAATAATAGGGCTTGTCAACTAATTATTCCATTCTTTGATACCTGTGGTGGAGAACAGAGATGGAATAGAAGCAGCAGCTTTTTCATTGCTGTTTGACATGGCTGAATAGTCGCACAGCCCATGCTGTGATTCCAAATAAAACGGCCTCTCAAAACAAACAACAAAACCAATACCCAGACCCTGAATCTACACCACTCTGGCTCCACTGAAATCAAGGGGAATGTGGAAAACAATTCAGACCCTCTAATAATGCTAGCGCAAAGTTCATCAGGCTCTTATCAATAGCTCTATCCCCTACTGATACCACAAAAAAGGCAATGTGTAAGAAATGCGTGGAAACTGAGACTAGCTTAGTTAAGTAGTGCAAAGTGACCAATGATTTAACTCAGAGCAAGACAGGCATAATGTGATGCCTTAGCACCCTGGGTGCAGTCATTGGCTGCAAATCTGCAAATCCAGTGGCATGGTGGCAGCTGGTCCAAGTAAGCACTTGCTTTTTTTTTTTTTTTTTTTTACCTTCCACCCTGGGGTGGGAGCCCTTGGCTAGTGTCCTGATTGCTGCCTCCCTCTCCTGTTTCCCTTCATTATGCTACAGTAGCAAGAGCTTTGTAAATATGTCAGACAAGAGGAGGCCATTGTGGCACAGAATTCAGATGGGGAGCTCATCAGTCTGTGAGGAGCATGGGGGATGCTGGGACTCAGAAGGGAACATTTCCCCCCCTGAGTTCTTGGTTTCTTCTAGGAACATAGATACCCTTACACCCATATGAGGGACCTAGCCAATTCCACCTGGGTGGTCACACAGCAGAACTGTTGGCTATGTAGCAGTGTGTACACACATACTAAACTGCTTAAAATAAGGTGACTTAACTAAGCCAACTTAATTTATGCCACATTACTGCATACATACCTACAGCTCCTTGACATGGTGGCAGCCATCTTGTGAACTAATTCAACTAAACTAATATCGGTCAAGATAATACACCTCAGAAATATATTATCTTGTGCCACATGTAAGCTGACTCTCCGCCACATACGTATATGCACTGACAGTTAAATTGACTTTAAAAAAACCTGCCAGAAAGCTAATACGTGTGTAGGCACCCTAGAAGAGTGGAGATATGTCTTCTCCTACTGTCTGTCCTGTTCTTCTGGTTAGGGAATACCTAATGAATAGATCCAGATTCTGCCAGATCCCTTACATGGACCACCAAATTCATGGAGGCTCCTTGTCCCCTCCTATCTCCACTGCAATGAAAAGCTCCCAGGAGGATCTTGGTGTACTGCCTTTGCAGTACTTTCATCCCACACTGAAACAAATCAGGAATCAGAAAGGAAATTCTATTTGAGGAATGCATACAAGCTAGGCAGTAGGGAGTAACCCTATGAATAAGAGGCAGAGGACATATAGTTGGTATTTATTTTGCAAGGGAAATAATTTCCCTTGGCAAACTCAAGGTTATCTTTATCTACATTCTTTGCAATGCAATCATGTGAATTTAATGTTTGCAAAAAAGTCCCCACTTGATTGTACTGAAGACGGCAGTCCATAACTCTGAACCGATTAGAGAATGGGAAAAAATCATTTCAACTTACCAGGCTGAAGTACACTGACGCTGATATGGCAGGACCATAACCTTTCTGGGGGTAATTTTGTCCTGTTGTGAAGACTGGTAATGAGTGTCTCCAGTGCGTGTTATTGGTTTTGTGCACCGGAGAAGGCCAACATGTTCATTCTATATAGGTCACCAAATTACCATTGGATGATACCAATCTTTGGTCACTATGGACCTTTTGTGAATTCAGTGTGGAAACCCAGATGCTCAGTGGATATAAATTGGTGTGTTTCTACTAATGCCTACAAGTAAAGAAGACTAGGCACAACTGTTTACTTTGTCTCCACTGGAATGTATTAATTACCACAAGGTAAAACAGGACATTTTTCAGGTGCTTTTGAACTCTGAGAGAGAGAGAGAGAGGGAGAAGAGAATGTGTTTATGTATTAGCACTGAATTTCATTTTATGTTTTGTAAGTTTTTTGAAACAATTTATTTTGTCTTCTTTGGCCTGGTTAAATATCCTTTTCTAACCAAAGTGAATAAAATAAAGGGAATCAAAGAGCTGATAAACACTGTGGTGGGATGACTTACATTTTTCTTCTGCTAACAATACAGATTGTGGTTTTGTCTGTACCAATTCAGCTCCTATGAGGAATCAGATATTGCTAATCACTGCTGTAATCTGAATCATAGTCTTTGAGAGGAGGCTAAGATGGGTAAAAAAAAAAAAAAAACAATGAAAACAGAAACCCACAATCCAGCAGTGAGGAAAACAGTAGCTACAGAAGTAATTCTGTTACCTATCAAAAGTGCAACTGTGTAAACAGATATACAGCAAAACACTGCCACTTCCTCAGCTATAAATCCAGTTTCTATGATACAGCCCTTATCTGCAACAGTAGTTATTTCCCTTCCTTATATATTCTGACTATGCCAACACATCCTGTCTTGGTCTGTTGATAGCAATGGATGAACAGGTTCGGCTGAAATTAGAACTGACCTGAATCTTCACCTCAAGCCCAAAACAAGTGCTTATTTATGGTGCAAAAAGTTCAGAACTTTTTTTTTTTCTTCATTTCTCTCTTTCCAGGTACCTCCATTAGTAAAAGAAGCAATTACCTGAAATTTCATGGAGCAATCCACCAATCTTGCAACACTGACAAACTGTAAACTGTATGCCAAAGACATATAGACTCACCTAACCCTACTTGAAAGTAAGGAACTGTTTCTAATATAAAACAAATTAATTCCAAACCTTCAAAAGTTTAACATTTTGGTTTCCAGCAGCTTACATATATATTTGGATCGGTGTGGAGGAAGCACACAGTGATTGCAGAATCTGACTTCTTAAACTAAATGTATACAAGCAATATCTTGCAGAAATGCTTACTATCAGCTTAGGTGTTATTATTTTTAAAAGCTCACAATATCACTACCCAAGTTTGCTGTCATTGCTTACATTCTTCAGTCTAAGAGTATGCATGCTTTCCAGTGTCTGCAACACAGGGACACATACCAGCATTAGTGTTTATCTAGCACACTGACTCATTCATTCATTCATTCGATTTATATGCTGCCTTTCTCAGAAAAGGCTGAGGGTGGCTTCCAAAAACAAAGACTATACATACACATGCATATGTGTGCACACCCCCCAGAACAGAACAGCCCCCCAATTATATATATCTCCCTAAAACAACCCGCACCCCCAGTTCAAAAGCAATCCACCCCGCCCCAACCCACCCCCATTCCCCTGCCTCTGTCCAAGAAGAACAGCCCTCTGCCCAACATAACCTCATTTCCTAACCCTTTTAAAATCAAAATTCCTCCCCTATGTTCAATCCTGTGTCAACCCTCTCTGAGTTACCTGCCTCACACACAGGGACGTTCATTCCCTCCATGCCCACCCCGCGTCCCAATAGCTGTTCATCCCAAACCTGTGCCTCCCCCTCTTGCAAAGGGGGCTGTAGCCTTCCTACCCTACCCTACCTATTCCCCACCCCCAGGGGAGCCCCTTATTGCGTGTTGTAACCTCCAGGGACACTTCTCCAGCCCACTACTGCAGGTTTACCAGTGAGTAAAAGCAACCAAATAGAAATCAGATAGCCTTTATTCACCGTTAGTTGGTCAGTTCAACTGACGGGGAAAACACGCCAGGGTACACACAAATCCAAAGCTCTCCAGAGAACGGACATCTTTATACATACAGTCTTCTCTGAACCATCCAACCGCATGGATGCCCAGAGCTAGATATTATTCCTTTCTCTTGCCTATCAGTGCATGACTGGCTCAATACACTTTCCACATTCCTTGACTCTCTGTCAGTCTCTAAGTCACTCAGGAAGCGCCACCTTGATCGAGAACCGCTTAACACTTTGGTGCTTCCTAGTTCTTCCAGAATAGATGTCACAACCTTTTTAAATTCCCAGGATGGGTCTGACACCAAACAATCTTGAGATAGCCAGCACTGACCCTCCCAAACGTGCCCCCCCTATCTCACAGGAGATTTAAATATCAACAGCAATGAAGAACTGGAAAAATGAAGCCCAACCAAAGCTTCTCAGGCCTTTTGAGGCCGTGGAGACACACCTGAGGTGGTAACTTGTGCTGAAATCTGTGTTACTTCTTCATAGTTATTGTTCCCCAGCTAGCTTGATTATAGCTAACTTGGACAGACCTGTGCATTCAGCACTGCAGACATGTCTGAAGTCTCTTTCCCTGTCAGAGATGACAGGTTATACTGACATAGAAAAAGAAACCATACCACGATGGCCTAACACTAGAGTTAGCTTCCAGCCCCAGCGAAGACCACATAAAACCCACAGGTCAAGAATCTGCTGTAGTGCTCCAGTTCATTACTACAGAGAGAAACATCAGTCCTCTCAACCTCAATGTGACACACAAGCCATCAAAATGTTGCGACTATGTGCAATATTAGAGTTTTGTTGTGTAACCCAGGCGGTACTCCAAGAGGTACTCCCTCTCCAATTGAAGGGATCAAAGCAGGTGCACAAGTGCTGTGGGAGGTGTAGGGACTCTCCTCCTCCTATAGAGGAGAGCCAGACCACCAATGGGGACTTAACAGGCATAAATCAGAGGGTACAGTGGACACTACAATGCCCCAAGGGGACAGGATTCAACAAAGGTTAGACACGTACAATCATTGACAAAAATCAGGGTTAACAAAATATGAAACACAAAGAGCAGAACAAACAATACGGGTTGGTGAAATATAAAAAGGCACAAAATGCAAAATGTCAAGGAAACAAGGGGCCTTGGTACCTGGAGGGGGAGACTCTCCTGCCGGCCGCACACTGCGCTGCTGAAGGTCCACTGCTGCCTGTAGGTCCTGCTCTTTCAGGCTCTTCCAGGGCACTGCTCCTGCCCCACTGGTTCAGCTCCTACCAGCTCCTTCCTCGTTGTCCCTCACTGGTCTCTCCCCTGAGTCAGCCCACACTGCCCCTTTTATCCCCCTCCAGGTGACCCAAGGGGCCAATTGGGACAATTGGGGGTGAGTCTCTGGGGCCTGACTGGTGCAGAAAGGGAATCCTAAGTCCTCCAATCGTCTTTTACCCCTTCAAAACCCCTGGGCCAAATCATTACCAGATTGGTGAGGAAAGGGAATCCCAAGTCCTCCAATCATCTTTTGCCCTTTCAAAACCCCTGGGC
>NW_017728949.1:56107669-56124535 GCF_001723895.1 Crocodylus porosus | reverse complement strand
ATTTTACCCAAATAATTTTGCCCCCAATGTTTTTCTTTGGGGGGGGGGGAGTTAATTCGCTTTTTATGAGAACAGTTTAATTAACTTCAGAGTTTTCCAGGCTTGCACTGAAGGCGAGATCATTTGCAGGGCCCTTTAATGCCAGTTTTATCTATTTCAAATTCCCTCCTCCCTGTTCCCATGTGTAGTTGGCTGCTGCTCTGTGCCCTGATGCTGAGTCACACCAGGCTGCGTCGACCCTATAATGTGAGCTGACAAGGTCTGCATGATGATGTGGTGTTTCCATCGGAAAAAGAACCAACAAAATGACAGTTGTGACAGAGCTGGATCGAAGAAGCTGCTGCTTTTCTGAGAAAGGGAATAGATCCAGGAGTGTCATGGCTTGGTTCAGATATTTAAGGTGCCAGCTTACCATTAACCCATGAACTGCAGGAACTGGAGTTTGCAGGCATTAGCCTCTGCCTTTCCAAGGGGCTGCTAGAGATTTCAGTGTGTCCATAATGAGGTTTTCATGATTTAGACCCTGGGCAGGTAGAATTAGGTTCTAGTCTTCCTTTTATTGTTTTTTGGCCCAAATGATCTATATGTCTTTGGATAAGTATCTTAATCACCCTGTGACACCAATCCCCATCTGTAAAAATGGTGGCAATGCTACCTCTTTTCTCCTTTGTGCATTTATACCAGAAGCGCTTACAGGACAGGGTCTCTTAGTTAGCATAGGGGTAGTGTAATGTAAATAAAATACTGTATGCCAATAAAGCTGCTGTGCAAGAACATAATTTCAGTGGTTAAAACATTCATCATCTGAATGGTAGGGCTATCAGAATTATGACTGCATGTACAAACTACATACGCCAGTGCTAATTTTAAGGAATTCTTCCATCTTCGATACAAATATTTGTGTATAAAGGACCAAATCCTTTTTGGAGAGAAAAAGCAAAGGTCTATTTAAGTAACAGTTAAAAAGGAAGCTTGTGAGCTCAGAGTTGCTTTAAGAATCCCGCAGACCAACTAAGAAATAATTCATATGATTCACCTCTCCAGAATTTGCAGCTTTTATAATGGGGATTAAACATGGATGGATCAACAGTCTGGGATATATTAAGAGGTGTTAACAGGCTTTGAATGTGGTTACAAAAGGGATGGGGTAAAAGAGAAGGAAATGGAACATAGAAAGTTTCGTTTTGACTGGTGGCAGTTAAGCAGACAGGAGAGAGAGAGAGAAATTGAGACTGAGGGGAGAGGCCCATTGGATTGGCTGTAACAAATCCAAGAAACATTTGGATGCAAGCAGGATAATTCAGAACTGAATCTAGGAATGCACTGATATTCCTCGATGGGGCATTCCCAGCAGGAGCTGTTTGAAGGCAGGATGACAGAAAGGCGAGTAGAGAGGACAGCTGGACTTGTGGTTAACAGGATGTTGTCAGGCAACGGCCTAAATTTTGATGTGTCAGGGACTTCTTGTGTGATCTCATCTTGCTTGCAGCTATTTCATTCTCATGAAAATGGAGCCAAACCAGTGACAATTCGTAAGGGGCTATCCAATTTTGGTGTCTTAGGGCATTTGTACACACATTTTTTGCTCTTTCTAGCACTGCAGTGGCATGACTGTTTGCCCAAGTGGGATTTCCCAGTGCTTTAAAAGACTTTCTGGTGCATCTAGTGCATTAAAGTAAAACTCCTTGGACATAGTTTAGTTTGATGCTCCATGAATTAAAGTGCCAGGTCCATGGATTCATTGCATGCAAACACAAAGGCACTTAAAGATGTGTAATGAGCCTCTTTGTCCACCAGATGGTGCTGCAACTTTTTTGTAGTTCACCCCTTCCAATTGCTTCTGCTTCTGAATTGCTTCCACTTTTTTTTTCTTGTGCCATTTGCTGGCTCCTTGCCCCCACAGCTACAGCGCCGGCTGGGGACTGGACTTAATTTGTTAAAACCTACTGTGTGCAGACACTGATGTGACACTCCAAAATAAACAAGTTTAAATTTTATAGCCTATTTAATTTTATAAGGTTTAAAACCAATGGTACATACACGAACCCTTAATGGAGATGATCTTCTGAGAATGAAGGAGGAGGAAATTACTTAATACATACCCTGGGGTAAGGAGGGAGCCCAGCTTCCATGCTGTATTGTATAGGTGACCTGGCCATGCCTGTCTGCTTGTCTGCTACATCCCCTGTGCCATTTAATTCATTAATGCTTATGAAGCTCTTTGCAAACTCTGCCTGTGAGAAGCTGTTCAAAAGTACAAAAGCATTATTGTATCTGAAGTTTAATCTGATGCTCATTTGTTTCCAAACTGGAGGGCAGCTGAAACAGCCTTTCTGTTCCTCTCTCTCCCACTCTGAATTGTGTAAAGCTTGGTGAGCTTCCATCTTCAAACTAATTTATAACCTCCGCTATGTGGATTTTTCCGTGTATCAGAGCTGCCAAGCATCAGAGATTGGAATCCTTCCTCCTCACTCCTTGTTTACTGGAGAACTTCAGATCCAATTTCTCTAACTTTTCTTTTGAATAACTAAAAGGCTCAAGTCCTTTATCATTCTGATTCCTATCTGTTTCACCACCTCCCTGTCTACAATATTTTTCCCTATAATAGTGTCACCAGATCTGCACAAGGTAGCCTTGATGTAGAATCAGTCTCCAACACAGGGCTAGAATATTAATTCCCTAAGACTTTTTTTCACATTGAATTTCTTTGCTTCTCTTTATGTATCCTCAAATTATTCTGACTTTTTTATTTCTGCTGTTAGAATTTGTACTAAAGAGTTTAGAAGGGTTCCCTCTCACCCCCATGTTATGGCGATAGATACCTAAGGCAAAAAAGTGAGGGGAGAAAAAAAGGGGAACAAAATGCATTTAATACACATTTGCAAAGAACCTAAAAACTGTTTATAGGAATGCTTTTTAAGATTGGCTTCTGAGCACGTAGATTCAAGAAGCCTACAAATACATTCCAGTTGGGTATGAGTTGCAAGAATCCTACAAATACACTCACATTAGTGTATTAGTGAGCATTAGGGGTGTATGAAGCAGGCCCTATTGGATTCAGATTTGGATTTGGATTTGGATTCAGTTTCGGCCTGAATCAGGGACAGTGATTCAATGTGTTGATTCGGATCACTGTCCCTGATTCAATTCGGCGAAGTCCGAATCTGAAGATTCAGCGATTTGGACATAGACATAGCTTTAAAAGTTTTTTCTACATATCTCGAGGTACCAGCACAGCTTGTGAAAGCTGCAATGCTGGGGCACATGGAGCATCCCACAAGACTGCAGCGGGTGGGACCTCCACATACTCAGCGGCGAACCCAGAAGTGGACTGGAAGTATTTTGGAAGTACTTCTGACACTAATACACTAACTGGAAGCACTTTCAGATCTGCGGAGAAGCATGCTGGGACCCCCCCCCTCTCACACACACACACACACACACACACACACTACCCAGCTCGGCAATCAGCCATGGGGGGACCTGCCCCACCCAGACCCAGTAGGCACCAGTTGCCAAGCCGGGAGGGCACTGCATAGCCCCCCAGTGTACTCCCCGGTGGACCTGGAAGTGGACCAGAAGTGCTTTTGGTCCATTTCCATGTCTTCTGCTGCATGTGCTGGGGAGTCCCCCACACTTCTATGCGATCCAGAGATATTAAAAGGTCCACCAATTCAATTCAGATTTGGAGATTTGGCCACCGAATCGGGGCAAATCGAACCAGGGACCAAAGCTTCGCTCAGCCCTAGTGAGCATTTGTATTAGTTAACTCAATGCCCCAGTCTTTCCATAGTATCCCACCCAGACAGTTGGTCTGCATATAGATCCAATGGTAAGCTCATTGATGTTTAAGCTCTCAAATAGGACTAAGTCAGTGCTGAGTATTAGGGGCGTGTGAAGCAGGCTCTATTCAATTTGGATTTGGATTTGGCCTGAAGCAAAGACAGTGATTTGATTCAGTTCACTGTCCCTGATTTGATTCGGCCAAATCTAAATCTGAAGATTTGATACTGATTTGGACAATCAGTGTTTCAGACACAGGCGCAGCTTTAAGTGTTTTTTCTGCATACCTTGAGATATCAGTATGGCTTGCAAATGCTGTGACACTGGGGTGATGGAGCATCCCACAGGATTCATAGACATTAGGGCTGGAAGGGACCTCGGGAGATCATCGAGTCCAGCCCCCTGCCCAAAGGGAGTGCAGAGGACCCTCCACATGCTTGGCAGCAAACCCAAGAGTGGACCACAACTACTTCTGGTCCACTTCCAGGTCCACTGGGGAGCATGTTGGGGGATTGACCATGGGGGAACCCCAGGTGCCCCCCCCAAACCCAGAAGGTGCCAGTCATTGAGTTGGGAGGGCACAGGGAGGACCACTGCACACTCTCCAGTGGACCTGGAAGTGGACCAGAAGTGTTTCTGGTCCACTTATGGGTCTGCTGCCAAGGGCACTGGGAAGTCCCCTGCGCTCCTGTGGGACACCCCAGCATCACAGCATTCATGAGCCACCTGCCACCTAGAAGTATGTAGAAAAAACATATAAAGCTGTGTCTGTCCAAATTGCTGAATCTTTCCAAATCGATTTGGAGGGTTCTGATTTGATTCAGAGAGATTAAAGGGTCCTCTGATTCAATTCAGATTCAGAGATTCAGCCACTGAATCAGACCGAATCTCCACTGAATCAAATCAGGGACCAAAGCTTTGCACAGTACTACTGAGTATTCCTGGGAAAGAAAAACCTACCCTTAATTCCCACTGGCACTTAGAAAACAAGGTGTGATACAGCTCTGAAAAGTGGCTATGCTGAAATAGCACCTTCTCATGAATATCTTGAAATGTGCTAACGGTTACTTTGTGTCTATGCAGTGCTCATAGTTAAATGAATCCTGATCATTCCACTGTATAAAATAGGATTTTCCCCCTTTTTGACCCTCGTAAGAACCAAAGAAGCCATGAGCCAGATCTGGTTTGGGGTTGGGCCCCATCAACAGAGTTATCACCCAATCAAATTCTGCAATGTTCAGTAGAGAAAACGGTTAGCTTGAAAGTGTCCAACTGAACTTTAATATATCGGACAGTTTGAAGGTCCTGTGGTAAGAAGAGCATGGGCTTGGCAGCTCAGTGGGTTTGGACTGGAATGAGAGAGAGGCCAAGTGAACGTGCAGCCCCAGGATGTGGTTGGAGGTCTCCATCCAATCTGCGCCCTGTACTTTGCCCAGTGGAACAACCTCCTCATCTCCTTTTTCCCACTGTCATCACCACTGCTTCTTCTATCTTATCCTTACTCCTGTAACCTCCTTCCTGATCCTCGCTGCCCTGAGTCCCGCCTCTCCTCAAAGCACCCACCTTTGACACACCTTATATCACAGAGCTTGTGAAATCATGGGACCAGAAGGGACCTGAAGCAGCATTTAGTTCAATGCCCTACAAGGAAGCAGGTTTGACACTAGGAATGTCACCTGGAATTTTTACCTTCTTCCATTGGCCTGCCTGGCCCCCTCATTTGCTCTTTTGTTACATGCCTATACATGTCTAACAAATAATCACCATTTTCCCCCCATCATTATTTCTCAGTCTTTATGGAGAGGTATTGGGAGCATGTACACATGTCCCTGCTTCCCCTGCCTCTGCTTTTCATTCCTTGCATTTGCCTTTTTCTTACCCTTGATTACTCTTTGCATTTCCTTGCTCATCCATTTGTTTTCCTCCTCCCACCACCCCACTTCAAACATATTTATTACTAGATAGCTCTCACAGCCCTTTGGGCATTCATTAATTTACCTACAAACACTTTCCATTTCTCCTCTGCGTCCTTTACCTCCATTGCTCCATGCCATTGATTTCAGCTAACACTTCTTGCATGTCTTCACAAATTGTCTCTGCTGAAAGTCAGTGTCCTTATTTTTTTTTTACCCTTTTTATGGCCACTATTACTTACAGTGTGCGCTCTCCCCCTTTTTGACATCTTCAATTTGTGTTATGCCCAGCTAATCAAGGATCGCTCCCTTCTTCATTCTCTTTTCCTTTACAGGCTACTCTATAGAGAAAAATCATCCTATAAACACATCTGCAAACACTTTTTGTCTTACTTATTTGTTTAGTGGGACTAGTTGAAAATTTCTAATAATCCTTTTTTTCATCTTGTAATGGAACAATGGATTTTGGACAAAACAAATATGCATTTCAGAAAGTGTCAGTTTTTGAAAAAGTTTGGATCTTTGATTGGAAAGTTAAAAATATCCTGGGGGCTTCTGCTTTTTCACAAAAAAAGTTAAAATTTTCCACTGAAAAGTCAATGAAATTGATTTTTTCCCATTTTCGTGGCAGTCTTCAGTGAAAAAAATCCATGTTTCTGATCACTTCTGTTCCTGACACTGAGAATGTCTCTTTTTATAGATTCCTAGTAGAAATCTTTCCTAGTAATTAAGTCTGCAGCAGCCCTTGTTTCAGCCTTTGCTTTTTTTAGCTCTAAAATATTAGGCTTGATTCTCAGCTTTGATGAATAACCCCAACTCCACTGGACACAATGGCATTATGCCCATATACGCATGGTGAGGATGGGGCCTATTGTCACTAAAATTGTGAAACACTTTGTCATTTAGGGGCACATGTTTTTTGGTAATTTTTTTGTTTGACAATTTTTTTTTTGCACCCTTTTTTTTTGTATGGAAGCCATGTATATCAGTAAGTACTCTGGCTCCAGTCGAGTTGCTTCAGCTATACACCAATATAAACAAGAGAGGAATCACTCCCCATACGGCAGAGATGAAACTCAACTTATCTTATATGTTTGATGAAGTTCCCTGGCTTCCATATGGATTTAGTTCTTTAGCTCTAGATGAAAGGCTATGTGACCAGAAGCCCTGTCTGTCACACATCCTACCACAGGATACTAGGAAAGTCAGGCTGGAAGGGACCTCATAAGGTCATCTAGTCCAGCCCCCTTCTCAAGGCAGGATCAAACCAACTAAACTATCCCAACCAAGTGTGTGTCCAACCAGCTCTACACTTTTCCAAGGCTGGCAATTCCACATTTTCTCTTGGTAGCCTGTTCCAAAGTTTGACTACCCTTGTTGTCTTAAGTTTCTCCTAATCTCCAGCCTAAATTTCCTCTGCTGCAGTTTAAAGCTATTACTCCTAGTCCTGTTCGTGTGGCCACACAGGAAAGCCCATCTCCATCACACCATAATCTTCCTTCAGGTATGTGAAGACTCTTAGCAAATTTCCCCTCAGTCTGCTGTTACCCAGACTAAATAACCTTAGTTCAATCAGTCTTTCCTCCTACTCAGAGTCATTTCTCCTGCTCATGTCATATTTACAGTCAATATTTCATGCCTATTTAGAGCCAGCAGTGTGTTACCCTTTGAGTTCCTGTGGTCCATGTGGAGGTAAAGTTTTGGCTCCATAATCATGTCTAAACTTGAATCCAGCTGAAAGTCATGTGGTATTATGGTTTAGCATATTGTTAAAACAGCAGTGGCCTAACTAGAGGATCATGACCCTAGTTGGAGTTGAGAATTGGAGTTGTAAGCCCTATTGAAAATCAACTGGGAAATTTGGGCTTGCTCTGGAAGTGGGTTTTCAAGCTAACCACAATTGGGGTCACAGGCCCCAAAATTTAGGAGCTGCTGGCTGCTCTAAGCATTGCACAGCAAATTCTCCTTTCCTTGATTAGAACTGGGTTATTCGGTGAAGCCTTACAAGATTTTGTGTCACAGCATGATTGACAAGCCTACACTCAACGACGGATGGGAACACCTTACCATTTACTGAGATCTCCCTTGTCTTTCACTAGTGAAATCCCAGTGAGATCAGTGTCCCACTTATTTAAGCAAGTACTAAATGACTGCACAGTAACCAATGTTACTGCGCAGTCTGGACACTGCATGGGTCTTTTCCTGAGCTGCTGCGCAGTAGCCTATTGGCAGCGACATGGTTCCTGCCCACCGACATTATGTCACTGTAGCAACAAGCTGTGGTGATGTAGCTCATTGCTATGGCAAAGTAGCATCTCGTGTAGATGTGCCCAAAGAGATCTAAGTGACTCACTGGAAGTCTCACCGCAGTTCAATGCCACAGCCCAGGAGAGAAACCCCATCTCCCACTTCAGCAAATTTCTCTTGACCTCCAGAATAATTTAACCATCAATGTTGGTTTATTTCTATGCTTTTACTAACTATTTTATAGCTTCATACTTCATATTATTTCACCAACTGTTTCTCTATCAATCTATCTTAGATGCAATTTTTCAGTCTATCAGCTTCTGGAAAGTCATTTCCCTTAGCTCTATTTTCTGTCTGCCAGCTTTTGTAAAGATTCTGCTTGCAGCTGTATTTTTGCTCTTTCTTAGCGTGTGCATGGACTCTTATAAGGATACTACACACACACACGCCCCCCCCACCCCCCATTATAAGTCAGAGTTGCCCAGACTATAACTCTCCAAAGCCCCAGTGTATGACTCAGGCCTTTAAAATATGTGTAAGAGACCCCAAGGCTGGAACATGGCAGAAACAGCAGTGGGACTGGTGTAGGTTATTATATACATATATGTCTTTAATTGGAGATGTCTTTAATTGGAGATGGTCCCTAGCCAAATGACTTGTTCCTGATGTATCAAAGTTTTGGGCAAGGTTGATATGAGACCTGGGTATACATTCTGCAGTTCAGGCTCACCTTCCATTTTAATATTTATACCGTTTTCTGTCATTTCCATTCTGAAGTGTAAAACTAATATCCTGGATCTAAGTTCTTCAGATATCTATTGCTGGCTTTTGCCAAGCTCAAACTTGGGTAGGAAAAATGATCTACAGCTCTTAACTAATCCTGTTCCCATTATGAGTTATAACAACAGGCTTGATCACGGGGGACCAACCTTCTTGGCAAGTGTGCTACAAAGTAGTCCTGAACCCTCTCCGAGTGCTTTCCTGATTCCCTTCCCTGCTTGCTCTGCTTTCTGCTTCCTTCCCTGTTCTCCCTGCATGATTTGTTGCTTTGCTTTCTGCTTTGAGCTCTACCTGTCACTGTGCCACCTGTCCCTCCCTGATCTACTACATGCCACACACAGAGGCTGCCCATGCCACATGTGGCCCCCATGGTACAGGCTGGCCACCATGGGCTAGATTAGGATCCTACAACAAACTCCTCTGCCTAAGGGGCCAATACAATCCTTCTATGAAGTTTCAGAAAGAAAATAGTGTCCAAACTGTAACTCAGTGACAAATAGTTCGGCCCCTGCATCCTTCTTGTGCTGAGTCAGTGTGTTTGGGTGTGAAGAGGATTGGGAAGTATGCTCGAGACTCTGCCTGCCTCTTGTTCTCTTCCATCTATGTAGACAAGGGAATGGTTCCTCTAACCATTTATGCTGCCACCTGAGATGTAGGCAGGAAACGTGTCCAAGTTGCAGCAGAGCCTGTCAATCCTGGATCGGCCTCGTCTGGCATCTTCAGACCCACAGATAAGACTGTGAGGGCTACCAATTGCCAAAGAGGTAGGAAACCTGGTGGATTCAAAAGGCTCAATCAGTCCCCTTGGGCTGATATATGGGAATGCAGAAGTGTCACCGCAGGACTTGCCAGCAGCAACTTGCACACACTCTGAATCTGAATGCAGTCCACCAAGCAGCAAGCAAGAGCACGCACACACCTTTTCAGTGCTATTTTTAAAGCCTCTAATCCAACATAATGCATAAGATCCACCAAATGCCTTCTCCATGCTACAGTCTTCCCAAAGAAACACTAAAATGTCCACTAAAATGGCTTTAATTCTTGATACAAGTAAATAAAAGCAAGAAAGAACCAAAGTCTTTGATAGAAAGCCTGGCCAAAAATGGTATTGCTGAGGGAAGGCGCAGGAATTAATGACCAGAACAAAGTTCTGGAAGCCAGGCAGTTGCCAGTCTAATCCCACGTTTGCTACAGATTCACTTGATAATCTTGGATGAGTGGTTGAACCTCTCAATCCCAGATTCCTTCTCTGTGATTAATAATACAAAAGAGGAGAAGTTGGTTCATTGCTACATCACATGAGTGTTTTATTCTTTTATGTGTGCAATTTATATGCCGCCCGTCTCAATAAAGGCTCGAGGCAGCTTGGAATAAGAGACCAAGACAATTTAAAAGAGGAATGCAATGGGGCATACCTGTATGAAACAGAGACAACCAAATAATGAAAATGAAATGAAGGAACTGAAACCACCAGCTCCCCAGCCGCCATTCTCACCCATTACCTCTCCATCTCCCATTGCACTTATCTATGCCCCACTATTAAAACTCTCCCTCTTCTAGCCTCACGCTCCCACTCCCACCAGCCCATCTCTCCAACCTACCCTCAGCCAGAGCAGGGATAAAAGGTTGTCCTGACTTGCCAGTGCTGTAGTGGCAACTCACAGCTGTAGCGCCTAGTCAGGCCCCTGCCCATCAGCCCTCCCGCTGCAAGTCAAGCTGTGCAGGTGGGGGACAGCCAGAGAAAGTTTTAGCCTGAATGTGTAACTACTGTAAGCTTGAGCTAATGCTAACACCAATCAACATTAGAGAAAGCTTAAAGTCTAATGTGCAACAAAGCCCTTAGGGAAAGGCGTCGTTAGAGAATGCTGTAAACAATGTTAGGTCATGTTTAGAGTTTATTTAAAGGACAAAACATTAGAAATGCTGGAGAAGAATGGTGATTCACTCATTATGACACCAGGCTTGGGAAACCCACGGTCAATTTTTAATCTTTCCACCTATTTTCTTTCTGCCCCTGGACAAGTCAATCTCTCTCTGCATCTGCTCCCCACCTATACAATAAATATAAATGCGCTGCCACGTCACAGGGGTGCTGTAAAGCTAAATGCATTGAAAACCATGACAGACAAAACTCTTTCCCAGTAGGTTCAGGGAAGTGAACCGTTATTTAGCATGGGGAGGCCACATCTGTAGTCCTGTGTCCAGTTTTGGGCTCCCCACTGCAGAAGGGATGTGGACAAATTGGAGAGAGTCCAAAAATGGTTCAGGGGCTGGGGCACATGACTTCTGAGGAAAAGTGGAGGACACTGGGCTTATTTAGTCTGGGAAAGAGAAGATTGATGGGGGATTTGATAGCAGCCTTCAACTACCTGAAGCGGAGCTCAAAAGAGGTTGGAGCTGGGCTGTTCTCAGTGGGGGGCAGATGACAGATCAAGGAGCAATGGGCTCAAGTTGCAGCAAGACAAGTTTAGATTACATTTTAAGAATAATTTTCTCATTAGGATGGTACTAAAACACTGGAAGAGGTGACCCAGAGAGGTTGTGGAATATCCATCCCTGGAGGTTTTTAAGGTCCAGCTAGATGAAGCTTTGGCTGGGATGATCTACTTGGGGATGACCCTGCTTGGAGCAGGGGGTTGGACTAGATGTGACCTCCTGAGGTCCCTTCCACCCTCATTTTCTATAACTCTATGATTCTTTGGGTAGAGGTGATATCTTTTATGAAACTAGCAACATAGTTGCAAAAATAAATTGTTCTTTGCAATCTTTTGGGCCCACATGCCCTTCATCAGGGAAATGCATCTCAAACAGCATAAGATGATCACTGGATTTTTTTTACTAACTGGCTTCTTTTCTCCCTTGGAGAAATCATAATAGATTCATTATCTCCTTTGCCTGATGAAGGACGTGTGGACCAAAATCTTACAAAGAACAATTTCTTTGTGCAACTATTTAGTTGGTTTAATAAAATATACCACCTCTGCCCAAAGAGTTTTGTCTGCCTTTGTCGTTAGACCTGCACGACTACAAACAACAATCTTGAAGACCATGAGGTGCTCAGGCACTAAAATAGTGCTCATAGAAGTATATTACATAGACACTGGTTGTGTCTACACATGAAATTAATGCACATCAATAAACTCTGGAGCTTATTCTTCCACACTTTATTGCTTTTGGGGTGCCACATTTACACATGCTTCTGTGAATGCAGAATATTGAGCAGGGTCAGAGCAGCACTGGCTGGCAAGGGGCTTAGGGAGGGTGTGGTGGGGAGGTCAGCCTGCCAGCCCAGGGCTGCTCTGACCTGGCTTATTGTCCTGCAGAGGGGCTGCTTAGGGCACAAAGGTGCTTCATTGTAGGACTAGCTGGCAGGCAGCTCAGCCAGCCAGGGCAGCATCTACATGTGCACTGCTGCAGAGTAAAAAACTCCACAGCAGGATCATACTTGCATATACAAGTATGATCCTGCTGCTGAGTAAATTAATTTACTCCAGCCTAATAGGGGCAAACATATACATGTACAACACTTACTGCACAACTAATTTGTCTATGGCACAGTAAACATCTCGTGTAGACACACCCACTATGTCGCCTGGGTGTCATGCAGCTGTCCTAAAATTCTGAGCTCCATATTTGGTAAAAAATTCCCTTTGGGGGCTAGTGCCAGCATAATAGCTTTAGATCCTAGGCTATACATTACATAGCATTTTCATCACATTTTATGGCTGACCTGTAGCTTTTTGGTTATAGTTGCCTTGTGCATGTGTGCATATGTATTTGTATATGGGTGAGTGTATGTGCACACATGCACACATTCCCACAACTGAAACAAAACAGAGGCGCAGACAGTAGATTAAGTAGTATGTGACACTTCAAGCAGTATTTCTCCACCTCATGATTTCTTTCCAGTCTGATCTTAAAATACCTTCTCTTTTTTGCTTATGCCATTTAATTTTTCTCTCCCTCTGATAATGGCCTCATAACTGTGTGGACGCATTAACAGTTTCACCCCTTCATGTCTTTCTAGGACTCCTGTATACAGTTTATAGCTCATCTTTCTCACTGTCCAGTGTTATTTAAGAAATACGTTCTTTTCTGAGATTTGTGTGATACAGCAGTGCCCACAACTTCCTACACGCACAGGTTGATTGCAACTGGGAACTGCATGACTTGAAAAATAGGGAGAGCATAAAATATCATTTCCACAGAGTGCAAGTGAGATGCAAATATGGTCTAAGCTATATAGGATGTTGGGAGACTTTTTGAAGATGCTACAGAAAGTAAGGACTTGATTCTGGAAGCTCAGATTGGTCTCCCTGAACTGGGTAGGCAGTAGGATTCATCATGTGGATGACAGAATCATAGGGTTGGAAGAGACTTCGAGGGTCACCTCTTCTGAAATAATGAAAGATGGGCCCAGGTCAAAAGGTTTTGGCCCACTGTCTTATTGCTCCCAAGCTGGTTTGGTCTACCATAGAGATGGGTCTTCTGACCTCTCTCCTGAAGCTTTTATACTATCCTCATCACAGTTATATCTGAACAACTAAATGTGAAATTCCTCTAAGTTCACAGTCTGGAGCACCAGAACTTAAGCCATCTGGGGCAGGTAGCTATAATAGGTTCTTTGTCATCTTCTGGAGTTCAGGCATTAGAGGCGCCCAAACAGGGAAGTAGGACTAGCCTCCTCACTTTTCAGCTTTAGAAATAGAGTTATCCAGTATTTGAGCTAAAATAAATTCCGTGTAACTTTTCTCGAAGTCCTACAGGACCTCAGTTACCAAAATAACATATACATGTAATCTTTATTTGCAGCACATATAGCCAAAGAACCTGAGAAAATACAGTGATAATTCACCATAAACCAAAAGGACTGGATTTTCTGTGTTGCAACATACACATGTAAGTCTGTTTTAGGACTCACACTGTTCATATTCATGGTGTGAAAATGAGCTGGTAGCTTCTCTAAATAATCCTTTTAACATGTAAGTGCAAGTGGCGTAAAAGAAGAGAAAACTTGAATTAATACAGGTTTTCTCATTTACATTGACATACATCAGGAATAGCTCCCCTGAAATCAATAGAGTTGCACTGCTGCTAAACCAGCATAAATAAGAAGCAAGTGCTCTGCATTAAAGAGAGAATTTGGAAGGTGTCCATTTAACAAGCCAGACTAAATCTGTAACAAATTCTCTTATTAATTGGCTAGATGGATAATTTGAAAAATTCCTAGTGACACCAGCAGCTAGTCGCTGTGTGCTCAGATCATGCAGGCCTCACTCACAGTTTACTCAAGAATTTTTGCTTCAGTGAAAATACAATGGGAAATTCAGGATTTGTAAAATGATATATCAAACAGAACTGTTTATATACAAGCCATTGCATAAAACCCTCGGCGCAGAATTTCCAGCGTATTTGTTAACACATATATTGGACACTCTGGTCTTCTAGACAGTGCATGCATTATTTATAGGGCCAAATAATTTGAGGTAGGTTTATAAGAAAATTGGAAGAGTCATGGGTGTTATACAAAACTTCAGAACGCTTGTCAAGTATATTTGAAGGCAGCTAAAAGTTAACATGCATTTTCAGGGAGCTTGGAGGGGTCTCTGGACAGTCTGGGGTATATGTCTGAATCTGGACCTATACTTCTCTTAGGACATATTTTTAGTTTCTTGCAAAAAAACCCATCCCTATTAGGCTTTCCTAACCAGCAACTGTCTTTTCACGTGTCAGAAATCTCTCTTGATTGTCAGCCAATCTTTTCCTTGGTGTCCTAGGGCAACAAGAACAAATAATGATAACAACCCTGTATGATGCCTAAGCCACTGCTACCCTCTCTGGCTGAAATCTAACTGGCACTGTAAATCCTGCTGGGTAAGTATTCCTAGTCTTACCAGTCAGGACTGACTGCTGTCCACAGCTGAAGAGCTGGTTTATTCAACACACTACTGCTTTATTTCATGTCAAACTGAGTGATCATCCTTGGCTCCTGCCCATGTCACAAAGATAACAATACATCTATGAGCCTGCCCTTGAACTCTCAATCACAACCAGTTCCTAATCCACACTATGGATTTAGTCCTAGGCCAGATCCAAGATAGAAAGAGGAGGCTTTCTTCTGGTATCTGGTTGGCATAACATCTCTCTCAAATATACAGGTGGCCCAATAAAAAATATAATTTAAAAAACCCAGCTTTTTTACTAATATATTTCCTGGACTACCAAGGTTACAACAACACTTTAGCCCTCCTACTAATCTTAAACAGGAGGCATTTACTAAAAGAGAAAAAAAAAAGGCCTCACATATTACATGCCAGGGATCTACACAGCTCAAGTTCCAGCTTTGGCTGTCTTCTTTGCCAGGGACCACACCTAACCTGAAACTATGCAGTATTGCAAGATATCTAGTTGATTAATGATGTAAGTCAATCACATACGTTGATAAAATAAATGAACTCTTACAGTACTAACAAAGGTACCAACAGGTACAGCAAATCAATTAGCTACATCCTTAACTGTAATAGAGCTATCCTTTTAGTACAATCCATGGCATGGCTCACAAGAATAAAAATCAAGACATGCATACGCTCCCAGTTAAATTAGAACGCATTAAGATTTCCTTCACTTCGGAGCTAAATTGTATGCACACAATTCATAACTGCCTGCCCGGAGCCCTGCTTCAAGACATCACAACGAGGCTTCCAGACCTGATTAGGCCCTCCAACTACTATCCCACAGTCCTCATCCATATGCGAATGAATGACGCAGCCTGGAGTAGTTCAAGTGGGGTTATGAGAGACTGCATGGTCCTGGGAGTCAGGCTCAGAGGACCGGGGGCACAGCGGGTCTTCTCATCCATCCTACCAGTCAGCGGTCAAGGACAGTACCACAGCAATTGCATTACAGAGGTCAGCTCACAGCTTCAGATCTGGTGCCATCGTGCAGGGTTTGGATTCCTTGACCGTGACCTGCACTTCCAGGATAAGGCCTTGTTTGGATGAGACAGGCTACATCTCTCTCCAAGAGGTAAGAGTCTGCTCTCTTACAGGTTGGCTGAACTCCTACACCAAGCTTTAAACTAGGTTCAATGGTGGACGGGGATGTTGATGACAGGGAGAGGCCAGGAATGACAAACCTCAAGCCAAGTGCTGGAATAGTCCAGGTAAGTACCAAGGGCCCCGCTAAGCATCACAATGGGGAAGTAGCAAGGGCACCTACTGGGGGGCTTAAATGCCACTATACTACTAATACCACTATACTTAAATGCCACCAATGCTAGGAGCATGGGGAACAAGCAGGAGAAACTTGCACTCCCGCTTGAAAATAAAGAATTCGACCTGGTTGAGCTAACAGAAACTTGGTGGGATCCTACCCACAACTGGGCAGTGGACATTGAGGGCTACAGGCTGTACAGACAGGACAGAGTGGGGAAAAAAAGTGGGGGGAGGGCGTTACTCTCTATGTTAAGGAGCAATGCAATCTTCCGTAGTTAATTTGGGCCAGGAAGAAGGGCAAATTGAGGTGCTATGGGTCAGATTACAGGGGGGTCAGGGAGAAAGGGACTTGGTAGCAGGGGTCTATTACAGACCCCCATACCAGGGGGACGAGTTAGACCGATGAGTTAGACCTAAAGTTCTCGAGATAGCTCTCAGAGGCAGCGCGCTCAAAGGACCTGGTCGTCATGAAGGACTTGAATTTCCCAGACATCTACTGGGAGAAACAGGCAGCCCGGTCTGCCCATCCACAAACGTTTCTAACCTCCTTGCAGGACCTTCACCTATCGCAGGAGATACGCGTTCTCACCAGGGGAAGTGCCTTACTAGTCTAGGTACTGGCCACGGGGGATGACTTGGTGGGGGATCTGGAAGTGCAAGGTACCCTAGAGGGTAGTGACCACCTATTGATAGGGTTCACTACATGGAGAAAGGGAGTGCTAGACTTCAGGAAGGTCAACTTCAACAAACTCAAAAGATTGGGTAGGGAGGGACTGACTGGTAAAAGCCTTGGAGAGATGGGAGTCCAGGAAGGGTGGGTATTTCTCAAGGGACTAATCCTGCAGCACAGAAAATGACCACCCCAGTACACATAAAAGGGGTTAAAAAAGCAAAGAAACCCTCTTGGTGGAGCAGGGAAATCCAGGAGA
>NW_017728949.1:56089239-56107479 GCF_001723895.1 Crocodylus porosus | reverse complement strand
TCCTGGACACGAATACAAATACGCATCCCACTGGGACCTCAGGTAAGCCCAGGATAGCTACCAACCCACCAACTGTTTGAGCTGACCTAGGAAAGGGGCACCTGGAGGGGTTGAATGTATTTAAGTCAACAGGTCCTGATGATCTTCATCCGAGGGTATGTAAGGAATTAGCTGGAGTCATAGCGGAGCCGCTGGCACAAGTGTTTGAGCACTTGCGCCGCTCAGGACTGGTCCCGGAGGGTTGGAAAAGGGTCAATGTACTCCCTATTTTCAAGAAGGGGAAGAAGGAGGAACTGGGTAACTACAGGCGGGTTAATCTCACCTCTAACCTTGGCAAGACCTTTGACAAAATTGTTAAGGATCACATTTGTGGGGGACCAGCAGGTAAAATGATGCTAAGGGGCAATCAGCACGGGTTCATAGCAGGCAGATCCTGCCTCACTAACCTGGTTTCATTTTACAGCTGGGTCACAAAATGCTTGGATGAAGGAATAGAGGTAGATGTTATGTACTTAGATTTTAGAAAGACCTTTGACACAGCGTCACACCCAATTCTTATAAATAAACTAAATAGCTGCAATGCAGATTATTACACAGTCCGGTGAGTAGAAAATTAGCTTATGGGACGTGCCCAGAGAGCGGTGGTGGACGGGGCAGCCTCTACCTGGAGGGATGTGGGCAGCAGAGCCCGCAAGGCTCTGTCCTGGGACCAGTACTATTCAATACCTTTGTTAGTGACTTGGATGTGGGAGTAGAAAGCACCCTGTCCAAGTTTGCTGATGACACCAAACTATGGGGGGAGATACACAAAGTAGATGGCAGGGAGCGAATCTAGGCTGATTTGGGCAGGCTGGGGAAATGGGCCAACCAGAAGAGGATGCAGTTTAGCAAGGACGAGTGCCATGTGTTGCACCTGGGGAGGATGAACCATCAGCTTCCAAGGGAAATGGGGCTGTCCCTTTCCTTGAAGGTGTTCAAAAGGAGATTAGACAGACACCTGGCTGGGGTCATCTGAGGGGTCATCATTCCTGCCCAGGGCAGGGGGTTGGACGCGATGGACTAATAGGTCCCTTTCAACCCTAACATCTATGAAACTATGAAACTATAATGTTCTGGCATCACTGAATGCAAACTGGGACCCAGACACTGATTGTCTTCAAAGTCTCAACCCCAAACCAGATCATAATATGGACCTCAATATGCCATCCTGGAGCATTGCCTGACTATGGTTGTTGGGCGGCAGTGTTTGATATTCCACCTGAATTAAATTCCTTAGGGCCTAATTTTTAAGGGATGTTGACTCCTTCAAAAAAGCTGGTGTCCTGAAAATTACAGTTGGGCAGATTTTTTTTTTTGTCTAAATGAAATATTAATGACCAATGAGGCAAGGAGACTTCTGACTAGTTCTTCTAACCTGGTCAATGAGTACCTTGAATAAACCTCAGATGCTACACAGAGGGAGCTGTGAAGCTGATACGGCAAACAAAAAACACTAATATAAAGAGCTTCCCACCTTCAACCCATGATTTTTGATTAGCAGTTTTGGGTACTCAAAGCTTGTGGTAAGTATTTTCATGTCCAAATCTGTATACGTGGAGGAGCAGCAACTAGGCAAGCCTGCAGATATTGAACGTATTACATAAAACAGCAGCTGAGGAGATATGATTATTTTTGTCACTTCCATCTCCAAATGCAACAGAGCAACTAACTTTAATTTCAGACTAGTAAATGCAAATGAAGCCTTTCACTGTTCAAAGGCTCGTACGTCTGTGATTTTTTTTTTTCTGTTCTCTCCAGCAATGTGTTAAAACTATCTTGAAGGGGTAAACCTGTGGCCACCCAGCTTTATTGCTGCATCGTTCTGAGGTCCACGATGGAGCTGTTACTGAAAGACAACTCAATGCTTTCAGATGGCACACATTCTCCTTGATGTGCTCCCAACCCCCAGATCTGGACATTGGACTGGACATCCTTCAGCATCCTTAAAAGGGGATGCTTGATTCTGCACTCTGCTACCTCTTAGCCTTCGGGAAAGGGAATCAACTCCATGGCTATTGAATTTCCACTGGACATCAGCTCTAGTGATTCAGTGTTATGGACCTGAGTGCATAGGGTCAGATCCTACCAAGTACTGAATATGTCATCAAATCTTATTGACTGCAGTAGGATTTGAGAATGATCAATGCCCAGGCCAAAATTATTGAACCTGCTTATTTGTAGTAAGAAACAGATGCATTCCCCCTCCCACATTTGCCACAGTAAAAAGTCTGGAGGTTTTATTCCTTTCTTGGTATATCTCTCAAAAATACAAGTACTGTCTGTTCCATAACTGAAGGTGCTATCAGTATAATCAACCCTTCACCACACAGGCCTGCTCCCTTCTGTTTGCCTTTGTTTTCTGCTCTGTGAAAGCCCTGAAATAGGATGGTGAGAAGATGCATACTTTTCCGATCTCTCAGTGAATAATCACATCATTAATACCTGCAATTGCAACATCTCCCTGTTCTGATGAAACACACAGCTGCTCTAGCTCAAGGAGAAATGACACTACAGCTCTTGAAACCTGCGATTTACTTGCTTAAAATGTTCAGCGTGGAATTGTTTTCATCATTGTTTCGGTTTTTCATGTTTATTTCTTTATCCAAGACTCCTCCTCTTGGTCAAGCCCCGCCCCTTCAGCCTCCCCCCCCCCCCCCAGATAGATGTCTAAAAAGGGGAAATGATTTTACTTTCGGAGCACAAACTGCTTCACTTGCTAATGATGGCATTGATCACCGTGGTTGAATAAGACATGCTTGCAGCCATTTGGAATGTCACTGACATTTTATTTCTCCATTTTATTTAACGATAGGGCGTATCTGTATGTGGGCTTCAAGATGTGGAAGCTGGATCTGGACCCTCATTAGCACATTTGGGGTAACTCCACTGGATACTAGAGAGGTATCCCAAATTTATCCCGGTGGATATAAGAGCAATTGGTTCTTTGGGGCTCTTACTGGTCCCATATAT
This sequence comes from Crocodylus porosus, assembly GCF_001723895.1. NCBI lineage: Eukaryota > Metazoa > Chordata > Crocodylia > Crocodylidae > Crocodylus > Crocodylus porosus. Next base: position 56,104,470 of record NW_017728949.1, on the reverse strand, counting down.
TAATGGATCTTGCATCCAGCTGCTCATTTTCCTTTTCCTCCTTTGCTCTCTGGCTTCATGAGTTAGCTCTCAGAATAAAATGTCATCATATCACATTGCACTTTAAAGAGTCTGTTACTTATTAAAACTGTGAGTATACGCTGCTGGGGACATTTTATTTTCCCACCAGGAAAATGAAAATGTCATTGAGGCCTAACCGGACCCCTGAGCTTTTCAGACAGAGGAAAATTGTTTTTTAGGATTCCCTGCAGGACCTGGTAGCATTTGTGCACATACCATATGTCAGAAATAGATGTTTCCCTCCCTGCCTCCCCCCTTTCCTGAAGAAGCAATGACATGATGTTGCACATTAAAGCTTTTAGTCCCTGTGTATTGCTTTGCTCACTGAGAGACGTGACTTTGCAACTATGAAATTATCTTGGCAGGACCCAGAACAGCATTTTCTAGTCTGCACCCTCTGAGCTAGACTGAGACATGACGCACAGCCCTTAGCCAGGGATGGGGCATAAATAGCACCTGCCCAGGAGGAGCCCTGGAGGCATTGTGTGCTCGGGGGGAGCAGTAAGTCCCATGGAAAGGTTCACTTTCCCATGCACGTGGAGGGAAATCTTGGTGGAGGGGGTGTGAGATAGATGCAGGGCTCCCCATCCTTTTTGTTCCCTCCAACATGGCCCGGGAGCAGGGAGCTGTGAGACTTCAACCTGGGCTTTTCCTTTCAGGGTCAGAATCACAGGGGAATGCCCTTAGGAGACATCATTTGCTCTCATTCTTCTTCATGGCCATATGAGGGCTGTGACAACTTGCTCTATTAGAGAAAAGTAAATGAGGAAGCAGAGACAATTACTGGAACTGCTGGAGGATATCATTATATCACCATTTCTGCAGGTTCTGTTACCTTTCCTTAAAGTCACAAGGACATCCTGATGTCTTTATTTGGGGTTTTAACAGAGATGGCTCCAAGCTGTGCAGTTGAGATGGCTCAGATCTGGGGCTTTCACTTGGCACCTCCATGAGTTCATAATAGATATGCCTCTTTTCCCTGCAGCTCTGGAGATATGCCTCTTTTCCTCGCAGAACACGGTTGAGTTAGCTTTGCCTGTTTCTGTCTCTTGGGTGAGTCACTGCAGCTGCACAAATGCAGATAGTTGTTGCATGTGCCACACAGGAAGTAGCCTCGGCTAAGTCCTCTTTGCTCCACTCCAGCAGCTGCAAAGGTACTTACATCCATTTCAAATGGACATTCAAGAGTAAAACAGTAATGGTATGGCCCACCTGTAGCTCCTGCCCTCAGATGAGAGGAAGGGCTGTGTCCAGAGAGCAGAGCTTTCCAGCCAAAACGATGAGCAATATTGGCCACATCTACACGAGCCACTTACTATGTAGTAGCTCATTACTACTGCACAGTAGCGTTGCGTGGCATGAACCATTGTGTGATGCTGCTTCACAGTAGTAATGAGCTACTGCACAGTAAGAGTCACCAGGAAGCTGTGCGGGGACACTACTGAGTAGTAACACTGGTTACTGCGCAGTCATTTAGTACCTGGGTATACAAGTACTAAATGACTGCTTAGTAACCACTACATCTCATGTAGACGTGGGATAGTCAGCATCTCGTGTAGAGATGGCGGTTGAGTAAAACAGACCAGTCTGGGTGCAACGCTGGGAGACAACGGGACTTGGACATCGATACCTCCCTTCAGCTCAGTGCACATGAGGACCTGGCTGGCAATCATTCTTTAAGTCCTCAGAGCAAAAATATTGAAACATCCTAAACCAGGTCTAGTTGGAAGTTTGGTTTCATACATCTCTTTGAATGAGGAAAAAATGGAATGAAATGAATATCTTCTAATATTTCCTGTTTTTTTTTAACAACAAATCAAACTGCAAATATTTTCTGTTTTTGTTTTTTGAGGAACAAAGGAAAAGAATCTGTAAATAATTAAAAATAATGGAAACAATGGTTTTTTTTATGTTCATGGAAATTATATACCGTGCAATGTCTAACTCTTACCTGAATCAGTTTACCTGATCTCTTTGGGTAATTTTACCTTCTTCTCAACTTCCACACCTTGATAAAATGATACTTTCAGAAAAGGGAGGCTGCCCCACGGCTTCCCAAGTCAGCTCTCCTCAAGAGTGCCAGCATTGCTGCTCATCACCTTAAGGGCCAATTAAATGGGCTCTGTCCTCCCCAGTCCTCTCACCCATGACTCGCAGATGTTATTTATTCCTTTCTCTCTCTGCTGCTCCTAGCACCCCTCTCAGGATATGGACCACCTGTCCCTGCTCACGTGTGCCCCTCCTGGGCTACGGGATGCGTGGCCCCCTTAGTCTCTGACTGTGACCCCCTGGTCTTTGGCCCCTTTCTCTGGGCCCTGCTCCTAGGCCAGCTGCAACTCATGGGCTCCCTTGGCCCTGCCAGCTTCTGGCTGTGGCCCTCCTCAGATTTTGGCTCCTATCTCTGGGCCCTGGCCCCGCTTCGGTGCCACTGAGACCCCCAGGCTCCCTGGCTCTGTTTATACTTGTCCCTCTTGGGTTACAGACCTCCATGCTCTCTGGCCCTGCTTACACTTACCCTTCCTGGGCTCCACTCTCAGTCCCAGCATCTGGGCCCCCAGCTCAGACCTGCATACTTGGCTCCACCTGGGGCTCAGGCCCTTTTGTTGTGTCAACACTTCCAACTCTGCCCAGCTGGGCTACAGGACCCCAGCCCTGCCTACCCAGCTCCTCCTGGGCTCAAGCACTCTTCCTCTTGGACTCAGGCCCTCTATTCTGTGTTCCCAGGTCTCTTGGGGCCTCCTCCTCCCCTTACTCCCTTCCTCAAACCTCAGCTGTTAACCAGGATCCCTGAATCCAGGAGCTCCTCTCTCCATAATCCTCAGGGTTAGACTGCCTAACAGGCTCAGGCCCTGGGCTTTTATGCTTTAATCCCAGCCCTCTTTTGATCAGGTGACTCCCTAATTCACCCCTGCCAGACCTGCAGGCTGCTTCTCATGCAGCCTGCCCTCTCTTAAAGTAGCAAGAGCACCAAGCCCGCTACATTAGACCATATGATTTCTCTCAAATCCAGATGCAAGATGACTAACCCAGAAGGCCTTATTCATAGCTGGCTGTAAACTGGCCAAGAAAAAATGGCCAATTAATTCAGCCAAAAAGTGAAAGTGAAGCTGGACACTCCTAATTCTTTGAGCCTGAAATGTATTCCCTGAAACATCTAGGGGATTCTACCAAATTCAAAGCAGGTTTTCTTTGGAAATCTGCTTGGGCTTTGTTTTCCAGCGGTTTGATTCACTTTTATATCGCTGAAATCAATGGAGTTTCATTAGTAAGTAAGTGTAGTAACACAGTGGTGAGTCAGGCTGTATGACTACAATGTTCTACGAAGTAAAGCATGTCTTTCTCTCAAAATCCATTAAAACATTTAATAACCATCCTATTGTCAAAAAATGAAGTGTTTCATTGTTCATGGTTTAAAAAAAAAAAGTTGGCTTTAACAGATCTTTTCTGATTGTTTGTGACACTGGCAGACCTCAATATGGCACATATGCCTGAAATAAAGAAGGCAGCTCAAATCTGTGCAATAGCATAGTATACAATTTAACTGCTACTATTGAAGTTCATCTTCAAACTAGATGACTGAAGCTTGATTTTGAGTTAGAAACTTTAGTGTTTCTGTCATTTGTCTGTGTCTTTTAATGTTTGCCACCTGAAGGATCATTGTTAGCTAAGTTCACAAAAGATTTAATTTAATTTGTTTGTATGAGTCAGGAAACAAAGGTTAGTGAAAGGCAGCTTTTTACCCCCTTTTAAGTGCTATAACCCGGGTGGTACTCCAAGAGGTACCCCCTCTCCAACTGAAGGGATCAAAGCAGGTGCACAAGTGCTGTGGGAGGTGTAGGGACTCTCCTCCCCTATAGAGCAAAGCCAGATCATCAATGGAGACTTAACCATATGCCTTTTAATACTGGGAACGTAACAGGCATAAATCAGAGGGTACAGTGGACACTACAATGCCCCAAGGGGGCAGGATTCAACAAAGCTTCGACACTTACAATCACTGACAAAACAGGGTTAACAAAATATAAAATGCAAACAGCAGAACAAACAATACGGGTTGGTGAAATATAAAAAGGCACAAAATGCAAAATGTCAAATGACGAGGAAACAAGGGGCCTTGGTACCTGGAGGGGGAGAAAGGGGGGAAAACACAATGGCCCCTTTCCACTGTAAGAAGATTTGCTTCTTGTTAGCTCACTCAACCCAAGTCACCTCAGCTGGGACTTGAACCCAGACCTCCCACTAGTGGCTGCTCCAGCCTGCGAGGGGTCTTCACCTTCCTGGAGCCCCGGCCTCACGTCAAGCTGCCTGGCCTCTGATTGGAGGAGCTGGAAGCAGAGCTGGGAACCTCTTGGGTCACTGCTCAGATCCTGGCTGGAGCGGGGGAGCCTCTCCTGCTGGCTGCAGCCTCTCCCAGGGGATCCTGGAGCCCAGTGGGGGGGTCTCTCCTGCCGGCCGTATGCCGCGCTGCGGAGGGTCCCACTGCTGCCTGCAGGTCCTGCTGCTTCAGGCTTTTCCGAGGCACTGCTCCTGGAGCTCCTTCCTTGTTGTCCCTCGCTGGTCTCTCCCCTGAGTCAGCCCACGCTGCCTCTTTTATCCCCCTCCGGGTGACCCACGGGGCCATTCGGGGGCTTTGGCGGGGAGTCTCTGGGGCCTGATTGGTGCGGAAAGGGAATCCCAAGTCCTCCAATCATCTTTTGCCCTTTCAAAACCCCTGGGCCAGGTCACTGCCAGCCAGCCCATCATATGTTCAAACCAGTGCACTATAGCATAAAATACAACTTGCTAGAAGAACTGGATCTGACCTTGTAATTGGTTGTTTCTCTCCATTTTGTTTTTGTTAAATATATGTCTGGACATGAATATTTGGATTTTGTTTTTTGCACATACATACCTACTGGGCATGTCTACAGATGTGCTTTAATGTGCATTAGAAAATTCAAAGAAGTCTTACTGAGAGTGCAGAAACAAACCACCCCGGCACATAGGAAGACTAGCAAGTATGGCAGAAGACCAGCTTGGCTTAGCAGGGGACTCTTCAGTAAACTAAGTCACAAAAAGGAGGCTTATAAAAAGTGGAAACATGGACAAAAAACTAGGAAAGAATATAGGAGCATTGCTCGGGCGTGCAGGGATGAAGTCAGGAAGGCCAAAGTGCAATTGGAGTTGCACCAAGCAAGGGATGTGACGGGAAACAAAAAGGGTTTCTACAAGTATGTCAGTAGCAAGAGGAGAATCAGGGAAAGCGTGGGTCCCTTCCTGAATGGGGGAGGCAGCCTTGTGACAGAGGATGCAGAAAAGGCTGAAGTCCTCAAGGTCTTTTTTGCCTCAGTCTTCACAAGCAAGGTCAGCTCCCAGACTCCTGCACCGGGCAGCACAGTTTGGGGGGAGGTGAGCAGCCCTCAGTGGTGAAAGAACAGGTTAGGGACACCCAACCAGCACTGATCAAAATGGTGCTATCACCTCTAATATCTACTATTCCTGTTGATACAGCCCCAGACTGTATTTGCTCTTTTTGCTACTGCATCACAGTGCCGACCCATGTTGAGTCTGTGGTTCACCAAAACACTAGACCCAGGCACTTATCTTCAATTCTATACTTGTGCTTTTGATTAGTCTACCCTAGGGGTAGCCTCTAACACTTGCCTGTGTTGAACTTCATCTTGTTTCCAGCTTTCCAGCTTTCCACTGTATCAAGGGCTTTCTGAGATTCTGCTCCTAGCATCCAAAGTGCCTGGAAAGATTCCCAGTTTCATGTCACCTGCAAACTTAATTAGGAAGCTCTTTATTCCAGCTATCAATGAACATGTGAAATAGCACCCAACAAAGGACAAATCCCATTCAAAACTGCCTGCCATTCTGACATGGGTTGATCTATAAATGCTCTTTACTTGAAGTTATTGAGCCAATTATCTGTCTACCACAGAGTAATTTGATCTAGCCAGAATTTCTCCAGTTGCTTATGAGAAGGTCATGTGGGACTTAATCAAAAGCCCCAATAAAGTCCGGCTGCATTCCCTTCAGCAACTGAGCCATTTTGCCAAAAAGATGTACGTGATGAAGTACTTTCAATCCTGTTGGAAATTAAAGAGAATGATACAAAAAATCTGCTTGAGATAAACATTTTGAAAACATCAGGCCTAGATTATTTACAGCCAGGCACTCTAAAAGAGTTGGCTAAGGATATCACTGACTCACTAAATCCCAGAATGAGAGAAATTCTGGAAGACTGGTTGAGCGTCAACATGCCTGTTTTCTCAAGTGGCCAGAAGGGAGGCCAGGGTAACTCTAAGTTAGGAGCCTAATGGAAAATCCGATACATAAGTATGTAAGTATAGATTTATAGTATATAGTTATGAGTAATTCCAGGTAATATGGTTTTATGGAAGATAGGCCTTGTCAAAAAACCTAATTTCACTCATTGACAAAGTAACAAACACAGTCGATAAAAGTCGCTGCGTAAGTGTGGTAGTGTTTGGGCAATGCAGTAGCCATCATGGTCCAGGAGAAATGTGCAAAGCAAAGCTATTTATGGGCTTTTTATGGACCATTTCTATCACTGGGAAGGACAAAGACAAGACTTTGGGTACCACTGTAGCCTTCCTGAGGTCTGTGAAAAAAAAAACAGCAGACGTAGCAGAGCCAAATAGCAAATAAAATACAGGCATGTGCAAAACCCCATAGGTAGTCATGTATGTTAGCCAGAGGGTTTGCAGACGATGAATCCCCTGAGGATGATACTATGCTTCTTGTACATCTTAGGAAGTAGATGTCACTGTTTAGTCTGGCTTCTTTTTTTCTTCAGTGTTGTGAATTTTCCATCTGGCTTCTTTTTTTCTTCAGTGTTGTGAATTTTCCATTGTAAACAGTGACTTTTGATATCTTCTGCATCGTAGTAGCATCGGGATGAAGCAGTCGTGAAGGTCCAGAAGATGTTCTTAAACTTTCTACTGCCTTTACCTTTAGCACTCAAAAATAATCTGATTAAAAATGGCACTTCAAAATATGAATAGAGTACAGATTAACTGAATTAAAAATGTCGCACTGACAGGTTTCAAACAGCGGTTATTAATGAGGAACTAACAGCAAATGTGGTGTTCTTAATGGGGGTTTTGTGGGCTGGTACTAAAGCGTGTCCATTTAACACCCTCAGCAATGAACTGGAAGTAAATATAGAATTGAGGCTAATAAAATCTGTGCATGGCAAAAGAGCTGGGGGGATGGCAAAGAAGGACAAGGCCTGAATAGTCATATAGAGCAGGCTAGGGAGGGCACTTGGTACCTGAAAAATACCTTTTCATACAGAAAGAGGCAAGGATTTTGTTAGCTGATATCTTTTATTGCATCAATTGCATGGTTTGGATTGTCTTAGACAACCTTTTCATCCAGCCACATGAAACATGATGAATTCAAAAAGAATGAAATAAATGCATGCTACAGATGCAGAATTGTGGGGGACTATCTCCTAAAAAGCAGTGACTCTGAAAAGCCATGGTGGTCAAGCAGCCTCTTCTCCCCATGGGATGCTAGGTCAAAAATGGCTCCTGGCTGTATAAAGAAGAGCTAAGTAGATGCAGGGGGATAATTTCACTTTTCCATAGGGTGTTTGTGTGACCCACATGAAACCCAATACCCTGTTCTTTTTGTGGACATTTAGAAAAGTATGACGTAAAAAGAGAGCCACAAAATAAAGGAGAGCTTGGAAAGATGCCTTTAGAGCTCCATGAAGATCTTTGACATTTCCTCTTCTCACTGAATAGGGTAGCCCTTTGCTGGGTGAAAGGAGAGAGGCAGGCAACACCTTTTAAAGGAGTGCAATAATTTATTTTAATCTCCTGACAAAGCTAAGGGAGGGAGAGGGGCTTCGAATCACGGTGCCTTCTTGAGAGCATTCTTGAAATGAAGCAGGATACTGCTGCATCTCTGGCCAAAGTGCAAAGGCTCTATCTAGCCCCAGTAAAAGACTTGCACTGTTCCTTCCCAACCTAGCAGGTATTTGGATGAACTTTTCCAGAACCCTCACCTGCTAGGAATAAATTACAATACAAGGAAAGGCTTTAGCCATTTGTGAAAAAATAAGTCTTAATGAAGTTTATTCTCCAAAATGTGCCTGCTGGTTATTTTTGTAAAGTAGCAATACTCTGCGAAACTATGCCAGTTCATTTTAATTACTACAGCTTATTATTCAGATTGCTCTAAGAAGGGAGGCAATTATCTTTAGACACAAATGCAATATTGTGGAGGATGAGCCTTATGTGATTAGAAGAATAAGAACAGTATTAATCACGTTATAATACATTACTGTTTTACCTCCTTTGATTAGGGGAAAAAAGATACCCAGTTAGGTGTATTACTGTATAGCTATGACATATTTAATGAAGTTGTAAATGGAAAATGCCCCTCCCCCATCCCCCCCTTTTTTTTAACATGGCAATTTTGAGCTGAACTGATGAAAAACTTTTTAACAATAACCTGAGCTCATCTTTGGACAAGATCTTCAGTTGATATAAGTCAGCATCACTCCATTGAAATCAGCTCACCATCTGGTCCTGTGGAGTTGCAGTAATATGGGCCTCTTTTTTCCAGTGTTGAAACCAGGAATGAACTTACATGACTTTATGTTTCTTTGTCTAATAAAAGTGCAATCTGGTGTTATTTATTAAATTATCCTATAGATACTGAAATGGCTTCTCCCAGTGAAATTGGGAAAATTTAAAAGTATAAAGAGGCAAGTCCCAGTTGTTTGAAAGCCCCTGGTGTGCTGCAAAATTCTAGCATATTTCTTCAGTCCTTAGATGTCCCTGGGAACTGAACAGAGTAGCAAATAAACAGGAATGACAGAAGTCAGACTTCAGCTGTGCCAAAATCCCTTGGTATCTGTAGCTGCATCTGTGTTCCTCAGTAGGAGTGGGCTTGTAAATCCATAGACTGATGCTCCAGGTCACGTGGCAGCCGTGCATTAAAAATTTACTGCATAAATTATTACCTTGTTATGATTCAAGTTGTTATTTTTTCCCCGCTCTGGGTGATGAAGCACCCAGAACTTGCCAAAAAAGGCCACCCCTTGCTTCTTCCAGAATGCTTAAGTCCCCTGCCTGGATCTCTTCCCTCTATTTATCTAATTTAGCAATTTTTACTGAATTGGAATTTGTTAAAAGCAGGTGTTTATGGAATTTTTTTCTCACCCATTTTTCAACCAGCTGATTCACATTTTTTCAGATTTTAAACGTTTAATGCCATTTCTAGTTCTAAATATTAAAAGGAAGGGAAGTGTTGTTTAATCTCCACAGTGGGCCTCCATCCAAACTCCTTTTTTTTAACCAGTTCTTCGGACAAGGAAGGTGCTTGAGATCCAATCACAAAAACAATCTTGGTGGTTTGACACTGTCACATCACATCACAAATCCTAGATACATGGCACTGGAACACTCATGGGAGGATCTAGAATTATGAAAAGGGGGTGCAGATGGTGAGGTGCATAATCCCATATAAAATAATACACATTTTTCTCCAGTTAAAAATAAACCAGAAGCTTTACAAATATGCTAGGGGCCTAGGGATGTATTATTCAGTTGAAGATTGAAAACAAATATAACTTAATTGGAATGAGTTAAAAGCAACCTACAGGACTGTGAAACAGGAGTGTCATTACTGGGAGCAGGTAACAGCAAAACTGCAGAACAAAAGCTAGCTTGATTGGTGGAACATCAAGACCATTTAAAAGAAGAGCGGGTATGTCTACACATGCATTTACACTGGCTTAAAATCACTGCACAGTAGGCTGGTGCCTACACATGCAGGCATTAAAACACATTAACGCTGTGTGTGGACTGACATGGGACTAAAGTTAGTCCCAAGTCATTCCATACAAACAGTGTTCCTGTGCAATAAGCCATCTACATGTGCATTACTATGCAGTATCTGATTGGGCATAAATTTGATATGTGCATGATGCAGGTATTGAATTTACACCCAAGTTGGCATAAGTTGCAATATTTACTGTGCAGTACCGGTGTGCACGTGTAGACTGACGACCATACTGTGCAGTGATTTTGGTTACTGCACAGTAAATTCACACATGTAGATATGCTCAGAGGGTCATTAACACCTATGGAATGAAGAGTTTAAAAGGGATCGGGTAGCTTATAAAAAGCCATGAAATCAATTGAGTCTCACAGCACTGTTTGACTAGAAATGCTCTGCCATTGCCGGGCACTTGGTTTTAAACTTTGGGTGGAGCACGAATCAAAAGAGCCTGTAAATGCACCAGTGAACCCTCCTGAATCCACCCCTGGGAACACTCCCCTGGAAGTGAGTATTGAATCTTAAAGTGGAATTCCCACCATGAAGACAAGGTCATGCACAGAACAGTAATGAAGACATGTTACCTTTATGTGGGGATATAGTCGAGGTTAGCATAAGAAGCAGTAGTGGAGTGATGGTTTGGCAAGCGGGGCACAAAACCCAGGCACTGCCAGAGTAGAGATGGGGGCTGTCTGCCTGCCCCCCTCCCCACTCACCCTGCACAATGAAACATCCCTTCCACAGCAGGAGACCTCCACCGTTGCGCAAGGTGGAGAACTGGTTGGTTACTTCTCTGGTAAAAGACCATCTCTGCCTTTCAAGGTCTGACCCATTTCTCCCCATACAAATTCCAGAGTGGTTTTTTTCATAGACTCAGATGAACAAAGGGGTAAGGAGGATCAGGAATTGAGAGAGAAACCATCAATTACATAATCTATTTCACCTTTTTGCGCTGAGTGTCTGCAATATTCGGGACATCAGTGGATTTCCTTCTGATAAAGGCCATCAAAAGTGTGGTCAAAATCTGGCCATCACGGTAATAAATATAGTCAGCGGTGCTGGCATAGAGAAACAGAGATGAAAAAAGAGCTTGTAACATACTGGTAATATTCTATCTGGAGTGAAGAAGGACATGATGTTATTTGTTCTTGAGATCATTATAGATTTTTTTTTTTATTGCCATGTCTTGATGACCCAGGAGCATCTAAGGCACTACCAGTTCTGTCTATTTTCTGTTTCTGCTGCCTCTTCTGGTACTTCTTTCTGCCACTGTGATATTAGTTGAAGTAACCTTCCTTTCTTCTCATCTAGGTGATTGTGGGAATAAATCACATTACCGTGAAAAACTGCAGAAGCTCTCAGTAATGATCTTCCTTAACAAAATGGACTTTGTACAAGTGTGGGGAAACAACAGCTAACAGAAACTGATGGAAAGGATGGAGGAAGCAATTTAATGGACTAATTAAGAGTCCAATCTGTGTGATTATGGGACAATAGTCATCTCAGAACCGTTTAGCTGTACTATTTTGTCTGCTTAAAAAGTCAATTATACGATGTTCAGTGGAATTACACACTCCAGGGACTGAGCTTGGTGGAGATAACTACATTCCTGGAGTGTTAAAGGCACTTGGCTCCCATTATACCCCCCTGACATGTGATTATCTCTCATAACAACCATACACACCTTGTGGACTTTTATCTTCCCCTTAAGTTTGTTTCTATTCATTTCTTTCTTAGGACATTGCAGAGAGCCCTGGGCCTAAGGAGGAATGGCCGTACAGTGGCTAAGATGCCTCCCTATAAATCCAGAAGTATGAATTTGTGGGCCTGTGCCAAAGCCTCCTCTACTTCCTGTCCCGCTCCCTGGGTCGGACCAGATATAAATAGAGGTCTACCCAACTCGAGGAGGGGGTCAGCTGATTTTGCGGGGAGATAACAGGACCAGCTGCCATTTTTGTAGGCTGATTGTGGCGTCTATCCCCTGCCCTACAACTCTGATTTCCTAAAGGGTCCCGGTGGCCCTGTCCCTTGCCCCTGATTGGTTGTAAAGGCTGTATGTCACATAGCCTCACCCTTTGTCACTGATTAGTTACAAGGGCTGTCTGTCATGAGGCCCCAGCTCCTGCTGCAGATTGGTGGAGAGAGATGGGGCCCCATGACAGGCAGACTTCTCAGCCAATCAGTAGCAGGGGGTGGTGGCAGCAGCCATCTTGGGCTTCCCTTCATGCTGGCAGCTCCCCTCTCCACTTCCCTGTCCCCATCTCTCCCACTGGGTTGCAGTGCCATGACGACCGCTGGCTTCCTCTGAGGAGCCAGCATTTTATTTTCAGTGGGCACATCTACTTGAGCTGTTAACTGCACAGTAGCCAAATAATACCGTGCAATAGCACATCACAGCACTAATAGTACTAATATGCTACTGTTCAGTATTATTGGGCTACTGCTCAGTAGTGTCACTTAAAAGATGTTCACTGGAGCTACTGCAGAGTAACACTACTTACTGCACATTTATTTAATACTTGATTATACAAGTACTAAATAAATGCACAGTAAACACTGTGGATAGCGTCTTGTGTAGATGTGCCCAGTAAGGGTTTTTCCCATGGATTTTGCAGGCATTGCCTAATTTCACTGGCAATGCTGGATTTTCTGATTTCCGCAAAATCTGCGACAGCGTGATTTTAGTAGTTCCCTAGATATAAACAGGTACCTGGTCCTTCGAACTACAGAGTCAAAGTTATGGTGCTGGATATCCCATTCCCTTGTGTCCTATTGGTGACAGTGTTCCCTGGATAAGCAATTATTTTCTGACAATGGAAGGTAAAATGAGACAAGGCAATATGGAGTTTGTTTTTAATTTCAATGTGGATTTTTTTTCTGTTGTGTATTAACCTTGAGGCTACCTCTAATTTTCTCCAGACATAAATCTTTCAGAGCTTGTATAAACAGTAATAGATATTATTTCTGTGCTCAGAAGAATTGGGAACATTTGCATCCATTTGCAACACATTGTTACAGATTCAAAATGTTAGACTTAGAGCTTGGGTGCAGCCCTCTAAATCCAGAGTAACTTCCTCTGAATTCTATAGGGTGACCTGAGATTTTCACCTATGTAATGGAGAACAAAACTTGGATCAATCTCTGGCAATAACTTTCATGCCATCTTGAGTTACAAGCTTTTGAACAGAGCCACCTAAGTGGTAATTACTTTTATATTTCTATATATTTACATGTATTATTACAGAGACCTTTATGGTCAGTTGCAATAGCTTTTGGCCCTTAAACCAGTTGACAATTTGATTTACCAAAAACAAAACAAAACAAAACAAAATTGATGAAGTTCTTCAGCTTTTGTTTTAACGTTGTCAAGCTATTTGCCTAGATCTTGCCTTTTCTATGCTACTGTACATATTGATTTTTTGTTGTATGCTGATAAGTATACTTTTGTGGAAGGCACTTAGAGATTAGAAACTAAGCATGCCTACAAAAATACGTCAATCATTCAAATTAGAATAGGAAAAAAGTAATAGGTTACCTGATCCATTCTCATAATATCTCTAGGAAAAGTAAGATTTATTATTCCCTTTAGTACATTTGCCAGTCTTTTGTCCAATCTTTTTTTAAATGATCCATGCAATGGAATTTCCACCCATTCCCTATGGAGAATATTTTCTAGCCTAATCGATCTGACAGTTAGGAATTTTCTCTTGTTATTCATCTTAAATATTCTTTTCCTTTAGTTAATTCCATTACTTCTAGTTGGTCATATACACTGCATAGAATTAAAGACCTATAAAAATAAAATGATGCCACAGGGAGTCTGGCTTTGATTTTATTAAGCCAGGTTATGGGCTAGTTTACAACAATGCAAATTCAAAAAACCCCACTGAAAATCATGTATTTGTTCTCAATTTCTGCTGGCATAACAGGGATCAGAATTTGATCTATTATGTTTAGTTTCTGAGTTTGTCACAATGCACCAGGACTTTATCTGAGTTCCTTAATACATTACTTTTCTCCGAGCATTATCTGGTATCAGAGGGTATGTTTACATGAGACATTTAGCGCAGTTGCCTAATTAGCTCCGCAGTAAATGTCTTAGCATCTATGCCTACAATGCTATTAGGATGGAGTAAACTAACCCTGCCATAGGTTAGTTCTTATAAACACGAGTACTATCCTACTACTATTCCATAGCAATACACATGTAGATGGTGAGAGGGCTGACTGGAGCTTGAGGGCGCAGGGGCCTGCCTAACGGCTAGCCCCATGCTGAAGCACCCTCGTGCCTCAGCCAGCCCCTCCGCAGCATGTTAAGCTGGCTCAGAGCAGCTCCAGGCTGTCAGGCAGACCCCCTGAACCTCCTTTCAGCCAGGGCTTCACTGACCTGCCTCAGCATGCTGTGGTCCTGGCTGCAAATTCAAACACAGTGCCCACAAGCAATAAACTCTGGCATGATGTCCATCGGAGTTTATTGCTGCACAATAATTGCATGTGTAGACATGCCCAGAAATACTTATTTTGCATTTGGTGAGATCCTGAACAAACGAAGAAGCAAATTCATTCTTGTGTAAGTATGGAGATAGTGGTTATGACTTTAAAGGAAACCAGGTTTGCACACACGGTGTGAAAAAGTTACATTGCTTTTCTACTTATTTGCACTCAAAAGAGATAGCCACCCTTCTTCTCACAGCTAAATACGGTTCAGGGAACTACCTTCCAATTCTAGTGCTTCAGCTCAGCAAAGTCCAATGGGCCCTACATAAAATTACCCACCAATAAACGACAATTGTTTTTCTACCCTATTTAGAGACCTCTAAGTGGTTTGCCAGTATAAAAGGCATAATCCTTACAAGACACACGTGATGTAGGTAAAGAAGCAATGTGGCCAGGGACAGGGAGAGTCAGGAGATCTTAATCTCATTCCTTGTTCTTCCATAGACCAGATGGATGATTTTGAGCAAGTCATGTCTGTTCTCTGAAGTGGGACTTTAGAGACTAACTGGTTCAGAAAGGTGTTCAGTTTAGTAGTTACTAGATGCTATGAATGGACTGCCAGTTAGTCTTGAAGGTCCCGCCACACCCTACCTTCTGCTGGACTTCAGACTAATGTGGCTAACTGCCTCTGTCCATGTCTCCTCTCTGTTTCTCCTCCCAGGCATTATCTTTCACGATCATCCATGACTTCATCCTGCACTACTGAAATCAATGGATGTTTTATCGGTAAGTTCATCAATTTCATAGATTTCATAGACATTAGGGCTGGAAGGGACCTCGGGAGATCATCAAGTCCAGCCCCCTGCCCAAAGGGCAGGAAGTCAGCTGGGGTCACAGGATCCCAGCAAGATAAGCATCCGATTTACTCTTGAA
>NW_017728949.1:56078544-56088304 GCF_001723895.1 Crocodylus porosus | reverse complement strand
ATCATGGGATACCAGATCAAAAGCTTTTTTGAAGTCAAGATATATGACATCAATCTCTTCTCCCTTGTCCAGGTAATAGGGGCAAGAAGAGGCTGTTAGATTGTAATCTCTTTGCTGCAAGAGCTTTCTCTCTCAGCTCTGTGTAAATGATGCTTAACCTAACAGGACCAGGAACCTGGTAAAGTCAGAACTGCAAGCTTAGCAATTTTGCTGCTAGATTTAGCAACTGGTTGGGTTTCCCTAGGGAAAAAGAATTGGCATGTAACAATGTGAATGTATTAAGAATCCTGTATCAGTTTATTATGTGCGCTATTTGCTCAATTGTCTAGTGACATTTCTGATGAATTTAGAAGGTCTACCGCGAAGCATCTCGTAACATTTTGAGGTTTGTCTGGGGAAGTTCTGTTAATCTATCCTCCTAAATCAGTTCCTCCAACTGTCCCGTACTTTTCCCTTGTTTTTCTTCATATATCAGCATATCTTCTTTATCTTCTTCCAGTACTGTATTGTTGGGAATAGCATTCAATGCTCATGGTCACCATTTTTTTCTTGATTTCTGGCATAGTTATCTATTCATGAAGACCAGAATAAACTAAACTCAATCCAAACATCTTTACTCAGTCAGTGCTCTTTAATGACTTCGCTAGGAATTTTGCCCAAGCTAGCATTTCACAATGGACCCGCTCTTTCCTTCCATACTGTGATATAAATTCGTATCCAGTTAACTTTCAACCATCACTTATGTGTTGTTGTTCTGTTTAATAGTACTCCTTTTTGAAAATATCCTCCAACAAATATATATGTTTAGGATGCTAGTTCCTCCTTGGATGTTTTCAAGCAGAATCCATTTGTTCTATTTTCTCTTCATTTTTTAAACCTATTTCCCATTGCCTATATATATTTTTCTCTCTCATTATCTGTTTGCAAAACAGCTCAATTTAGTATCATCCACAGACTTAATTAATGGGTTGTTTACTTCTTTCTTCAAATCATTAATAATGCTGTTAAATAAAACTAAGCCTAACACCAATCCCTGGGCAGCATGCTGGACACCTCTTCTCAGCTTGATGCATTATCATTTATCTTTGGTCTTTGTTTACGGTCCCTCAGCCAGTTCTCAGTCAATGTGACAGTGCTCCTAACCGAGCAAACGTGTGATTGATTTTGATTCTAACCTGAAATGAATTTCCTGACAAAGATAAAACAAAAGCAAAGAAAAAAATAATCCATAAATTATATTGTTGCTTGTTTTATATTGCAAGTGTATTTAAGAACTTATGGAGAAAGTTTACAGTCTGTCTGCCTATGTAGTTTCATATATGGAGGTCTATCACTCTTGTATCTCAACACTTTACTCAAGCTCCTTAAAAAAATAAGTGATGAATAACCTGATATGGATTAAAAAAGGAACCCTTACAGGAAACTGAAAATAAACCTGATTCACTTGGCAGATCCTCAGCCAGGAGGCTGTGAAGTGAACTATTTTAAACTAAGACATTTAATTTTGCAGTGTGGCAGCTAGCTGTTGGAGTGAACTTCCAGTGCACTAAATTCTCCATTGATTGCCTTTCAATCAAGAATAGAAGTCTTTCTGAACACTTTGCTCCAGCTCAGGTAAAATGTATGGCATTGATGCAGAAACCACCTGGTGAAATGCTATAGCCCGGACCTCTTTTGGCCTTAAAATCTAAACCTCTGTGATCTACACAAACAAAGGCTATCATAGTAACAGTGTCAGATTATGACATGCAGAGGCCCTAAACTACGTCCAGTTTAAGAGGCTTCCTACAATAAAAATAATCCACAAAATCCATGAAAATGGATTTTCATGAAATTTTAAAGTGAACAATTGTTATTTTTGCACAAATGTAAGAACTCAATATGAAAAATAACTGTGGAGCCATATATATTTATATTTTTGTCATGTTAGAATGAAAATGTCCATATTTAGTCATTTTCCAATATATCCTTTATCTCCTTTATTTACCAGCTGATTATTGTAAAACTTGATATTGAGTCTGGTTTCTTTTCTTATTTAGAGGCCTCTAATATTGTGAGGCCCCAAATTATACCTTAAATAGCTTAAGCCTAAATCCAGCACTGAATCTTAACACTTTTGTGGATGGGCCACACCTGTAGATCATTAAAATATGTTTTCCATTATGTAACATAATTTCTTGCCCCTGTTCCAGCATTCAGTGGGACTTCCAAAATGTTTCATGGGTCTCTTACCTTGCTGTTTCCAACCCAGACAAGAGCCTCAGCGTTAACGTCATGCAGCAATCTATACTGTGACAATCTTTGGTGTACTCTTCCAGACTCAGGACTTTTAGAGAGTTCAGAAGATCACCCAGATCTTTGTGCAATGTCTACTGGAGCAAAAATAGTAGGGTCCAGTTGCTGTCCATAAGTAAAGTGTGATGGAGAAATTGGATTCTTTTCCCCTACAAAGACCTGCCAAGAGAATGAAAGAGTAGAATAGGGCTAAGTGAAGTAGTATGTCTACAGGGCAGGAGGACTATGGGGCATGTCTTAACAACTTCATTTTAAACATGGATTCATATAGAGGACATGGTACTGTTATCAGTGAAAAGGATCAGAAAAGTGAAGGGTAGCTTTAATTTACTGTTGTGCTTTATGGGGAGCTCCCCAGAGGAGTTGCATTTGGTAGCTGTGTTGGTTTGGGACAAAAATAAATTCAAAACTCTAGAGGTCTTGTTTCAGAGATGATACCTCTTATTAGGCCAACTAAGAAATTGCAAATATAATATATATATATACACACATATATATAACACACACACACACACACATATATATATATTTCCTGCAAGCTCATGTGCCCTTCCTCAGGTTCAGGGAAAATTAAAGATGGTAAAAAGTGCCCATAGGTAGGAAATAAACATTTTGCAGAGGAAGCTGAAGATGGAAATCAGTCCCACTTGGTCCACGAGAGTGTCTTCCTGAGTTGCTCTTTGTTGTGCAGATCAGGCATAATTCCTTCCCTTTTAGCTGATTTTGAATTATAAATTTCATTGCTGAACAAGAAGAAATATTTCTACATCTCGATGCTAGCCATCTGACACCACCAGGGAAGAAATCCTGTCTGATCTGCACAACAAAGAGCAACTCAGAAAGACACTTTCATGGACCCAAAGGGACAAATTTCTATCTTCAGCTCCCTCTGTGCAAAAATGAAGTTTATTTCTTACCTGTGGGGACTTTTTACCATCTTTGATTTTCCCTGAGCCTAATGAAAGGCATGTGAGCCCAAAAGCTTGCAGAAAAAGATATTTTTTTCGAGATTTCTTAGCTGGTCGAATAAAATGTAACATCTCTGAGCCAAGTGTAATAGATTTTTGCATTCCCCAAGAAGTTTGCACTCACTTGACAGTCAACACTTACTTTTTGAGGACAGCTCATTTCTTGGAGACGGTGCCATCAAAACCACAATATAGCATGTCTGTTAAATATACTGTTACTTGTGGGGAGTCATGACATTCAGCATTGGTGCTGGCCTCACACCTGGCTAATCCTGACTTCATCATGTTGTGGGGTTATTTGCATATTATTTGCCAGCACAGGCCTGTGCTCAGTGAAGGGAAGGCTTGCCTCTGAGCCACCAAGTCTTTCTTCATAAACACACTGCTTTGCAGCCTCTCAATAACACTGGGGACTTTTTTTCTTCAGGGCAGGATGAAATGGAACAAGGTAATTTCACCAGCCTTTAAAGCACTGAGCATCTGGCAGATGGGTTATTATTAATATCGTAAGAACATATTGTTCCCAATGCCTCTTCAAAAGTAGAAGCACTATATCAGACCTGGATTCAGAAAGGCAATGAAACACATGATTGAATAGACCCCTATTAAGCAAAGCATTTAAGTTCATATGCACTGGAATTAGGCTTTACTCCTTTGCTGAACTGAGGCCTTGGACAGTGGCCTAAGTTTCTTTTCCTGAAGTGACTCTGAATGCTATTGCTCTAATATCAAGCTATAATCACATAGCCAAATTCAACAAGCAGCTTCTCAAAAGCAAATGTCCAAATTCAACAAGCAGCTTGTCAAAAGCAAATACACAGTCAAAATGAATATAATGTGGGAATTTATAAACTGAATACTATGGGGGCATTTGAATGCTTGATGTCAGAGAGCATGACCCGGGGCTTTTTGTCGACTTGTGATTTGAAAGGTTAAGATTTGAACATAGGGGTTGTTGCCTATTCTGTACATTTGACTGCCTATAGTGCCTGAATGCTTAATGTTTCAAGAAGTGTGGCCAGGAAGAACTTGGATTTAAATTCTGCTGGTCATTATATGGAAAATGCTATACACACACACACAAGGCATCCAGTCATATTTCATATGATTACAATTAGAAGTTTTAACATGAGGCTAAATAATTATAGTCCAATCAGTTAATGGCTTGCTAATAACCATCAATTGTCACCACCTACAGCAACTCCAGCATATGTATAATCACCTATAGCAAAACAAGGTGAAAAGTTTGTAAGCTTAGATGGCCCAATGGTTAATAGGGTTGTGCAAAATTTCTCTAGCCGTTTCATTTTGACACTGTTTTAATTCATTTCAAGGTCAAAACAGCAAAATTGAAATGAAACAAAAGGCTTCCTTGAAACAAAGTGAGGCTAGTCAAAACATATTGACCATAGCACTGGAGATGGGAAGTCAGTCCAGCTGGGCTGACTTTCCATCCCCGGTGCTAGATCTGGCTGGGGACTGGGAGTTTGACTCCCCATCCCTGATCTAGTGCCAGGGATGGGGAGTTACCCAGCTGGGCTGGTTTCCCGACCCCAGCATGATGTAGTGAAAGGTTGAAACAGCGTCAAAATAGCCTCACTGTTTTGATAAAGCAAAATCGAAAGCTGTTTCAAATCAAAATGAAATTCGAAACAGAACGCTGTTCTGTCGAAACATTGAAACTCAAGGCGAAACGGAACAGTGCCATTTTGCACAGCCCTAATGGTTAAGACATGGCAGTTTCTGTACTCAGGAGGACAGAGTTGCCAGCACTAAAGCCAACTGCTTTTGACCTCTTGTCCCCTTTGACCAGGTGTGCATTTACATCTGGATCAACTTAGGGTGACCTTTGGGACAAGTCTTGCACTCATGCCTCCATAGCTATAACAAGACCCCTGTATCGCTCTGCCTCTGCAGTTCACATGGAACAAACACAGCCTGCTCATGGCAGTCAGACACTTAGACAATCTGACTTATTTTCCCCTTATAAATGTAACCTTGCTAAAACACAGACTGTTCAAATCTGATGTTTACAGAAGAGCAACGATGTGCAGGCAGTGAAACAATGTTTCTTATTTCTACGGTAGTGATCTACACAACCTTTCTTCTTCCTCTTCAATGGCCTGGGTCCCCTGAGTAATGCAGGCAAGGCTTGTTCCCTCATCTGAACATCAGACCAGAGTGGAAAGCAACAAAAGGGGAACAGTTTGAACTAGGTTGCGCATCCTTACCTCTCTTTCCACCCATGCAGCAGCATTGCCATCATTCTGTTTCTAGTAAGCTTTATTCAAACAAAAAACCCATTTATTCAAAGCACTCTACATTTAAGCAATGTCTGTCAAGGCACAGGGCATTTTCCCGAGAATTAATAACCAGCTGATAGGGCTTCATAATTCCCAATGCTTGCCTTGGGTCAAGAATATTTCTTTTATTATAAGCAGATAATTAGCATCAATAATGGAATACAAACATTGACATACCGATTGCTATTCTTTTCTCTCTCTGTTCTTTTTTAATGAGACGATTTTGTTTTAATTACAGCCATTTCTGGAGAAGTGACAAGTGGTGCACATAGCCAATCAGATGGCTCAAATTACCTCTCTACACCTTCCAATCAGCATTGTCATTCTCACAAGCTGAGTTACTTGAAGCAGGAAAATAAAGAAAGAAATATCGCTATTGCTTCAGTCTCCAAAATGGCTCTGCACAGGAAATTGTGATCCCTGGTATTTATTCATTTATGTCTGATGCTTTTATTCACAAGAATAACAAAAAAGACCATTGCTGTAGACTTCAGAGGAGTGGTTCCCAAAGTTTTTAGATGCAAGGCACCCCTCCATCATTTTTAAAATAGGATCACCTTTATTCACTAATTTATGTATTCTAGTGCTTACCACCTGGCAAAAGGGCAGGACGGTAGCCAAGCAAAGATGAGCCTGAGTTTGCGCTCATCTTCTCACATGTTGTGGCACCCTTCAAAATATCTCATGGCACCCCAAGGTGCCCTAGTACCCTGTCTGAGAATCACTATTTTAAAATCTAATTCAAACCCTACTGGGGTCGCCTTACAGTTTTAAGGCTTATATCTGCAGCTAAGTGGTGATCTTAGAGAATGAGGAGAGCCCATTTTACACCACGCAATGTTTCAAGATGCAACTGAGCTAGAACAAAGTGACTTCACTTGCTCCTGTGCTGAAAAGACAGTTGACCTTTCAGAAACTGAGGATGTGGAGAAGACATGCATCAAAGATCAGGGGAAGGAAGTGATGCCAATGGATTTGCTAAAAAATGGTTGTGTATGTGCATTTTCCCACAATAAAGGCTTATCCTCCTCTGCTTCCATGGTCGGCTATTGTGGATTGGCTCCCTAAGTAGGTGGAGTGAAATCCAGGCACTGCTGAATTCAACAGCATCATTCCCATTGATTGTAATGGGGCCAGGATTTCCCCCTGGCAGGGATATTTTCCCCTGTTGCATTCTGTTGGATTTTAGTGTGTTTATGTAGAATTCTGATTAATCACCTATAAAATCATAGTTGTTCTTTCCCCACTTATATTCTGTAGGACTTTTCCCATATGGAAAATAACAAAGAATTTTGACTTCAGATAAAGTCAATTTCCATTGATTGGAAAACGTTACTTACAGGGAGTGACTGGAAGAATTCAACCTACTTAGCTCACCCAAGACCTATTCTGAATCTATGACTCTATATGAGGGATTATCTTCAGGCCAGATTTAACTTGAGATCTTATCCCCATTTCTCTTCTCTATGCAGTTCTTGGGAAGGTATGGAACCTACAGATTAATTTTACAAACATCTGCATGTTGAGAAAGGTAATAAGATAGCTGGCAAAAAATACTGAGGATATTGGCATATCTAAGATATACTTCTCTTAAGTACTTTACTTTGGTAAGTAGGGAGGCATTTATCTCCAGTTGGGATTCAAAGCCTTGCCCCTTTTTGTGGATAAAGATGCCTACACCAGCTCCTTGTTCAGAAAATCCTCAGAGTCTAGGATAATTGTCTTCCAGGACTGTCTTATCTGTGGGTGTGAAGATGGCTGATGGGGTCAAACTGGGGTTAACAGATTACTGCAACTTGTCCATGTGTTTCTGTGCTGGATGAGTGGCTCTGAATTCTTGATTTGGTCCACAACATGCTTTTTTTGGCAGTCCGACTTTTCCATCTACTGTTGTTGTCATATAGTTTCAAAGTACCAAGATCCTTTCAGCCAACTCTTTTTCCATTTGGCGCAGTCTTGGGTGATCATCTGCCACGAGTTGATGTTGATGTTACATTTTTTCAAGTTGGTCTTGAAGACTTCCTTGAAGTGCTTTCTTGAGCATGCACATTGATTGAGCTGGGAAAATAAAACTTGCTTTAGGAGTCTGAAGTCAGACTGGCCCAGTGAAACTGATGCCAGATGATCATCATCTTGAAGCTCATGGTGTTTTCTTGCAAGAGGATGCTAATATTGGTGTGTCTATCTTCCCACTGGATTTGAAGGCTCCTCCACAGGCAGTATTGATAGTACTTCTCCAATGACTTGATGTGTCTCCTGTATATTGTCCATGTCTCAGCTCCCTACAGTAAAGTGGGAATCACAACTGCTTTATAAACCATGAACTCAGTTTTGGATCTTATATAGTGATCTTTGAACACCCATTTTCTGAGGTATCTGAAGGCTGCACTTGCACAGCTGAGGTGATGTTGGATTTCTTCATCAATGGCTTCATAAATGGCTTCTGAGGTACAGGAAATACTTAGTTTTCTCCAAAGTCTCACTGTGAATCTGAATTACCAGAGGTAAAACAGATGATTGGCAGGTCTTGCCAGATTTGAGGACTCTTAGGAATTTCTCCCCTCAAGTCATGCTGGCAAGGACCATGGGTTCTTGCCTTCCTCTGTAGCATGGAGCATGGTTCTCTATCTAGTGTCATGGGAACGTGTCCTCACTAGACAACTTCTCTGCCCTTGCAGTGGCAGGTGCTGGTGGTTCCTGTGTGATGATGACCTTGTTTTTTACCTGTCACCTGCTGAAGGGTGTTTGGGGATTTATATACCTAATGTGCCTTGCAGTTGTAATGTGTTACCATGGATTGGGAGAGCATGGTTCTTAGGAGTCTTTGGATGGACCTTTGCCTAAGAGAGCGTAGGACTGGTTTGATAGCCTAAATCTGGTCCTTCCTTTGGGCCTTGTTACACTTTAATTTTAAATGACCCCTGGAGCTCTTAACCCATGTATTGCCCATAGATTAACACCTGAAAATGGTTTTAAGCACACTTTATATGGATTAAAGTCACTCTACTCCAGGGAGGTTTGTTCAAGATCTGTGTTACCCAGCTCCTGTTCCATTAATGTGTGGTCACTCCCCACAGATGAGCTGCGAAGCTACAGTTGTCCAGCATCCCCGGATGCAGTGTCCCCTCTCCCAACCCTCCTAGGTGGTGTGGACAAACATTTCACCCCCTGAAAAAACTAGCACCAAGCCAGTTCCCTCTCCTGCCCCCCAGTATTATGACCTTCCCTCCTCCATGGGTGTAACCCTGTGCAAACAGCCTGCAGAGCACATGCCAACTAGTTATGTTGCAGGTCACGGATGGGTCTATAGGGCATGAGGTCTAGGGGGAACCTGTGTGAGGGGACCAAGGCGAGGAGCCGGATTGAGTCCCCATGGGCTGGGGCTTCCTTCCTGGGACAGAGGCAATAGCTCCACCAAAAAGCACCTTCCCTCACTACTCCCATCTCTCAGCTACCCCAGGAAGCACAACCAGAATTCCCCATATCTCAGTGCTAAATCCCAATTTATTAAAATGTAAGACCATCTTTAATATACTTCCTTGTTCTTTCTTTCTTTGTTTTCCCCTCCTTATTTTATCCTTTACTGCCTTCAGTGGTTGACTTCCTTCGTTTCACCTCCCATTGCGCTTACCCAGTCCCCATCACTAAAACTCTCCCTACTTCCAGCCTCATGATCCCTCCCCCACCAACCCATCTCTCCAACCTACCCCCACTTAGAGCAAGGATAGAAGTCCATCCTAGCTCTCCAGCACTCCTGGGACAACTTACAGATGCAGCTCCTAGTCAGGCCCCTGCTCACTGACAACTAACCATGATCAACATTTGAGCAATTGAAAGTACAATATGTAACAAGGCCCTGACCTTATTCCAAACCTCTAAATCTACATGGAGCTTATGTGAGACACAGGCACAGAGCTGTTTGGGTCTGTCAAGATGGAGCCATTCGGGGCATTGCTATTAGCAAACGTTTAGGCTTTTAGAGACTCCCCTCGGTGAAAGCTTGGGGACATTGGACACCTTTGCGTTAGTAGCTTAGTAGGGCTTTTGAAGCTCCCAGAAAAGCTTCAAATATACTATCATAGAATCATAGAATCACTGAGTTGGAAGGGACCTAGACAGATCATCGAGTCCGACCCCCTGCCATGGGCAGGAAGGAGCACTGGGGGTGGCAGGGGTCATAAGACCCCAGCCAGG
>NW_017728949.1:56072469-56077949 GCF_001723895.1 Crocodylus porosus | reverse complement strand
CGTGGCCCAGGTTCCCTCTCCCCGGTGCAGCACCCTGCACTTGTCCTTGTTGAACCGCATCCTGTTCAGATCTGCCCACTTCTCCAACCTATCCAGGTCTGCCTGGATGCGGTCCCTGCCTGCTGGTGTATTCACTTTACCCCACAGCTTGGTGTCATCAGCGAACTTGAGCAGGGTGCTCTCCACACCCTCATCCAGGTCACTAATGAAGGTGTTGAACAGCATCAGCCCAAGGACCGAGCCCTGGGGGACTCTGCTGCCCACACCCCCCAGGTTGACAGACCCATCCACCACCACCCTCTGGGTGTGCCCCTGGAGCCAGTTTGCCACCCATGTGACCGTGCATTCACCAACACTGCAGCCCCTCAGCTTGCCCACCAGAATTGGGTGGGACACAGTGTCGAAGGCCTTCTGGAAGTCCAAGAAGACAACATCGACTTCCTCCTTCCCATCTAATCTCTTTGTTACCTGGTCATAGAAAGAGACCAGGTTGGTCAGGCAGGATCAGCCTGGCACCAACCCATGCTGGGTACCCCTCAACATCACTTCCCCTGCAGGGCTCTCACAAATGTGGCCCTTGATAATTTTTTCAAAGACCTTCCCCAGGATAGGAGTGAGGCTAACTGGCCAGTAGTTGCCAGGCCCTTCCTTCCTCCCCTTCTTGAAAATAGGGACCACATTGGCCCTTTTCCAGTCCTCAGGGACGTGGCCCAAGCACCAGGAGTCCTCGAACAGCTGTGCCAATGGCTCTGCAATGACACCAGCCAATTCCCTCAGCACCCATGGATGACGGTCATCCAGGCCCACCGACTTGGACACATCTAAGCCCTCCAGGCAATCCTTAACTAGGTTTGAACTAACAGCTGGGGGACCCGCATCCTTCCTGGACCTCTCTATGCTATCACCCGAGAGTACCCCATTGTCAGGGGACAGGAACATGAAGGCAAAAAACTTGTTGAAGAGTTCTGCTTTCTCTCGCACATCCATCACCAACTGCCCTGCCCTGCCCTGCCCTGCCCTGCCCCGTAGGGGTCCAGTGTTACCCCAAGACTTCTTCTTGCTACCTATATACTTGAAGAAGGACTTTTTGTTATCCTTAATCCCAGAAGCTAAACCTAAGCTCCAGTGCTGCTTTAGCCTCCCTTACCAAATCCCTACAAGCTCGCGTCAGGGAGGTGTACTCCTCCTTTGTCCCTGCCCCCTGCTTCCACCACCGGTATGGTTTTTTCTTTGCCCTCAGGCCAGCCTGGATATCCACACACAGCCATGAAGGTTTCTTGGATCCTTTTACCACCTTCCTGCACAAAGGAATTGTGTCCTGTTGCGACCCAAGGATAGCCTCCTTGAGGAAGGACCACCTTTCCTGGACCCCCATACTAGTTACTCCCTGGGCTCCAAGTGCCTCCCTGACTACTGCCCTGAGCACATCGAAGTTGGCTTTCCTAAAGTCAAACATTTGTGCTGCGCTAATTACCCTCCCCATCTTCCTCTGAATACCAAACTGGATTATTTCATGATCACTGTCCCCTAGCCTCCCTTGTACTAGCACCTCCCCCACCAGGTCATCCCCAGAGGCTAACACCAGATCCAGTATGGCGTTTTCCCTAGTGGGGACGAGTACCTCCTGCACGAGATGTAGGTCCTGTATGCACGTCAGGAACCTTTGTGAGTGGCTAGACCTGGCCGACTGCTCCTCCCAGTTGATGTCAGGGTAATTCGTATCCCCCATGACCACAACATCCTTTGCATGCACGGCCTCCCCCAGCTGCCTGGAGAATTCCAGATCCAGCTCTTCCTCCCAATGTGGTGGCCTGTAGTAAACCCCTACTGCCAGATCCCTCTCCCCCCGCCCTCCTTGGAGCTTGACCCACGGAGTCTCAGTTAAGCTTTCCTCTGGTCCCATCTGGAAGGTAGAACTGGTATACTTTTCCCTAACATAGAGCGCAACCCCCCCCCACCTTTTTTCCCCTTCCTATCTCTTCTAAACAACCTATAGCCCTCTATGTCTACTGCCCAGTCAAATGTTTCATCCCACCATGTCTCCACTAGGCCAACCAGGTCGATTTTACTACTTGCAATCAGGAGAGCAAGCTCCTCCTGCTTGTTCCCCATGCTTCTTGCATTAGTGAAGAGACACCTTAATCCCCCCATGGGAGCCTTGGGCACCCCCCCCCCCTTCCTGAAAGACAACTCGTCCCTCGGTATATACCTGAGCTCTTACCTGGTTGGCAGGTCCTACACCTGGTTGAGTTGTCTTTTTCTCCTGAGGATCCCCATCCCCCAATGAAATTAGTTTAAAGCCCACCGGAGGAGGTCAACTAGCCTGTAAGAAAGCAAATTCTTACCTTTGGGGGAGAGATGGAGACCATCATGCCCCAGGATGCCCTCTGCTCTGAAGTGTGGGTTGTGGTCCAGGAAGTCAAATACTAGGGTATGTCCAACAATTTTGCTAGATTACACTGATGCACCTAAGTCCTTTTTATGTGTCTGGATCACTTACTTCTCTTGACTGCAGCAAGACACTCTTAAAAATAGCAGAGATGTGGTTGGCAGCAAAGGAGTTAATATTTTATTTCCAGGAATGAAGGAGGAGAAATGTCTCCCTCCCTAAGGCATTTTGTACCAGCTGCCAGGAGTCTGGGCAAAGACCCCCCAGCTGAAAGAGAAGTATAGCTGATTGAAGGATCCAGGCAAGGAGGGAACCTACTGGGTCTATTTAAGATAACCTGGATATAAAAGGGGAAAGGGAAACATTTCCTGGTGGTTTGCGTGCTTAGGTTTGAGACTGAGGTACTGCATTTTGAACAGGGAGAGAAAGAGAGATTTATGCTACCAGCCAGGGACAAAGGGAAGCTGTGTGATTCACTGTTATGTTGCAAAGCTGTCCTTTTAATGGGCTAATCATAAAATGCCCAGCGAAAGATATTTAAAGCCTGCCTGGGTTTCTGTACAGACCTTTCATCCTCATCAGATGCCGCGATGGCCATGTTCTGGCTTTGCTTGACAGCAGGCTGACCAACTGCTACTACAAGGCACGTTGCGGTTGCACTGCACTTTCCTCTTTCCTTTGACTGCACACTTCTCAATTAGCTTTTAAGTTGCATTATAGATCCACTAACAGTTGCGCAGTTAAATCATTAATTACCTTCTCAGTCATCTGGGAACTCAATTTCACTTTGGTCGGCAGTTTGTGCTCTGCACTAGATTACTTAGCTAATCCATAAACATCTTCAGACAGTATAATTTAAGGAAGTTAATGATGAGGAAGTTTAGACAATTTTATCACAAAATAATTCTTAGTTAGAGATGTGGAGTAAAAAAGCCTTTATGAAGGAGCAGTATGCAGATTTCAAACCTTTCATTTCCAAATTAGGAAAAGGAACTTCAATTGAATATTGTGAAAAGAAATGAAAAGGAATCTGATTTAATCTGCATAGAAAAGTAAAGACCCAGGGGCACTAGACTGGAAGTCAGAAAACCGGGTTTCTTTTCCCCAGCTCTGCCTCTGGCCTGCACTGAGTAACCTCGCCACTTCTCTGGATGTAGTTCAACACTCAACGTCCGTCTGTCCTCTCTGTGTCAGCTGTAAGCTCTTTGGCCAAGCTCTTCTGTTGCTCGGGTGTGCATGGAAGCTCAGGTGGGAATGTCCAGGTCCTGCTTGGATACAAATATTTGCTTAATACATAATATTAAAGAACCCAGAAAGTTATGAACATACCAGCTTCAAAGCACATTTCAAAAGAATTTGAAATACATTTTTTTTTCTTTCTTTCCCTTATCCCTGTGTCTTTTCACAGGCTGTTGATTATCTCTCAAACTCATCTAATCCCTCTAATGTATTTCTGGGTTGGCTGTCTGCCATTGCATCCAGACACTATTTGTTTCAGATTTCTGGGGTCTAGCACTGTTGCTCATGGTGTAGAAGCAAAGCTAACTAGTAGAGCTATTACCACCCTGCATAAATACTGAATAGCAATAACACAGGAGAGAGGGACAGATTCTTTATGGGAGCTAATGGGGTTATAACAAGGAGCAGCAGTCAGGAATTCAGAAAGGGAAATTTTGGTTTGCTCCAATTGCATTTTGGAGCACAAATTCTAAGAAAAGCGGTCAGTTAGATAACTGACTAATGTGTGGAGGGAGGCGATTGAAGCACTCCCTTTAAAATACTTAGAATTAAACTATGATTTTTCCAACCTGCCCTGACTAAGCAGCGGAGCATGGTTGCAGCATCATAGGGACGGGTTGGAGACTCCAAGTTACATTTCCTTCACGCTTCCTGCCTCTCTGTGCCACAGGCATAAATAATCTCACCATTTTCATGGAGCAACACCTTCCCTTCTGTGAGTTCAGCCACTTAAGTGTAGATCAATGAGTCAGTGTTAGAAAGAAATGATAAGATTTGACCCTGCGTGGAAGGAAATGGGTCAGGATTGCAGAAATGGTAGGTAAAGCATTGTAAAAAGATGTGTTCCTCCACCAAGAGGGTTGAAGACGAGGGGTGAAACCACCCACTTTTCTTTGTTACTCTATGGAGTAAAGGTGGTTGCCAGTAAGGGATTGACTGGAAGATATTTTGCAATAGTGACTGGAGAGTGAAGAGGAAAATTAGGAGAGGGTGCAATCATGCAGGCCTCCCAGGGACAATTTGCTTGTAGTTCTTAACCCTCTCTTTTAGGTCTGGGACAGAAGTTTCATAAACTGGTTTGAACCAAATCACTGAAGTCTGATATGACATTCAACCAGGTTTATCTTAAACCCGCTTCAGCCATTTTGAAACTGATTTATGTTCTGTTACCGGTTTAAACCAGCTTCTGATCACTTAAACCAGTTTATGTGTAATTTCTTTCCCTAGGCTTAGGGGACTGTGATTGATTCAGAGCAAGCCTAAAGAATTAATAGAGAAGGCCAGAGAAACTATCAGAGATCAGTAAAAACAAATAAACTCACAATACCGAAGAATGACCGTATTCTGTGAATTTTGTCTCTGTGACTCATGCTATAGACATGGCATAAACTGAATGGTATTGAATGACAAAAGGAAGAGTTCAGTACAAAGTTACCTCAACAGACAGTGGTCTCTCCTTTTCCACTCGTAAGTGAGATACCTTCTATCACTTATCAAGAGTGTTGAATTCATGGGTAGATCCATTTTGCGGAAAAGCAAATATTTTGCTAGAAACAGAATTTCCACTAATGTACTATGGTGCAACTTAGCCTAACTCTAGAAAATGCTGATTAACTCATTAGACCGGGTTAAAAAAGGAGTTATAAATATATATATATAAAATACATTTTCATACATATAATAATACATTTTCCCAAAAATTGCTGAGATCTTTTTTTCAATTTTTTTTTCATAGTTTCATAGTTTCTAGGGTCAGAAGGGATCTGAGCAGATCATCTAGTCCGACCCCCTGCCATGGCAGGAAAGAGTACTTGGGTCAAACGACCCCAGCAAGGGGTACATCCAACCTCCT
>NW_017728949.1:56060666-56072013 GCF_001723895.1 Crocodylus porosus | reverse complement strand
CGGTTGGCCTTCCTGACTGCCTCCCCACACTGCCGGCCCTCGTTCATCTTGGCATCAGTGATGACCCCCAGATCCCTTTCCGCCTCCGTGCTGACGAGAAGGGAGTTCCCCAGCCCGTAGGCATGCTGCCGGTTGTTCCTCCCCAGGTGCAGCAGCTTGCACTTGTCAGTGTTGAATCCCATCCTGTTCTCGTCCGCGCACCCCTGTAACCTGTCTAGGTCTGATTGTAGCCTGTTGCTTCCTTCTAGTGTACCCACATCCCCCCACATCTTAGTGTCATCAGCAAATAACTCTGGCTTTTGAGGCAAAAAGGGCTCCACACAACAACAACAACAAAAATGAAAAGAAGTGAAACAAAAGCAAGTAACTTCTGAACACCATTATCCAGGAATAAATAACTTTCTTTCCCCAATAACTCTAAAGTTTTGAAATTCCTTTGCAACCCTGAGGCAAACAGGTTTAAAAATGGGGCAGAAACATGCACATTATTGGAGTTTTAGTGAAAAAAAAATTGACCAAAAATGTGTCAAATCCAACATTTAGAAAATTTCAACCAGATCTGCATGGAATATTTTCTGGCCCTTTTTTTGGTTTGCTTTCTTGTTTGCAAATCTTTCATGAATTGTTCCTGATTTCTAGGAATGTATTTGGGATTCTCAAACGCTTGCCACAATAGTTACAGAAGCACATATGAGCCCGTGTGTTATTCGTGGACATTTCATTTTCACTTTTTGCCAATGGCTTGCTGTGACTGGCACCTTGTCACCGGCTATTGTTTCTGATCCTTGATTGGAGAAATATGACAAGTCACATAGACACTTGGCTGTCCGAATGGAGAATCCAGGTAGCTGTGTATTATCCATGTTCGACTATCCCAAACAAAATGGAAACCACAACAACCTGGCAAGTGGCAGCTACCATTTGTATTTCCGTCAGAAGCTCAAGAGAAAGAAAAAGATTATCGCTATTCAGCTGCTTAAAATTTTCTAAAGGAAGTCAGTTCTAGAAAAGCCATTCCCAAACTTGTTCCCTAATGATCTCACTTCCCAGCTCACAACTCTGCTTCCCATTTCTTCAACTGCATTTCCAACCAGGCCATGAGAGTGGCAACTCTATTTGCAACATATAGTTTGGGAACCACTGTCCTGCTGCTGGGTACAAAGAGCATTTCTTTTTTCCTGGATAATGGTGTTCAGAAGTTACTTGCTTTTGTTTCACTTCTTTTCATTTTTGTTGTTGTTGTTGTTGTTGTGTGGAGCCCTTTTTGCCTCAAAAGCCAGATCATAGCATTTATTTTCCCAAGGAAGGTTTTCCATCTCTAGTGTCCTCCACCAATGATGAAAAATACTTTAGAACCGGGCTCTTCTACTGGAAGAATACTGAATAATGCATGGTGAATAGAAAAAGAGCATGAGACTAATAACAGGAAACAAACACCTCAGCTTGCAGTGCACATTTCCAGGTGCATAATAATTCCTTCTAAAATCTGTGACACTCATGGGATTCTCGTATTATTTTCATGAACACCTGCAAACAATAAATATCCTGATGCCACATTTTGCAGCCTGTGGAATTCTTGCCTCTGTTTGTGAGGGGGAAAAAATACCCCATATTCATATCATTAATTTGGCTCCTGTCTCAACCTCCTCCACTCAGTGTGTTGGTCCCCACACCTCAGTTGATTAAGCCAGTGCCTTAACTTCATGAGCACTGGGCAGTAAGCACCTTGCCGTGCCCCCTAAGCCAGCACAACATGTACTCACACCCACATTATAACATTATCACATCCGTGCCTGTGCACTATGCTGGCCCCAGAAGCCTTATGTGGGGTCCCAGAGGTCTCCCAGAGCTGCAGCCACAGTGATCCTGCAGGTCTGGCAGCCTCAGTGCAGCCCCAAGTGGGTCAGCTCTGCTTTTTAACAGTGCATGCTGCCTGAGTGTGCACTGGTCCATTTTTTTTCCATGTTTTTTTGACCCCTGGATATCCAGAGATCAAAAAAAAACCAAGGGAAAAAATGGAGCAGAACACACCCGATACGTGGCATTGCAAAAATGTTTGCAGCTCCACGTACTGCACAATCATGTTTACCTGGATATGCCCCTAGAAGTCGAAAACCCCCTCTGCGCTGCTCCCTTGCAGCACAGAAAACAAATGGGTGTGCGGTACGTGGTGCCACAGACATGTCTGCGGTGCCACATACCGCATGGCCACACTCAACTGGACACAGTATGTATTTATAGGAGCCAGGATATATCTGAGCATCCTGATGAGGTTGTGTTGATTTTTCTTCTTCTGCCATATAAAGGGGCCCTGTTGAGGTGGTGTTGATGAAGCCTAGAAGATGGGGAGGCTTAGAGTTAATTTCCATGAATATGAATGCCTGCAGACTCAGGAAGACTCACACATAAGTTATGCTTGGTCTGGGTTCTCAAGGTTTATTCACAGCCAGAAAGGTTAAAAAAATTCTTCTTTTAAAAACCGAGTGAAATCTTAGATTCTGACATAATCACGGATCTCGAGGAGCTGGCAGTATAGGTCTAGGCGCACATTCCCATAGTTGCTCCTGTTTCAATCTGGCCCCGTCTCACCCTCTGTGAACAAACATATGCTTTGCTTAATCATGCCTGCATTTCTCCCCCACAGGACTGTCAAAGGCCCAATTCATCAATGTAGGAAACATTTCACACAACTGTAGTTTCTCAGCTTGTTAATTTACTTTTGTGCCAATGTGGATTTTTGCAGAGAAGTGAGTCAGCCAGAATGGCCTTTATAACAGATCCGAATAAATTGTCTCCTTTTCTTTCCATAAAACATTTCAATATAGAATGCAAACACTTTGACAAGCCTGTGGCATCATAATCCATAAATGGAAAGCTGGGAGTCCATTAATCAGATTGGAAAAAAAGCAAGAAAACAAAGCTTAACCTAGCTCTGTGTATTTTTGGACTCAATCTAAGCATTTATATATAGTCAGGATAAAAAGAGTACCTTTCCCACTATTTCACTTCATCACAGAATGTTAAATGATATTGTATTAAGCTGACAAACTATATCCCAAATTAATTCTGAGAGCTAAATGAGACAGAATTAAACAACTGCATTGGGAGAGGGGAAATGATGCATAGCTGAGACAGGGGGAGTCATTTTCAGAGAGATGCTGTTATAATAATTACAGTAAAGCCTAGAAACCCCACATAGAGATAGTCTTGATTGTAGCCTTATATGATTGTTTGCATAAAACAATGTCAGAGCACTCAGATATCTATTCAAATATAAGAATAATCTTCAGCCAGACCCCCTTCTCTGAACAGGATGGTGCAAGTGATGCTATGCAATTTGAATCTTCCTTTGGTAGTACAGCGAGGACAGAAGGACACACAGATCTATGAATGTAATCTTATGACTTCAGCCAAAGTCACTGATTTCAGGAGGAGACCATGGTGCCCAAACTCAGGAGTAGAAGAAAGGCTCAAAGTCGGCAAGGATGACATAGCTATGAAGTCTTCAAACAGAAGAAACCATTTTGCTTCTTAAATGGAACAGATAGATAGATGCTAGTGCTCCTGAAATCTGTATTTTTATTTTATTGTATTTTATTCCCATTCCAATAACTGTTTAGGTCTACAAGTCAACTTTACTTTGGAGTTTAGTAGACCAATAAATGGCAGCATGGAGCATTACAGTGATGTATCAACTTTTGCATACTACTCTATGGGAAATGCAGTAAGCCCACTGTAGATGAGTGAAATAAACAGTAAAAAAATAGGGCATGAGTGACTGTAAACATGAATGTCCCATAATTCACGGGTGATTTCCCTCAAAGTATATACTCCTTTAATGGGTCTTCTTTAAATGCAGTGATTGTAATTTTTTTGTACGCTTTTTCCTTTTGAGAAAGCAATAAAATGTAAGTGATAACATCAAAAATCCTTTTTTAGTTGCCGTGCACAGTGCATCTTGAGTGTAAGTTAATGGTTTACATATTAATTTTCTCATTTCTCTGATGGGCAGAAAATTGCTTTAATATAAATGCAGTTAAATTTGTCATTTTATATCTACACAGTTTAGGCTTCAAAATTTATTACACGCAGCCTCAAATTGTTGCTGCATGGCAATTTAGCAGCTTTTCGGGAAGAAAAATATGTCAAGTTAGACGTGGAGGTAAACTTTCTCTCTCAGTATAATTAATGCACTTTTTATGTTTATCGCCTAATCAATTGTTTTAAAGGACGCTGTGAGGCTGTAATAAAGGTGCTTGATTGATGAATGTGACTTTTGGCTGTATTGCTGAGTGGGCAGAGGGTTCTTCTCCATCCAGTGACTACAATTAAACTCTGGTCCTCAAAATAAAAAGGAGGAGTAAAGAAAGGATATGGGTACATTGGAGCGAGTCCAGTGGAGGGCAACGAAAATGAGGCTGGGATTTCTGAAGAGGGATTGAGGGAATTGGGTAGGTTTAGTCTGCAGAAGAGAAGACCGAGGGGGATTGAATAGCAACTTCACCTCCCTGCAGGGGGGCTGCACAGAGGATGGAGCTGGGCTGGTGTCAGTGGGGGCAGATGACAAGAGAAGGAGCAATGGGCTCAAGTTGCAGCAAGGGATGTTGAGGTTGGATAATAGGGAAAATTTTCTCATGAGTAGGGTAGTAAAGCACTGGAATAGACTCCCCAGAGAGGTGGTGGACTCTATTCTTGGAAGTTTTAAGACCCAGATAAACAAAGTCCTGGCTGGGATGATGTAGTTGGGGCTGGTCCTGCTTGGAGCAGGGCGTTGGACTAGCTGTGACCTCTTGAGGTCCCTTCCACCCTCATTTTCTACGGTTCTGTGATGCTAATTCAAGGAGTGTTTCTACCTGGGCCATCAGGCATGGGAATGAAGAGGTAAAATAATGTGGCTATTAAAGAAAGCAGGTTTCAGTTTGGAAATTTTACTTCCATTTTGCTTGACAGTTTGACCATAGAGGGTTTAGGTCAGCAAGGTACTGAACTTTGAGTACCTACTTGATCCCAGTTCCCACTCAAAGCCCCAGCTCAGCCAAGCACTCATGTATGTTCCTAACTTCAAGTATTTGCTTAACTGCGGTGCTCAAGCACTCCCCTCATTTTAAGCACCTATATAATTAATTATTTTTAATCCCAGCTCACGTGATTAGCTTAACTACTTTGCTGACCCAGGAACTGAATTTTCTAGAATCGGCCCCATCATATTATGGCCGGGTGTATTCAAAGAAGCCTGCCTTGCTAATGTCCAGGCTACACCAGAAGCGGCTATGAAATCACTCCAGAATTATTCATGTGAAACCAAGTGGTGGATCTCACCATGACCTAAACGACCCTGGTAGATAACAGGAGCAAACTGCTAACGCATGTGAAACCACTCCGTTCAGCACCTACTATCACGGATACTGTCCTAAAATTGTGTTCTTTCATTGCAGATCGTAAGGGCTTTATTCACAGGCATGAGTCAGGAGTTATACGCCTCACTGTGGGAAGAGCAGCTCTGGAAAGGAAGTGGGACCCCGCGGTCCTTCCCACCCCTGGAAGGCTGCGCAGCTCCGCTATGCTTGCCTGGTACAGCTGTCACACTCCCCCCCCCACACACCTTTTCTCTCCCACATCCAGCCAGTTCTGCATCACTTCCTCTGCTCTATTCACCAGCTGTTTTCAAAAGCAAGTACCCGGTACACAACTTCTGGTCTCCTTCTCCACTCCAGGAAATAAATACTAAAAATAAAAGAAGAAATATGGCAAAACAGAGAATGCCATTGCTTATATTTTCAATGCAAGAATAGGACAAGCTGTCATCTTCAAAACTCCATGAGGGGAAATTGAAAAATTGAAGGGGGTTTTGGTTGTTTTTTTTTTTTTTTTGCATCCAAGGCAATCTCTTTGCCTCGGATTACATCTCTCTTCTCTTCGCACTTTTTGAAACTGTTTATGGATTTGCATGGGTTCTGCCCTGTACAGCCTCCAATATAAATATGTGCACCAGTTACATTGATTTGTGCTCTGCCTGCATCATCCACAGTATGCCAATAGGGTTTTATTATAATTGAGCTCCAAAATGAAAATAAGCAAGTAAAAGATTTCTTGATAACTGCAGAAAGAATGAAATCAACACAAGAGAAATCAAAGCTAAGAGTATGCATTGATTCCCAACATCTGTATAGTGTATGCTAATATCTAGCATGTATTGTAATATATATATATATATATATATAGGGTGGAGACAGGTAATGGGGGTGGTGTACGTGCGTGTGTGTATATGTAAAAGAGAGAGAAGCAGGAAAAGTACATGCAAATTATGTTCAACACATTGGGAAAAAATTTAAATTTGTTTTTCCCTTGATGTATAAAATTGCCTTCTGAAACATGCTGAATTCCTTTCTTCTCCATCAGAGATGATCAGCTAATTATCCAGGTACTGCAAAGAATTGTATCAGACTCTACACAACTGTATAATGTATTTCCATGTTTGCATATGCACTTTGTAAAACATATTCACAGACCAAAAGATTATAAAGCCAGAAGGAACAATTGTGATCATCTCATCTGATTGTCAGACTTCCCGAATGAATTCTTGTTCAAAGTAGATAGTGTCTTTAAGAAAAATATCCAATCGTAATATCAAGATTTCTATTGATGAATAATCCATTACAGTCCAAGTTGTTCTGGTATCTAATTAGTCTCGTTTTTAAAATGCCCCTTATTTCTAGTCTTCATCTGTCTAGGTTTAATTTCTACTGAATTGCTCTTGTTAAACCTTTGCCTGCCAGATTGATGATTCTCTATTAAATTTCTCTTCCCCAGGTCAGGCAATGATAGACTGTGACCGTAATCTTCATAACCTTCTCTTTGGTCAGCAGAATAGATCGAGCTCCTTGCATCTTTGATGTTAAGACATCTTTTCCAGTCTTGTAATTGTTTTCCAGTATCTCCATGTATTGCCTTATGGATACAAGATCTGGACTCAGCATTGCAATTGCAGATCCACCCATGCCACATTCAGAAGCAGTTTAAGCCACAACATTGCACTGGAGTTCATGTTCAGCAAAACCACCAAACTGCTCCAGTGTTAACATTTTTATGGGTATAGCCTGTAAAAATGGCCTGTATCTTTTGGTCTGAGCTGTATGATTTTGTATTTGGCAATACTGAAGCACACATTTGGTTGCTGGTGCTTAACATACTAAAGGAACCAATCTGATTTACATCAATGACTTAAGCTTATCTATGTATACTACTATCTTCCATCTTCTGCACATTTTGTCAGTAATGATATTGTGTCATCAATAAAAAAAAAATATATTAAATGGTATTAGGCTGAGAACTGATCTTTTCAGGACCTGTTCAGCGATGGTTCTGTTTGCTATTATATTTTCAGACCCATGTATTTACTGACCAATAATCTACTTGGTGTGCACCATATTGATTCTGTATCACTCCAGTTTTTTTCAATCAAAATGGTGTGAGGTAGGTAGTCAAATGCCTCATGGAAGTCTATTATGTCTCTTAACCAAATACACAAAGTTATAAAAATTATGAAGATAGTCTAGTTTGGCAAAAGATACTTTCCTTAAAACCCTGTCAATTGATATTTAATTATATTACTTTGAGTTAGTTCTATATTACTTGTATTTAGTTCTTTGTTGCATATCAGCTGCTCCATTATTTTACTCAGGATCAGTGGAAGGATGATGGATCTATAATTACTGAGATGTTCTTGAATAATTTTAAATATTAGCTTTCTTCCACTTTTCTGGAACTTCCTAGGAAAAATGACCTTTTTCATTACATGTGTATATATATGTACTTGAAACCTATACCTTTTTTAGGGGTTTTTTGTTGTTGTTGTTTTTTTTAAATTCCATTATTTTCCTAACATCAGAAAGAGCTTTGAGAAAAATCAATCAATCTCTCTCTCTGGCACGCGCGCGCGCACACACACACACACATCCCTGTAATATGTGTAATATATTCTTTAATTCTTTTGTGAAAAAGGTACAGAAAGTGCTTTTACTGCTGAATTAAAAAAAAACCCTGAAAAAATATATAGGTTTCCTATTTTTGCATTATTTTTCTTTTCACTTTTTTCACTCTCCTTTTCTCCCTGTTTTAATCTTTTACCATCAATATTTCTTCTTTTGCCATCTGAAAAATGGGGAGAAGTAGAAAGGAGAAAAAGTTAAGGACAGGCTAGAACAGGAATAAGAGGAGAAAATAATAGATGTCTGAGAAAATAAAAAAAAGAAAGAACATAAAACAAAGGGAAATGCCTGAAAAATATTTAGGTTTGATTTTGAAAAATGAAAGGTATTCAAGTTTCTGGTTTTTATTTTTTGTCTAAAATTAGGGGGGGAAAAATCCAGGGTGAATGTTTCTGTTTTCAGAAAAAAGGCCTGATGTCATTGAGAAAATAGTTTTCAAATAAAAATTTAAGCTAGGTTTATTTTTGTGACTGAGAGGGAGAGAAACATGAGTGTCCCTCAGCACTATTCTAACTAACCTTCCATGTAAAGAAATTTAGCCAGGAGGGTAAATGACAAGATAATCCAGCTTAGTAGTTAGCTGGAAAGCCTGATGAAATGATAAATCTTATTTCATGGCCAATAGTGGATTGAGACATATTTCGGAAAGGAAAGCACCTTACAGGAAAAAGATATCTTGATCTATGCAGTGCATAGAGGAAAAATAAATGAAACATTCTTGATGACTGTGAATATCAAGGAAGGAATAGCAAAGGCTTATCCCATTTAAAAAGAAAATGTACAATTTTTTAGGACAAAAAAGGCATTTAGTTTTCATGGGGGATTCAGAGATAATTACTTAGAATGGTCAGTCTTTCATCAAGTGTGAAAAGTCACAAGGCCCAATGGCCCTTCGGCAATATTA
The DNA here is from genome assembly GCF_001723895.1 of Crocodylus porosus. NCBI lineage: Eukaryota > Metazoa > Chordata > Crocodylia > Crocodylidae > Crocodylus > Crocodylus porosus. Next base: position 56,063,121 of record NW_017728949.1, on the reverse strand, counting down.
TTCTAATATAATAAAAGGCTTAGTCTGTCTGTGTGTCTGTCTGTCCATAATGCTTTTGGGCATCTGTGCATACGCCGCTGAGAGGGTAGGCACTGATTGGCTGCACAGCCGGGGCTGCACAGGCCCAAGTTTGAGCTGCTGCTGGGGAAGTTTGTGGTGGCAGTGAATATGCCCCAGCCACCTGAGCAGTGGGGCTTCCCCACACCTCCTGGCCTGAGGGTGAAGGGGGGGGATCATGGTGGCAGTGCCCCCCGCCGTCCAGCCCCAATACCCTGCAGAACAGTTAGGGGGGAAGGGGAGGAAGTGGGATTGGAGGGAGGGAGGTGGACATGGAGCAGCAATGGGGGTGGAGCGGGGCTGGACCCAGAGCAGCGGGGCTGGTGGTGGAGCACAGTGCCAGACCTGGAGCGGTGGGGGGATGCAGGGGCTGGAGAGGGACCAGACCCAGAGTCCTGGGAGGGTTAGTAGAGCAGGCGTGGACTGAGAGTGCAAAGCCATATGCAGGGCTCTGCCCACCCCCCCCGCCCCATCTCCCTCCATCATTCTTGACAGACAATATGCTAGTAGAAAGATACTTGTTGGCATTAGGTTGTAAAAAGAGGTAGTTAGCTGTATTTGTGGGTGGATAGAGGATTTTGAAACTGGTGGGGGTGCAGATGTTGTGGTGCATCTTCACTTATAACACAACACACATTTTCATCCAGTTAAAGAGAAACTAGAATTATGAATATGTCAGGGGTTCAGTGCTTTCTTACTCAGTTTAAAATCAAAGCGAAAATAAATATAACTTTATTGGAATGTGTCCTAGTTTGCTGGCTTATATGTTAAGTTTAAACAAACACCACAAACTAGGCAAAAATCATCCAAAATACTGTTTTCTCGGTCATTATAGTAAAATGTATTAATAAAAGCACTTACTTAGATTTGTAACACAAAATCGAGCCTCCGGGAGCATCTTGATGGTGCTTCCAACACTTCACAGTTAGTCATTTCTACACATGAGTTAAAGTTCACTTGAGTTAATGTTACCATATCTGAGATAAGCCACACCTGAGTTACCACAGCTGAGCTAGCACTAGAAAGAGTCTGCAGGGTTGTGAAACAGGAGAGGTGTTACTGGGAGTGGCTAACATCGAGCAGCATTGAAGAGGAAAGGAGAACTTGATTAATGGAACATCAAGAGCATTAAAAAGGTTAGAGGGGCATTAACACCTATGGAGTAGAGAGAGATTAGCAGGAATCAGAGAGATGATAGAGAGCTATGAGGTCAATTGACTCTCTTGGCGCTGCCTGAATAGAAATGTGGCTCCCTCTCTTGGGCACCTGCTTTTAAAGTTTGGGCAGAAAAGGAATCAAAGGAGGATGCTACTACACAAATGTACCCCTCTGGATCTGCCCTGGCTGCATGAGTATAAGGCACGGTAGATTTGCACCTTAATAAAACTACGTATTAGAACAGACTGTTTTGGAGATTGCTAAACATTGTTTTCTGCACCATCTGCATGTTACTGTCTTTACCCCCGAGGATTTGGTTTGTGCGTTTATATTTAGCAGATCAAAAAAGTTCAAAAAAAGCCTTAGGCACATAGGAATTTAGGACTGCAAGGAGTATTCAGGCCAGGAAGTCCAGCGTCCTGCATCCCCAGGCAGCCATTGGTCTACAGCAGTGGTCTCCAGAGTGGGGTGCACGAGACCAGGGGCCAGGGTAACGCTGGGACTAGGGGGTCAGTACACACACCCACAGGAGGCCTCAAATGCCTCTACACAAACGCTCGTAGTATGGGTAACAAGCAGGAGGAACTCACCCTCCTGCTGGCTGACACCAGCCCGGACATAGTGGGGATTACGGAAACATGTTGGGACGCAACGCATGATTGGGCAGTGAATGTCAAGGGCTATAGGCTGTACAGGAGGGACAGCATAGGAAAGAGAGGTGCGGGCATGGCACTCTATATTAAGGAGAAATACACATCCTCGTCAATTAGCAAGGAGTCAGGGGGAGGGGCACTCTGAAGTGCTTTGGGTTAGAGTACAAGGCAGTCCAGGGGAAAGAGGCTTAACAGTGGGAGTCTACTACAGACCTCCCAACCAGGGAGAAGAACTTGACCAGGAATTATTGGGTCAGCTCACAGAGGTAGTGAAAGCTAAGGATGCGGTAGTCATGGGGGACCTGAACTTCCCAGACATCTGCTGGGAAGAGCAGTCAGCCAGGTCTGACCGCTCATGTAGGTTCCTGGCCAGAGTGCAGGACCTCCATCAAACCCAGGAGGTGCACAGCACCACCGGGGGGGACGCCTTGTTGGACTTAGTGCTGGCCACGGGTGATGACCTGGTGAGGGGGCTGCGGGTGCTCGACCACCTGGGCGACAGCGATCATCGCCTGCTGGAATTCACCATCCAGCGCAAGGTGGAAAAGGCATGCAGTAAGGCAGCGGCCCTAGATTTTAGGAGGGCA
>NW_017728949.1:56030017-56060072 GCF_001723895.1 Crocodylus porosus | reverse complement strand
TTCAGCACAGACAAGTGCAAAGTGATGCACCTGGGGAGGAACAACCGGCACCATACCTACAGGTTGGGGAACTCCCCTTTTGTCAGCACGGAGGCGGAAAGGGATCTTGGGGTCACCACACCTTATCGTGCATCCACAGATGCACCTCAAGCAGGTCCAAGGAGGTGATCCTCCCCTTCTATGCGGCACTGGTCAGGCCGCAGCTGGAGCACTGCGCCCAGTTCTGGGCGCCACACTTCAGGAGGGATGTGGACAGCATGGAGAGGGGCCAGAGGAGGCCACTCGCATGGTCGGGGGCAGCAGGGCAGGCCCTACGAGGAGAAGCGACGGGACCTAAACCTGTTCAGCCTCCACAAGAGAAGGCCGAGGGGGATCTTGTGGCCTGTTATAAACTAGTCAGGGGGGACCAGCAGGCATTGGGGGAGTCTCTGTTCCCCCGAGCACTGCCAGGAGTGACCAGGAATAACGGTCACAAGCTGGCAGAGGGCAGGTTTAGCTTAGATATCAGGAGGCGCGACTTCACGGTCAGGGCGGCTAGGGTCTGGAACCAGCTTCCAGGAGAAGTGGTGCAGGCTCCTACCCTGGGGGGCTTTAAGAGGAGGCTGGATGAACATCTTGCTGTGGTCGTTTGACCCCAGTACTCTGTCCTGCCATGGCAAGGGGTCGGACTAGATGATCTGCTCAGGTCCCTTCCAACCCTAGAAACTATGAAACTATGAGACGATCCCAGGGGGTGTGTGAAGAAAATATTAGAACTTGTATTTGTATTTATTTTTTATCTAAAAAAATAAGAAAGAAATTACGCTTTACTGATATTTAATATACAGATTGACACTGGCACCCTCACTCAGTCCATATGTCGGATGGTCCCGTGTCACGTATGGTACGTGAGGTATCTTTAGGGAAGAAGCGTTTGTTCACTTTCAGCATATTGCGACATATTGTGGTTTACGTGTGCCCGGTTAAGTGGATTTATGAATTATATTATCTAGTTTTAACTAAACTAACCCTCACAAAAAGGACAAGTGGCTTAAAAAGATTCCTGCAAAGAAACTGCGGATTGAAGATAATACCAATAATGTGAGCACAAGCGAACAGCAAGAAAATGGCAGATCTGACACTTCTCCTACTCCTAGTATGAGCTCTTCGTCAGCCACGTTACGAGGTAAAAACAATGACGATTTAATTTCTATTTTTTGTGTATGTTTTATAATGTACATAATATATTAGTACAGTAGTACATGTATATAATTTATAAATAAACAAATATACATATATTGGGGTGCATACTCAAAAATTTTTTTCTGATGGAGTGTGCGATCAAAAAAGTTTGGAGACCACTGGTCTAAAGGACCATTTGACACCCAGATCATCTGATCCATCTCACACACCACAAACACTACACAGAAAATGTATTGTATCCCATAAGTAAAGAGCAACAGAGGTAAGGGTGCCACCACAGCCCTGTCTCTGCTGTGTCAGGGAACTTTTTAGCTTAGATGATCCTAGGAAGAAGACTTTGTCTCATGCTACAGAGGAAAGCAAAAAAATCCATATGGTATTTGCCAGTATGACCCTGGAGAAAAAATGCATTTCTAACTGCAAATCTAGTGATAGATTTGACCCTAAGCACATCAGTAAAACTTTTAGCCAAGAACCTGAGCAGCCCAGACTTTTGGTAGGAAAAGAAGTGTATCTTAGCCAAGCTTCCACCCCTAGCCGGGTTCAATGTTTCCTGCTTCAGAGAAAGGAGGGGAGCAGGGGGAAATGCCCAGAAGCCAAAGCATTTATGGAGAATGAGAAGAAGCTTCTTGGCCCCCCGTAGGTGTCCAGCAGAATCACCTTAAATAGATCTATTAACATTTCATATACATGTATATGTATATATGAAATGTTAATAGATCTATTTAAAGTGATTCTTCTGGCCACCTATTGAGGTATTGAGGCCAGGAAAAATAAATAAATAAATAAATTCTTTATATATATAAAATGTTTATCTATATATAACATTTATATATACACACATACACGTGCACGCACACACACACATATGCACATACATACATGCATACATACATACATATATATGCATGCATGTATGCATGCATGTATGTGCCTCTTTGTATATATGTGTGCATGTATGTGTGTGTATGTATATGTATGTGTGTGTATGTATGTGTGCATGTATATTTATGTGTATATATGTATGTATGTATATGTGTGCATATGTGTATATATGTGTGTGTGTATATATATGACATGTTAATAGATCTGTTTAAAGTGAAATTCTGGCAGATGGCAGAACACACGGAGCTCAATGGACAAACTTCCATTCAACGTAGACCTTAGGTACATGTCTGAAAAGGTACTTGATCCCACAGAGCCCATCAAAAGTTAGTGCTGCAGATGCGTTGTAGAAATCAGTATGAGTGCGGTGCCTTTAGATATTTGACCAGCAGAGTTGGATAAGTGTGTAAAATCAACAGATCTAGTAACAGAATCCTCTTCTTGTAGAGACTGCACAGTGAGGGTAGTGGCAGTGCAAGCTTTCCTCATGCTGCCTGTTCAATATTATTATTTTATTGTTTTACCCTAGCTGTACCTAGAGGAACTCACCTGATTGTGATAGGCACTATACAGACATTTAGCATTGTTTTTAAAGAGTTTAAAATCTTGGTGTTCAGACAAGAGACAACAGATGGGGACGACAGAGAGATGAGGCGAGCACAAGGTAGCAATAAAGAATTCCTTTCAGTATAATCAGGAGATACCTAACCTTTGAGGAGCATCTGCACAAAAGCTGAGTTTAAAGGAGGGATTAGAAGGAAGGTAATTTGGCCTCTTGTGGATTTTATGGAGAGCGCCGTCAGCTGTCTATCAGCATCAACTATAACGTGGAGGAATTTGAAATAACAAGGCAATAGGGTAAATCAGTGCCCATGGCCCACTCAGCAGCCTGTCTTGGCATTGAGACCTCTAGCGGAATCCCTTATACTGTCGTCTTCTTGATATCTGTACGCACTGACTAAGTGACTGAGGCCATAAGAAGTCATCAGGCAATCCCTTTTAATGCAGCTGGATTTCAACCAATCTGTTGTTTTAAAGTTGAACGAATATGCATTTAAGGACAAGTTCTGATCCTGTTACTCATTTCACACAGTGATTTTACTCAACGTGTGGGTCTCCACCTCCATGAAAGGAGGGAAGAGAGAAAGAGTATCGGAAGCAGGAACCCCTTTTCATTTAAATTAGCACTCTATTTTTTAAAATGAACTTAAACAGCATCTGAGACAGGGGGGGAGTGACTGCAAAGTAATTAATTTAGAAATGATACAAGCTATTCCTTCCCGCCCACCATAGTCAGGTGAAGAGAAAACTTTAAAAATCCTTATATTGCTCACTTTGCTTCAATGTATGAAAGCCCTCTGACTCAAGTTTTAGTGAAATGATCCTTAGTAATGGATTATCTAGGCACGACTGAATATAAACAAAAAAGTGACTAATAATAATCTATTTTCAGTGAGCTAAGGTTTTGGCACTGCACACAAAAAATGAGGGTTTTTTGGTTTAAACTCATCATTTGTAGAAACATATAAGCTCTTCTGCTTTTGCAACCCAAACATAATTTGTTAGGCGTAGTCTACACACAGTCAGTTTTCTCAGAGGAGGAGCAGGTCTTGTGGTCAAGGGACTGGATTTGGTACCCAAGAGATGAGAAGAGCTGGGGACTGAACACTGTAAACTTCCTGGCTGACTTGGGCAGTCACGTAACCGTGTTGTGTCTCTGTTCCCTGCTGGCATCTGGGGAAAAAAATAATTCTCTACCTTACAGGGGTTTTGAAACGATATATTCATATACCCAGGAGCTCATCTAGCATACCCTCGTGCAGATGATTGAAGTCAATACTATGATGATCTACATTTCTTTCTACATGCTTCTCCTCTCCAAGGTCTACATTTCTTTTTTATTTTTAAATCTTTTTCTTCTCCCATAAGGCAGGTAGTGCCTTTCTTGGGCAAAGATGTTACACAGAGATTAAAGCTAAAAGGCAACTCTGGGGCAAGAACAACTGTATTAGCCCAATAATTCCCAGTATTAACTGGCTGGGAATAATGTCAGCCTGGAAACAAGAAGCAGGTTTCTTGAAGAATGAAAATCTGGAATGGCGTTTAAATAGAAGGAGTGGATGCAACTAATCTATCTGGTTTTAAAATGGATCTTGATGAATGTATGAGTATATGATCTGGTTTTCTGAAGCTGCAAGTTGCTGGATACAGTGGAGATTCCTTCCAGGCAAAGGTCATGTGTCTAGAGGGTATCTGAGACAAGTAGTTCCAGCATACATCTCTAGAGGATGCTAGTTTCAGCATACAGTCATATATTTATCCTACATAAATAGCCATTCTTCTCACATGAACCATCATTTTTTTATTGAGGTACCACTCTCGTACCTGGTTTAACTGAGGGGCAAAAAAATGTCCGAGAACCCTTGCTTGAAGACAACGAATGAGAATACTCTGTCTTTTCTCCTAGGTCCTGCTCAGTTTTTTTTTTTTCTATCCTAATCTAGCCAATATAACATATATCCTTTTGTACTGAATGCTCGATATATATGAACACAACGATATAACTAAAAAGAAATGCATGGCTTTGCATCTTTTTAATTCCACCTACTGAACAGACAGGTGATGTCCCATTTTCAGGATGCCAGAGTGATTCAAACTGTAGGACTCTGAAGGGACTTGAATTACAGGACCAAAGTTGGGCTTTCAGAATTAGGCACATCAGCTCTCTGGATGGAGAGGTGTTCATTCATCTGTAAATTCAGAGAGACAGACCAAGTAAGCCTGGTGCTGTAGAATAAACAATAAAGTAATAAAGATAATAACTAGAGAAGGTGAACCCACTGTGCACCTCTCTTTCCTGTAATATGCCTTAAATGATTTATGGTGTTATTAGGATGATCTGGCCAATCTGCTTTTACCAGCATAATTTACCATGGTTCTGTTTAAGGAGAGAAAATAATGGCTCCTTAAAATAGATTATTTAAAACAGAACTATGGGAAACAACGGTCAGCGAAACTACTTAAAGAGATGAAGTAATTTGGTCAGTAAGTGACTCGATGAATTACCTTGTAAAGCTACTATATAGAAAATAAAGAAGCTGTTTCTCCAGTGCTGCCTTCCCTGGGATAATGCTCTGGTTTATGCCCACAGCTATGTTAGCCACCCTGAGTTTAAGAAGGCCTCCAAAGGTCTGCAGGAGAAGCATCACTCCATTGATTTAGAAGTGTCAGTCCATTCAACGCACAGCCACAAGACAAGTGGTGATATCGGGTCCTGCAGGAACAGTGGGCACAATATAGGGTGGGCTAGGAATGGATAGCAGCACCATCTAGCTCTTTGACGTGTCATAAGCAGCAATTTTAAGCTCTGACATTTCATAAGCTACGAAAATGAGAGAAAACTTTTATCACTGGGGAAATAGGAATTCCTGTTACTCTCAAAGCATAAAGCCCACATCTCTAGCAACATCTCTTCTCAGGGCTCATCTTATCTATACTTTGTGCCAGCGAAACACATAGTGCCCCAAAGATATGAATGGCTGAGCGGGGTTTCAGGGTCCTGAACCACCATGCAGCTAAAGAAGCACGATTTAATTCTGCCAGCAAAGACTGGCAGACAACTTATTCGGCTGTCTCGGCACAGCCCAGCCCCTGTGACCTTCCACAACATGGACAGCTGTCTATCTTTTAAAATTACTGGCAGCTCCAATGTGGCTGTAGGAGTGGGTGGAGAACAGGATTAGGGGAATGGAAAATGCAATGTTATGGTGGGGAAACAATTTTCAGCATTTAGCTAGTATGCAGGACCTGCGCTATTTCTTGCTTAACAAATCATTACTCACCAGCAGAGGTGAAGTAGCCATTGCAAGCTCAAATAAATAAATAAAATTATGTAAAATTCTCATTTGTGAAACAGTTCCTTCATTATAACAGCTGAACCCAGATCCTGAAGTGGAATCAATGAAGTCGCTCGCTCACCATATTAGCCACATACAACAGAAAGACTTCAGAACGACTTCCTGATAAATCATTCATACCTTATAAATGCATCTGCATCACTTTATACTTGATACATAAATGCATGAACACTTAATTTAATCTGATGTCACTCGTGAGTCCTCATACGGATCTCATAAGCTCCGGCAGGTACTGTTAGGTAGGTCAAGTGCCATCAGCAAGGGAGGCATGTGGCATGGCATATTTATGGTGTTGACATAATTATCATTGTATAGTCCAATTAATATTGAATTTAAAGAAAAACTTTCTCCAAAGGAACTGATTTATTATTTAAAAGCCTCCCCCCCCACCCACCCCCGGGCACCTTCTGACATCGATTGCTGCTACAGCAAAGCAGAGGCACGAAGGCAACTGCAAGCAGACAAACTGTTAGGCGGCATTTAATCCTTTATGCATGTTTTATACATAAACAAATTGGAATGTGTAGATCAGTGTCCTCCAGCTGTTTTTCAAACCACATTCTGCCTTCGTTAAAGATTTAGGAAGGAAATTTCCAAACATAGCTATAATATCTTGAAAGGCAGGATGTGATTTTTTTTGGGGGGGGGCGGGGGCAGGTGGTTTAAGGTAGAATCTATGCTTAAATTTGCCCTGACACTAAGTTTAGTCACTTTAAATCATTAAGCGTTCCTCTGCCAAGACAACCAATGTGTTAAACCTTTTAGACAATCATGTCTTTTAGCACCGAGTCCCTTTAATTAGCCCAAAGATATAGCCCCCAGATAAAGCGTCCTGAGAGAGTGCCAATTTGGCCACATCAGGCACACAGGGGAGCTGTAAAATACAGGGATCAAATCAATTCCAGCTAAACTAGGCCTCTTTGCAGTGATGTTGTGCTGCACGGCTCTCTGAACATTTATTCCAGCAGCCGCAGTTAGAGTCATTGATTTAATCAGGATGAGAAGATTTTAATTTATTCCTCCTGATAATTAGAGGTCTTCACTAAAGGGGGAAAAAAAAGGTTTGTTCTCAAGACTGTGAGGAGGCGAGCAGGATGCAAAGAGGGACTGGGGAGCCCCATTTGCTGCCAGGGTAATCGAAACGATAGGATTAAGTCACTCTTGACAGCAGAGCAGCACATCCTTTTCTCTCAGCTTGGTGGTATATGATGTGCTTCTGATTCAGAGCCACTTGGTTGGAGGATTCAGCCCACACTCTTATTCCAATATTTTTCTCAATAGCTCATTCATGGTGACTCCCAAAAGGCCAAAATGGCCCCCGTGTACCTGCACAAATGTATAATAGAGGATGGCGAAGCCAGTTAAGCGCATAAGAACCATCCTAGATCAGGCCATTGGCCTATCTAGGCCAGTATCCTGTCTCCAACAGTGGCAGAAGTGATGCTAGTGGCAGAGCATTGAACTGGATAGATCTGGAGCTATCCCCAATTCATTACCCGCCTGGTACCCGCCATGAATGAGGCTGTGCTGTGTGGAGGTGGTGACCTGTGCTCCCTGCATGCTCCTTTTACCTCTGTCTTGACCCTATTCTAGGCCCAGCACTTATGGGCACGCATTGTCTGTAGGTACAGATCATTGAGTATGTCAATGAATCTCTGAAAGCGATGGCTGGAGGCATGGGGTTTCAAGCGCGATGCCGCGACTGGCCTTTTTTCTCAGGGAAACGCTCATCCGTTCCATGGCCCTTTGGTTCCAGGAAGGTGACGCTCACCTGAGGACTGGGTTGTCCAGTAAAAAAGGGGATATGCCAAACAAGGTGTTTTAATTTCTAGCTTCTTGTCCTGCATGGAATAATTCCACCCTTTCTGATCTGTTCCACAGATAACCTTCTGTCCACAGCCTGGCTTTCTGTTTGGGTGTATCTTCAATGAAAAAGGCCTAGAAATGGGTTTTTAGAGGTGTTCAGGAGCAGCAGGTAGATCTGAAATCACCCAAAGCGGGAAGGGCTCAGAGGCCAGGAGGATCGTGCGTTCGGTACATGCAGGAAATGAACCTAATTACCTGCCGAAGACCTACAGACAGCTGCAGTTATGTGCAATATTCTCTTTACCCCCTCCATCCTATGCTACTATTATTGTTGTTACTACTGTTGTTATTATTTAGCAATGATACACATCCTGGAGATGGGCATCATTTTGGAATAGAGATTTTTTTTTTTAAGAACTCAGGAGTGAAAGAGGCCCCATACCTATCAGGAACTATTATTTCTTATGACACGCAATGTGTAAGCACCCTAGCACTCGGATTTTGAGAAATCCAAATGTAAGCACAAGATGTTGCTTTGTTGCATTCACATCTGGTGCTGGGCTGCTGTTTTCCCATGAATATTTTCAAAACAGCCAGACTGTTCAGCACCAAACAGCATATATCACATCTGCTCTCTAAGACCTCTGGGAATCTTGAACCCCGAGACAGACAGATGAGAACGGTCGGCAGTTGATAATGCATCTTTAAATATTATATCAGTATCTTAAGCACGCGTGTACAAGGCACCCATTGTCACAGTATCTAGGTGCCAATAAACATCTGTAATACGATTATCTTGTTACTATGTACACATTCCTTAAGCTTCGTGTTTTCTCTAGCATTCCCCTGCCATCTATTCGTTTCCATAACACTAATTATAAATATGAGCTGAAAGTTACAGGTCAGTTTTCTACTCCAGTGTGAATTTTCCTGCCCTAATCAGTATTCCATGAATCTCTTTCCCAGCTCCGATACTCAACCACAGCGTCTTTTAATAATCCACTTCTCCGATGAATGAACATCTTGTTGGGGTGTAGAAAACTGGTGTTCCTTGCAAATGTCTTCCCTAAAAAACATATGTCAATCATAGAACCAAGGCTCTCAAAGCAAGCCTTTGGGAAAGTTTCTTGACTTACGGATTTTAATAAAATGCAGACCACTTTTTCACTAAATGTCCAGCCAAGATACTAAAAATGGATGTTTCCATTTTTGAGTACTCAACCTGGGTCACTTGCAAGAGTTTTGAATTCTCCAGCTGCCTGGGTACATATTGGCACCCTAGAAACTGCAGAGGGGAATCAGCTAGCTAGAGTCTCTTGTTGATAGAAATGGCTTCAAACACAGCTGTAATGGAGACCTTGCAAGAATCAAAGGGCTCTCTCCAGTTTGTACTAGACTTTCCCTGTCCTGTGCTGACTCCCTGTTTCCCCCAACCTTTCCCTCACCTTCTCTTATGGTCTCTTCATCTCATTTTCACTGTGTCCCAAGCCCTCTTAGCCTTTTCTCCCTGTTCCCCTCCCCTCCTCCCTCCTTCCCCTTTTCTTTCCATGTAGCTTATCGCTTCCTAAATAAATGATCCAAATGCATGGAACTGCCATGCCATTTTCTGCCATCTCACCACTCACTCTGGGAGTGTATTTTATTCCTATCCCTGAGAGCCTACACATGAGTGGACTTGATCGAGTTTGCTGGATAGTGATAATTACTGCCAAAGAGCAACTGTAATTAAAGCACCCTGTCCCACCTCACTCCCAGAGCACATGTAGAAATGCCCTCACTGCCCATTTTATCTCTCTAGATTGCAAGCTCTTTGGGGCGTGGACCATCTATTCGTTTGTATCTTCACAATGCCAGGTATTATATCCTTCTGTGTTGACTCTACCATACAAATCAATATGTTTGATAGTAGTAGAAGAAAACTTCTGTTACTCTTAGAAGTCTTGTCTTGTGGGCACCAGTATAAATCAAATACCACTTAACATCTCCCTTTTTCAAAGAATAAATCTTGGGAGCTTTACAGACTGGGTCAGATCCAGTTTTGGGGCACTGGGTGTGTCATAGGAAAGCAAATAAATAACCTAACAGATATTCCAATAGTGCACTTGCATGATTTTACCCTGGGAAAAACCATCCCTGATAACACAGATTCTAAACTTATTCCCTAAAGCTTGAGAGTTCATGGCCTCCAACACATAATGCATTATTTACAAAAGTCATTTCTCACAGCACTACCTAGCTCTCTTTATTACAAAATCATATAGATACAAGCTCCTTGACTAAAATGCTTTTATAATATCTGTGCTGGATCATGGAAAAGTATCTATCTACCCATGTGGGTCTAAATAGACTGCCACAGTGGCCCATTTTAATTCAAAGCTTCCACTGGGTTTTAACACTCTTGGGATTTACCAGAGAAGAATACACGGAGAGAGATGATAATTTGTTATGTCTTCATCTTGCAGTTATTTCCCACTGGCTTGAAATCATCTGATAATAACTCAAAAATTGGCCTGTCTTCTGAATCTTTTACACAGCTAGAATTTCTCCTTGCCGTGGTTGTATTTTTTATGTAACATCTTCCTGCTTCCAAATGAACTAGATGTAGGGAAGTTTGTCACAGAGGTCAAAGTTTTCTTCCAAATTGGGTGGCCTATCAGGCACACCAGTTTCTACAGGCAATAGCATGATGAGGCCAGTGTCACAGCTGGCCTTCTTTGGCTTCCCAGTCAATAAACCATTTATAGATGGATCAATAGGTAAATACATCAGCACAGACCTGGAGTAAGCCTCAACATGCAGCTCTGAAGTGGTCACAAGGTACTTCAATGACACAGCCCCTCTGCCCCAGTCCTGTAACAGATTGCTAGGTAATAACCTTCAAACCCAAAAGGGAAATATTCACTTCTACTAGATCTTCCAGCAGGAACGATCCAAGAACTGCCTGTAATTCATATCCTTTGTGGGTGAAATCCTCACTTTTATTAAGTAATGATCAATTTGGATAGTGCTGCTTGCTATCAGGGCTAATAACAGTACCTGGTTTTTACTGAACCTGAGCCATGAAGTGGCAATAAGAAGAATAAGGTCCATACATATCAGTTGGATAGTACATATCAGTTGGATAGTGCCCTCAAGCCCATGTTGTGCAGTCCAGAGCTTGGGCCAACTATGTACTCCCAGTATAAATTAGAGGAACGTGAAATTTGTGCCAAGTTACACCAGCTGAAAATGACTTCCAGTAAGCCAGTAAGGCAACCAGAGTCTTCAGGTCAGTAAGTAGCCACTGGCTCCCATTGCACTGACATGGGGACAAGGTGGGATTCCCAGACATGGGGTTTGGAGTCACTGCACCACTAGCAAGCAGCTAAGGCAACCTGAGCACCAGGCAAAACCAGGGTCTGGATGTCAATCTGAGATGTCTTCGGACACAAAAGATAATCATTGTCCAGAAAATGTGTTAATGTAGTACATTTTATAAGTAGGTGGGTAAGTGGGGTTAAACTCTAGCTTGAGCTCCCTGCCCCAGATTTTTCTCCTAATTTGATTTCTAATGGAAACTACCCTCATGCGTTTTAACACAGCTGTAAGGAAAGAGGACCAGTTCCAAGATGCTGCCATCCCTTGCATTAATCAATCTCTGTTTTGCAGGCCAAGCTCTATAATCTATAATCTCCTTGGACAAAGGTTGATGAATTACATCATTTTGTTTGCTCTCAATGTCATCGTCATCCCTTTGACCATAATCCCATTGCTTTCATGTGACAGAATAGCAGAGAAAGGGCAGTGGGCTATTTAGACCCCCAATTAATGATTATGGGGAAAACCCATATGATTTCATTGCCTCATAGGGTTTAATTGTTCACTGAAAATCTGACTTTGATGGGGACAAAGAGAGAAAGGACTGAGCGTAAGAGTTGGCTCCACATGCTTTAAGCAGCTAGAAAATGGCTTCTGTACAATAAATGTTAGTTTTTTATGTGTCAGATGTCAAAACCCTATCAGTCACCAGAGGCCACAAGATCAAACCAGCAGCTTTGCCCTCCAAAAATACATAAAGCAAACACAATCAACACAGCACTTGCTCCTTAGAAAGCAAATAGATATTTTTTCCCATGGTATTACAGTGTCTCACGTGAAACGTGAATCCAGCAGTGCTAGACTCGATGATCTCGGGAGGTCCCTTCCAGCCCTAATGCCTATGTCTATGAAATGATGTCTATGAGACTTTCAGGTATTTATGACACTACCATAATAAATATTGAGTAAATAAAGAGAACTGATTGGAGAGTTTCAATGCAGCCGCTAAGAACAAATGCCTGCAGCATTATCTTTGTTTTGAGTTTATCTGTCTCTTTTCCTCTGTGTTTCTGATCATGGAAAGAAGATGCAATTGCCAAGGATATTCCTAAGTAAAGTCAAGGCGATCCAATCATTTTCCTCACATCTTCACATGGGGAAACGCTCTACATATAAATCTGGGAATAGTTGAATAACTGGGTTGGACCTTCATTAAAGTAATGGAGGGCTCTCTGTGGTCCACATGCCTGGAAGATGAGGAAGGAGTCAGAGGAGATGATGGCTCGGCTGGTAGGGTCATGTCATATCCATTATACTGCTCCCTGCTCTACTGAGCCATTCAAATTCCTGGAGGTCCCATGAGGCTAAGGAAACCCAGTCTGTAATGGTCCCATAAAGGAAAAAAAAAGGGGCAAGGAGGGAACTCTGTCTCTCTCTTTCATCCAGAAATGCCTGCAAAGCATGTAGTTATTTCCCTTCAAATGTCAATAGCTAAACTGGTTGTGTTGGATCATTCCATGGGTGGAAAGTGTTAATTGCTTTTCTGCTGCTGGAGGGTTGGTTGACTGCACATTTTTCTTTCAGGCTGCAGGCCTGCAAACTATTATGCATGCACGTACATTTAAACAAATAAATAGCCGTGTGCCGTTCAGTCAATATTTCAGTATATACATGTGTGTTGGAAGATCAAAGGTGTAATTAGTACAAAATGAATGCCCCAGGATGGTGCAGGATTGTATTGCTGGAGGTCGTAAGATCCAGTGCCTGCTTGGTTAATCAAAATTTCCTGATGCTTTTCAAAGTAGCAAGAGCATTAGGTGCTAGATCCTGGGTGAGTTTTAGCTCTCACATACATTTTGATTCCCTGAATTTCCCCTGGAACGTCATTTGGAAATTCCACTCCTTGCTAAGTAGTACAATGTTTGTGTGCATTGCTAAATGAGAGGCAAGAATTGCACCAAAAACCAGAACTATAAAAACTTTTAGAGAAGAGAGGAAATGCCACATTTCTTCTGTGTTTTGTCCATTCTGACAAGGATCCATCAAGCAGCTAGTAGTCTGAATAGGAGATGTAAGTGTATAGCCTTGTTTAAAGTACCCAGTATGGCCAAAACAACCCCCAGACTTCTGTATTTATGGATCTCATTTAAAGCCATTTCAGTTTTGCAAGTTCCAAGACAGTGTAAAATGTACAGTCACATTGTAAGTATCACACAGCGGTGGCGAGATGCATAAATATTTATTTAGGAAAATCAAAACAAAGATAATCTGTCTTTTGAATGACTCTTTTCAGACAAAGAAATGAAGTCATTTAAATGTAACTGAATGAACCTCAGGTGATGAAACTGAATAGACAAAAGCAAAAAGAAGAGACAAGTTAATAAAATGACCTACTCGCAGACTTCAACAAGCACATACAAAATACCCACTTTCCAATGCTCCAAATGTTTTCACCTGCAATTTATGACAAGGTGTTAATTATAGTTAGCATTTTTTTGTCAGTTCAGAGCACTCTACTGACCCAGAGTAATTCTTGAAAAACCATTCAGAGGTAAGACATATCTTGGGGAGGTAAGTAGGGAAGAAGTAAAGTTGCTATTTTAATCACCGATAAGCATGATGACATGATATGCCAAAGGCAACAGAGTGAATCAGTGGCAGAGTCAGCTCTAGCATTCAGGACCTGACTCACAGCTGGGTGTTTGCTTTTCCAAACCATTCTGCCTTTCCATAAGGGCTGGCATGGGACAGCCACCCAGAAAAGCGAATCCAAAGGACTGTCCACCCAACCTTCTCCATGTAGCTCCCATCAGATAAGTCTGGAACATGCTAGCATAGGACTTGCCAAATTGGATGAGATACCGGGTGCATTTGATTCAACAGCTTGCCGCTGACTGTGGCTGCTACCGGGCAGTTACGGGAACCTACAGTAGACAGATGCAGGCTTATGTTGTCCACGTGCAAACTCATATTGCCCGAGAGTTAAGGACTGGCCTCAGCCCTGAAACGCAAGATTTTCTATCCTTTCTGAACTTTAGGTACCACTGATTGTGCTTAATCCAGATTCCAAGTGGATGCTTTTGATGGTCGTCTATACTGCTTCATGACCTGGACATCCCAGGCTTTGTGGCCTGTAAACAAATGGAGACACTTATTTTAAGGTAGACCAGTGTTTGGGTCAGCTCGGTGTGAGACGGACAGAGGTGAGCGCTGCATCTTCTCTCATTAAGGGTGTATGAAACAACCGTAGTGTTTCATATGACACTTTTTAATGACCTCTCCCACTGTTGAGTGGTTCAAAGGGTGTGCAGGCCTCATAGTTGAGTGACAGGGTTCCTCAGAGTCTGGGGGTGAGGAAGGTGTGTTGTTCTCCCCAAAGCTCTCACTTTGACCAAAATCCTCTATTTTTGGTGACTCATGAGTGCCAAAATATTGAGCATGGAACAGAATGTGAAGTCATTACTCCTTTAGGCAAACGTTTCAGTGAGAAAGTGGATACTAAGGGCCTGCACCTACAGTACCCATCATAGCCAGGTAGAAAACTGCATATCCCAGAGAGTCCTGGAAGCAAGAGCCATGCCTGGCTGAAAGTGTTTGCTCAATTTGGCCACAAGTAAAGGCTTCTGGATTTGGTGCATTGTACTTTTTAGGGAAGGATTCAATATAAAATGCCATGGCCAACCACCTTACACTTGGGAGAAGTTTCCATCATCCCATAAATCTGAAGTGTGTGGAACCACGCATCGTCCTACATGGGGAGACAGCTTTGAATCTGAACCTCTGACCCATATCCTTGGTTATAATTCAGGTCGGACCTTAGCAATTCAAGCCCAATAGTGAGTAGGTGAAATTCATCCTCTCTAACCTTTGCAACTCATGCTCAGGTCTGTGGGGGAAATGCAAAGCTTCTGCAGAACTGCATCTCAAAATAGGGGATAATTGGGGCATAAGCAGTAAGTTGGTTTTGTTCTTGCTATCTGCACAGGCTAGAATTTCACTCTCGCCGCATTGTGTCTGGAACAGGATTGTCATTAGTATAAAGCATTTAAAAATATCAATAAATAAGACTTTTTCCTTACATGGATTAAATTGTGTATTTATTCTGTATTTAATAAGGAAAAAATATATATCATGAAATTATTCTTTCTGTTAGTTATTCTCAACAGCTTAAACTCATTCCCTTAACAACTTTTTATAGCCAGAGATTACACTTACTTTTTCCCTTCCTGTTTTTCCATTTCCTCCCCTGGCCTACCAGAGGAACACATTTTAGAGCAAAAATTGTTTGTAAGCTTGGGTTCAGATTTGCACATTCATTGTTTTGCTTTGCTGTTTGCTCCCTTTCTTTTCATAAATGACAGGATAATTTTCCATAGGAAATAGATGTTTTCGCAGCAGTGATAAGTAATGTCTGTTGAACAACAAAGAAGGGTTTATCTGCTTAGAATACAATTCTGTCACCTTATTCACCAAGCGCTAACAGCTTGGTCCATTGCTGGTGATGATTTTGAAAGTGTGGTACCAAGTAGGAAAGAGAGATCTCTTCTACTGAACTATTGGTCTGCATCTCATTCTTTTACCTACAACTCATTTTAGTTTAATTTGAGAGTGGGGGTGGAGAGAGAAGTAACCAATGTACAAGCACTGGCTGGCAATGCATTAAATATAGATGTAGAGAAAAAAAAGTGACTGTATAGTGTTAGGGTGACAATAATTTGGCTTTTGGGGAACACTGTATTTTGGGGAGCATTGACTCTGCAGCTGGATACAAAGGCTTTTTCCTGAGTCTCAGCAGAGCTGCTGGTCACAAGGCAAAATGATATATTAAAATAACCTTGCAAATGCTTAGGCAAGTAGTTCCTTTAACAATGGGATAGTGTGTATGCATGATTCCTTATGTAAGAAGAACAATATGCAGCTCACCAGCTATCGCAGGAGATAAAGCAGAAGCAAGACCTTGGAGATGGGGTGGAAACCAGCAAAGACCAAGAAAAAACCAGCAAGTGACCAGGAGTGCCCAAGTTCATGGCTTTTGCACGCACTCTTAGCAGAGGCATGTAAAGGAAGGAAATGCATAGGCCATTCCATGTTAATGAAGTAAACAGTAAACCGGGGCGGAGCTTGAGATGGGAGGAGAAATGGGAGGAATGAGAGGAGGGACATAGGTGGAGTGACTTTTAATATGTATAAACCAAGATGTATAAGACACCCCCCAGCAGCCGCAGAGCCCCCCGCCGACCCTCAGTACAGCTGGAGGCAAGCGGGGCTGTGGTGGGAAGGAGTTAACCCCTCTCTGAGTGGGAGGAGGTGGCTGCATGGAGCCGGGCCAGGTCAAGCCCCTGCCCAGGCCCCCAGGGAGCTGCGTGACCGGAGCCATGCGAACAGGCTGCGCACACAGGCGCACTTGTCTCCTGGCACGTGAGTTAGCGCGGAGTTCGTACAGGAGGGTATGTGGGAGGGCCTGAGGCCCTGCCTGCAAACTCCCCAGGGTAGATAGTCCCAGCTGTAGCCAGCCTACCAGAGGCATGACATGGATGGGCATGCGCTGCACCCCGAGGGTCCCCTCAGGCTCTGTGGCGCGCCCCCCCAGGCACCTCAGAGACGGCCGCCCAGGCGGAGCCTGTGGTTCTGGGCTCCACGCAGACGGAGCCCCTGGCTCTTGGCTGCGGGGGCTGCCTGTCCCTTTTTCAGGCTCTGGGGCCCGGGAGCATGGCCCCCTCCCCTTGCGGGGTCTGATCCCTACTGGGGTCTCTGGCGCACCAGCTGGAGGAGCTCCAGGCCACAGTCCAGAGACTGCGCGCCATCAGGGACTGCGAGCAGGAGATAGACTCCTCCTGCCAGGCCCTTCTCCCCTGGGAACCGCAGGGGAGAGCTCCGTCTCCCTCCAGGACAAAGGAGGACTCTGGGACATCCCACTCTGTCCAGTCTGTCCAGTCAGGGGCATGGACCAAGGTGGTTCAAGGAGTTTATCAGGGGTGACCACTAGGATCTGGGGGAACATTGTTCACCAGAGCGCCCCAAGGGATGACGAGGTCGAATGGTCACAAACTCCTGCAAGACCATTTCAGGCTGGACATAAGGAAGGATTTCTTTACTGTCCGAGCCCCCAAGGTCGGGAACAGTCTGCCAGCGGAGGTGGTTCAAGCACCTACATTGAACACCTTCAAGAGCAAATTGGATGCTTATCTTGCTGGGATCCTATGACCCCAGCTGACTTCCTGCCCTTTGGGCAGGGGGCTGGACTCGATGATCTTCTGAGGTCCCTTCCAGCCCTGATGTCTATGAAATCTTTAAAAAAAAAAAAAAAAGGAAGTAAAAAAAAAACTATTGTTCAATACGGCTCCCCAGTTTGTTGTTTTTTGGGAGCTAGTCTGAAGCTGTCTCCGTTCTGATGTTCTGAATAAAGCTGTCACGAGCAATCAGTGCTGGTGTTTGCTCCCTGCTTGCTCTGGCTAATGAGTAACAGGACCCATGAGCAATTGGATCGTCGTCTCCCTGGCTGTTGGGCACCGCACGAGTTGGGATCTAACACATAGCTCAATGTTATTTCAGAAGAGGCTCTGTCAACTGGTCTTTGGCATCAGGATGCTAGACCAAACAGTACTAAATGGTCATCACTGGCTCAACCAAATGGTCCAATGGCCCATCACTGGCCCAACCAATGACCCAACCAAATGGTGTGGGCATCCTACCAACTCCCAACAGCATTGTAGGTTTTTTTTTCTTTTATTCATAGTTTTCTAGCTCCTGAGTAGGTGTTGGATCTCACACATGTACCACCCGACTCCTGCTTCCCTCATTAGAAATAAATCAAATGTCAAGGTCTGATGTCATGTTCTCAGAGAATTCCCACCTTGAGAAAGCAATCAAAATCAGAACTGGCATGATGGTAGTGCAGGGGGAGGGAGACAGCTCCAAAACCATTTACACTCACAAGTATAAGCACTGTGTTTGGTTGGCTGAAGTCAGTGGGATCAAGGCATTTGCATCATTTGCCATCTCTCTTTCTTCCATAGAAGGAGGCCAAAGTCGTCCATTGGAAATACAAGGCTGTCACAGATCATTTCACTTTGGAACAAAAGAGAACCAGAGACCAGGCCAGAACTATACTTTTTCCTATTTGAAGTAGGAAGCTAATTGGAGTCTAGTTACACAAGCTGCCATCACAGATTTAGCATGGCATTAGAAGCAATGATAGGAGCAAAGACTCCCTACTATTTGATTATTCACATCAGAAGCCGTTGTGAAATGTTGAAACAAATCCAATCCCTTATTCCGGGTTGAATGAAATGTTTTGTTTCATCTGAAATGAAATGCATCCATTTTGAGGTTAAAAAACAACAAACCTGAAAGGAAGATCTAAACAAAATGTAGCTTCAAATTGAAAAATGAAACCCTGCCATTTAGAAAATGCCACAACAAAGTATTTTGTATTAAAAATCAAAGCCTTTACTATAAAAAAAACATTTTTCAGCACCTTCTTCCCACCAGTGAAAACAATTTTGCAAAACCAAAAAGATTTTGCAAATGATTTCAGCATTGTCAAATCTGCTTCTTCACTAGAAAGTTTCAGCT
This sequence comes from Crocodylus porosus, assembly GCF_001723895.1. Lineage (NCBI taxonomy): Eukaryota > Metazoa > Chordata > Crocodylia > Crocodylidae > Crocodylus > Crocodylus porosus. Next base: position 56,041,410 of record NW_017728949.1, on the reverse strand, counting down.
AATTGTTTTGTGTAGCTCTATCAGGGAGGAGGGGGCATGAAGGCTATGATGTTATTCCATGTACCTTTCTGATTAATATTTTAGGCAATCTAAAGAGACAGTAAGTCTGATGTACATAGTGCTAAGCTGGGAAAGCCCCTTTATGCCATTCAATCAGGGAAATCAATGGATATTAGGCACCAGCAAACCTTGAAAGATCTGAGCCAAGGTATCTTAATGTACGTGTGAATCAGGTCCAGGATTTTAAAATGCCATTATATGGTCCACATAGATAAAGCTTACGCAAAAATAAAGGGCCTTTGCTTCTCCAAAATGCCCTTCCGTGGTTATGATGAAGAAAACCTAAAACAACAATACATTGACCTAAATAGCAAAAAGCCCCAACTGAAATGGGGGGGAAAGCATGCAAAACACATCACACGCAAAGCACACAGACAGTATAATAGGTAATAGACAAGAAGGTGTGTATACAGATGTCCTACAGTGCAGCAGAAACGATCTGTTAAATATTTTACTCTAATGGCTTTCCTGACATTATTTTTCTTTCAGGTTTCTCTCTGTTTGTCAGGGGTGAATTTGTCACATGCTACAGGAGCTTGCAAACAAGAGCAGCCCCTTTCCTTCCTCACAGCTGAGTCTCAGTCACATTAATAAGAAACCCATCTTGCCCCCCCGCCATCCATTTCTCTGTAGATAGGAGAAAACTTTAGACAGTTCTTCAATTATTTCTTTCCAAAGAACACTGGCCAAACTTTCTGGGTAGGGATAAAAGTATTAAGGGAGCCTTGTGGCTTTTTCCGCTGGGGTCACAGAGTTAGATCTAATGCATTTGATTGTTATTGAAGGAGAAAGGAAATTATTCCAAATGCATTACAAGCATTTTTTCCTAAGTGTGTGCATAGAACGCATAGAGCTTGTGGGATTAAAAAACTAATAACTGATAACAGAACCAAATTTCAACTTGGGTAATAATATTCTGCCTACCTAAATTCTCTCTATATAGTTTGAATTTGGAATGGTGCATTTTCCTTCATTTGCCAGCCACTCCCAGAGCTGTGCAATGTTTCTTTGCCATTTTAAACAATTGCTAAGTTCAGTGGTGAGTGAAGAGATCCCCCATATTTATTCTGCAAAGCCACATGCCCAGACTTTGTTGGCATATACTCAGTCAGAAGGTGTGAAGATTAACTGGATAATGCCTTTCACTTTCCATAAAGGAAGTTGTGACAGGCATGCGAAGTAAAGCTATTAATGCTGTTTTCTGTCCAATACGTTGGATTTTGGAGGGACACAACCACTGATGTGGGTCTGTAAGAAGAAGCTCTTACCCTGTTATGGGCACAAGGCTGGGGGATGAGCATGGCCTGGGGGAGGATCTTTAACAGCAGAGTCTTTGTCACTCGAAGAGACAGGAGCACAGGCAAAAACAATACAGAAAGAGGATACAGTCTTTCACCAGCCTCCATCAGCCCTGCTATGGGTGCCCTGACCCCACGCAGGGCTCAATGGACCAATCAAAGGACACTGGGATCGTGCTGTGTGATAGGCCAGGAAGGCTGGAAGAGGAGGGACTTATCACTATAACAGACTTACTGTTAGGACAGAAAACTCAAGCTACCCCTGACTGAAGAAAGGAGAGGACCTCCTGGGCACATTGCTATGGAGTCAGGAGGGGATGGCACGGAGACCCCTTATATGCAGGGCAAAAAACTTCTTTTTCTTTTGCTTTGCCTTATGTTTTCCCTGGGGTGGGGGTGAACGTGAATGATGTCATATTTTGGTTTGGTGACACTTAGAGGGACTGCATTTTCTTTTTTCCCCACAGTGATAGAGACTATAAGAACTGGAGGCCCAGGTGTGGCTAATAAGGGAGGACTGAAGGCCTTGCAGGGGGTGCCTGAGAGGCACTCCAGGTGCTGAGCCCAGACAGAGTGAACCAGGGACAGGATGACTCGGAGAGAGCCATGGGTGAGATGGGGTGGGTTACAGGCCAGGAGGATCCGAGTCTGCACCCAAAGGCGAGACAAGGGTGGGCTATTGGCCAAGAGGGTCAGAGCTTGAGTCTTGATGGAGTGAGGCACACATGAGGATAGGCTGGGACTGAGAAGTCAGGCAAGAGCCAGTGGGCTGCGACTTAGGAGTCTCCAGCTAGAGCAGCCAGCAGACCAAAGTCAAGAGGGCTGAAGCCTGTACAACTTGGTGTGTGGATGGAGGCACGGGTGTGGCTATAGGGATGGATGGAGACCAGAATGGCCACAACTAGTGCCTGAGGAGTAAGATAGCAAGGGACCAGGCTCTCTCTGGGGACCCTGGGGCAGCCTCCCAAATCCTGTGTGCAACATCAAGGCATGGCAAATGAAACAGCAAGAGAGGATACCCTGAGGAACCAGAGTGGAGGCAGGAATCACATGGCCACGGGATATAATGGCCACCCCTGGGGTATGGCTCCTGTTGCAGAGTCAAAAGTGTCAGGGATTTAAGATTTAATGCCTTCCAAACAATGAGGGGCCCTATGTCGTGCCAGCTACATGGCAAGCCTCAATACTGGTAAACAACCAACATCACTATCACGTTTTGTTCCCCCGGTTTCCTTCAAATCTTGCTGCAACTGATTATGTCTGTCAGTTTTGCCGTTCCAATTGAACGTTCTCATCAAATAGAAATGAGAAGTCCACAATAAAGTGCTCGCTCTCATTCTTTTTTATAACCACTATAACTGATCTTCTAGCACATACTTCCTGAACAGTAACAACTAAATAATCCCATAATATTTTTGCATTCTTGTTCTCTACAACTGTGTAAAAATCTGCAGTGGTAATGGTTTTCTCCTAATAGCAGGAAAATGTAAGAAGTGCAAGTGAAAAAAAAAAGGGAAGAGCTACTAGCTGAAACAGAGAGCTGACCAAATCAGAGCTCTAAATGATAATCCCTTCTATTCTGGCGTAGGGCTCCCTGCATTCTTGGAGTGGGACCTAGCAAGCAAGGTTTTAGATTAGTTACCCGCCTGCAAGTTATAGGAAAGAAGCATCTAGAATGGTTGGGAGATGCAATAGTCATATCTTTAAAACTCTGTTGAGTAACAGATTTTACAATAATGACAAATCTATAGCTGCTAAGTGATTGCCATTGGGTTCTGCCCTGACAATAACAGATGAAACCAAGAGAGTCCTCAAACCACAAGTTTTCTGCTGTCTTGTAAATCTGGGCTTTCTTGAGCTATGTTCTGGGCCATTAGAAAGGATCTGTGACACACTTAAATAACACATGCAAAAAGTGTGCACCTTCTATTAATAACTATGACTTGAGTTCCTGTCTAAAGGACCTACTTGAGAATAGAGCGTAGGTAGAGTGATAAAGAAGCCAAGCCAGAAGTTGTTTGGCTCAATGAGTGGGATCTGTGCCCTTGTGGGGGGACCAGGCTCCAGATTCTGCCCTCAGTTCATGTTCTCAATGGGCAACAAGCTTTGCAGCTGCTCTCCATGCATTTTATACAGTGAAGAGTAAATGCAAGATGCACTGACTCAACATCAAGAAGCAGGGCTGGACCATGCCTAATCTGTGGCCTGGTGGCTAGAGAACTTCTCTTGGAAGCCAATTTAAACCCCTATGGATGAGGGGAATGTAGAACCTGGGTGTCTCACTCCCTGGGCAAATGTCCTAACTACAGCTATTGGATTAAAACCTGGCCAGGGCCTTTCTCCTCCACTTTGCTTCTGAGAGATGGGCACAAAGGCCAGTTTCAATTTCTCTGCAGAGTGGAAGAGAATCCAAAACTATATGTAAGTGCCCAAAGCTGCTCTCACACAGCTGCATATAAAACCTATGCAAAGTGGCTAGCATTCGCTTTGGATTCGGATTCAGCCAATTCAGGGGACAGTGATTCGATCCAGCGATTCGAATCACTGTCCCGAATCAATTCAGCCAAATCTGATTCAGATATTCAGCTGCTGCCGAATCAGCCAAATCTCCAAATCACACAGACCCACCCCGCACCCACTTCCCCAGCCCGGCAATGGCTGCCCTGCCCACCCCAGCTCCCGGCACTTTGGAAAAAAAAAGGCTCTACTCACTGGCTGCTGCCAGGTGGGGGCCATCCCCACTGCCCCTCACTGTCCCACGCTGCATGGGGGGCTCTGCCGTGAGCCCCTTGACCCGTCCTCCCGATCCCTCAACCCCCCAGCCCAGCTCTGTCCCTAAAAAAACAAACAAACAAAAAACTCTGGAGTTACCAGTTCCTGCCAGGTGGAGAGTCAATCCCCACTGCCCTGCACTGTGTGTGGGGGGGGGCATGAGCCCCCAGAAGCCCTGAGGCTGCTGCAGGAGCTGGTGAGTCTGAGGGTTTTTTTGTTTTTTCCTAAAGCGCAAGAGCTGGGTGGGGTAAGCAGCCATAGGGGAAGCTGGGGGAGCTGATGGGAATCGTGCGGTTCATGGCAGAGCCCCCCACACAGTGTGAGGCAGTGCGGGCAGCAGGGATCGTCCCCCTGCCAGGCAGCAGCCAGTGAGTGTTTTTGGTTTTTTTAAAGGACCAGGAGCTGGGCCATATGGGCAGCCATGGGGTGGGGTGGGGCTGGGGAAGTAGGCAGGGGATGGGGCCTAGAGGGGGCCCCCCATGGTCCCCTTCCCCCTCCTCCAGCTCCCCCTCCCCTTCGCCCTACTTACCAGCACTAAGTCTGGGTCCAGCTCCCTGGTTCAGCAGGTGGGGACTGCCTGAAGCACTGAAGATCTCCAAATCAATTTGGACCTTTTAATTGGTCCCCCGATTCAGTTCAGATTCAGAGATTTGGCCACCAAATGGGCTGAATCTCCTCTGAATTGAATCAGCACCTGGAGAAAGCTCCAGCACAGCCGTCCTCCATACGTGTCACTCAGGTGCACAGAGTCAATTAGGATTCTGCCATCAAGGTACAGAGCAAGAGAGAGCACCTGCCTTGAAGAGCACTCCATCTAAATAGAGATACAGAACGTAGGTAAGTTGACAGCAGCTCAGGGGAAAAAGGCAGGCCAAGCCCTTGGGTCTCCATACCACAAGCAGCCCCACTGTGTCATCATCGGCATTATTATGGACAATTCTTCACAGTCTAGTATGATTGTCTTCCATGATTGCTTTATCTGTGGGTGCAAAGATGGCTAACAAAGCCAAACCAGGACCAAGAGGTTCAACTGCAACTCAGGTGTGTGTTTCCATGTGGGGATGGGTGGCTGTGAATCATTGGTTGGGTCCACAACAGGCTATTTCTGCTACTCTGGCTTTTCCATCTCCTGTTGTCACTGTAAGGTTTCAAAGTACTGAGATGCTTGTAGCGGCTCTTCCTCCATTTGGGGTGGCATTTGCAATAGTCTCCCATAAGTTGATGTTGCATTTTTTTCCAGGTTGGCCTTGACCGCTTGATGTGCCCTCTCTTTAGTGTATGTCTTGACTGAGCTCAGAGAATAAATTGTACTTCAGGATTCTGGAGTCAAACATCAAGATGACATGGCCAGCCCAGTTAAATTGATGTCAGATGATCATTGCCTTGATGCCCACTGTGTGTGCTTGCGAGAAAATGTTAATGTTGGCACATCTGTCTTCTCAATGGTTTTGAAGGATCTTCTGCAGTCGACATCGGTGGTATTTCTCCAGTGACTTGAGATGTCTTCTTCATGTTGCCCATATCTCAGCTCTGTACAGTATGGTGGGGATCATGACTGCCTGATAAAACATGACCTTGGTTTTGAATCTCGTGTTGTGATCTTTGAACACCTGTTTCCTAAGGCATCTGAAGGCTGCACTTGCGCATTTGAGGCGATGTTAAATTTCTTCATTGATGTCAGCCTGAAGTACCAGATATAGTTAACGTTCCCCAGAGTCTCACTGTGAATCTGAATCAATGGAGCTGGGGACTGCTCGTTAAGAGCTTGTTGATGGTCTTCTGAATGTTAAATGTCAGTCCCATTTTCTTGCATGCCTCAATAAAGATGTCAACAATTGGCTGAAGATCTGCTTCTGAGTGGGTGCATCTACACGAGATGCTACAGCACAGCAGCAATGAGCTACTGCCCCATAGTACCATGCAATAGCATTGCTGGGCACTAACCATGACGTGACGCTATTGCACAGTATTAATAAGCTACTGCACAGTAGCACTGGGAGAAAACTGTGCGGCTATGGTACCGCACAGTCATTTAGTACTTGCATTTAGTCATCCGAGTACTAAATGACTGCACAGTAACAACTGTTCAGCCCACTGGACATGTAGATGTGGCCAGTGGGCATACATTACAGCATCATCAGTGTACAGGAGCTTGATGATTGAGGTCGGGGTAATCTTGGTTTTGGCTCAGAGTTGTATAAGCAAGCATTGAAAATTGGGACCAGGAGGTGTCAAAATGTTGTTAGCCTTTTCCAGATGACTGTCAGGAGGCAGCAGCAATACTATTAACTTCCAAGCAGTATGAACAGTTGCCAACCCAGGCCTATGATAAGAGGTTTATTGCTACACAGAGAAATATAATGCGATCTGTGTCAGGCATGTCTGGCTTCATCCAGACACCTAGCATTGCAGTCTTTATTAGGGTAAGAAGGCTGCCAAAAAGTAGAGGGTTTATTACAGCAACCATGAAATGCTACAGGTAACACTCGACAAATTGTGGTGCAGGAAGAAACAGTGCCAAACACAGATGTTGAGGCAATAATTAGAGAACCTTGAATGTAGAAAAGGCCTTTTTAAATAAGGGTACTGATCCAGCAGCCTAGGAAGACTTGGGTGTCAGGTCACTTGAGGGTCATTCTGCCTCTACTGTTTTGCACACAGTGCCTTATCTCAATCTGCTTTTAATCTCATTTGCACAGAAAAAGTAACTCAGTGTGATTTTTTTTCTCCCCTTTAAATTGTTTTTTAAACCCCTATAGAGGTCAGAAAGGAAAGGAAAAAATAGGCTGGTGAGATCCCATCAACTTCATCCTATGCAGGACTGCTGCAAATAGGTAATTTCTAGGAAGTACCTCTTTTCCACCGCTGCTTTTGTGAATGCTCTTGCACAACTCAATACATCTCACTGTCCAGAAACTCCTCTACCTCCATCCCCCTCAAAAAAATGTTCAGCCTAGATTTTCCTCTTGAGTTCACTCTATTACTTAATGACCTGGTTAATTGAGAAGAGGGCAAGCCTCTTAGAATACAAGGATTTAGAAACAGTTAATTTCAGAGGTTTAAAAAAATGGGGTTATAGCTCTGACAGTGTGATCTGTGAAGGAAGGGTAGGAACTAGGAGCAAAGGTAATTCAGTCTTGAGTTAGATTGATGTGATAAGGACTTTTTTTGGCTTTTCTTATAACCGTGATAGATGCACTGATGGTGTGTAAGACTAGAATCGTAGCAGCTGGTTTCAGGGGCCCAAACACCAACATTTTATTTTAATTACAGAACATTGGAGATGCCATAATAGCAGTGAATTTTATCAGTGTCGATGTGCTCAGGTTTTACAAGTCTTCCATAATTCCACTAAAAGGATTCCTTTAAGTTAACAACAGACTAGTAAACTGATAAAGAATACTGCAAAACAAACCTGCATGAAGATCAATTGTGTAACTAAAAGGTAGAGCTCATCCATGGCTTCAATACAGCCCTAATGTTAATTGATTTTCCTCTGCTTCTTTGACATGAGCATCCACCTTAGATAATCAAAGCAGAACTCTAGTAATGTTTTCCTGCTGAGCATGTCCCAGTTGTGTTTACCAAGACCATGGCTATTCAATATTATTTTTGCTATTATTCAAATGATGCCAGCAGCATCAATTCCTAGCAACAAACTGGCACAAAACAAGAACCTTATGAAAACAAGTTCCTAATCTAGCCAAGTGTTTGCAAATGCACAGGAATGCATGAATTAAGACCATGAATAGTCCTACTGAAATTAAAGCACTGTCCTATGTTCATTTGACAGGACTGTGTATATATGGACGTACTCTGTTGAACTGGGACCTAAACAAGCAGTGGACTAAGGGGAAGGTTATAACAAAAAGCAGTGTAACAAGGTAATAAAATGGAGTGTGCATCTTATTGAATTCACAATCCTGTGGGTTTCTTGTTCTTTTACAATATGTATGGTATTGGTGAATAGCACAGAATAGGGTTGAGCTGAGGCTATTGCTTTCTTTATAGAGGTGTATTTGAAGAGAAGACTTAAAAGATAAGACAGCAAAGGCATTTCTTACCACTTCAGGAATGGGGTTACAGGCATATGAGGCAGGGAGGAAGAGCATCTGAAGATGGGCTTCAGAGATGCTCTATAATGATCTGTGAAAGCTTCCATATAACCAGTAGAAAGAAAGGGACTCTGTCTGGTTTTGTATGGCTTTGTTTTGCTTTGCTTGTTAGCCTGCATCACTTTGGTTCAGACCCCAAAGCTCACTGAAGTCATTGCTTTGCATGTGTCCATGACCTGAATTCAGAGTGATCAGAAGAATATTTTTCCATCTTTTAATGTTGCATTCCCTGGCCCCAGAACAAAAATCTTGTGTCCTGCCATCTCTATGGCTGCTTCTACATGCCACGAGGGTTTAATTTGGTTTAGTTCTCCCTAAATTGAAACGGTGGGTTTTTAAAAAGACCGCTTCAATTTAGAGAGAATTAAACTGACCCCCTGTGCAGTGTACACAAGGGTAGGGGCTCAATCCTTTCCTGCCCCTTTGGCGGTGGGGAGGGTGGGTGAACTGCTGGAGAGCCGAGTGGGGCCTGAGCATTGCAGGGGCCCCCCAGGTGCACCCACCCACTGGCACCTAACCCGGGTGGTCCTGGGGGATGCTGCAGCTGTGGAGGAAGTCACTGCCCCCCCTCCCCTGCAGCCACAGAGGGAAGGACTGGGCCCCTGCACCACTCAGGCAGTCAAGCAAGCTCTAGGGAGGGGGAAAAATAAAAGATCAGGCTCACCACTTTTTACTTTTTCTTCAGCGGACCTTGCCTGCACAGGCTGCTGCTGGGTCCCACCGCGCCTGAGCTGCATAGGGCCCACAAAGCCTCGACCACTTCAGCTTCCAGCGCCCCGTGCACTGCTGCACTTTATTAGGTAGCAAACTAAAGCACCTCGGAGATGTTTTATCTTGCTATGTACTGAAATAATTTAAAGCAGAATATGCCACCGAGCATGCAAACACCAACGCCATTAAAGTGGTGCAAAAGGGCATTTAAGCCGCTGTAAAGGACAATTTTGGGGCATGTACAGAGGCCCTATACGTTACTTCTTAGAACTGGTCACAAATTCACAGAATTTGCAGAAGTTTTGGGCTGGAAGGGACCTTGTGAGATCGTCCGATCCAGCCCCCTGCTCTGGGCAGTCTGGTCTCATGACTCATAAGCAACCCGTTGCAGCTGGAGGAAATATTGCTTTCCACAGATAACACATTTTCTCAGCTTGACAGAGAGAACAAGGTATGATATTACTTGTGGTGCATTAGTTGCTCAGTATTGTTGCCCATGGACCAGCAAAGATTGATCTTAATTACTGCTCATAGACCAGCATCTGAATTTGTTTCCATATTGCTAGCACCAAACCATGAATGCCACTTAGCACATGGCAGATAAGGCTGATTCCCTCCCACCTCTATTAACCTGCCAGGCAGTGTTTTCCCAAAATGCTAATATAATGTGAATCTGTATGTGTGTTGCAGCTACCAGAAGAGGACAAGGATAAGATGGCGACAAGAACTGTGTTATTTGTTTTATTCTAGGTAGAGCTCCACTAGATGTGAGTAGTAAAGTTGTTTTCCTCTGAAATTACATGCCTACAAGTGAACTCCATCCCTCATAATCTATTTAAAAGACCATTTCTAGTATTGCACCTGCATGAATAATATTGAACACTACACAGAAGTCTCATTAAATGTTTTAGCAAGAAAAAGCCATAAGCAGTAGAAGGTAATAAAAAGGCTCGCCTTAATAGGACACTGTCCTCTTCCTGTAGGCCTCATTTTTTCTATATTTACAAAATAATAAAATCTGATGCACAAAGGCAAAGTGGTTAGGAAAGAAATCTGATACTGAACTACTAGGGCCTGATTTTTTAAAGGCACATTTTCTCTTTTTCTGACACTAGCATTACATGTTAGCATTACTTTAAATCTGCATTTTTAGTATTAGCCAGCATTTTTCTGACACTTTGCAAGCATTATATTATTAACTACAGTTTGGTTACAATAAGTCAGGTGGATGTTAAGAATCAATCATGAGGAGAAAAATTTAAAACCTAGCAAATCGTGGTGAGAAAAGATGCTGAATGGTGGTAATAGCATGCATTTTAGATGCAAATAAGCGACCGAACATTATCGCCAAGAAGGACCAAATCCTAGCCAGTGCAGAAAACTAGCGCAAATGCCTAGAGCTCCAAGATGGACATTTTCATGCATGGTAAAGGTAATGTGTATATGCACTCATATATGTGATGAAAGCACCACACTTCAACTTTGGAAGTCTGAAGTTATTATTGATTACCAGTTCCCATGTCACAAATGTTCTTCTTGATGTGGACAATTCACTTTCTCTCTCAGGATGAAAGTCTCTGCTGCGCCTCTGAGAGGCAGAGAAGAAAACTCAGTGTCCAGTGGAAGGGGAGATTGTGTTAGATTTAAAGGCACCTTTGTGCTTTGCCCAAAAAGTCCAACGTGGGCATAATTAACCGTATGGGCACAGGAACACTTCCTGAGAGGTAAAGAGGGCCAGGCTTTACTGCACATCAGCTACTCTGCCATAAGAGCTCATATGTGCATTCTCTTCCTGCAGAAAGTGAAAGCTAACCTATGACAGTTGAGCCATTGACTGTAGAGGTATAAGTGCTTTCTCCTACTGCAAGTCACAGAACACGTCTACATGTTCATTAATGCACCTTAGATACTGCATATTTAGTTTACTACTTACTAAATGCACAGTACCTAGAGATACCATGCAGTAGTGCTGGCACATTAGCCTCATAACACTGCACAGTAGGCTATTAGCACGGTTCCTAGCTGCCACACTACTGCACAGTGTTGTTAGGTTAAAGCGCAGTAAGTGTCTCAAGTAGATGTACCCTCTGTGTACCACAGAGCAGCTAATGTGTGCTAAATCTGTACTCTTCCACCCTGTGATAAGATGTTTATCTGCCCATGACCTAAGACAACAAGTATGGTTGAGGGCCTGCAGATACGATCCTGTGAAGACTGACTAAGAGACCTGAAACTCTTCAGCCTCCGCAAGAGCAGGCTAAGAGGTGATCTTGTAGCTGTCTACAAACTCATCGGGGGAGGTCAGCAGGGAATAGGGGATACTCTGTTTACCATGACGCGCCTTGGTGTTACTAGAAACAAGGGCCAGAGCAGGCCACTGGCATGATCCAGGGACAGCAGGGCAGACCCTGCAGTGAGAGACTGCGGGACCTGAACC
>NW_017728949.1:56026437-56030006 GCF_001723895.1 Crocodylus porosus | reverse complement strand
GGAGTCAGCAGGGGATAGGGGATACTCTGTTTTCCAGGGCGCCTCTCGGGGTTACTAGAAATAATGGCCACAAACTAAAGGAAAGTAGATTTAAATCCAATATCAGGAAGAAATTCTTTATGGTGAGGGTTGCCAAAATATGGACTGGGCTTCCAAGGAAGGCGGTGCTTTCCCCTACCTTGGAGGTGTTCAAGAAGAGATTAGACAGGTACCTAGCTGGGATTATTTAACCCCAGTGCTCTTTCCTGCCTAAAGCAGGGGGTTGGACTCGATGATCTACAAGGTCCCTTCTGACCCTAGAAATCGATGAACCGCGAAGGCCCATCTAAGTTATGATAGCCTACCCTGAATACCCCTTTGCAGCACTGTATGAGCTGGTCCAAATGTGACACTTGCCTTGACTCTCAGTTGCACCCTCAGCCCAATATATTTGATGATTTATAATGGGGTCCTTAAGGGTCAATTATCTTATGCAGTGGCTGAGCAAAAGGAAACACCTTCAGTGGCGTTCAAAGCTTTTAGGGCTCCTTTGTGGGTGAAACTCTTATTATCTCATCTCCATTTCACATTTTCATCAGGGGAACAGTGATGGGTTCTCTCTCTCACTATGTGTATGTCTTTGCCATTTTAATCCAAATCTCGCTGAACTCCATGTCAATATTCCCATTGAATTCAGTGGAGCCAGGATTTCTCCCTGGAGCTGTGAGCTCACCAAAGAAAGGACATTTGTTACTATGAGTGTACACAGAGCTTAGTCCCATAGGGACTCCATCATGGTGGGGGCTCCTAAGAGCTACTATCGTACACATAATAAGAATTGAAACTGGGAGCAAAATGAAGACCATCTGCATTTGCCCAAAGTGGGGATAAACTGCACGGCAGTGACTTTGCACAAGGACCATTGGTAGGTCAAGAGGAGACTATCTCTGTAACCACAGCAGTTGCCCTCCACAAATCCTCTGGTGAAGATCTAATGATGCAAGACCTCCAGGACTTTCAGGAGATCTGGAATAGGTCACCATCTTACTGTTTCTGGTGTAGACTAAATCACCAGGTTTTCTTGCGTTGAATATGGACACAAGATATTACTAGGATGCTGACTTTTTGATTGCAATGAGAGAGACTGTTGTTAAATCACCACTGAGTGAAGTGACAGACAGCACAATGGGGACGTTCTTAAATACATATGTAAGCCCATTCTCAGTAGTCTCATCACCATGATGCAAAGACAAGACTACACCATTCCCACAATGTAGCTGATATTTGTGTTAAACCCCATCATTTTCAGCGAGAGATTTTCCTCTGTTTTTACAAAATCAGCTAGAGCAAACTGTGAAATATTTCAAATGAAATACAAAGTTTCCTCAGCCCTGATCCCCACTGTAATACAAAATTTATACTGTGTAGAGCAGATAATCCTCTTAGGAACAGCATATGTGTTTCTCTCTCTCTTTTTTTCCAAACTTGCAGCTGGCTGATTCCTTCCTTTAATCTTATCTAACAATCACAAGGCTGAAAAGTCTAAAGAGGAACAAAAAACTGGTGCGGACCAAATGCATCCCTTCTGTAAGCAGGTGCAATTGCATCTGACTTAGTTCAAGTGAAGCACAAGGTTGGATTTGATCCTTTAACGTTTGTGTGTTTCCCAAATAGAAGAGAGAAACTTGTACTATTCATTCAGCAATCGTTTCTTCAGCCTGATGAATACTTTCCAGGTGGCTTCAATGCAATGCAAGTAGTATAGTCATCTCCATCCCATTCACCCATGTTGTATCACAAATCTATGCATCGGTACTCTGGAACATCATCCACGGTGGCAGCAATCCCTCATGATCAAGCGTGGGTCGAGTATCGTGTAATAGATGAGTCCACTGATGGCTAACAAAGGGGATCCTAGAGCCATAGACCCTCTGGCAGATGCCGCAGGTAGTGGTTAAAGGGAGATTCAGATGATGGACTTCTCAGTCCTTTTCTTCTGTTTCTGTCCCTTTTCTGCCTCTGAGGTGAGAGGGTTTTCCTTAAAGTAAGATGTACCTTCTCTCACAAGGTGTTGCCATGTAGCCCTGTCCTGGGTTAGTTTTTCTTAATTTGTGATGCCAATGCCACATGGGTCCCATATTAGCCTCTCACCCATCTGCCTGCTGCTCCACTACCAACTCGAAACCTTAAAGTGTCAGGCAGTGCAAGTGCCCTGCCACAGCATTGAAGACCGTGACAGACAAAATGCTTTGCCGGTATATTCAAGGAAGCGATTCTTCCACTCTGTGAAGCACTGGCGAGGCCACATCTGGAGTCCTGTGTCCAGTTTTGGGCCCCCCACTACAGAAAGGATGTGGAAAAATTGGAGCGGAAGGCAACAAAAATAGTTTGGGGGCTGGGGGACATGACTTGTGAGGAGAGGCTGAAGAAACTGGGCTTATTGAGTCTGCAGAAGAGAAGACCAAGGGGGGGATTAAATGACAGCCTTCAAATCCATACAGGGCTGTTGGAAAGAGGCTGGAGCTGGGCTGGTCTCAGTGGGGGCAGATGACAGGACGAGGAGCAATGGGCTCAAGTTGAAGCAGAAGAAGTTGAGGATAGATATTAGGAAGAATTTTCTCACTAGGAGGGTAGTAAAGCTCTGGAGCAGGTTACCCAGAGAAGTGGTGGAGTCTCCATCCTTGGAGGTTTTTAAGACCCGGCTAGACAAAACTTTGGCTGGGATGGTGTAGCTGGGGCTGGTCCTGCTTTGAGCAGGTGAGTGGGGATAGGGCCTGCTGAGATCCCTTCCAACCCTCATTTTCTGTGATTCTCAGGGTGCCCCCAAACAGTAAAGACAGTAACATATGTAGAACATAGACCAAGAAGTGTGGCACCTCCCTGTTCATAAAAGGACATGCTTATCCCTGTAAATGTAAGAAGTAAAGCGGACCGGCGGGAGTGTATTTTTACAAGCTGGAATTTTTTGTGATCTAAAAGAAGCAACACAATGTTAATAATTAGAGGTGAGAGGCTGGGATTTAATCAGCATAGACAGAAGGAAAATACAATCAGCTGAATGATTAAAAATAAAAGATAGCATTTGGAAATAGTATACATTTTAATTTGCAAAGTGGTGAGAATCCAGAGATTTGACATTTACAACTCTCTGTGGGGTCTGATGGTCCATTGCTAATGCCACTTGTTCTGTGTTATCCAAATGAGTTAATTATGAATTACATCTTTACTGCTTAGCATATCACGTGGATCAACTATGTACTTAACATTATATAGCTCAGGGGTTTGGAGCTGGGAGAGTTCGCAAGGTGAAGTTGGCCATACACAAGGAGTACTCCCACATAAGAGCAATGCTAATTGAAGTGTCATACCGATAAACGACTGCTTTTGTGCCTGCAACTATATTTAATCCCACTTTCTCCTGACCTAACAATGACATCTACCTGATTTTTTGCTGTCCTCAGAAGCTTGGAAACTAATATGCTTGCATGCACATTTAAATTGAGAGCCATGGGACTCTTTAGCCTGGAAAAGCGCAGGCTCAGGGGTGATCTGATGGCCACCTATAAGTTTATCAGGGGTGACCACCAGGA
>NW_017728949.1:56005224-56026426 GCF_001723895.1 Crocodylus porosus | reverse complement strand
ACCCCAGCTGACTTCCTGCCCTTTGGGCGGGGGGCTGGACTCGATGATCTCCCGAGGTCCCTTCCAGCCCTGATGTCTATGAAATCTATGAAATCTATGTCTATAAACGTGTCATGACTTGAAACTCCTAACCACCCAATCCTGCGGTATTTACACAGGTCTCAAGCAAATAAAAGCCTTTATTTACTTCAGTGGAAATTCTGCTTGAATAAAACCTGGAGACCTGTCCTATCACAAGCTATTACATATAGGAGAAAGAAAACTCAGTGTTGGCCAAATTCCTAGCTGACGCACATCAATAGTGCTCCACTGAAGTTACAAGAGGCTGCTTCAGCAGAGTGACTGCTCCTGTGATTATCCTTCTCTGGTGGAGTGATCAGGGCTAAATTTGTCTTTTCATACAAGTAGAAGGGGTTGATTCCCCCAACCAGTGCTCCAGGGAGGACTTCACTTTGACTCCTGGTTTTCTCCAGCCTCTGCATTCAGCTGTTCCCTGTGGAAGCCCCTTCCTGTCCACTGTCCCTATACTGTCAGGAGAAGACAAGATGCTGGGATGTCCAATCACATGTGCTCAGGGGCACATCCAGAGGGGCTGTAGCATCATGGTTGTTTCCCCCCTTTCAGACCGCACTGTGGAAGGAGTGATATGCTAAGCAGGAGAGATGTAATTCATAATTAACTCATTTGGATAACACAGCTAGGACATTTTTAAGTCCCCGAAGCAGGTCCCCGTACCACGCTCAGTATAACCCTCTCCTCTCTTCCCATTCATCCCACCCTCACCCATTGCTGCCACTCTCTCTGGCTGCCTTGGGAGACAGTGAAAGGCATGTTCCTTCTCCCTGCCCAGTCCCCCTGGCGTTCCCCGCCGGCCTGGGAGCAGGCACAGGTTGGGGGGACCTGCTTACTGCCAGTGCTGCTGCCATCATGTCAGGCCAAGCGTAGTTCCTGGCTGGGGTAGGGCAGGAGCAGCTCTGGAGCTCCCTCTGCCCCCAGGACAGCCAGAGACAGTGATTGCAATGTGGGGTGAACACAAGGATGTGCCACTGAACATAGAGGGGCAGGAAAGAAGTGCTGAGAGCAGAGTGAGGGGGGATTCGGATATCATTTGGGGACTTTAAAAAAAGGCCCAGGCTGCTGCTCCTGTGGGGTGGGCTTCCCATCCCAGTATCAGGGAGGAAGCTGGGAGAGGGGTGCAGCTATCCATGCAGTGCCAGTTGCTGCTTCTGTACCCCACAAATACAACATCCTGAAACCACCCATGCACCGCTGTTTACGGCGGGATAGGTAGGTTCTCTGCTTCTCTGCAAATCATGCCAGCGTGTTGAAGAGCCTACCGAGGCCTGAAACATGTCGCCTGATATGGACTCAAGAGGTATCGTGTTGTTTAATTTTCAACATTTTGGGGTGAATTTTGAGATCCAGAGAGAGACCATTTCCTTCATGTTTGCCCCTGTCTTGCAAAGCACATCAGAAAGCTGTGCTAGGAGAGAGGAATCTTGGTGACATGGGACTTGTTCTTGCTTTCTTTATATACCCAAAGCATCCAACACTTTTCTATAACCAGGTTTCACCAGGTTTGTGCAAAGCTTTGGGTGGGTACACTTATATTTTAAAATTAGTCTATTGATTTAGTTTTGCATCTGGGTAAATCAATAGAAGATGGGTTTAAACTGATGTAAAATTGCCCAAAGGTGGATTTAACTAAATCAGTTGTAAACAAAACTAGTCAGAACAATTTTTTTCCAACTAAATTAAATTTGGTTGAAATATGCTATTTTCATTGCAACTAAAATGATTCCTGGAGATGCATTGGCCTACAGGGAATGTTGTTGAGATTCAGTGTTGGCTGACCACTTGATATCTCACACACCCCCTTTTGTAAAAATTGAACCTGTTTCTACAGTACATCTCCCCTTTAGGAAACCATTCAAAAGAGCTTGGTGTTATTCCAATTCTGAAATATGGAAACTTGTGAAATGCAGTGGTCATCCGCCGCACAGCCCTAGTTTAAACATTTTGGAAAACCAATGCAAATGTATATGCACTTGAGGTCTCCGTTACTCCATTGAGTGACTTCTCGTTATGGTAAATTTGCACATTTAGATCTATTCAATGTTAATTTCCAGAATCCCCACGTACTCCTGAGATACTGGCAATACTCAATAAAGTATCTTAAACCACTTATCATGATTGTAGGTTTTGAAGCAGTGCAGTCCTGTATGTAAAGTCCTTCTTTTCTTAGGAGCTGAAAATTGGCCACTGCCTTCCAAAGAACTTTGCATTTACATTTATTTCCTGGGAAAGGAGACAGGCTCTTTGAAAAGCACCTTAGCATATTTGTTTTTACAAAAGTTTCTGCAAAGTGCTAGTTATCAAATGCTTGCCAAGCTTAGTAAAACACGGATCGCTCGGAATTAAGTAGATATGCCACTAGCAAAAAGACATATTGAATAATAAAATGCTCTGTGTACCTAGCATTGTTTTGTGTAACTCGAAATTTATTTATAGATTTTTGACTTTATAATAGGTTTCAGCATATCTCTACTTTATGGTTTGCCAATGCACCCAGAGGGAAAGTTCATTCTAATCAAATTTAGTATCACAAAAATAAGCACAGAAACAAATCAACAAACCTCTGGCATGGTAAACATTGTAAAAAGACAAATGATTATGTTGCTAAGTTGCTTCTACCTTGAAACTAATTCTCTGTGGTTCAGCTGTTGCTTTCCTAACCATGTAGTGCTGTGCTGACTTGCTTCAGTGTTATTCTTTAGACACAAATGCCATGTGCGCTAAGGCTATAGAGGAGCGTTTGAGACAGCTCACCATAATGTTACGGTTACGGTTATGGGTATAGATTCACGGGTAATGGAATTGGCTGAGAGACCGCCTTATATCATCTGGTTGTTAAAGAAATGGATGAAAGGACGCGCTAGGAAAGTAATGTGGCTACTGTAGCTTTTCATAAACCGGAGAGAAAAAACCTGCAAAGGCATGAGGGGAAGTGGCAGAACCGGAGAGGACCTTTTTGTTTCGAGCTTTTTATAATTGTTTGTTTCTCTGCTTCATGAAGAAGGCATGCAATTCCTCTTCCCGTAACTAAGTCGAACACTTCTTCTTAGGCCAGGTTTAACATGGGAATTTTATCACCGGCACCGTTGTCTGCCGATGGAGGCAGACGTTGCCGGAGCACGCGAATACTTGGCTGCTGTGGCGTGTGTTGCACACTCTCTCTTTGAGTGGCGCTGTCAGCAGGAGAGACTGAACCAAAGCCGTAAGCCCACGGCTTAATGCTACTATGGGGGCTATACTGCTGAGATGCCCAAGGCGCTCTGCCACCTAAGGACTTGGCTCTTTTGGAGAGGTGCTTTTAGTCCACTGAAAAGCAGGCCACATCCTGCAAACGTACAGCAAAATGGCAAGTGGAGGTCTCCAAACCTAGGGTGACAAAAGCCAACTTCTCTCAGAAAGACACTGTAATCTAAGCCAGGCCCTAGCTCGAGGGACCTGTTTGTTGGGCTGAGAAACGGTTCAGACTTGATGAGGATGGGCAAAGGGCCATGCACTCGATTCCCCTTTGCACTTCTAAAGCTAGTCTAAGTGAACGGGGCAATCAAGAATGTCTTAGGCCTCACACCACCTTTCTTGGAGGCAGGGCAATAATAACATCCCCACTTTATAGATGAGAATTTCAGGGCCCGGAGAGTTTAGGCCAACATTTTCAAACTCAAATGCCTCAGGCTGGGAAACATATTCAGTAGTTTGCTAGCCAAATGAGTCTCATTCAGTTGGACTCGCCACCTACAACTCTCTTGGATTTTCAGCATCCAGCCAAATAGTGTTTGGCAGGCTCGGACTCTTCAGCTTTCAATTGCTTTGAACAGGAACCATATTATTTTCTGTGTATTATACAGCATCATTCACCCAGAGCTTTTGTGAGAGAGTTGTAGGCCTCACTAGAGTATGGATCAATACAGCCTCTGGTCTGTGCGCATACAAATTATATGGCAGCCCTACTAACAGCATGAACTGAAGCAGGCATCATTGCCTACAGAACTGGGCATATACAGCTGGCACAGAAATGCTAGAAAAGTAGCTCGTTGGTTTTGGAGGGGCCTGAAAAGTCAGTAGATAGAGAGTGAATTGAGTGGACCACTACAGGACACAGAAACTAAGGTCAGAGTGACCTGGCCACAGGTATTCACATGTTTTGGGAAGACTACACTAACTGATGAGAAGTAAGATGTGGATGATGTCCACTGAGTATGTTTTAGTAATTGGTGAGGACTAGGATGTGTCTTCTGTAAGCGTGAAGTCATTCTGATCAGTGTATAAAAAGGGACGTGGGAACCCGTAATACTTTGCCCTGGCCTTAGGAGTTGTGGTCATGTCTGGGTCATGTCTGAAAATGACCCGGTTAGCAACATTCACTGTCTGGTCATGGATGCTAGTAGGCTTGTCTGCGGATAATAAACCTGGATGACTTTTTGTTACTAAAAATGAAGCCTGCAGTATCTTTCTTGGAATAACAAGCTCATTAGGGGCAGCACGGTGTATCCTAACGGCACGTGCACTGAGGGAGCCTGATGTGATCAGTAAAACATAACCCTCATACAATGCTAACAGAGCCAGATAGCAACACTGACAGACGTACGTGAGCCTTAAATTGTCGCGGTTTTGGTATGGGCAGGAAACACACCCTGTTTTCTTGCATACCACCCCAAATAAGACATGCCCCTTATTTTGGGGGAAGGCAGAATGAAGAAAAAAAGGGTTTCTCCAGAGTTACAGAGCCTACGCTTCAGTCATCCTCCTTTTCCTGCTCCGGCACTAGCCACCCATTTAACCCTTTCACAGCTAAATTGTCTGCTTTTGCCTGAACTGGAAGGAGAGGGCAAGTATGCTGAAGATTAGGTGATTAGACTCCCCCCCTGCTCCAGTTCAGTTCTGAATGGGGATGAAATGTGATTATTGCTAAAGACTGGACTCGGCTCCACCGTGCCCACGGTGGAAGGTGCAGGGAGGAAGGCAGTGAAGCAGCAGCCATCTTACAGCATCTCCATTCTTATAGTCTAGCTAGAAAAAATCCAAGCTTAGCAAACACACCCCAGTTTTGGAGGATTATTTTTGGAGGAAAGGTGCATATGTGAGTAAATACTGTATATGTGGGGGCGGATAGGATGGTCAATCTGATTACAATCATAGACAATTAGGGTTGGGAGGGACTTCAGGAAGTCACATCTAACCCAACCCAATTAGAAGATCTCATGGGAAAATGTGTGTGGGGGGAGGTGTTTGGTTTTGGTTTTGTTTCATTTTGTTTTAGGGGGCTATGTCAAATTGCAAAGCATTATCCAAGTCCAAAATCTTTTGGGGTTTTGTTTTTTCATACAGCCACACGCATATATAAAATGAGGAATAAAGACATTTTGTTCAATAAAAATATTAGTTTTAACAAAAATCCAGTTTTTAGTTAAAAAAAGCCAACAAGTTTTAACACAAAATTTGAACTGGCCCTATTAATTGGATTAATGTGTTCTCAAGTCACCATATGCTTCTGTTCTGTGTGTGCTATGCTTTTTCATCTGATTGACGGCCTTCTCCAAAGAGTTCAGAGTTGATTGCAATTAAAGTAGATTTAGATTAAATCTCATGGAAAAAAAGCTCCCTTACTGTAAGAACATTAAGGGGGGGAAACAGGGCTGGTTAGGGAAGCTGTGGGATCTCCATCATTGGAGATCCTGAAGAAAAGGCCACAAGGAGTTGACTCGATGACCTTTGAGGTCCATTCTAACTCTATGATGATTCTGCGATTCCTCTCTAAGTAACCAAAGTGATCATACTTCGCCTCTTGATTTTTATTCTGAGTGGAAAACTTAAGGCTGTGTTGGCAAATTGCCCCAATATTTGTAAAACTCCCAACATAACCATGCCTTCCTGAGGCAAGAAATGCACCATAACTTGAACCAGGTCAGGTTTGCACAGGGCTTTTCATTCAAAAAATTCAGAACTCATTTGCTGGGCGGTATGCACAGCTTTTTGTAAATCAATTTTATCTTTTGTTTTGCCTGGAATCCTGCTAATTTCCACCAAATTAAGACCCAACCTCTATTTTGAGATGCACTTGACCTTTGGCCTCCTGCATATGCTTGGTTATAATTCACAACAATCTCAAGACCCCCTGCTGTGAGTTAGTCCTTACTTAAATTCCACTTAGGAACATAAAAGTACAAGCAGCTGTTAATTACCTGCATTTTTCTCATGGTTAAATATTTAAATTAATAAATTTAACAGCTGGGGTTCAGATTGTACCCACCCTATCCCCCCTGAAAATGATCTCTCTTGTAAAAATAGGAACAGGCACGAACAAATATACACATTGTATTGAATCTGAAATACTGTACCTTCCCTGAAATTGGTAGAACTAGGTCAATTTACACCAGATAAGACTCAGGTGCATGTATGATGAAAGTGAACTCAGATAAATGAAGACGCCTGCACTGCGCCGGGGTCCACCATTTTAAAGGACAAAATGGATGCAAAGTAGTTTTGGGAATGGCTTGGATCAGGGCTGTCCAACTTCTGAGTGGCCAGAGGCCAGGTGGAGAGGATTTCCTTCTCCCCATCCCAGGCATCCCAGCCGCTCTACGCAGTGCACTAGGTGCCCCACTCCAACTGTGTTGCGTTGGCTGCACCTCAAGGGGGGTCCTGAGCCCCTCGGGTCCATAGCCAGCAGCAGGGCTTCTTGGGTGCATGTTTTGGATGTAAGATTTTATCAATGTCAAAAAAAAAAATTGTCATTATTATGACATACAAAGTATGAAATACAGAGAGACCAAGTCGGATCCTGTCACCTCCATGCATTGTTTGAGCCTAAGAGGTCTGTTTCAGTCCATGCAGGTATAAGCATCAAAGGAAACAATATTTGAAGCATCACTTTGGTGCGTGGGAGACAACCATGCTGCGGGTGAAAGTACATCAGTTTTAAACGTCCTGCAAGCTGGTGGCTCAAGAACCAGGGCAGACTACAGCAGAAAGTTCAAAGATGTGAGCAGTAGGCAACATGCTAATGACTAATGAGACTAACATTGCTAAGCACCTCAGGGCTAACAATCCCCAAAGAAAAATAATAGTTATTTAAAGAAAGGATAGTTTTGATCCTGTATTTTTCATTAGTTTCGTTCTGCTAAAAATGGGCATGGTGCTTTGCACGCGTTCAAATGTGCCTGTCAAGGGTAGTACTGTAAAGTATGTCTTGTCTATCAAGTGGTATAATACAGCATAATATATTATATGTTATCACCTCTGACGTGTCATAATAGGACATAGTCCATGAAATAAATTCTTTTGATTCTTGTAATATTTTAAACTTTAAAAATATTGTGGGCAGCTGCTCATTAGTACTACCACTTAAATAAGAAACTGCTTATCTTATTTTATCTCCTGTGCTGAAGTGTCTGTGATCATGTTGTGTTTTCAAAACCCTAGAAAAACGATTCCTTCGTGCCAGTAGAATATTGAAATTAGCTGCATCTCTAAATAATATGTGAGCCACTGATGTGCTGGTTGCCTGCTGTTTGTTCAGATGTAAAAAGTATCAGACCATTTCATTTGGGCGGAGGCAGGGAAGCATCAGATGAAATTTCTTTTCGATTTTTCCACAGTAGGATTTTTAAAACTCCTGCTTTCCCTTCTCCCCCCTGAATCAAGCCATTTAAAAAACACATTTCTCTGGAACAGAAGTGGTGTGTTTCAACAAATGAAACTGTCAGCATCCTTTTGAAGAGGGGAATACTATCATCTTTATTTTAAAAATTGGACCTTGGGCTCAGGGAGATCAGCTTCACCTCCCTGTTCAGATGCCTAGATCCATCTCAGTAGTAGTGAAGCATCTATCTTTGTTGGTTTGGGCTTAAGTGACTTGCCTAACATCAGTAACACAGGGATTTGGGGTGGAGCTGGGACTTTAACTCAGACCTCCCAACTCCCAAGCTAGTGATTAAGGCACATTTTCTTCAACAATAATATGTGGCATATGGAAGAGGCCCTTGCACCTTCTCTTTACTTTTCAGACAAATGCAACAGAAGCCACAGGCTAATATTATATAAGTAAGTCAAATCAATTTATATGTTAAAAATCATATGCATTAAAATTCATTAAACATCATTAAAATGCATTTTTAGGCTCGAGTATGACAAAGAGTCTAATAGAGCTCGGCACCGATATTCCATTGAACTTCATTAGTCGTGCACCTGAGTCCTAATTATCACCCATCAGTCAGATATTGTTACTGGTTTGTAATTAAAGAAAAGACAGAGACTTACAGTATTTTAGGAACTATGGTTCAGCGGCCATGGCATGGGCTGAGTGGTGCGGTGGGTCATTCATCTCTGATACTGTGGAACAAATCAAGACATAGATTCAGATTTCTGGGGGGTTTGAAATGATTTCCATGGGACGGTTGTTTGTCAGGCACAGATCAGCTACAAACGGGAACGCTGTTCATTTCACACTCTCTAGATTACATATGCGGCTCGGTCCACATTGCAGCAAATCATTTCTCTAGCTGGTATGAAGCCTCACAGTCAGTAGATAAATGCTAACTTTCAGGGGCATCCCATAATTCAGATACCGATGTGGCTGTTATATCAGAGGGGGTCAATTCTTCAGCCCGCGGTCTCATTTACAATAGCAATTCTAGCTCAGATATGGATGCTTAATCTTTTTTTCATTATTCTTCTTTCTAAACAAGAATCATTTCTAGGTTGAGGACACATGATGTTAATCCCTTTGACTTCTGTTCTCAAAGGCTGAGTAATTTATGAGGGTCCTATTTTGTTTCATGAGAGCCGCTAAAGTCAGCCTTTGGTGAAAAACAAGGGTTTCTTTTCTATCTCAGACTCTTAAAAGCACCATCAGATTGCATTAGAAGAAAAGCACTCTAAGGCATCTCCTGTGATATATTCATATTTAGTTACAGCAAAGAAGAAATGGCTGCTGTGACAAAATAGAAACATGAATACCTGTATGAATTGTATTTTTAGGTCTGCCTCTAAAATGTGACTGATGTGCATGATAGGTATGGTTGTAGGCAGACACGTACTAAAATTCAGCACGGGGGAAGTAGCACTGGATGGGAAAGTAGCACTGGATGAGGCCTCCTGGGTCCAGGCCCTAAGGGAGTGGAAAAAATAATAAGCATTAGAAATGTATCAAGCACTATCCGTAACTATTAATGGTCTTCTTGTTTCCTTCCCTACACAGCACTCCCCCTCCCTGCCCTTGCTTTTCGGCACATGAATGTCTCTTGTCTTTAGTTTAATTATTACCAAATTCCTACTGTAATAATTTCCAGAGGACCCTGCTAGGGCTGGATGCCCACAGAGCTGAATCTCACAGGCTACCGTCCGAACTGTGACTTCATGTTAGTGAACCTGGGCTGATTTATACTCACTGGCCTCGCCTACTTGAGATGCTGACCGCGCAGTCGTGTCACGCGGCACGAAGCATGACGCGATGTTATTGCACAGGAGTAATGATCTACTGTGCAGTCAGCATCACCAAGCAGCCATTTGGGGATGCTACTGTCACGGGCAAGCACTACTGTCATATTCAAGTGCTAAAGGACCGCGCCGTCAGGGTCGCGTGTAGACATGGCCAGAGACATGGCATTTCTAGCAAGAAGTCCAAAAGACTCCATTCCTCTCCCCCTCTCCTTGGACCACTTAAGTGGCATCTTTTTGGAAGACAATGACAACCTACCACAAATTGTTTCCCTCCTGACTCCTGTGCATACCTCGAACCTCCAGCAGCTTGGCTGTTTCCACTGCGGTCTGTTTTTGCAATGGAGCTGCCTGAAAGGATGTCCAAATGAACTCATTCGAGGCATGGGCTTGGAGTGCGACAGCCTCCGCGGATCATGCACTGACCGTTAAGCCTTTAAAGTCCCCAGTTCAGCTCATTCTTCATCCTGCAGCATGAGAGGAGGACGGCTTCTTAATTAAATGGAGGAGCTGCCAGGCCCTGACAGTGCGCAGCGTGGAGCTTCAGAGCCATTTTGAGCATGGCACTCGACAATCACAAAATGCACTCGCTCGATAAATAAACCTGCCTGCTGGTTTTTTTTAAGAGGCGATTATCCAGCCGGCAAAGAATCGCACCAGCAACCGTTCTGAATACAACTCCCGGCTGAAGTCGCCCTACTCCTGAAGAAGCACAAAAGGGCACCAGACAATAAAAGGAGGCTTAAAGTCGAATTCTAGTGGAAGCCCTCAAAGACCAATTGCTTTGTGGTCATGACATACAAATCCCAGGACTGGCCCTCTTTCCAGCCTTGGAGCAGCACTTTAAAAGAATGCAATTTCAGGTATCAATAAAGCCCATACAGCCATAATTTGAGAGCAACAATGGAGCAGAAAGGAGCCCCTTTTCTGTCTTTTGAACGTAGCACTGCTTCTTTGTGTGCGGGTAGCAGTATGCGCTTCAGACAGCACAAGCTTTAAACATTGCTGAGTTTTCGACTGCTGAGAGAGCAAGTCGGTGAAAGAAAAACATCGGGGAAGGTAACAACTTAGTGAAAGAGCCTCTTCTGGAACAGGCAGTCATCTCAGTCCTTTGAAAGGCTCTCCTTAGTTAAGCCCTCTTCTAAATAAGGGTGGCTTTTTTGTTTTTCTTTTGTTTGTTTTTTTTAATCTCCCCTTTGGAAGATTTTATGATTTATAGATTCATGGATTCATTTATAGATTCATAGATTTTATGCTTTATAGATTCAATGCTTCATAGATTCAGTAGGGCTGGAAGGGACCTCTGAAGATCATCGAGTCCAGGAAGTCAGCTGGGATCATAGGATCCCAGCAAGGCGATTTAAAGAAAAACTTGCAAGTTGCATCAAGGATTTCTTAGCAGTCTCTAACCAGGGGGAACATTTGCCCAGCATTTCAGCAGCCCCATTTCTTGGGCCGCTATTGGGGCTGCTCATTGCTCAGGTCTTTCTGAGAGCTCCTGCCACCGTGGTGAATTATCCCTTCCTGTTCTGGGAAAGGGGCAGCACCTCGGCCAAGAGGAAGCCAAGAGATGAGGGCAGCTTTGTACCAGTGAGACAGATGGACATGATGCTGAGCTCACGGCATGTCCCCTGGCGGACAGACAAAAATGTCGGTATGATTTTACATTGCACTTAATTACAACGGCCTTGATAGTGCTCTCACGTGTGCGGTGTTAATCAGGGATGAGCCTGGTGATTTATGCTGGGGTAAGGGAGAGGGGAATTAGGTCAGTGTGTACATGGGTGCTTACACTGGAAGACAAGTTGATCCCAACAATTTTTGCTGGACAAGCTGAAAGTAGTATTTTGGAGGAGAATCTGTTTCATAGAGGTGTCCGTACCTTTGATGCTATTCTCTGGCCCTGTGTAGGTAAAGATAGAACAAGACCATGACTGATATCCACCTTAGGTACTTATATATCCTCTATTACCATAATACCTTAGTACTTCACAAGGCATGTCTACATATGCACATTTACTGTGCAGTAACATAAATTATTGTGCAGGATGGGCATGCATCTACACGTGTATGCGATGTGACTATGGCGACATATGCTGACCTAAGCAGAAATTTAATACCTGCACGAGCAGATATCACATTTATGCTCAGTTAGTTACTGCGCAGTAATGCACATGTAGACACCTCATTGAGCAGTGACGCTGTGTGTGTAGACTGACATGGGACTAAAGTTAGACCACACGCAGCGTTAATGCACTTTAAAGCCTGCATGTGTACATGCTGGCCTGTTTCCACTTACTGCACAATAACTTACTGCGCAATAAATTTAATGCGATGTCAGTGCATGTGTAGATGAGCCCACAGTTTCTTAATCATGCTGTAAAATGGGTATTACAGCTGGTCAGGCGTTTTCCAATAATTTTTTCCTAAGAAATGGTAAATTTAGGGAAATCACAACTTTTGATGGGAGTTTTTCAAAGAACATTCAGCAAGAAAGCAAGGGAGAGAATTTTGGAGTCATTGAATCCTTTTGACATTTTTTAAAGGAAAGGTTTGGTTTCATCTTGAAACAACCATTTATTTTAGGATTTTTTTCAGAAAAAGGATCCAAGTTAAAGTTTCAAACCTTTTCAGCATGACCTTTCTTAAATAGATCAGTTGATCCAATCCAAGATCCACTAAAATATAGGGGATTTGGAATTGGCACAATGATTTTTTCATCTTCTCAAGCATTCTCCTAAGACAGCAAAGAAAGAGTGAGGGAGGGAAGGAAAGAAGGAACCTACTTAAGTCTTGTGGAGCCATCCTATTTTAGGTATGGGGATCGGAGGTGCAGAGAGATTTGAAGCACAAATTCTGAAAGAAATGTAGGTACCAGACTCCCGTTTGCTCATATTGGCACAGCAGCTATTGAACTTCTGCTTGACGCTTGCCCCTTGCTCCACAAGTTTTGTATAGACCCTTCCATGATGCTCCCTTGCCGCTTGCCCTTTCAGCCTTGTTAGTTGTGGTGCTGTTTATCAAACCTACAATTTCCAAAGTTCCTGCTAAAACTGCGTCCCAGGAGAAGTCTTTTCTTCTTCAGGCCTGACACTCACATAAATTATTTTAAGATGTTATAACCTTCTCTATTTACTTGTGAGTTATACTGCTCACTTAAAGAAGCTCCCAAGTTTCAGAAGACTTGCCTATCTGATTGTTTGCTGGCGGCAGCATTATGAAAAGTAACTTGGCCGTTGGGCTTGAGCTCTGATACCATCTCCTAACAAATGTTCTCAATTAAAAGCAATCCAGGGACGTCTCTGGAAATAGGGGCTGGGAGAATTATATTTATCAAAATCAGAGATGGAAACGCTTGGAGAACACAATTGTATTTAATTTAACAAGCTAACAGAGGCTGGGCAGCACGTCTAGAGCAAAGAAAGGGGTAGGTTGTAGCCATGCTGGTCTAAGGACCCAGGCAGACAAGGTTCTTTGGGTGAATCTGGTATCTTTTATTAGACCAACTTAAATAGGTAGAAAACAAATTTTAAGCAAGCTTTCAGGTTCAAAAACCCTTCATCAAGCTGAGGAAGTTTCAGCAGTTGGTGTGTGCTCTTCCTGGATTATAACCTGCCTGACATCTGACTCCCCAGGTACTTCTCCACTCACTATTCATTCCCCTCTGCTCCCCCCGCACCCAGCCTGTCTCTCACCCAGTGACTCCTCAGTCTACATCTTCACTGACTGCCTGTCTTGTATGCAGCCCAGCCCAGCCTCTGGCTTCTTTACTTTTCTTTCCATCTAGGAAGAGCACACACCAACTGCTAAAAAACTTCCTTACCCCGACGAAGGGTTTTTGAACCCAAAAGCTTGCTTAAAAATTGTTTTTCAGCTATTTAAGTAGGTCTAATAAAAAATATCAGATTCACCCAAAGAACCTTGTCTGCCTAGAACAGACAAACACAGTTGTGAAGGGAAAAATGAAGAGTAGGAATATCTATAATACCTGGTTTTCCCTTACTCTTGACATCTCTCTCATCCTTCACCCCTAATACCATGCAAATTTTTTGCCAGTAGCAATTGCTCAAAGAAATTTCCACATCGCTCTGCCTAGTCTATTCAGATTTTGCACCTAAAATGAGAACTAAAATGCTAGATACAGGTATAACTGGCTGTATCATTTTATGCTAGGAGAGAAAACTCCTTCCTGACCGCAGAAGCATGTGGATTGGCAGGCACTGTCATAATTACTCGAGGTTCACTGGGCTTCTTAGAAATAATAGAGAAATAGCTGATGGAGGGAATATAATAAGTTATGTTATTAAGTTTATGAAACTGCTCATAAATTATATTTGGACGTTAACGAATGCGTTTTGGGATGGAATGAAATAGTGGGTGCGCATGTAAGAAAACATACCGCAGGCACTATTATATGCAGTCTGTCTTGGCATTCACTGCGTTTCACCTACAAAATTGTTAGACCCCAGAGATTTAAAGACTCTGAAGGACTCATAGGTCAACCAGATGGGCACTGGATATAATAAATGGTGCGAGTGTGCTGCTTATGCGTGGCACGTACACCGTGTTCCTGAGGCAGAGAGAGAAGGTGTTTTGTCCCACCAGGAAGACAGCAGCAGAGGACACAAAAGAAAGTGAATATTCTTTCCATTGGACACGGCCCTGAAAAATAATAGAGAAATTTCTTCGCGTGAACTTGTGCTTCCAGTTACTGATTTCCAGCATCATCCAGGAGAAATGCAATGGCTCAGCACGTTGGCAACTTAGGCCAGTACCACTCAATCTCCTCCTTCGGGAAGACTCAGCTTGATTTTCTCCTTAATCAGCAAAGAGCTTAAGCACATGCTTAAGAGGAAGTCAATGGGCTTTGCTATGTTTCTATACAAGTTTCAACAACTTTTAGACACCTGAGTTTGAAAAGCTTGTTCGGGCGTTTTTGTTTCTTCTGTGAGCTACCCAACAGGCCCCTGGCTGCTGCGATCCAATGAATAACAGCGGTAACAATCATAACAAACAGTAAATATTTAATGCCATCATAACAACAACGCGGAGTACACAGCTTTCTGAGCGACAGATGCGTGTTTGTTAGTCATATTAACTAAAGGGAGAGTGCCTTGCCGTTTCTTTAATAGTCACAGAATTAATCAAATGGATTAATAAGGCTGCCACTCACATGTAGGGGAGGGGCGCGGGGGAACGATTTCTTTTCAATGCTGCCTCTCTCTTTGATAAGAAGAATGTGTTTGGTTTAAACATGCCGTGACACATGAACAAGGACCTCGACTTCTCGAAATTGATTTTCTACGGCTTTATAAATGTTTTTCAGCAGCTCCCGGTATCATCCCACGGTCTTTTGAAAGGAATCTTCACATAGGGCTGGTTTGTCCACATCTTAATTTGGGGGTGCACAGGACTAAGGGGAAAGCCTCCTTGCATATTGGTCCCCATTCAGGTTGTGACCCCAGCTGAGAATAAAAATGGGGGAGTACTTAGCTGATGCTGTTCATTTGTGGAAATAGATGGGGAAAAAGAAAAAAGGACTTTCCCTAACTCACTTCCAACCGGAGGGGGTCCTCTGTAGCAGGCTCGTCATTATGACTGAGTCTGCTCCTGGGATACCGCTGCCCCTTTCCCAGGGCAGAGGCAGAGTGATAAATCTAGCTGATCATTACCCGGATGCATTGAAGGCAGGGGAAGTTTTTGCTTGTTTGATGCTAACCTTTTGTCATTCCCGCAATTATGGCCCGTTTTCTTTTTGCTATGAAACGACTCAACCTCAAATGTGTGACCTGATGGGAAGTGAAATTCTGTACAGCAACTGAATCGGTTTTTAAAATATAGCTAAAAAAATCAGGTCGCGTGTGTCAAATATCTGCTTTTGATGCAGCGTTTTCTGGGCCACATAAAGGCCAGTTCAAATTGTATCCAGAAGTTGTGTCGCATCTCCCTGCAGGATCAAAGTACTGTGTACCGCCAAGCACTAAATAAATTATGGAGAGACTGCTGGGACTAAAACCAGGGTCATTGGCTTTCAAAATGAAAGCTTTACCTTTGAGTTAATAGTCTCCACTAGATCAAAACAGCAGATGCAACCAGATAAGCTTACCCTGTTCTCTCACATATCAGAAACCAGGAGCGTTACACACACGTGCTTACACAAACACACAGAATCTCCACTTTGAGACTTTTAATGTTGCCTTATGAAATCTGGAGAGCAAAGTGGGTTTCAAAGGCTACTGGAAAAGAAAAACATGGGGGAGAGAGACCTCCAGATGTTTCAGCTGTGATACAAACTGGTTTCCTTGCAGAGAAAGGGAAAGATTAAAATAAGCCCTCTTACCAAGCATCTTGGATACCGGGTCAAACACCTTACGGCATGCAATCAAAGCAAAGCTAAGCATTGTTCAGCTGATAAGGGCAGATATATTAGACTGTGAAGATGTGGTCACCAAGGAACTTGAGATGGCATTTTACTGCTGAGAGATTTATTGCAGACCTGGTCAAACATTTTCAACGGTGTGTTTATGTGTCTGTTTGGAAGTGGAAAAAAGTCTTTCATCAAACATGAAGCTTAACTGAAAAAGTCAGTGCTGTCATTTTTGGGGGTTTTTTTGTCTTTTCAAAGAAAAGTGTCCCTTTCCTTTCTTTCCCTTAATTGTTCCTTGATCAAAATACCGTGCATAAAAAACAGACAGGTGGGGCAGGGGGTAGACGGGAAAAGAAAGACAAAGAAAACAGAGACTTCAATTTTGGATGCTTCATAATGGGGCGAGAAGGAGAAACATTTCAGATTCTTAGGGATTTTTTAAAATTAAGTAGGTCTTCCATTTTTGGACCCTGCATGGGGTATAGAATAGAAGCACTGGGCCCCAGAACAACTTTCCAAATAGCTGGAGCACGAGGACGTCTATGCCACGTGCTGTTGGCACTGCGACACTCCTCTATTACTAGTTCCAGCTTTTTTTTTGTATTTTGGTGCATGTCACCTATGTGCAAAGGGATCCTTGCCTGTTCATAATTCTCTGCCCAGTGGTCTTTCCATAGCCTGGTGTCTCTGCTCAGCCCATGGCTTTATTTACTACAGCGCCTTCAGTACAGGGTTGCATGCAGATCCAGGGAAAGGCTGGGCAAGGGCCTGATTCAAAGCATGGAATGATTTCCTTTTACACCATTGATCTTTGGATGGGGCCCTAATTCCACAAAGGACCAGCCACATTTTCTGCGCATATTACTATCGCCCTGTTTTGTTCTTTTATCTTTGAAATCTAGGTACCTGATGCCACTGCACATCTGGGACATCTGCTGAAGGTGCTAACCTCCCCTTAAATCAATGGGCTTTGTACACAGCATTGATACCAAATTACCCAGGCAACAGAAGCCTTTTCAGAGACTGGAAAGGAAAACAGCTCAGGCAGCTGATTGCTGCAGCTGGCAGGAGTTGTTTTATTCTGCGTTTGCAGCGTGGAGGAGCAGATGAGAAAGTTGCTGTTATAAAAAGTGGGCAGTGATGTAGAGAGCGGGCGACTCCTGTGAATGGATGTGTTCACCCTTCGGCCGGTCAGCTCGACAGGCCGTTTGACTCTGATGCAACATCTGCTGTGCCAGCAGGAAACCTTATGGGGTTGATTGAATTCAAAATATAGTGTTTGCTACGGCTGTGTAAAGATTCAGTCCCTGATCCGATTCAGCGGTTATTTTGGCCCAATTCTGTGGCTGAATCTGAATCAAATCAGGAGACCCTTTAATCTCTCCAAATTGAATCGGAAACTTCCAAATCAATTTGGAAATATTTGGTGATTGGGACATATACACCATATAAATGGTTTTTCTACATACCTCAAGGTAGCAGGCAGCCTGTGAATGCTAAGATGCTGGGGCAGATGGAGCATCTCATAGAAGTCCCTGTTCCCCCAAGCACCGCCAGGAGTGACCAGGAATAATTGTCACAAGCTGGCGGAGGGTAGATTTAGGCTGGATATCAGGAGGCGCGACTTCATGGTCAGGGTGGCTAGGATCTGGAACCAGCTTCCAAGAGAAGTGGTGCTGGCCCCTGCCCTGGGGGTTTTTAAAAGGAGGCTGGATGAACACCTTGCTGGGGTCGTTTGACCCCAGTACTCTTTCCTGCCATGGCACACGGGGAGGGGGGCCCCATGCTCCTGTGGGACTCTCCATCCACCCCAGCCTTGCAGTATTCATGAGCCACGCCTGGTACCTCGAGGTATGTAGAAAAAAACTTTTAAAGTTGTGTCTATGGCCGAATCACTGATTCTCTGAGTCAGCATCAAATCTTCGGATTCCAGTTCAGCCAAATCAAATCAGGACAGCGATCCGAATCAACAAATTGAATCACTGTCCCTGATTTGGCCTGAATCCACATTGAATATGGCCCATTTCACACGCTTTTAATATTTACTCAGGAATAGATGCCATAGGCATTTAACAGCAATACCCACTGATGGCTTCCATGCTTAGAAGTGAAAGAGATGTCTTATGGGTAGGGTACAGGGCTTGGCACATGGCAATCAGGCTCACATGAGGTCACATGTCTCGTAAGGCAACCAGTCTCTCTCCAATCTCTCAGTTCTATTCTTCAAAGGGAATTTACAAAATACCTTTCATAGATGAACCTACAAACTTTACTTCATAAATCTGCTGGATACAAAAAAACTTGGATTAAATATAGACATTGGATTTATGGCACATTATAGCCTGACTGCCATCCAATAACCCCAGGTAACTTGTCTGCATTTTACCAGCTACATTTTATCACAAGGTCAACATTCCCCACTTCCCCCCACCACACCTACTTGTCTCATACCTATTTACTCCTGTTCCCAATGATCTTCCCTGCCGTGCTTTTGCATTTTTACAGACCTGCATTGCATATTGGCTTAACTTTCTATTTCACCCAGGAGAGCACACAAACACTGGCAGACAATCCCTATGCCTGAAGAAGGGTGTTTGTAAATAACAATTTTTCCAACTATTTAATTGGTCTAATAAAAGATACCATATTTACCCAAATGATCTTGCCTGCCTATGTCCTTAGACCAATGTGGCTACCAACAACACCCCTGGAAGATGGCTTCAAGGTAGACAATCCATTCCCAAGCCAGGTCTTTGTTCAGGGAGGAAGGAGACTGACACATTACAAACCAAAGTAAAACTGTACTTTTAAGAAGGTCTCTGAACTCCTAGCCTTTTCAGTGAACTAGGAGGCAGGCAGGTTCTTCCTCTTTCTCTCAAGCAGATGGTTAGAGAAGAAGCAGAATAATGAAGTTCCTAAACTCAGAGGCCAAAGCTAAGCAAGCAAACCTACAGACAGAAAAATGTCTCTAGTGCCCAGGTCAGCCAGAGGTCTGGACCCAATACAGCCTGCAGCTCAGACCTGCCCACGGGTCTTCAGCTTCAGTTTCTCTTCCTCACATTTCCTTGGCTTCTCCTGCTTACGCAGCCCGAGGCAGGACAGGAGACTTGTTGACTACATTTAGGCCTGCATCAGCCAGAAGATCCAGCTGGTTCCTTAAAGAAGCATTTTGGTCCTGCCCCAGTTCTGTGTGTGCTGCCCCAACATGTGCACATCCATCCCCTGGGTTTGGGGTTGTAGCTATGTTGGTCTAAGGACATAGGCAGGCAAGCTTCTTTGAGTAGATGTGGTATCTTGTATTAGACCAACTGAATAGTAGTTGGAAAAAATGTTGTTAGCAAGCTTTTGGGTGCAGTCACCCTTCCTCAGGCATAGGAAGTCTCTGCTGTTCTGAGACTTTGCACCCGAAAGTTTGCTAAGAACTTTTTTTCCAATTACTCACTTGGTCTAATAAAAGATATCACATCTACCCAAAGAACTGTGCCTGCCTATATCCATCCTCCGTGAATGTATTCTCCCCCTTGAAGAGAGTATGACAAAAAAGAAAAGAAAAGAAAAAGAGCAAGCTGCACGGGACAGAGTATAATCATGTCACTGAATGGATAGGGCTTACCTACCCTGGGGCAATATAAGAGCCTCGGTGGAAGCAGAGACATGCTTATCAAGCCCTCCCTTCCTGGCACCAAATGTGCTCTGAACACAATGCTCACACAGACCCCATGCTTTGAGCTCAAGTGTAGAGTGCATTTGCCCTTCTCATTTCCTTTCTAAGCTCTTTACCACGCTCCTTTTCTCTTATGCTGGCTGTTCTTGGGAAGACTATTAATATTATCATCATCTGAGGAGTTCCGCATGGCTTCACAGCCTCTCCCACGAGTCCCTACGCAAACAGATTAGCTGTCGCTGGATTTCCCTTGGTACACGGAGAAGGAAATGTCACAGACCTTTTCCGTTTGCTTGAGAACAACCACAGAATGTTTTCTTGGCATTCCTCCTTTTCTCCAACTGCTCACAGAAATAACAAGAGCTTGCAATGAAATGTGTCTTCTTAGAGTCGGGCAGGAAAGCTGGGAGTTGGGTCCCGAGGCTCTGTAGACCCATGCATATCCATTGAAGAATATGGATCCATACCAAGTCACACCAGAAGAAGATCCATTACTCAGAGGGATGGATCCTTCCCTCGTTGGCTTAGCTCAGTGTGTAAGACTCTCCACCCTTTTACACAAGTTTCACGACAGATGGACTTGCACCACTGTAAAATGAATGCAACCAAATGGTGATTCGGGATTGCTGCTGTCAATGAACATATTTTTCGATAACATTAACATAAGTTAGGGGGCATCAGGATCCCAAACTTCCTGAGCATGACAAGAAAATGACTATCATCCAGTGTATCTACTAGCTCCTTATATCCTACTCTAGCCGGCTTGGTATGCGGAAAATACTTCTTCCTAAGGTTTTAATGCAGTGAGTTGCAAATAGTGCTGCTTCTAGGTATTAAAAGAGGGTGTCAGAAGAGATTTTTCAAATGCATGGTCTGTTGACATCAGCTTTCAAAGCACCGATGTTCAGAAGGATGATCTGGTTGTGGTTTGTTTTTTTACCATGTCACAAAACCTCAAGTGGTAATGAGTACAACTAAAATGACACACCATGGCTTCATGAGACCAGGTTACCTGTGGGGGTGAATTCAGAAACTATGGGATACCCAACCAGAAATGATTTACTAGACACAGTTCTTTCAGCTATATTATCACCAGATAATCCTGAATGGGATGGGCATGATGATAGAAGTAGGACCATTGATCCCTTTCTTTCCCTTTTATTGTTAAATCTCTCTAATAACTGTGATAGAAACATAAAGGTATTGCCTCCTTCATCCAGAACTACATCTTTTCTGTGTTCCTTCTTGTAAAAGTCCTGAGATTTACAAGGTCTTATATAGATTTTGGTTCATTTAAAATGGAAATTCTGCTTTATTTCACAATGGTATCAATCCAGAGACTTGTGTTGTTGTTATTCTCCTTCTCCTCCTCCTTCTCCTCCTCCTCCTCTTCTTTTTTTTCTTCTTCTGCTGATGTTACAGCAACAACACAGCTGAGATATCTGGCTAGGAAGTATACAAATAGGTAATGAGAGAATTTATGTCCTATGAACTTCATGATCTAAATAGACAAAAATTATAGGTGAACAGAAAAAGAAAGGCAACAGAAAGAGAACAGCAAGGAGACACAGAAGGACAGAAAAGTGGCAAAATCAGGTAGAAACCCAAGATCTGGAAGAGGGCCAACATGGTTCCCATCTTCAAAAAGAGGAAGAAGGAGGACC
>NW_017728949.1:56000640-56004204 GCF_001723895.1 Crocodylus porosus | reverse complement strand
GAAGTGGTGCAGCTCCTACCCTGGGGGTTTTTAAGGGGAAGTTAGATGAACACCTTGTTCAATTGTTCTATCCTGCTGGCCACTGCTCTTCTGATGTTAGGAGGGGCGATGCCAGCCAGCAGGCACACACTGTTTAGGTTGGCAGGCTTCAGACATCCTGTGCTGCTGCATCAGCAGCTATCGTTCAAAATGGGGTCAAGGCATGAACCTCTCCCATGCAGGGCATGCATACTTGGCAGAGAAGTTGAGAGCCAGAGCAGTCCAGGTACAAATTTAGGATCTGGGGAAGAATAATTGCAATTTTTGTTTTAATCCCATCTTGAAATCCAGGAGACTGGAGTTCTGCTGTGGCTATAAATCATAGCCCCAAAGGATGACAGTTTTGAGGTTATTGTTATATGGAAGTGCCTGAGTCCCTGGATGAGTCAGGGTCTTTGATGTCTGCACCATTTTCTTTATAATGCCCTTTTGATGGCCCTCTTAATACATATTAGCTTTACAGCTCCCTATAGACAGCTGCTGGATAAAACATTATTTGGCGATTTATTTGTCTGCAGCCCCTTATACTGTATTTTTCCCTCTTTTATGAGAAAAGGCTACAATAAACTCCCTTTTCTGGAGGTAGTTGTCTTGAATTGATAGACCCTAACAAAGCAGGCTACAGGTTTTCATATGTTTAGCTTGGGATCACCTATAATAAATTGACTGTTTTATTTGCTGTTTCTTTAATGCAGCTTCTGTGCCTCTCCCACAAGCTTTAATCTTTGTAAAGAGCACAAAGATATTTGCTTTTTTTTTTCGCTTTGCTTCAGAGCACGTGTGGGGCACGGGGGAGAGAATGGGATGGAAAACGGAAATGCAACTTTGAACAGCTGCTTCCAAGAGCGATGGTAAGAAGTTGCATTCATTGCCTATAATCATCCTGCTTGTTACTGAGGTGAGAGTAGCAGCATTTATAGTTAAACATGCATTGAAATTCACATTGAGGCTAGAGACGAAGTTCAATCATTAAAGTCTAAAATGGAGGGTTTCTAAATCTGCTTCGAAGATCAACTACTGAAAAAATATAGTCAAATATTTCCCTGTCCCCTTGATTTTCATGGTAATAAAACAGGTGGCTGTATGGCTGCGAGACCTGGACACTCACTAGGGCACTGGAAAAGCAAATTGAGACCTCTGACATGCAATGCTTCAGAAGACTTCAATGCATATCCTACACTGCCCATAAACCAAATGAACCTGTGAAAGATCAAATCAGACAAGAAGTCAGCAAATATGAACTCTTGCTTGAAATCATAAGAAGAAGAACAATGAAGTGGTTTGGATATATAACAAGAAAGCCCGGTACCCTTGCCAACACCATCCTGAAGAAGTAGTAGAAGACCTTGCAAGCTGGACCACTACCATGAAAGACTGGATGAAATTAAAATTGACGGATTGTAAAAGGATTGCAAAAGCCTGGGAAGAACAGAGGAAAGCTATTGCTCCATCAAAGATACCCCAGGGGTCGGTGTGGCCTTGGGATTGACTGACTCGAGGAAAACAGGTGGTAACAGTAAGCATCATTTGTGAACAATTCTTCTGAAAAAAGAAAAAGTTCTTCATCAGACACATCAAAATACTCCCAGGTAATGATGAGGATTTTGCCTTTCTGAGGAACACAAGTTGGGTTATGGGTGAGACCCAAGAAACGATGCCATTCTGCCCGTTGCACATCCTCTATAGCCCATATCTTGTGCATCCTAATAAGTCTCTAACAGGGGTGGGCAATTATTTGGGCCTAGCGGGCACATAGGGAATTTTGGAGAGCTGTTGCGGGCCGGGGCAGCACCCTCTCCCTCCATGCAACAGGTTGGCAAACTTCCCTATGTGGGATAGGGCTGCAGGTGGACAGGGTCCCACATCTCTCTCTCTCCTTCTCTCCCTTCTTCCTCCCCACCCAAACTGTCCCGTGGCTACAGCACGCCCCACAACATCCCAGCCATGTCTGCAGCTTACGCTGGCTCCCTTCCCGCGTGCCAAAAGCAGCACCAGCTGGGTGCCAGCATCATTGCCAACAGATTGCTGCTGGGGATCAGGGCATCTGCCTGGGTCTGCAGGTGTGGTGTTGCATCCGTGCATCAGCTGCAGCCCCAGGCAGTCACCCTGATCCCCTGCGGGATCCTGACGGCAGCATCCACAGCTGATGCTGGCGCCTGCCCAAGGCTGCTTCCAGCATGCGGGGCAGGAACTGGGAGCTGGTTTCAGCTGCAGATGGGGCCGAGATATGCCCATCTGCCCAGCACAACACAACAGTTGGCTCCCGATGGGCTGAATCCCATGACTTTGCACCCACCCGCCTGCGGGCTGGATACAATCAGTTGGTACACCAGATTTGGCTTGCAGGCCGTATTTTGCTCACCCTTGCTCTGTAAGGTACATACGGACCCTGTCATCTGCCATACATTTTGCTAAAGGACATTTATGTTCGCTGCTACTGAAGCAGTGAATTATCTTGTCGTTTCTGGATTTGAATAAGACAGCATGGAAACGCTGATGAATATAAGTAGTTAGTAGAGATGGTTATGAACTCAACAGGCATCCGGACATATTGAAAAGATTAGCAGAAGTCTGGCTAGACGGGAAGGTGTCTGGGCTCGACGACTGTCCTTTACTGGTGCTTGATGGAGAATTAGAGGAGTGAGGGTTTTCTGTGGTCTTGAACTGTGCTTACAGCAAGAGAGGGAAGAGTTTAGTTGCTGGAGACCTCTGCATTTCATAGCCTGGCTAGAGGATCTTTTATTTTCACTGCTTTTATCTCCATTCATCCAGAGTCTCCAACAACCCATGTACAGGGTTTCTCTGATCTATCACAGACATTTTCTTATCAGTTCCCCTATTGTCTCGAGTCACAGCTGTCTGCAAGACGGATGCAAGCTTTTTTTCCCCCCAACCTCAGTTAGTGAGCACATATTTAGGAGTGTCAGCGAAAGTGCCTTCAACTTTGTACATCCTCAGTAAAATCAGCGTAGGACTTCCCTATGTGGGAAGATTTGTACCATCTCGCTGAAACGTGGCTTTCCCCAGTGTTTCTTTTGCTTGCATTTAGTGTGCGAGATCATGGGAGAAGTTTGTCCTGACAACTACTACAGGAAAAGACTGTAGTAAAAAGCTTACAGAGACAAATGAATAGATCTTTAGAGGCAGCTTTACTTGTTAACTATGTAGCCTACCAAAGCACAGGAAATGCAGCAGTGAGGGACCTCCAGGCACATAAAAAGTTACTGATATGGTAAAATGGGAAGGAAAAAATAGCCAGACTGAGAGACATAGTGACTATTTCAATACATGGGTGTTGGTTGCAGCCGTGTTGGTCTAGGGACATAGGCAGACAAGGTTCTTTGGGTGAATCTGATCTCTTTTTATTAAACTAACTTAAATAGTTGGGGGGAAAAAATTGCGCAAGCAAAAAATGTCAGTACATCTAATGTATTTCAATTCATCTAATTGAGAAGAAATGATAAGTAATCAAAACCGGTGTGAAGCATCAGTACTGCTTACATCTCACACCATTTGCTCTCCCCC
>NW_017728949.1:55965382-56000209 GCF_001723895.1 Crocodylus porosus | reverse complement strand
CTTATCCTTCAAATCTCTTCTGCAAACTTATTTATTTCTGCTACCTTCTCACTGGCAGTTGTCTCCACTCTCAGTCTGTTGCCCAGTTGGGAAATAAAGCCAATGGTTAAGGTACGTGTGATAGAAAATCAGTTTTCTGTGGGGGAGGGAAATCTCTTGTTTAATTTCATGTTATTCCCTGCTGGTTTAACAAAGGTAGTCCATTATAGATAATGATAGTGGAGACTGAGAAAGATTAGTACTGTTTAGCATAGAGAGGCAAAGAAAAAAAGGGAAGAAATGACAGCGGTCAGAATGATATGAGTAAAGTAAATC
The DNA here is from genome assembly GCF_001723895.1 of Crocodylus porosus. Classification (NCBI taxonomy): domain Eukaryota; kingdom Metazoa; phylum Chordata; order Crocodylia; family Crocodylidae; genus Crocodylus; species Crocodylus porosus. The sequence goes on along the minus strand of NW_017728949.1, from coordinate 55,999,894 downwards.
AGAGTCTCTTATCCTCTTTCATTACAGAAGAACAGAGAGATTGTTTTTAAAAAACATTGAGGAAAATATTGCAATTCATCTTTGGAACCCCTGGCTGCAAGACATTGAGGCCAAGAGCTGGGTAGAAGGAAAAAGCGGCATTTGCATGAATGTTCAAAATATCCATGGCTAAACCCCGGGGGGCTGGACTCAATTTCGAAGGGCTGGACTCGATGCTCCTTTGTAGCCCTAATGTCTATGAAATCTATGAAATCTATGAAACTGCATGAGTAAAAGTTCATGCTTCAGGACACCCGAGTAGAGTGATTAAGAAGTAACTTTTTGTTGGCAGCTCATTCCGTTGTTGCCTTGGGTCTCTCAAACCTTCCTCCGATGCATCTGGTACTGGCCACTCCTGGGGACTGAATATGACCCACTGGGCATATTATGTATGGGAATCCCTGTGTTGTTTTATTTTAAAACACATTTGCATCTTTTTTCTTCGTTGTATTAGCTTTGGTGAAATTCTCAGTTGCTTGCATGGAATAGCTGGTACAAAATTTGTGACACTTACTAAAAGATGCCAATATTGCCGGGGCTACATGGATGGTTCAGAAGACGGTATTCAGCTCTGCTTCCCAGGCACAGCTCAGGCCACCCCATGCATGGCTTGGCACTATCCTGCTTGGATGGCTTTTCCGTGGCTAAGTTGAAAGGAACTGTCAGGCCAGTTTGTACTGGCAAGTATCCACATTGTGACTTTTCAGCCTTGGATCATGATCCTAGAGAGATGCAAACTGGTGACATGAGCACGCAGCCACCCACCCCTTCTCATACTGCTAATTGGGATGGTTGGATCCTACCTAGGCCCTGACTACATGGGTGTACATAAGATGCCAAAGAAACCCTCTGGCATGAAATAGTTTGGGAACTATTGGTCTGTATCACTGAAACCACCAGAAACTTTGGTGGAAGCTGGCACCTTCACTGAAAAGAGGTTGCATGTGGTCTTCAGAGTGACTTCCCTGTTTTATGCACTAGAAGTGGTTTCCAGTGGGGAACCAGTGAGTATACAGAGTAAGGCAGCCTCTCCTCCTTCCCGTGCCTGTTCAGGGGTTATAGGACATCACTTTCAAAACTGATTAATCTGGTACATTTTACAAGCATTAAAAGAAAAATCAAAGAACAAAAAAATGCATAATTCATGCTTTTGTTCTGCTATGGATGAACTGGTACATGGTATTGTTAATATTTCAGATAAGGATCAGAGATGAAAGAGAACAGGGGTCTGAGAGATGCTTAGCTTCCTTTGCATGCTGCTCCTGGCTGAGACAGAGGCATGTGACCTCAATAGTTTGTTGCTGTCACTTTGCCAGCTGGTCAGCCTACCAATGGGTGCTGTGCGATGGGGCATTAGCATTTGAATTTGCATTAGCGCACTAGCCAGAGATTGCTCACAAAATACCTCTCTTGTAAAATCTCAATCCTTTCTTCTGCTCTCAAATACATCAAGGCTAGTTCATGGAACAAAAAATACCACTGTACATCACCTGGAACAAAAGGAGCTGAAGCAAGCCCGGCAATACAGCGGTCAGTCACAAGTGAGGGCAAAGGCAACATCTCTTCAGATTAAAGTACACCACCGTTGCCTGCTCTTGCAATGTTATCACGCTTTTCACCACTTTTTGCACGGGTATGAAAAACACGGTTCCTGGAAACAAGAAGCTGCAAGAGCATCTCTGGTTTCATTTTAAAGGATGCAAGTTTCTAACCCTCGTGGCTGCAGAACAAAAGCTTGAAAACCTGAAGGTAGCGTGACCAAAGGGCTCAAGAACAAGAGAAGACATTTTTAAAAGAATAATAAGGTTCTATCAGAGTTTCATGATTTTTAAACTTAATTTCAGGAACTTGGAGGAGATCGATTTAGGATTTTTGAGTGCGGGTAGAAATAATGTCTCTTCCATTGCCAGGGTAGGGGTAGATGTAGAAGGGGTGCAGTCACACCCCCTCCCATTTAGACCACAGCACGGGACTTTCTGTGGCTCCTAAAGCGGTAAGAATCCCTCCTCTACTTTCCCTTCCATGTTCAGCAGCACATCTCCTCCCCTCCCATTTCTCTCTTCCCCTGCCTACCATTGGCACTGTCCCTGGCTATTCTGGGGACATGGAGGGCTCCTGTCCTGCTCCTGCCAAGCTGCATGGGGAGCTGCACTGACTCCCCTGGGGAGAGCAGCAGCAGATGAGGGTTTCTTCCCCCTTCCCAGTCCCCCCAGGATTCCCCGCCAGTCTGGCAGCAGGCCTAAGGAGGGGGACCCTACCCACTGCTGTCCCTAGCTGGGACCGATGCCCCATGCAGCTTGGCTGGAGCAGGGCAGGAGCAGCTCTGGGGCATCTCGTGCTCCTGGGGCAGCTAGGCACAGCAGGGAGAGAGGCCGTGGGAGGCAAACGTGTGGGGAGGTGAAAGAGGAGATGTGCCATGAGCATGGAAGGAAAGGAAGAGGGTACAAAGAAGGGGAAGGAAGCATTGTAACCAGATTTAGGGACTTAGCAAAATCACTGGCTGCTCCCACAACATGGCATGCCTGCCCCGGTGTGGGAGGGTGACGTTGGGAGGAGAGAATACATAGCATCAGAGCTGTCAACCTCCTAAAGGAGGAAAAGGTGAGAGAAGCAGAACCCAGATAATCTGATGGCAACAACAGCAGATTGTAGGGTGAGACTGTCACTTGCCCCTCTGCCCAGGCTAGCCAAGGGACAAGCAGTAGCGTGCAGAGAAGAGCATCCTCACATGGACTAGCAGGATCCATAGTGTTCAGGCCAGTGCATATAGAGATATAGCTGTTATAATTTTGAGATGTTCCCTACTGTAGAAGGCTGAAGAAGTTAGGATTTGAGATCTGGTCCCTCAGTCAGGGAGCGACTGGTTTGTTAGAGACAAAGGGCCTGCAGAGGCTTGCCTAGTGCTCTGCAGTGAACGTGGCTGTTTAGGTCTTCTCATGTATGCATACCTGAACCCAATGAACAGTACATAGGTCCTCCCGCTCAGGGTACTAACCATTGCAGCTGAGGTGATGTAGAAGAACCAGTAGTGAATTTCTGCCTTTTAGAAACAAAAAGGCAATTAGGAAATATATTGTGACTAATTGGGCATGTCTGCACATGCTGATTCCAGGCGCATTAGCCATTTTAAAGGTACATTAAGGGTGCAGGTCTTCACGTGAGTGCCTTTAATGCACCTTAAAAATGGTGATTTTAGGCATGAATAGCTAAAGCACCTTAACACAGGTGTAGATGTGCTCAGGTGCATTAGCACTGTGTATACTGACTGATTCAATCCCAAGTTGGTCCAAATACCGCACTAATGCATCTCAGCACGCACATGTGTAGACATGCACCTAAAATTGCCTTAATGCACATTAGGCAAATGCACATTAAGTCTAGGCATGAATAAAAGCATGTGTCGACAGTCCCACTGAGTTTCAGACTAGTTCCTAGCCATTGCCACAGTGGGGAAGAGTGTTAACAGATAACACTTCCTTGTCATTGTTGCTACTGCAGTAGTCTCTGATGATCCCATAGGTATCAGGGCCTTTTTCAGTAGGCTTGTGACAGGGGGACAGGCTTGTTCCACAGACCGTATGGTCAGTCCCTGGGTCACTTTTATGCCAAATCCAGTAGAGCTTAGAGTAGACTAGAGTCTGCTCTAAATATGCTAGCCCCTTATTGTCGCTAAAAAAACCAACGTCTGCCAGGTGAGAGTAGTTGAGTCCCTTCTTTTCCCTACCCCCCATGTAATTTATAGCACATGCTCAGTTTTCAGGCCAAGAAAACTCCTCAAAAACGAGACTGGCCCAGGTGTCTCATATATGGAATAATACACTGTATGAACATTATTAGATTTTCTCTCTCTCCTTGCAATGATCAGCTTCCCCTCTTGGTTACACTCCTGCCAATCAAGAATAACTCTAATACAACTGGCAGAGTTATTGCAGATTTATCCCAGTGTAGCTGGGGGCAGACTATGGCTCATTACTCTTTACTCAAATGGAAAACACCATGAATAATTACAGTGCTGAGTTAATAATAATAGACAGTGCATACCTAGCACTGCTTTGTGTACTTAAAATATGGTACATATATATATATAAACCTGCTCTGAATCCCTGTAAATATAATACAAGCCACAGGATCTGATTCCAGCCCCCAGACCTCAGCATTTCAGATCTCTTTTGGAAAACCCTATGGGAAAATGAAAGATTTCTCTGAGGATTTCAGTTATTGGTCAGATTTTCTGGGCTTGCCAGAAGCAGACAATGCAGCCATAAAGTTTAAAGACAAAACCTGTAATTAAATGATCAAAATGCTTTTCTTCTCCTAAAGATTTGACAAGGAGAAGTTCAGGGAGCCAAGATTCAGGTTTCTTTTTGGCTTTCCTTTTTGTCACTGGCCTCCCAGTTACATCCACAGATCTGTTTCCCAGCTTTTATTAAGTGCCTGTGTACACAATTTTTATAGATATGCTAAATAAGAATCAAAGAGCCAGGCAGGAGTTCCTCCATTCATCTGTTTGACAGCAACAAAGGAGATAGAAGGAGATTATGGGCAATGGAGATTTTAACGACAGAGTACAATCTCCACAACCAATCTTAAAACTGTACCATGGGTATGCAAAGGAGGCCATTCAGACTTGAATAATCAGAGATTTCTTTTAAAGGGTGTGACTGTTATCTAAATGTTCTCCCCTACCTCCCAGGTAGACTATCTGACTTTTATAAAGAATGATCTTTGGGTTTCCCTATCTAACTCCACATATAGATAAGAAAGGTGCCTGTCTTTACTAATTTTCTTCCTGACTGTGATGTTCTTAGACATCTAACATCTTGTTGGAGCAAACGCAGGTCTGATCATACCAGATGTTTTGCATCCAATATCTGTCGCATCCAAAGTCCCTCTTCATAAGCAAAGCAATATTTTTACTTTGCCTGTCAATCCCAAGTGGATTCCTTTAGACCATACATGAAGCAGCATGCATAGCTTTTGTGTCCACTGCTGCAAAAGGAGCTGGGAAGATCCTTTATCCCCATTAATCTCTGAAAAGTGAGAAAATGCTGTTTCCCGTTCGCCAGGAGCACCCCATTTGCCCTGGGAGCAGAAGCGTCATGCGGTAATGACAAATAATGGGGGGGAAGGAGGGGGTTGTTTACCTGAAATTCATTTTTTTTTTGCCATTAATATGCCTTCCCCAACAAAGCCTCGAGGTAGCTGACAATAAGAGAAACAACAACTTTAAAGACCAAACGGCATCAATAAAACAAAATAAAGCACAGATCCAGCAAACGATGTCTTGGTCTAGCTATGGTTGCTAAATACCTGTCCAAATAGAAAGGTCTTGCAGTATTTCCAAAAGACGTCCAGGCTCAGGCTCCGATAGGCCTGAAGTGGGAGGGGGCTCCAGAGCTGAGGAGCAATTGCTAAGAACAACCTCCGGCGTGCTTTCACCAAGTGCACTTGGTGTACTGAAGGAGGTCGCTCTTGGTCAATCTTAAGGAATACAATGTGGCAATAAGAGCGAGGGCCGTCCCTTAGGTAACTAGGGCCCAGAATATTTAGGGTCTAATAGGTCAAAAAGACATTCCCAGCCACGGACACCACCTGAAGATCGACATTCAGCAGACCATCCAGGAGCACCAGAAGGCTGCAAAACTGAGTTACAAGGACAACCTGCACTCAATCTGTGATAGGTGTCCCAGTCCTGTCGTCTCAAGTCATGTGGTCCCCTCCCCCGCCCACCACCACCATCATTCCTGTCTTGTCAGGATTCAGTTTCATTTGGTTCACCTGCAACCAGACCCAGCTGCAGCCAGGCACCGGGAAAGGACTGAGACGTCAGGTTCAGAAAAGGAGATGAGCAGACTAGTAGTATCTCACCCCAAGTCTCTACACAGTCTCACCCAGTAGTCTCATATATATATATATTGAACAGGAGGGATGATGAGATAAAGTCCTGGGAGACACTACAGGAAAGGCCCAAGGGAATGGCAAGCAATCAGCTATCACCACCCTCTGGGGCTTCCCTTTTACAAGTCAGAGTGGGCATGGGTCCAGTTTACAGCCAGTTGCTCTCATCCCTCCAAGCACATCCTCTGTGTCAGTGGGTGACAGCCATTTAAAACAATCCGGGACAAGACTGGGCTTCCTCAACCCCAAACTTTGACTCTGCAGCAAAACTGATAGTCCCCAAGCTGTGCTAGATATGGGCAACTTTTATCTACAAAGTAGGAGGAAAATTCATCATAGCAGACTGAGACAGACTCAGTTTCTAAGCAGAGCCAAAGTGAATTAACCGGGTCATTCAGCACCTAGAACAGTTGTGCTAGACAACACATTGCAGATGCAGTGGTGAATAAAGATTTATTTATTTATTTTTTTAATGCTGCCACAGCCATACCATAGACAGGTCTAGGCTGTAATAGGTTGGCTCCAAAGTGCGTCAAAAGACACCAGCACTTCAGCCACCTATTCTCCTGCTTCAGTTCTCCAGTGCACCAGAGAACTGGAGAAGGAGCTTAAAATTATTTAAAGAGGCAGAAAGAGAGCAAGAGTACAACTTCCCCTTTACCCATAACTCCTTTCCAATTCCTCACAGCTCCCACTCCCATCAGCTGGTGTGGTGAGAGCTAGGCCTGTGCCAGACGGGAGGATTTCGATGGAACAGTGTTTCATTTCGACTTCTGTTTCGAGTTGAAACAGCTGCTTCATTCTCTTCCATCGAAACGTTTCGCCGTTTCAACCCTGTTTCGATGTTTCGCCTATAGGATATAATGGGGAAGGTTGAAACAGGTTATAGCTTTCTCATTTCTGGCTTGATTTGGATGAAACTTGCAGAAATGTGAGGCTGTCCTAATAGCATGAAGCGTACCAATTTTTAATAAGCTAGGTGCGGGGGTGGGAGAAACTGTCCTCCAAAATCTTGAAAGCAAAACTCATGTCACGTGAACGTGTTAAGCCACAGTGCAGTGAAAACTGCAGGGCTGGTGACCACAAAGTCTGTCAAGTTTCAAGGAGACAGGTGCAGGGGTTTGGGGGGAACTGCCCCTCAAGATGTGGACAAGCAAAGCTTGTGCCATGGGTGACACTGTGTGTTAAGGCGTGGCGGGGTGTTAGCTGCAGGGATGGTGGCCCCTGCTAAGGCCACAATGCCTGCCAGCTGTGGAGGAGATTGGTGCGGGGGGTTCAGGGGCCGTGCACCTCTATGTGCTCACAGGCAAAACTCATGACATGGGTGTTTGTGCAACTGCTGCCTCTCATCAGGCAGCAGGACTGAAGTTCCCCCATCACTTGCCACCACAGGCCTGGGGATAATAATTGGCCATAGTATGAACATGAGCTGGCAGTGCGATGCTGTAGCCATCAGGGCCAACAATAAACTGGCACGCATCAATTGATGCATCTCCAGCAAAACTATTGCAATGAAGTGATTCTCCTGCTCTGCTCGACTCTTCTCAGCACTGGTGAGACCACAGCTGGAGGACTGCATCCAATTCTGGGCTCTGCACCTTAACAAGGACATGGTAAAGCTTGAGAGTCCAGAGGAGGGCTACCCATATGATCAGGGACTTGCATGGCAAGCCATATGAGGAAAGGCTGAGGGACCTGGGACTCTTCACCCTTAAAAAAAGAAAGCTAAGAGGGGACTTGGTAGCAGCTTTGCACTACATCACAAGTGTGCATCTAGGGCTCGGTGAACAACTGTTCACCAGGGCACCCTTGGGGAAAAGAAGGAGTAATGGTCACAGTCTGGACACCGTAGTTGTGAAGTAGTTTTTCCTAATGTTGACCCTGAAACGAGTCTAAAACAATCTTCCAGGAGTTTGTGACCATGTATTATGGCATCATCATATTAAAATTAAGAAAGCCATTTTTACTAAAAAAGGCCATCTGTTAATCTTTGTCTCCAATATAAATAAAAGCCAAGGAAGCATGAAGCAATACAAGCTTTTAAAATCCATAAGAGTTGGATAGGGCCCTTCATTTGTGTATATCTCAATTCTCCATGCTGCCCGTGCGCCCGTCAACGAGTACGCTTGCTCGGGCGTCTACGGATGATTGTCCATTAATCTCTGGTTGGGACCCTTGCTCTGGGGATGCTCACACCAGGCCCGCCTGCCACAACTTCGATGTTTTCTTGGTTCAGTGTGTTTATGATGGCGCGTGCACGTCCGGAAGTGGGACCTCCCATCGATCCAGGTCCAAGATCCTTGAGGGCTCCTTCCTCCCCTACACCCTCGCCCGGGCCTCCATATACAAGTCCGGGTTGCCCACCTAGCCTCCCCTCGGGTGAGGGGGTGGGACAACGCCTCGAATATCAAACACAAAGTTGGTAACCCGTAAGCCGAACAGTCAGTTCCCGTATGGGTGTCTGACTCCGGGTCCCTTCAAGTCCCGCTCGCCTCTTTCAGGAGGCCTTCGTCCCTCTATTGGGGTCCACCGTCTGTCACCGGAGCATCCCTGCCCCGCCTGGGCGGCTCTGCCTCCTGCCCCCAATGCACTGTGGCCGAGGCCCATAGCCTGCTTCTCCCAGCTACTGGCCAAACAGCCTTCAGCTGGGGCGAGGTGCCCCCCGCCAGCCTTCACAACCGCCTCCAATGACTTCGGGACTTGTCACCCCTGGTGCCCTGCCCCTGCGGGGCCTTACCCTTTCCCCAGAACACGCGTGCTGGGCATGTGTCGGCAAGCCTCCGCCGCTTCGGGCTTCCGCCGGGGATCCACTCCCCTCCCAGCCCTTCCGGTCCACCGCTTCTCCGCGCCGGTGCTGCTTTAGTGCCCGCCGGTGCCACTGCACACCTGGGAGAGGTAATTAAGCCTCGTGCCCTGGGGCACTGCGGGAAGCTCGCCTCCGGAGTCAGGCCCGCTCGGTGGCTTGCGTGCAATCTCGCCCCCACCATGGCTGCACTGCCTATATCGCGCCCCATGCCCCGCAGCCGCCGACAATTTACTGATGCGGCGGGACCCGCCTCACTGCTCCTGAGTCTGCTTGGGGCTGGGGCTCTCTCACACATGCATAAAAAATGGGGTTTAATATCTTGGATTGCCAGGAGGTAAGGGCATGTTTAACAAAAGTCCTGCTATCATATTTGTGTGATCCCTATGAGGTTTTAGATGGGAATGCTAAAGAATATAATGATACTACAGGTTGGTATAGGTTTAGTTATTCCTTTGTCATTTATTTTTGCATGAGTGCAAGGACAAGAAATGTAAAACCCTGAGGTGCACGATGAAATGTGAATGGATATAATAGATTAAACAGCAAATTTTAATTACAATTATTGTGAGATTACAGGGTGATTTGTGACTTCTAATTATAAAATGGATGAATGATCGTGTTAGGGCAACCCCTGAAGACTAAACAGTAACAGGCTTTGCTGCACCTCGCTGCTCAGCAGGTATTGGGAAGTGATGATCAGAAGTAACGTTCTGCTCCCAGTGATCGCAGGCTTGGGAAATCCAATGCATTGATTAAATCGATTGCCTCATTTTATCACTTTTTTCTTGATAATTAATGCTTTTTGTTACAAAATGCACTTTCAGAGCCTGATCTGAAGTCTGTTGTATGCTGATTTTAAAGGATCCTGCAGCCACAAATTGTTGAAGTATGCTTAACCTCCTGCTTATGGTTATGTTGCTGTGAAGACGGTGTCAAAACCCCACTATATGTTCCAGTTCAGTAAACCCCTTTCAAGTTTAACTATGTCTCTTTGCATTTTGTTGACTAGGGATGGCCACACACACACACACACACACACACACACACACTCTTAAAGACTTCATTGGTTGGAGGTCTCTCTGTAGTTTCTTATACCATCCTGGATTAAATATTAAGGCTTTATTAGCTACTGCTGAAGAAGCACAGATCACATAGAAATTTGAGAGGGTGTTCACCAGATTATTGGTGACTATGGGACGAACACAACAAAAACACTTTCCCCAAGGTTTGAACTGGGATGTTTTAAAATTGAGAGGGTAGGGCCTCATGTCATTTTAGGAGATAAGGATGTCTCATCTGGGAACAACCCGACCTTCAATTGTTTTGTCTGGAGAAACAAATTAAAAAATCAGAACTGAAACCTCAGCCCGAGATCGCCCTCCTCCTTTAAGACAGAGAGTCATCACATCAGTAAAATTCAGCTTCAAGCGGGGAGGCAGGAGCCTGTGTTTGGATGTATAAAGATTAAATATTATTCCAATTAAGAATCAATCGGGTAATAGATGCTAGCCTGTTACCTTCAAGTCCCGAACCGCATCAAAATCGAAGCGATCATTAATTATAAGGGAATTCCAGTAAAGCAGTTACATACCTATCGATCGCTGCTCTGTGGCTATGCATCCTCTGGCAGGAATAATAACGTTGCTTCCCTGCGAGCTAAAGGGATTGAGGGGGAGGAATCTAGTTTTTGGGAGTCAGGTGGACTTCAGGCCTTATGTGGTGTGGCTAAGCCGTTTCCTTTCCCCCTGCCCAATTATCAGTGCTGGGGTTAGCTCAAGGGTAACTCCAAAAGCAAGGATCCATTACAGTGAGGACAGCTGATAGAAATCATTGTTTCGGTGTCAGACGTCCAAGCTAGCATGCTTAAGGCAAAAGGTGCCCTCTTTGCCGTAAGCGGAGGCGTTCAGACCTCTCTTCTATTAGTGATGGAAATCAACCTATATGTTGGGGGTGCTCGCTAATAATTATCCATGCCTAGGTCTGTCACTAGTGGTGTGTTCTGTGCTAGAAAAGGGAGTGGATATTTGGCCCCGGAGAGCTCGCTCGCGAATTCATAGGGAAAACGGTGCCCTGGGGGAACTCGTATTTCACCCCCACCTTCCTTGGATCAGCGGCAATGCTGGAGGCAGAAACCGAGGCAGGCAGGCAGGGGCAGCAAGGAGGCAGAGGGGCATGAAGCAGGTGCCGCCCCATCCACACATGCCCGGCCCGGAGAAGAGTGCTGCTGTGAGCGCAGGTTGCTTACACACGAGTGTGCAAGGGTGCATGACTGCAGCGCCCTGGGCGGTCGCCCCCCATCACCTACCCCTAAGGCCAGCTCTGCAGGTATTGGAGCTATTCGGCTGCAGGATGAGCAAGGGAAGCCCTTTCCAATCATTAACAGCTTACACTGATGGGTCCCTGGGAGACCCTGCCAGATGGGGTTGCCTTCACGGTTCACTTTGGGAGGTGCCGAAACCTGCTTGACCTGGAGGCGTGGGACTAAATGCAGAGACCAAAATGTGCAGAGAAGCATCTGGGCTTTGTTAGCAAAGCAAGGCCATTTCTTTCTGTGCTCTTCTTGTCATCGAAGAGGAACGCCTGTCTCACTCGGCCGGTATGTTAGGTATGTGATTAGTTGAGACTAAGCACGCACACCGGCTGTCCGTTGTGTAAACCCCCCCACCGCTTTTTCCTCTCTCTCTAATGCTTTGCTTCAATTGTTAAATGAACATACTCCATTCTTAAGAAGGCAGGTCCCTATCACGGGGCAGGGGTTTCTTCGGGGGGAAACACAGGAGTCAAAACCCTGTTGGGACAGTGTCAGGAGTCGAAAACCCTGTTGGGACAGTGTCCTGCAGTGCCACTCTCGAATGGATGTATTGTGAAACACTGCTGCAAGAAAGGCAAGGCCAGGGGGACAAATACAGGAGGCAGCTGCAATCAGAGATCCCGGAAAGGGGGCAAAGACGCAGCTAGTGCCACGACCCTGACACTACTAGTGCCGATTAATTAATTCCTCCCTCTCCATTTCAAACGAACGTGCAGACTTCCAGTAGTTTCTGTTCTCGGCATACTAGATTCAGAAATATAGCCATCTAGTGGCCACATTGCAGAGATGCAATTACTACCACCAATTTTATTTCTTTAAGGAAGATAAAAGACGTCTTTTTTCCTCTTTTTAATCTAGAATATGTATCTGACACAATGCAAAGCGATTGTTCAAAGGCATTTTTCATCATAACTTGTTTTAAACCAAAGTTTATCCCTGGGTTCTGCTGGGACACACTGGCCTAGATCCTCGCCTGGTATAAATCAGTGTAGCTCTGCTGAAATCAATGCAGCTACATCGATATACACCAGCTGAGGGAATCATTAAAGCGATGCCAATTTAGACCAGCTGAGGAGATACTTGGCTGTGCTACATATTTTGGCTTAGTTCCCTGCTCCCAAACATGCTGAAGTTTAAAGGAGAATATCGCCGCTTTTCAGGCTACATGGATTTCCACCGTTCAGGTTTCCTCACCTGTGGCTGGTAGCTTTATAACACTGATTTGTGACTATATTTGGCAATGGTGCATCACAACATTTTTTTACTTTTCCCTACATCAAATTTGGAAGAACATAGGAACTTACAACGGGAAGGGATTTCCTTGACCATCAAGTCCAGTCTGTCGCTGACACTGGGTGCATCTACACATTCATTTATGTACTGGAGATGCTGCACATTTAGTGTAGTACTCCCTTAATGAAGCACTAGCTGCATGCACAGTGACGACATTAACTGAGCAGTAGTGCCGGCGCGTGGTTTGGGGTGTTTTTGCGATGCTTGCTGAAGAGTAGCCTAATAACATTGTGCAGTAGGCCATTAGCACAGACTTGGACCTGCTCGCTACTGCACAGTGTTATTAAGCACCTTGCGTAGACGCGCCCACTGTCATGTCAACCTGTTCAAAGACATATCAAGCTCTATTTTAGAAGCAGGTAGCTTTTTGCCCCTCCTGTCCAAATGGGAAGGCTGATTCGTAATCAGGGAAAGTAGGTAGGGACTTCCTTTAAATTTCGGGCTGAAGTTGTTTCCTGGCCAATTTTTGCTCACTTTGTGTGGGGCCGAAAGCTGAACTCTGCATTGAGGGTAAGAGTTGTCAATGCACCTTTGGTGGGCAGCCTCCAGATGTGATCCAGACAATTCCCGCTCGAAATAGCAGGGTCCAGCATGCCCTAAAGTGTCTGGCTGGCGTGAAATCTCGGGAAGACATTGGGATCAGTGTGGTGCACAAGAAAATACCAGTCCCTCCTTCCAGCCAGAAGAAGAGTGGGGTGCACTGAAGGAAGTGATCCCAGGAAAGCCCCCAAGGCAGCAAGACTGAGCATGAGGATACACTCTTGCCGTTCATCTTAAATAGTGCTTCTCCCTCCCTCATCCTCTTCTGATTTATATAGATGAAAAACCTGTACCTGTGTGTTCAAGTATCCTTGACTTCTCTCTTGTCAGTTCTTGCTTTCTGTCCCCTCAATCCTCCTCTTTTTTCACCTCAGCGCCATGGCTTTCTCTTCTGATCAGTCTCTTTTTATACCCCTTCCGTTTTTGGGCTCGCTGCCCTTTTTTTAATATTGTTCTCAAGGTATTAATTCTTCCACGTGGATCTGGAGCCTCTCTCTCCATGGACTGTTTTTTCCTTAACTTTCTCCCCTCCCCAACCCTTGCTTTTAAATACAGGATCCTGATAGTTTCAGCATCTTTGACAGGAAGCAATTCTAGCCCCCGCCACTCCCCTACCCCCATAGAAACCCAGACATTTATTGGTTGAGGGAACTGTACAGAGAATGCAGAGGTCAATAAACACAGACAAACAACCCAAAAAATAAAAAACAGACCCAAAACAGTGACTTAATGATTTTATAGGAAATTAAAGTTTCAAATATTAACAGTGAGAGGGGGGAAAAATAATCTAATACATTTTCCAGGACGCACTTCTGCTCTGACCTTCAGAGCTCAGATAAACAGTTCTGGGGAGTTTGGGATTTCTGTTCAATGGATGTCTTAATGGTGCTAAAATGCTTTGAGATCATTCAAGGAAGGGTTCTGATTATAATTGATTTGCATTGTGGTTGTATCTAAGATTCCTAGTCAAAGACCAGGATATCACTGTGAGAAATGCTGCTCAGGGCTTCCAAAATTAGCCCCCATAGCAAACAACTGATCAAAGCTCAAAAGACTACGACTATTTGCAAGGCTGATCAGCAAAATAAAAATAAATGAACGAGCAGCTGCCTCTGCATCCAAATTAGAATTTTTAAATGCATTTTTCTCAGAATCTCAATACTTGCATTGTCTCAGTCAGATCTGAGGATTATCCAGAAGTGTGGGCATTAAAAGATGCCTAGTTCCTCCAAAAAAAGGTCTAGAGAGAGTAAAGACCCATAATAAGGTTGGGACCCTGGAAAGGTGTTGGAGACAAGGATTCACAGACTCACTGGGAAGGAAATGGAGAAAGGAACTGGTCTGATCGGAGTATGAACACACTCCTGGCGTTGGGTTAGGGGACGGGCATGTACGTTCCTCGTCCCGTCCCTTGCTGGCCAGCCTTAATCACAAAATAGCCCTGATAAGAGATGCAACGTGCAATGTTATTATTTATAGCATGTTTGTTTGGAGTGTAAGAGAGCTTGCAGAAGTCCAAGCCGAGGACCCGGGCGCCACGTTGCTAGGTATGACAAACCAGGCATAAAGATGGGTCCTATTTGAAACGATTGACAGCTTCACCATAAGGCAAGAGACTACAGATTGATACAGACTGATGGTGGGAGGCAGCATATGGAATATGCTCAATAAGTAGGGCCTGGTTTAAAATGCAATCTTGTGCTTTTGTGTGAAAATTACAAAATGAAGCGATTTTCACAAAAAACTGTGGTTTGCAATGAAATGCCACAATATGGCCACCTGCAAGGGAACTCCCCGGCCAGGGGCCATATCATGGCATTTTGGTGCAACAAGATGGCTGCTGCAAGTTGGGGAAAGCATTGCCTTGCACCTTGCAGTTTTTCTCCCCTGCCTTGCTCTTCCTGCCTCTTGCAGCGAGGTGGTGGGGCTGGGGCAGGGGCTTTCCAACAACAATCAGAGTCCTTGGGAGCAAGGTCTCTGCCGCTGCAATGAAATCTGCCCCTAAACCTGCCCCCTCAATCAAACAGGGAGCTGGGGGGGGGCGGGGGTGCCACGATCTGGATGCAAAAATGGCAGCCCCCACCATGATCAGGCTATGATGTTAATGAGCTGGGCCCACAATTGAAACTATGCACTATCAGTACGGCTCAAAATCCAGTGCTAAAAATTCAAGCACATAGAGCCTGGTCCTATGTGATGATGTCCCTTGATTATTGCTATGTAACTGTTATCCCTTGATTATTGGATTATTGCATGGGATATGTCTGGGGAATAAACTATGGACTTCCATGAGCCTCTCTAGCTTGTGAACAGTAGCAAACTCAATTTTGTTCTGGTCACTAGAGGGTGATAAGGAGTCACACTCATTCTAGTCATACTTTCAAGCTCCCAGCAGCTCAGGCGGTAAAAATGACATGTCCCCATAGCTAGGGAATGAGAATAAAGAAATTGAATATTCAGCAGCATAAAAGGAATCATTTAATGAAATCTCTCAGATGGAAAAGCAAAAGCAAGCTATAAAAACAAAGCATTAATGTTTAATGAGTTAGGGACACCACTAACAAGTGCTAAAATGTAGGAAAGCCAGGAAACATAAATAAGCTTTTCCACATAAATATTTAATCAGAATATGCATCTTTAGTCATTGTTCTTTATTATTATTATTATTATTATTATTTCTCATATGCTCGCGGTTCTCTGTGGTTTTCTTGATGGAATATCTTTATGATCATATATTGCTGAGGTAGCATTGCATGGTCTGCCATGATGCTTATAGGAAATCAGCCAGTTAATAATGGCTTGAGGGCAAATGGGGTTAATAGTCACTTAATACACTCTATTTATAAGCAAAACACATAAAAATTAAGACCCCGTATTCTCAATGTATATGTTTGGCAGTTGTTTGGGGAATACTGCTCAGAAGTCCTTAGTGCGACTCAGTGCTGTGTTGATGCAGCGGTCAACACCAACTTTCTGGCAGCTCCCATTTCAAAGTACTTAGCACTCAGCGTTGTAACGTAGATATGGATATAGCACCATCAGCATAGCATCCGCTTATCTCACTTTGCAATCCATTTGTCTTCCGGATGCACCAGTGATAAAGGAAGTGCAAGTTGCGCCCAGTTTTCCAGGATACGGTGGCTAAAGGTCTTAAATGCCCCAATGCCATTTGCAAACTCAAGTCCCAAAACCTTTCAGTGAGGAGCTTAAAAAGCTTTGGCAGCTTTGGCAGACAAGGTTTTCTGGCTAAATGTGATCTCTTTTATTAGTTTGAGCATTCTCCCTTAAGTGATTGCCCAAGGTCACGTCTGATGTCTGTTGCGCAGTAGAGAAATAGGCCCAGGCTTCCCTAATACCAGAATAGCATCTTCATTCTTGACTCATACTTCTCTGGACCATGCAGGCAAGACCATATGAATGGCATTTTATTTACTCAGTATTGGGATGGTTACCAGGAATCTAAAGACCATCTGCCATATATCAAAACTCCTTCAAAGTAGCTCATAATTTTATGAGCTGAGCTTTTCATCAGTTTCCTTCATATCTGGAACTCCTTTCCCTCTCCCCTGCCTCTTGCCAGTTGTAAATGAAAGTAGGAGTGCAAGCAGCGGTCCTGATTGACCGAGCAGAGCGAGGTCTAACACTCAGCTCAGCGACACTCCTTTGTTTGCCTGTAACAAGATAGCTTTGACATGCTGCATCTCTTCGGTTCCAAAATTTCAGGACATTTTATTGATACTGATGAGTGCAATTGTATCGATTGCAAATTGGAGCCTGCGGAGTGACTGATTCATAGGAAAATAAAGACTTCCCAAGACTGCAGGCGAAGGTATGTCTCAGTAGCCCATGATAGCACCCCCATTTTGGAAAGGATGGGAGGGATCACAAGGATCCCCCACAACAGAGGACCACAGGAGCAAGCACAGTGTGAGCTTGTGCGGGGGTGGCGGGACATGAAAATCCCCTGATGAGCACAAAGCGCTTAGTCTGCAGAAGCTGTCAAGTGTGCAGGTCCTCAGTGTTTTTCCTTTTGGATATGGAGAGCAAGTGAAGCAGTCTTCTGCTTCCTCTAACAGCCTCCATTGGCCTTGAAACTGAAAAGTTTTCAAGAGACCTTTACAAGGGAAGACTGAGGGGAAGAGTCCCCCATAAGTTTTTATCTTTGCAATGACTTCTTCTGGTCTGTAGGAGCAAGGATTTATACTCTGGGTAAGCAAACAAAGAATTTGTATATAGGGTGAGAGCCAACCTGTGCACAACCTGGGACCCAGGAGAAGAAACAGCCTACCTCAGCACTCTGGATCTTTTTAGCTATGTCTGAACATACACTCCTGGTATCCTCATGCTTGGTCTTGATGCCTCGGTGGCTTTCATGGCATCATTTCCTACAATGCACCTCACTCTTCTGGCTGGAAGGAGGGACCGGTATCTCTTTGTGCACCACACTGATCCCACTGTCTTCCCGAGATTTCACACCAGCCGCACCCTGTAGAGCATGTGGGACCCTGGTTCAAGTGGGATTGCTTAAGAGCCTACAATTGTCTGGATCACATCTGGAGACTGCCCACCAAAGGTGCATCGACAGCTATAACCCTCAACGCAGAGTTCAGCTTTCTCTCCGCTATCGGCAGGCCAGGGCTTAAGAAAGAAATACAAGGTCATTCCTGAGTCTCAGCCTCCATGAGCTTGGGCTGCCAAATCACAGAACCAAGCATTGATTTAATCATAAAATTTGGAAATAAGTGGTTTTTGAAGATGTATGTAGAGGAGACTGACCGTGCAGAAAAGAAATCATGGAAAACATCTTTTTCAGTCCGAGCTCTTTGTTGCATCTCTATATTCAATTGTAGAGCCTTGCCTGAAATGCAAAGCCAAGCAAGCATTAATTTTGCTGAGTTCAGTCATGTGGATTTCAGTAAATTACGGCCCCACACAAATAACAGCTGCTGCTACAGTTTCAAAAATGTGTTTTGGGTTTTTTTTAAACTTCTAAGTCCCCAGCTTTTCTCTCTCTCTCTCTCTCTCTCTCTCTCTTTTGTTCCTGCAAAACAGCAAAGACAGAAGAAATATTCCAGGGAAATGTGACAACAACTAGCAAAAAAAAAAAAAGGAAGTGAGCGGGGGAAGCAGAGAGACAAGTATGAAAGGTAAAATACATTTGGCAGCTCACAGTACCTGCAGGAAATACTCATTTTTATTAAAAAACAGACATGCATGTACATTGTTGTGACTGGATCCTGGTGCTGTGCTAGTATCTAGAGCTACCCTGCGCACTGAATGGGGAGGGAGAAGTTAGAAATAAGTAGCATGCTAGTTTTTCCCCCAGCTTGTGGAGCTGGGTTTACCCTCCAAGCTAGTACAAAAGAGAAAGAGATTTGGTATTCATCACACACGAGTTATTTGTTCTGGATACAGCAGCAGATGGGAGAAATGCTATGGTCTGCCCCAGACAGAAAGTCTGGCTAGACGATCATTGTGGTCGTCACACAGATGAAACCGCCGATAACTCCCCAAGGAAGGGATTCAGGATGTCATGAATGTCACCCTTCGAGAATGGGGTGATCCTTTTCAGGCAAGTATCATTGCTTCTCGAAAATTACCACTTACATTGAACAAGAAGGGGTCCACAGACATGAAGAGACGCTATAAAAGTAACAGATGACCAGAACACACGTAATCGGACACAGGGACAGACAAGGGGTGCAATGTCCCCCTTTGATCCTTGCTCCACCCAAAGTTTAAAACCAACTACCTGGTGGTGGCAGCAACATTTCTAATCAGACAGCAGTGAGGGAATCACTTGACTTCACAGATTTCACAGACATCAGGGCTGGAAGGGACCTCGCAAGATCATCGGGTCCAGCCCCCTGCCCGAGGGGCAGGAAGTCAGCTGGGGTCCAACCACCCAGCAAGGTGAGCATCCAAGTGTTTCTTAAAGGTATCCAGAGTAGGTGCTTGCACCACTTTTGGGGGGAGTATCTTCCAGACTCTGGAGACTCGGACGGTAAAGAAGTTTTTCCTTATGTCCAGTCTAAAATGGTCTTCCAGCGGTTTATGACCATTATACCATGTCTTCCCCGGGGTGTCCTGATGAACAGACGTTCTCCTGGTTCCTGATGCACGCCCCTTATATACGTATGGGTCATTATAATCTGCCTGATTCCTTTTAAACTCTTAATTCCACAGGTGTTAACGACCCTCTCTCCTTTTTTAATGGTCTCACTGTTCCCCTAATTAAGCTATTCCTTCTTGTTGCAGTTTTGCTGTCTGTTAGCTGCTCCTGGTAATGTAGCTCCTGTTTTACAGCCGTGCAGTCTTTTTTTGAGCTCTAGCTAAAAACATGAACTCAGGTATGGAAATAATTCTAGTGAAGCACTGAATGCACTGCCAAAGATGTTTCAAGAAGACTTGATTTTGTTCTATGAGTCTGAAAGAGGTGTGCATTTAATTTGAATGACAGCAGGACTAAAAAAACATCCTTTGAATATGTTTTGCCTAGTTTGTTGTGTTTTTAATTTGTAATATAGCAAAATGCACAGAGCAAATTAATGTGCTATAATTTTTTAGTCCAATATTAGCTATAATTTTTAGTCCAATAAAATTATATTTTTGATTCAATCTTCAACTGAATATTATAGCCCTAGACGTCTAGCATATTACTAAAGCTTCTAGTTTCTTTTTACCTGGAGAAAAAATATGTGTTATATGTGAGGATGCATCACACTACCTCCACCCTGCTTTTCAAAATCCTAGATCCACCCATAAGCAGACATTATAGTAGGTTGTGGATATATTTCCAAGCATTGCAATTCAAATATTTAGCTTTACATTGTGATGTGGAACCTGTGATGTGCCCTCTGCTGGTAGTAGAAATAAGGATAATATTGTTATATAACCCTCCTATTGGAAGGGCCAGGTTCACATTTTGGGGTATCCAATAAGTTATACCAGTGGCTGAAGCCCCCACCCAGAAAACTGGGAACAATAAATTGGACTAGAGCATCCCAATATGGACAAATACCAGATCTCGTAAGGAGTATAAACCAACAAATACACTTTTATTATTAAAACACAACCAAAAGAAAACAAATAAAAGCACAAAACCTTAACCCAATATAAACATGATCTCTGCAAATACAGTCCATTAGTTGAACGCCTGTAGAGAGACTTCACCCCAGCCCAGGCCAGCCTTGGGCTTGAGGCTTCCCATAGGGTTACTTCCAGGGTCCACACCTGAGCTGTCCTATGACTGGGGCTCGCCACACATTGGGGAGTTGTTTGTGGTCGGCTGTGGTGCCAGGGGTCCTTTATCACTGCTGGAGAAGCAGTCAAGCACCTACCTTGGCTGCCACCGAAAGGCTGCGTGTAGGGTTACTGCAGCTCCATCCAGCATACATGCACCCGACATGTCTGGGCTGGATTATACAAACTGCAGATAGAAACTGCAAGGCAAACTCAAAAGGGAGCTATGATTGCTGGCTATGGCTGTCCCCAACCCCACCCAACCTTGGCTGAGCCAAGGACCATCAAAAGAAACGAAGGGGGAAAGCGAGGCTTACCCTCTGGCCTGGGCTGCAGGGAGTCTGCGTCGCACGGCTCCCCTGGGAGCAAAAGGTTACAAACCTCAACCCTGTCCAAAGCTGGCAGAGCCCCAACCCTTGCCAATCTAGCAGAATTAGAAACTCCCAAGTTTCAACCCTGCTAGGCCTAAATCCTGTCCAGCCAACCCATGGAAGCAATATCATCCTCCCTGGTATGAACCCCTCAAAACCTCAGAAAAGGGGGGAGAAAAGGATTTCCCAGCCACTGGGATACTTCTCTCTCTTTCTCCTCTGCCCGATTTTCCCCTTTCTTTAGTTGCAGACTCCTTCTCCCCTTGGAGGGGATTTCCCACTTCAGCAGCTCATAGCAGCTTCTCCCTGCTCCAAACCAGCCTAGCTGCCCTTGCATCCCTTAGCATGACACTGCCTTAGTCTTGTCCAGCCAGGGAGTGCCGTGCTTCCATCTCTTTCTCAGCCAATCTGCCTGGAGAAGATCCTGCTCCCAGTGGTCAATCAGACCAGATGATTTTACTTATCTTTCCCCACATACAAGGCCCCGGGTTTCCCTGTGCAGAGCATGTGGCCAGAACAACAGGGGCCAACTTGCCCGCATGGCCAGACTGCATGTTTTCTCCTTAAAGCGACAGGCCAGAGGAGAAAAGGGGGGGGAAAAGAAGATAAACACAACAACAAAAATCCCCCCCACAATATGCAGCTACCAAAGGCACGCATTCTTCCATACAGAGCACACGTGTGTAGAGGTGTTACAACTGTAATGCAATGATGATGGTAAGATATATTCATTTGAGTCTGGATGTTGCTTGGGATGGTGCCACGGAAAAACATGGAAAAACAGACTTCGTGGAAGAGGTGCGTAACTTCTGAGTGCCTAAACTGGCACTGGCTTGCTCTATGCATCCTCATGCAAAAGCCAAGTGATAAGGTGAGCAAGCATAATGCCATCCTGTGAGATGGCAAGCTTTGTGATACTGCAGGGCTCGGTTCTTGGGTGGTAGGCACCAGATGGGTCATTGTGCCCAGCTGCGATGAGAAGATCGCTGGTTCAGAGAGTGACTCTGAGGTCACTGGTATCAGTAGGGTTTTATTAGAACTTGCACATCTTTTATTTTGTTTTTTAATCTGGGGAAACTTTTTTTTTATGAAGGAATTTAAGTCAAGGCATATGAGAAAATGTCAGCAAGGTGACACCTCTCTGATTAAATGTGGAACTTATTTCACCGAGTCTTCTGTTGTATATAAAAATACATATTTCTCTCCCCTCTCTCCTTGAAATTTTTCATCATCTACGACATTTTCCAGCTCCTGCCTCCTAGCTCCATCTGCCCTGAGACCTTCCAGCCTTTCATGATCATCTGACTCCTACTCTGTCGGCTTCATTAAATGAGTTAGTAGTCTGAGGCTCTTCCTTAGCAGACAAATGTACTCCCTACTTTTGAGAACCAATATCAAAATTCTCCTTCGGCTCTGGCTGCCTCAGAAGAGAAGCCAAGAAGAAATTGGGCCAGTAGGGTAAAAATATCATATAATAACTCTTTGAAGAAGTTTTTGTAAGCGAGAACCATGGCTCACCAGCTGGACAATGGTCAGGGGAGCTTGCATTGTTAATTCTGCTCTTGCACAAAGGTCTCGCTGGCTTTTTGATCTGGCACCAGGTCCTAAGCTCCATTAAAAAAAAAAATACAGGGAATAAAAGAAAATGTGGCAAAAAATTGTGAGGTTATGTTGTTCCAAAGAGTTACAAACTGGTATGAAGGAGGACATAAGACTGACCACAGCCGTATCTCCCTGAACATTCATTTTCCACTGGGGTTGCAGGTGTTAGCAAACTTAGCACTGGGTCCCTGTACTCAGTGTAGCAGAGGGAGTGTGCCTGGGTCTTGCCCTCTGTCGTGGCGTGTTAAAGGAGACGGAGATCTCCCACATCTATGAAGACACAGAGCAGCATTAATTAGCAAAACATACTAACGAATGCATTGGTCAGCCATACCATGCGGGACTGAAGGTGAACATAAAGGTCATTTAGAATGGAAACTAAAGGGAATCTTAGGATAAAAAGAATGACATTAAAAGGGTTTTCTAATGGTGGAGGAAACTTTTGCCTCACAATATTAGAAACAATTCACATCAAATTACAATGGATGATAAAGGTAATGATAGCAATTAGTTCAACACCTCTCTAATGAGTAACCTCCCATAGTATATGCCTAGGTGCTCCTGACATGCTGTAAATTATATATGGATAATGAGTAAGGAGTTTTCTTATAATGTGTAATAATGCAATGCATATTTTATAAATATATATATATGTAAATGGTTTCAAGCAAAGTAAGAACTCAACCAAGGAAAGAGAAAACCAATTCACATCTTTAGGATGTGAAAAAAGAAAAGGAATTCACATCTTTAGGATAGATTTGGGTTTTCTTTTTCTTCATCTAGCGCACTGCTGGAATTAAAAAGATATTATTAGACACTTAGTTTTAAGCTCTTCCTTGTGTTTAAATGGACCTTTCAAAGGTATGATTAAAAATGCCACTTTTACACTAATGATATTTTTGCCTTCTATTGCCACTTCCATTAAAGCATCACAAAGTACTTTACAAGTCATAGCTAATCTCCTCTCCCTCCCTCACACCCTTTGTGTGAGGCAGGTATATATTAATTATTCCTAATTTAGAAATGAGTAAGCTCCTAGAGAAGCTATTTGACTGGCTCAAAACCACAGAGCATCTGAGTTTCCAAACTGCTGTGCATCTGGCATTTCCATTGACTTCGGGTGGCATTGAGAGGGCTCAGAGCCTTTGCAAACGGATTGGACCCATACTAAATTCATGGCAAATCTGGGAGCTTAATCTGGATTTCCCTATGTCCTGCTTCAACCAGCAGACACATTTCCTTCTGTCCTGTCCACTTGGCTTCCAAGTATGGGGCATGTGAGCATTGCAACAGGAAGCACAGATTTTGTTGGAGGGGGGAGGGCATAGATTCCCTTTTTGGCGGGGCCAGAATAGGTCCCGGAGGGTTATGGCTCTGCTCCCTGGAGTGTCTCAACATGGCTTTTCTTGATGCTGTAGGAATGTTTTTTAGGGGGCAAGGCATTAATTGATTTCTACAGCCCCCATGCCCCAAACCACGTAACCATCTTCAATTGTTCAAGGGAGCAGACTCCTGATGCCAGGTCCTCTTTGCAGGTCCAGGGACCAGCCACAGTCTTGCTTCTGAAATGGACAGTGGAGTTGGCCAACATTCATGATTACTAGTTTTCTTGTCAGAAAATATGAGTTTGACAATTTTTTTTTTTTTCAGTTTTCCAATTTGGACAATCCTTGAGTGGAAGAACAAACCCAAGAGCCTGAAACCTGAAAACATATTTCAAAGGGGAAAAAAAATATTTTGAAATGTTATTCAAAAGTGGGGAGGGTGATTGTTCTGTCAAATTGAAAGCTTCTGAATGAAAATATCTAAATATTCTGGTTTAACATCTCCAATTTAAAATAAATAAATAGCCTTTTTTTTCATTTAAAATTTTGGCTTTTCCATCTGGTTTGGAATGGAGAATCATTTTTAAAATTGTCAGTATCTCCTAAAAATGACAAAAAAAAAATACTCTAAATGTTCAGTTTGCAAAATTATAAAGCTTATATAAAAAGCCTTCATCTAAATCAAATCTATTACTCTTAATATTGAGTTTAAAAAGAGTCAGCTGAAGGGTATTTTAGAAACCTCATGCAATTTCATAAATAGAAAGCATGTATTGGGTTTCTTTGTGAGAAAGAGGCCTCTTAACTTTGCTGGGAAAAGGCTAGTGGTGTACTTTCTCCAGATATGTTTAGGGTTGTAATGATAAGAAGGTAAGGAACAAGTCTTAAAGAACAGCAACAATAATTGAAGGCTGGTGAAAGTAGGGCTGGACCATCTCATGTGATCTGCCCTGATGAAAGGGATTCTTCTTGGGAAAAAAAAAATGCTGTAGTTTATAACATAAAGGTTGTGTTCTCCAGACAAGCGAAACTTTGATTCTTAATTGAAGTCAACGGAGAAAGGAAAGTACTTGTGAAGTGGCTCACCCCCTTTCTCTCCATTCTTTTCACTGTCATTTTCAGAGTGCTGAAAACACTCACAGTTGCTCTTTTCAGAGCTGAATCCCCACGCCTTCTCTCTCAGTCTTGTGGAAAAGTATAATAAAATTGCCACTCTGACTAACCTACCTCTTAGGTATCTCTTCCAATCTCTCTTGCTCACCCAGGTACAGACATTCAAAAAGCCCGAGGTGGAATCGATCTAAGTTATATGGTATTCTGTAAGCGGCATAGTTTAGATTGGGAGCGCACAGGGCACACGTTCACCCTTTGGTGGTGGGTGAGGGTGAAGGGGGCAGGCAAATCTTAGATTGGGTTCTGCCAGTTTTAAACCAGTTTATCTGTGCTGAACTTCTGTTCTGTTCCAGCCATAGACTGGCTTTGTGTGCC
Source organism: Crocodylus porosus (assembly GCF_001723895.1). Lineage (NCBI taxonomy): Eukaryota > Metazoa > Chordata > Crocodylia > Crocodylidae > Crocodylus > Crocodylus porosus. The sequence continues at coordinate 55,974,979 of NW_017728949.1, read as the reverse complement.
AAGCTTATGTTCTGGGTTTGGATCATGTAGGGCATTTATACACATGCTATGGGAGCGGGAAGACGGTACTTTAATTAGAGTGGCTCCAAGAACTCCTCTTAATTAAAGCACCCTGAGCATCTTCTGCATCAGCATCCCTGAGCTGAAAAAATGGTGGCAGGGTGCTTTAAGTAAAGTGTGTTGAGCGAGTTTTAATTAAAGCTCCCCCACTGCCATTTTTCAGTGCAGGGATGCTGACACAAGAGACACTGGAGTCTGTTGGAGCGCAGTAATGACCACACTCCAGCAGACCCGATTAATCGAGCTGTTTTCAACGCACTGTAATTACAGTGCATCAGGGTGCTCGTGTATAGCACCCATATACTGGTACAAATGCCGTATCTGTACCTGGCCCCAGTGAGGAACTGCTTCTTCCACAGAATCACTTCCTCCATCTCTGTGCCTGTTAAAATATTAGTTGTGGGAGCCAAAACACCGGGAGAGGTCAAGACAGGATGTTCCTCTTCTGCCCCAATGCCAGTGAAAAAATCCTGATGGCAGTGAACACCGTGGGAGAAACATTCGGAGATATATGCACGTTAAGGCCTGAAAAAAACTATTAGGATGATCTAGTCTGACCTTGTGCATGTTGTGGGACGTGGGGATTACTTCATGAAAGTCGATATCATTATCCTTCTATATCATCTGGTTGTGTGAGAACATTACTTGTAGAAAGTTTCTGATACGGAGACTCCCAAGAGATGGGGCATTGGACACTTCTCTAAGTAAAAGGTTACAAGGCTGGTTGACAAAGTTTTATGAGAACTGCTTTTTAGCAGCGAATTAGACTTTGCAGTGGATGCAATGTTTTACTTACGGGGTATACTTTCTGTGGAAATGTTCAGCTTTTTTCAAAGGAACCCCATCCCAGAATGAAAAATTATTTGGTGGAAAACCTTGAGGTTTTGTCCAAACTTCAAAACAGGTCTATTGGGAAATGCCACCATCATGGACCATGGGAATGGCCACAATGAGAGGTCATTTCTATGCCCCCATGTTTAGGAAATGGGCTCCCCAACAAGACTGCATCCACCACACTGTGCTGCAGAGGTTGAGGAGGACAGTGTCGGTGCCTGGTGAGAAATGTTGTCTGGTGAGGGAGCTCAGCACATACAGAAAATGGAGGCATAGGACTCTTGTAGTGGCATTCCTATGAGATGCCAGGATGGCATTTCCAAAAGAGAGATTTTCTGGCTGTAAATAATAGATAATCATCAGAAGTGTTGTATGAAGTGTGGAGGGAGATATTATTTAGCATTTTCATCCTGAGAGAACACCAGAAATCATCTGGGAGCTGGAGGGATGAAATTATGAGGACAGATTTGGGGTATGAATCCATCTTGGTTGCCCAAATGCCATCCGAATCCTTGGCCTATGCATCTGTGACTAGGTCATCCTTAATACTTTGAATCTCTCTGATTGACAGGCTAGTTTGGATCCAGCTGTAGCCCTAGCACAGCCTTTGCTCGGCTCTAAACCCTGCTGTCGGTAATAGCTTCCAAGGGGCTTTCTATTATCTATTATCCAGTAAATCCTGACTGCACCCTTTCCTTTGCAATGCTGGAGGCAGCATTGTAGGAATAGGAGCTATGTTGGCTCTACACCAACTTGGTGGAAGCAAACCCCAGGATGGGAGACATAACCACTATCCATTCCTGTTGCCCTAACAGGAGCAGACTTCAGAATCCAGGCCATTAATTTAAGAAAAGTAACTCTTACATTGGTGCAAAAGGAGAGACCCTTCTAAAGAGTCTAAATCCTTTTGTCATATATATATATATATATATATATATGACATATATGTATACACACATACATATACACACGCATATATATACATACACACACACACACACATACACCCCTATGTCTCTGAAACCAAGAATACGCAAATAACTGTGCACAGAAATCAGCAGCCTAGTGTCACACACACTGAGGCCCCGATTTCCAAAGCCTTGCACATAGGTCTAATTTTACTCAGTCTCCTTGAAGTCAGTGGGGCCACTCACAGCCTATGAAATTAAGCATGGGCAGAAAGAAGGAAAACAAGTCATATAAAAAATATAAATAAAACATCAAATTCTCTTCTAGCCCTATTAACTTCACTGGCATTTCAGGGTGCGTAAGTAGGACAGGAATTGGTCCGTTTATGTTAAATTATTTGGATCTCAATACATATGCAGACTGATCAAAAATTCCAAAATGATTTGAACTGGAAATGCTTTTTTTAAAAGCTAAATCAAAGATTCTTCAGCTTTTAATTTTCTTATTTGATAAGAATACATTATTAAGAGATGTTATCGCCATACCAAATCCTACTATAATTCTTTGTTCTGGATCTGCCTTATTTATTGATTTGTAATAGTGTGACAACTAACAGCATGATAGGAAGTTGGAGAACTAAAATAATTAAAGTCCCTCATATGAAAGGCCTGATTGAGATGAAGATTGGTACACACACTGTTAATCCCATCACTCTCTTCCTGCTAATTGAATCCCCATCCAAGGCCATACATTTCAGATGGCATACTAGCAATTCACAGACCTAAACTGAACCAAGTGCTCGTTTCTGGAGAATGGGGGGGGAGAAAAAAAGCCTAAAAGTCAGGTCATGACGTTTGAAACCTATTCATCAGCTCTGGTGTCAAACACGGGGCAAATATGAACTAATACTGTGTAAAAATGCAGCCAGATCTTTATGACTGATCTGGAAAATGTCTTCTCTGTGCAGCCGTTTCAAACATTTTCCAACCGTAATGTTTAATACGTCCTTAGCTCTCCACGCCCGGCTCAGATTTTGCACAAAGGTTAGGGCGTCTGTCAGCTGTGCTCCCTCCAACTTCATCCCAGGTCCTTTGGCTCTTCCAAGAGCATCTGTGCCCTGAAAGTCAGTTTGAGGCATCGTAAGAGCCTCTAGTGTTGCTCTGTGCTATCCGAACAGGAAAAAAAATCCCCTTTTAACTGGCATTAGTGTTGCCTTGTGCTTTCTGAACTACACTAGCCCAGCTGGGGATCCAGCCTTATATCTTCAAAGAACGACACGAGCATTATATAATTAATTCTCACAAAGCTCTCATGAGGAAGATAGATTGTATATGAATTACTCCTGCTCATAAAGGAGAGGAGGATTTAAAGAAGTAATGCCTTGTACCTATTGATCTGCCTAGGTGAAGCCTTTATTATTGTGACTGTATCATTTGTAATGCAGCTGCGCCAAAAAGCTCCAGCCAAGATCAGGGGCCCATTGTGCTATGCCCAAGGCACATGATCGAACAGCGCCTGTCTCCCCCCAGAAGCTTAAATCTAAGCAGAAAAGATGAATGGGAGAGTACAGAGACATGTGAGGTCATGGCATGAGACATGTAGCCACTTAGCAAAAGTGCTATGAAAACGCCATGGGCCTTCTTGCAACAGTCTGGGATCCCTGCTCGCTATACCATGTTGCCTTTCATGACTTGGCTCATTTTCTACCTGATCGGTATTGGTTTTTAAATATAAGGACAATTAAAATTCCACTCCCAACTGTGAGCCTGAAATGGCTAGTCCACACCTATGTGTGTCGAGATTATTAATATCTCTTCTGATTCATGCTGCAACCTTAAAAAATAAAAAACAGAAGGGGAACGAATGTGTCACCCTCTGAAAAGTGAGGGATTAAAAAATAAAGCACTTAAAAATAATTTAGTGAAGGAACTGAAACAAGACTACTCCAATCGAGAGGGAAAATCTTTTTTTTTTTTCCTTTTATAATGAAAGTATTTTTTCTTGCAAATCTTAGGTGAAAGAAAAAGTCCTGTTAACTTGATTTCCAGTGGCTAACTTCATGTTGTTATAATTGCTAATAATTCCATGGAGGATCTCGACTTAGCTACTTGTTTTAACTTCAGATAATTTGGTATCATTGGTTTTGCATGTATGGTTTGTTCTGTAGACTATCATCCCTCATATCATGCCTGCAATTTCAAGCATTATTAAAATCATCATTTTTACCAGGAATGGCGAAGTGCCACTTAGCACTTGAAAGATATTATTAGCACTCCCAAACTAAATCACTCAGACATCCCCATGAAAAACTAGAAGCCTGCCAGTGTTTAAATAAAGTCTTTAATGGGTGATGTTGCCTAAGTTTCTCTAACTATGGGGAGGGGTGGTTGCAAAGTTTTTTGGGGAAATTCTGGCTTGTCTTTTGGGCGAAATGTATGAAACCCAGAAAGAAAGGGGCAACTAGAAAGAAGGAGGAGGAAAAAGAATGTGGTCAAAGTCTGGTAAGACTTAGCAGTGATGTCCCTGGGTTAACATTATTAATAAGATGATTCAGTAAAAAATAAAACAAGGACTGACTCTTCACAAGCAAATGGGTGACAGTGTAAAATATTCCATATAAGCTTTGATACCCCAAGCTGGGCCATCTAATACCTGGAACAGCTTAGCTGGGTGAAATGGGTGTGTATGTGCCCAGTGCAGCCATCCTTTTGGGAGGCAAGGCAGAATGAAAACATAGCCCATCAAGGGCAGGGCATTTAGGCATACAAGTTGCATACTGATGAGCATTAATGACTGCTACTGCATGTCAGATGAAAATGCCAGTTGCTGTACATGAACAGCTCTTAGGATAGTGTTAGGCCAACTTATCCTTGAAAAGTAAAACTGGTGAAATGGCGGGGAGAAAGACGGGAGTGAGGGAGCCCGAGGATAGAAGTTAAACTTCTGATAAGATACCACTGTTTTATTTTCAGCCCTTTGGCTTTCTTCTGTTTTAATCAGTAAACAGGTATGACCATGCACACAGAAGTGTGCATTGGAGAACAACCTGGAAAAGCCACGCACTGAACCCTGGAAACCATGGGTAGGCGCTGATCCTATTGATCATATTACTAGAATGGTGATTCAGAACACCATCCCCATCACTCATGTAAATCAGTGCGCCTCTTATTAACTTCACTGATTGATACTATTCGAGGATCTGGCTCCACATGTCAAGGCATTCCAAAAATAAAGTCATCATAGTGCCAGCTTTTTTATGGAAACAATCAAGCGTCGACTGATTGAAGCTATTGGTCCTAGTCCTGTCCGCTATGGCCAGAGGCAAAAGCCCATCTCCATCCTCTCTATAACTACCATTCATATACATTACTATTCACATGTTGAACTGCAGAAAGTACTTTCAAGAGTGGGATTTACACTGTGGTCACTGGAGCTACAAAGGACCATAAAGAAGATTCTTGCTTGAAAACCTATTCTCTGCAAAGTCTCCTAAAGAAGGCATGTAGAGGTGGAGGGGGTGTCTCTAGCATATGATCAAAGGAACCGTCAAGAATTTCCCAGAGGCACAACACAGTAGTGTTTCGCACTTGCTTACTGCACTTTTATTTGGGAACACGCTACTTTTGCTTTACTGTTTTCATGTATTGGCCTGTATGCGTTCCCTTGAAGCTGGGGTTCGTTTCTCATTCGCGGTCTACAAGAGGACTCCTGTCTGCATTTGCTTTATCACTCCCGCTTCCTTCTCCCAAGTCGTGTATTCTCCTGTGCCGCTCCCCTTGCTCCCGCTTTCCACAAGAAAACCTTCAAATCCGTCACTGGAATATTCCTTGGCTATGCTGTCTGCCAAAAAAATAAATAAAATCCATAATAAGGTGTGCTAGGACTACTACTTGCCATGCTCATACTATCTCATTGATTTCTTGTAGTGCCCATCTGTCTCTCTGAAACTCTGTCCTTTCTTGCTTTATACCTGGAGTATGAGCTGTTTCCAGGCATGTGCACCAGGTATTGAAGTATGGCTGGAAAAATAATGATAAAATAAAATAAAATTATTGATCAGTGGTCATCTCTGGGGGGCGGGGGGGGGGGCACTGCTGGAAGCTTCAGAGACTACAAAATAACCTCCCTCAAAAAACCCAAAACAACCCCCCTCAAAAAAACACCCCTCTCCCCCCAAATAAAACAAGAGAGGCCTTGCAGGATAAAAGAATATTAAACTAATCAAATCTGAATGCAGACAAGGTGAATATCCAGGACCTGGCTGCTTTCTGTGCCCAACACAACCAAAGACCAAGAAGATCCAAAAGTCTCCCAAAATAGCCACTGGACAATTTAAGCGGTTAATTTTAGCTCTGCCCTTTTTCACCCAGAAATGTCAATAAATTGTTTGATAAAATCCTATTTCAATAAATAGTTTGTCCTTTTTTTTTTTTTTTAATTTAGGGGCAGAAAGTGGCCGGTGACAATACGTTTTTAATAAGAATAACGATGAAAAACCTAAGGAAATAAAAGGGAGGGGGAGACAGAGATGTCATGGCCGGGGTGCAATGTGAATTCTGCATGTTCTCTCCCAAACTTGGACGAAAATTAAGATAGAAAAATAAAGATACCTCTTGTTGAACCTCTCTGGACAATGTTGAAACAGAGCAATCAGGAAAGCGGAGAGATGACTAAATGAGGTCCATGTTGCAGACCCCCAGGGAAGGACGATGCAGTGATGCGTTGTGTCCAAAGTAGGTTATGGGGATTCAGTTAAGTATTAGGTGTGGCGAGGATGGAGTTATCTGCAATACCGATAACTTCTAATGCTAAGGGACAAATGCAGACTGCAAAGGTGCCTTGAATAAGTTACACGGGCATGGCATTTGAAGGGAGTGTGAACAGACTGGCTGGTCAAATTGTCCAGGAGCAAAAGGGGTGGTAGCAGTGGGGTTGACAGAGAAAGGACAGATTGGGGAAAGGAAAGATAAGAAGGCAAAAGGGGAAAGAAGTGAGGGAAAGTGAGGTGAATCACAGAGAGTACTGTATTGTACCTTGCTCCTGCAGAGATAAAGGGACCAAAGTCGTCACCTGCATGACACACCGCCTTCCTGGGATGCGAGTTTTGTGGCCACATATCTTTACAATTATAGTCGCAGTTGTGCTCCCGTTAGAAGAGGGGGGGAAATAGCCTAGAAGTGACGCTCTTTGCCACTCCAGGCTTCCTGTGCACCTTGGCAAAAGCTGCACGCTGACTTCAGCAAAGTAAAAATTCAAAGTCTATAATAAACAAAATTATAACCTACCACTGAGATGTCTGCCTACGGCACCACCCACACGAAGAGCATACGTGCCACTCCAAATGAAATTCACCCTGGTAATTGCAGCTCCTCTTCAAACAGACAAAGACTATATCTGTTTGCTGATTAAAAGGGTCTTTTTACTATCAACAAAGACTTTTGTTTATTTTAAATATTTGCACGGTGGGGCTTCCAGGGCCCCAAAAAAACCCCAGCATGCAACGGTGCAGGAACAAATGAACAGCAAAAAAACCCCACACCCGAGAAATTGAAGGTATCAAAAGAAAAATATAAAGGTGCCTCTAGGTCTTTTCAGGTCTATTCTTTCTTTAGGATTTGTAATAACTCAACAGCAGATTATTTTTTTCCTGAATGGCTGTTTAGACATAACTTTTTCCCCCCTCCTGAAAGCACCCCCTGCTGACATCAGACCAAGTCATTCCATTTTACTAGAAATATCAATAAAAAAGCCTGGCTGTATATATTTTTCCATTTTTCCCTCTCATCTGGACTCGTACGTGGAAATCTACCGCCATCAGAAAGCTCAAGGGCTCCAGGGATTATGCAATCTGCTGTTCCACATAAATAACAGTTTATCTGCAGAAAAGTATAGCGCAGGGGAGGGAAGCATGTCATTTAGTAATTCCAGAGACAAAAAGTCCACATTATAACGACGGGACCTGATGCTTCTCTCTTTCATTGGGAAGTGCTGAACATACCGTAACGCAGCTTAACGCCACTGAGGAAAAATTAAGCCTGTTATGCTTTCATTGCCAAATGCATCACTTTGGACCAGATGCAAAGTAATGATGCAACGATTCCCAGTGACTCCGGATAGCGTGTCTATACCGGTTCCGTAGCAGGCCTGGGAATGCTGCAGAGAGGCATGCTTCACCTATTTGCTCCTGCTCACTGAAGGCTAGAAACTGGAAATTAGGCAGAGTAGCTCATTTAGCCACTCAGGCTCTGGGTCTCAGGCATGCTTCCTTGCACTGATGCAGGGTGGTACTAAACTGGCTGCACTAATTCCTGAGACATGAGAAGAACAGGCGAAGCATGCCTTTCTGCGCTGCCCGGGGCTTATCCCGGAGAGTGTCAAGATGCCCTTAAAGACCCATATTTACATTTACATTGCTTATGTGAACCCTAATAAAATGCATCCTGATTACAGATGATTTGCTAAAGCTACCTAGTTGAACTAGTTGCTTTAAAGGATTAAAGGAGCACATTGAGTTGTGTCCTGCAGAAATGAAGATGGACTTTTTTTACCCAAAAAAAAGAAAACGAAAAAGAAAAAAAAATCCTTAGTTCTGCCCTGAAACCTCTTTACTGCTCATGAGAAAAATATGAGATTGCTTGCGTTTAACTGAGAGTTATGTGGTTTGCATAATCATGATGAAAATAATCTGATTTTTTTTCATAAAAGTTCTTTCAAAATGCTGAGAAAATTGGGAAGTTAGAGATAGTCCATGGGTTAATGGAGAAAATGAAGGTGGAAAGGTTAAGCATGCATAAAAAACCCTCAATCATACAGCCTCTGAGCATAAGTGGGGCTGGAAGGGACTTGACATGGACATCTAGTCCAGTCCCATGCTCAAGGCAGGATCCTCCGTGACTAAACCATCCCAGACAAGTGTCTGTCTATCCTGCTCCTGAAAACTTCCCAAGATGTTGATTCTATAATTTCTCTAGGTAGCCTGTACCAATACTTGACCATCCTCCTAGTCAGAAACTTCCTCTTAATTTCCAACCTAAATGTGAAGCTTGAAGCTATTGGTCCTAGTCCTGTCCCCTATGGCCAGAGGCAAAAGCCCACCTCCATCCTCTCTATAACTACCATTCATATACATTTGTAAACCTATCTGTACATAAATGTATACACTATATTTAAACAAAAACCAACCACAATAGATCTACATGTACATGGCAGTAAAATATACACATGCACTGCTCACAACTGTATGTATGCTTGACCTTGCCCCTCACTCACGTAACGGGGAGCCCAATATACGCAAAAGAGAGCAAAAAGGTTTCAATGGACGAGCATTATTTCTTTTTCATAATAACTCAGCAATCTGTTTCCTGATATGACGCTCCCAACACAACTTTCTCATAAAATCATAGGGCCTCTGCTTCTCCTGACAAACATATTGGTTAGTTAGGTAAATGATGGATCATCTCCTGAGATGCTATGTAGCACTGTAATACATACCAGAAGATCTGGCAACACCAGCACTGGAAGCAGTGGCCTGGGCAGCATATTGGGAATAAGCCATATAGAAAAGTTGAACTGGAGACATAATGAAGAAGAAGAAGCTCCCAACACAGAGAACAGACCGCAACTAAAGTGAGATCTCCCATATGTTCAAGGGCAACCAGCACGGTTTCATTAGGGGCAGGTCATGTCAGACCAACCTGATTGCCTTTTATGATCAGGTCACAAAAGCCTTGGATGCAGGTGTCGCCACGGACGTAGTCTTTCTGGACTTCAGCAAGGCCTTTGACACCGTCTCCC